>NC_135804.1:96916910-97516910 GCF_964213995.1 Mustelus asterias | reverse complement strand
TGATCTTCAGTGGTAATGCAAAATGGCAGATAAAGAATTGCCTCATTTCAAACTCTCATCCAATTTTCTCTGCTTTGAGGTTGAGTGAAATGACCTGTGAGTCTGTGACATTAAAAAACTGGATAATTCCATCCCTGTGCAGTGATGTTTGTCAACAGGTCAAATTTTACCATAACTCCTTCACAGTTTCCTAGCAAAAGGTAGCGTGCAAAGACATTTCTCTCTCTCAAATATTAATAAGAAGGCATCTTGGATCAATGAAAACAGTTGCATGTTGCTGTTGGATACTTCCGATCCGCCTCTAGTAAAGGAGGCGTAAAGGCCTCCTAGTAAAGGCCTTACGTCCCTCCTTTGAACATCATGGGCAGCACATTGGTTCGCACTGCTACCTCACAGCTCCAGGGACCCGGGTTCAATTCCGGCCTCGGGTGACTGTCAGTGTGGAGTTTGCGCATTCTCCATGTCTGCATGGGTTTCCTCTGGATGCTTCGGTTTCCTCCCACACTCCAAAGATATGCGGGTTAGGTTGATTGGCCATGGTAAATTACTCCTTAGTGTCAAGGGGCAGGGTAAATAAAGTGGGATTGTGGGGATATAGGTGGGATTGTGGTCGGAGCAGACTCGACGGGACAAATGGCCTACTTCTGCACTGTAGGGAATCTATGATTTTATGATCATCTTCCTCTCCAAAACACCATAAGATTATGAACTGTGTTGTGTTTAATTAGGATCTTGGAGACCCCAGTCAGGCTATTCTGTAAAACACTCATTGATCTGCCCAAGCTTCCGAATTACTATATGAGATGCTTATCCTACCCGAGCAATTATTCCAGTGGTTGTATATACCTTACTGTCTTTCTACTTAGTTGTTAAAAAAAGAATAGCAGTCAGAAATTAGAAGTAAAATTATACCTTGGAATTCTCCAAGGATTCACAGCTTACGAAAACCTCACAATATCCCTGATCACCTTTATGCATTTCATTTGGACAAGCTGAGCAGATAATACATTCACCACCGGAAAATCAGACAATTGTTTGATTATTCATTTGTTACATTGTTCATGGATTTACATAGTGGAGTGAAACTCACTAACAGGAGGCCAACTGGACGATCAAGGGCTGGAGGTTTTGGATAGAGATGCAGTGAGATTGATCGCCTTACAATTTCATAGTCTTCAATTGCACCTTCTTTGTCAGCAGGAATAATCAGATCCCACTAGAAAATGAATGAGCTAGTAAATGTATGAAATCATGTACAGAGGAATGCCATATAGATGTGATAATTCAATTTTTACAATTGTCACTTACCATCATTTCAACCTTTTATTATCCACACAACGTGGCCAAGTCAGGTTGTGTGGCACATTGCACAGTCAGGATGCAGATGGAGCATAGTGTTATGAGAAGCTAGAACCCTAACTTCAGTCAACTGGATTCTTAACCAGAGGTTTCTCTTCCGTATGTTATTAGGGCATTGAGAGATTAGTGAACACATCTTTTCAATCCGCTGTAATACATCGCAGCTTTCAGTTATGTTTATGCAAGCCAGATATTTGATCATTTAAAATTGCATACCCAGCCAGAACCATAAAAATAGCGTCATTGTCCCTTTCATCTGCCTCCTAATTCAGGCTGATTAGAAGACTGCTGCAGTCACGTCGGATTTGAGTAATTGCCTAAGTTAAAAATCACAGGACAATTGTTGTAATTAATCATGTGAGGTGAGGCCTTTCTGATATCTGTTTCCTGTGTAACTTTAGAATTCCATGCTCATTAGAGGAAGAATTTTTTTAAAAACTCTGATGATGAGTAAAAATATTTTAAAATCTAGGAAATCTTAATAGATTTGGGGAGGAGGAGCAGCCATGGGAAATGGTGAGCGGAGGGGAGGGGGAGGGGAAATGGAACAGCATCAACCAGCGTCTTAGATCATGACTGACTTGTTTCTTAAAATTTACCCAGTAATGATCACTCAAAGTCCTGGTTGACAACCATTATCTCCTGTCTCATTTTCTTACTTTTTAAAATATAATCCATTTCTTTCCACTTGTCACTGTGCTTTTTGGTACAGCTACATTATATGTGGCACGATGGCACAGTAGTCAACACTTGCCTCACGGCATCAGGGACCCGGCTTCAATTCCCGTCTTGAGTGACTGCCTTTTGTGGAGTTTGCACATTCTCCCGTATCTGCGTGGGTTTCCTCTGGGCGTTCCGGTTTCCCACCACAGTCCAAGGATGTGCAGGTTAGGTGGATTGGTCATGCTAAATTGCCTCTTTGGACACTATTTTACCATTTTGATTCTAAGTGTTGGGCGGACTTGAAACTGGGAGTGCTTCAGATCCGACTTTTAGACCCGTTCTCGCACTCTGCCTGAAAAAATATCAGCGAGTCCGAATCACACTGCACAAGCCTGTGGGCGGGGCTTAATGTGCCCGAAACACTGCAGCTCCGATCGACGCCTCCAACTGCACGTGCGCAGAAAAGAAATGATAGAATAACGCACCCGGGTCGGAAATTGCCTCCCCCTGGCCTCCACAGATATTGCCCCACCCCCACAACATTACTGACCCCCCTTATTCCCCCACCCACCCGTCACCCAGACTGATCCCGGGTCCCTCCCCTCTTTCCCCCACTGAGCTCAGGCAGAGTGGCAGTGGACCCCCCTTCCCCCCCCAATGATCTCAGGTAGAGTGGCAGTGGACCCCCCTTCCCCCACATCGATCTCAGGCAGAAAGATCCACCCTCCACGCTACAGATATCAGGCAGGGTGATCCCCCTCGCACCCACGCCGAACCCTCCCGCACAAAGCCCCCATCTCCTCTGGGCACCGATGACTGTGTGACACCTCCCTGTCTCTCCCCTAATCCCAATCATTGAGGCACTGATCCACCAGCGCCCCCTCCCCATCAGCACACCTGCAAGTGCTCACTTGCCTTCCCCTCAATGCTAACAAGCAAACTGCATGGAACTTGCTGGAATGTTCTGCCAAACTGCCTGCAGCTGATCTGCCCTAACGAGGAGCAGCTCCATTAAAAACTCAAGAATGGACAGGCAGGCAGGCATTCCTGCACAAAATGTGCGCACGACCAACCCTCCGATTTTCTGAGGGTGACCTGGGGAGGCTATTGAATGCAGCAAAGGTGAGGTGGGACACCCTCTTCCCCCAGGAGGACGCAGACCCAGGGGGGGCTGATAGAAATGCAGCCTGGGAGGAAGTCACCGCCTCGGTCAGTGCCAAAGCACTGGCCCCCCGAACCGTGAAGCAGTGCTGGAAAAAAGTCAATGACCTCATCGTTGCAGCAAGGGTGAGTGCAGAACCCCATCTTCCATCTTCCCTCAAATCTCCCCCAGATCCTCCCATCCCTAGCACCCTGCACGCTTCCAGCACCTGACCCCCAAGCACCTCCTTCCTATCCCCCCAAGAGCCCCACTGTGCTTGCCCCCTAAGGGCCACCACCTGATACTCTGCAGGAGTCACGCCATCATTTCTTTCATAGAACATAGAACAGTACAGCACAGAACAGGCCCTTCGGCCCACGATGTTGTGCCGAGCTTTATCTGAAACCAAGATCAAGCTATCCCACTCCCTATCATCCTGGTGTGCTCCATGTGCCTATCCAATAACCGCTTAAATGTTCCTAAAGTGTCTGACACCACTATCACTGCAGGCAGTCCATTCCACACCCCAACCACTCTCTGAGTAAAGAACCTACCTCTGATATCCTTCCTATATCTCCCACCACGAACCCTATAGTTATGCCCCCTTGTAATAGCTCCATCCACCCGAGGAAATAGTCTTTGAACGTTCACTCTATCTATCCCCTTCATCATTTTATAAACCTCTATTAAGTCTCCCCTCAGGCTCCTCCGCCCCAGAGAGAACAGCCCTAGCTCCCTCAACCTTTCCTCATAAGACCTACCCTCCAAACCAGGCAACATCCTGGTAAATCTCCTCTGCACTCTTTCCAGCGCTTCCACATCCTTCTTATAGTGAGGTGACCAGAACTGCACACAATACTCCAAATGTGGTCTCACCAAGATCCTGTACAGTTGCAGCATAACCCCACTGCTCTTAAACTCCAACCCCCTGTTAATAAAAGCTAACACACTATAGGCCTTCTTCACAGCTCTATCCACTTGAGTGGCAACCTTCAGAGGTCTGTGGATATGTACCCCAAGATCTCTCTGTTCCTCCACAGTCTTCAGAACCCTACCTTTGACCCTGTAATCCACATTTAAATTAGTCCTACCAAAATGAATCACCTCACATTTATCAGGGTTAAACTCCATTTGCCATTTTTCAGCCCAGCTTTGCATCCTATCTATGTCTCTTTGCAGCCTACAACACCCCTCCACCTCATCCACTACTCCACCAATCTTGGTGTCATCAGCAAATTTACTGATTCACCCTTCAGCCCCCTCCTCTAAGTCATTAATAAAAATCACAAAGAGCAGAGGACCAAGCACTGATCCCTGTGGCACTCCGCTAGCAACCTGCCTCCAGTCCGAAAATTTTCCATCCACTACCACCCTCTGTCTTCGATCAGACAGCCAGTTACCTATCCAATCGGCCAACTTTCCCTCTATCCCACACCTCCTCACTTTCATCATAAGCCGATGATGGCTCCTTCTGTCTCCACAGGAGAAGTCCCACCATAACACCCATGAGAGGGCGAAGACAGGGGGTGGTAAGCCAGAACTCCGGGTCCTCACCCCCTTTGAGGAGCGGGTTCTGGAGCTGTCAAGGGAAAGGGAGATGTGGGCTGTCAGTGACAGCATGGTCGGGCTGCGAAGCGAGTAACCCATATCACCCATGAGCCACCCCCACAGCCTGAGTTCCTCCTCAAATGCCTATAGGATGTCCGAGCTCCTGACAATGAAGCTGTCGTGCACACTACCCGGGTGTCTTGTGCAGACATGCATAATGTTCATGTTATGATCGGACATGAGTTGAACATTCAAGGACTGGAACCCATTTCTGTTGATGAATCTCCGCAGATTCTGTAAGGAGGCCTTGATGGCCACATGTGTGCAGTCAGTGGCCGTCTGTACATTAGGCATCCCCACAATGGCTGCGAACTCTTCAGCCCGGGCTTCCTGATGGGCCTGGTCCAGGTTAAATTTGATGTCCTGCCCAGCCCAGGCATACAGGGCTTCTGTGACCTGTTTCACACAGGTGTGCACAGCTGATTGGGAGATGCCACAGACATCTCAGCTCGGGGTCTGGAAGGAGCCAGTTGCATAAAAGTTCAGAGCGGCCATCAATTTGACAGCCACTGAGGTGTTGCACTGTCTCCTTTCAGAGGCGGAGACGTCGGCGGCACACAGTGTCCGACATCTGTTCAAATGACACTCGTGCACGGAACTGCCGGGTCTCTGCTCCCTCCTTCTCCTGTACCCCCTGCCCCCCACCCCCTCTGGGCGAATGGCGGTCACCTCCTGAAGTGGTCGTCTTCCTCTACTCCTCCAAGTGTTCAGGTCTGGGCCTCCTGTGCCCGCAATTCTTCCTCCAGCTCCTCCTCCTTAGCTCCAGCAGCAACCAAAAGAACAGCAAGGTCAATTGGTTGCATCGCAAAAGCCATCTCCTCACTTTGAAGGAGAGGCGGGGAGGGAAGTGATGCTGGGGAGATGGAGAGGAACACATGTAGAGATTCAGGAATGCTGCTTGCCCCTAGCACATCAACGGTTACAGCTCCCTTCCCCAATTCCCCCAGCCACATGCTCCCCACAATCACAGTCCCCCCCAATTCCCCCAGCCACATGCTCCCCACAATCACAGCCCCCCCCAATTCCCCCAGCCACATGTTCCCCACAATCACAGCCCCCCCCAATTCCCCCAGCCACATGCTCCACACAATCACAGCCCCCCTCAATTCCCCCAGCCACATGTTCCCCACAATCACAGCCCCCCCCTCAATTCCCCCAGCCACATGTTCCCCACAATCACAGCCCCCCCGCAATTCCCCCAGCCACATGCTCCCCACAATCACAGCTCCTTGCAAAGTTGAGAGGCTGCAGCAGTGCAATTTGCAAGGGCTTTGTGCACATCCTTCAGCTGGAAGTGAGCTGAGTGCACTAGGACCCAGCAGCACCGCAAGATCCGAGGTCAGTGCTGAGACCCGGGTCAATGCTGCAAGTCGGACATCGGAGACCCTGCTGAGCAACAGCCCCCCACCCCCCCACACACTCACAGAGCCGCCACTGACCCGAGAAAGAAAATGGCCGCAACAAAAGGACACCCGTGAGCAGCAGAGAACCTTTGGACGCTGAGCACTTACCTCTTCATTAACCCTCACTGATGGAGTGCCCGAATCGGACTTTTATGGAGCATGTCTGTTTCGCGCCGATTCCGGATTGGCGAACGCGGTGGTAAAGGGGGAAGTGCCGGTAAAGTTGGGCGTGCAGCCCATTAAGTCAATTTAAATGCATTCAAATACATTTAAATGGGCGTCGCGCCCATTTCGGGAGGGGTCCCGATTGCGTCCATTTTCAGGCTTTGCTAAAGAGGGAACCAGCACGGAGGTGGGCGCAGATTGCGCTACTCACCTCATACCCGACTTTACCAAGTTTTCATGCCCAAAAACAGGCGCAACTTGATGCTAAAATTGTGCCCTTGGTGTCCCAAGATGTGTAGTTTAGGGGATCGGTGGAGTCAATATGTGGGGTTACGGGGATAGGGCCTCAGTAAGGTGCTCTGTCGCAGAATTGGTGAAGATGTGATGGGGATTCTATGATTCTGTGATGTGTGGCATGGAGGCACAAAGGTCGGCACAGTGGTAAAGTAGTTAGCACTGCTGCCTCACAGCGCCAAGGACCGGCTTCCATTCCGGCCTTGGGGACTGTCTGTGTGGAGTTTGCAAGTCTCTCCTTGTCTGTGCAGGTTTGCTCCGGGTGCTCTGGTTTCCTTCCACAGTCCAAAGATGTGCAGAACTGGCCATGCTAAATTGCCCCTTATTTTACAAAGATGTGTAGGTTGGATGGATTAGCCATGGTACATGTGCGGGGTTGTGGGGATAGGGCAGGGGATAGGCCCTGGATAAGATACTTTGCCAGCGAGTCAGTGCAGATTCAATGGGCTGAATGGTCTCCTTCTGCACTGTAGGGATTCCATTATTAGTTGCTAGTTTTTAATAGCGGCAACCCACTGGCCCCTATTCCGTATTTTTTCTTGCCAAAAATTGGCAATTCCAAGCTCGTTGGAATCCTCAGAATGTTTCACAAATCTGTTGCCAGTCCATTCCTCTGTATTTCATATATCTATAAACTGAACTGTTACCTGTTCACCTCTGACCCTAAGACGTCCAACCTATAGATGATCAGTCATAGCTTTGCAGATTTTGACCATCTGTCCTACAGAACCAGGCAACTTAGTTCTATTTATATTTCTAACTCTGATTTGTACTGTTTGAAATGTGATGGCTTGGAAATTTGGAACAGGTGCTTTTCCTTAGTAGTGATGTCACACTGATGGATGAATCCTAAATCACAACAAAATGAGATGTCAGTATCAGCAATCTGAATCTATCCAAATGAAAAAGAATATTGATTTAAACTTCATGGATTTGATAATGCATTCCTATTCTCCAGAAACATGGTAATATAGACGCAGATTCAACGTACTTTCTGGGGTACAAGACTAAGTTAATCTGTGCTCCTATTGCAGCTGATAATCTTGATTAGTTCACTGTTTTCTCTTCAGTAGTTTGCAGGTAATTTGCATATCTGCTAGTTCTCACTCCTCCACCCCCTTTCTCTCTTTTTCCGCCTTACTAAAATACCAACAAAAACAGAAAATGCTGGAAAAGCTCAGCAGGTCTGGGCAGCATCTGTGGAGAGAGGACAGACCTAATGTTTCGGGTCAGAGTGAACCTTTGTCAGTTGGTCATCCTGACTCAATGTTGACTCTGTTGTCAACATTCTAATTGGGTGACTGGGCAAAAACTTGGCGAATGGCGTTTAATGTGGGGAAGTTTGAGGTCATGTACTTCAGTGGGAGGAATTAAAGGACAGATTATTATCTAAATGGAGAGAGACTGCAGGTGAGTGAAGTACAGAGGGATCTAGGTGTTCTAGCGCATGAGTCACAAAAAGCTAGCAGGCAGGTTGAACATGTAGTTAAGGTAAACAGCATTTTGGCCTTTATTGCAAAGGGGTTGAAGTTTAAAAATAGGAGGTTTTGTTGCAATTGTACAGGGTATTGGTGAGGCCTCACCTGGGATACGGCATACAATTTTGGTCCCCATATCTAAAAAAGAGTAGAGTAACAGTGGAGGCAGTCCAAAGGAGATTTACCAGTCTGATTCTTGCAATATGAGGGTTGTCCTATCAAGAGAGGCTAATTGGTCTGGGTCTGTATTCCTTGGAGTTCAGCAGAGAAAGGGGTGGCCTTATTCAAACATTTAAGATCCTGAGGGGGCTTGACAAGGTAGCTGGTAAGATGTTTTCACTAGTGGGAAAGTCTCAAACAAGGGGACTTAGCTAATAGATAAAGGGCTGGTCATTTAAAACTGAGGTGCATAGAAATTTCTTCTTGCAGAGGATGGTGAATCTCTGGAATTCTCTGCCCCACAGGGTGGTGGTGGCAGAATCATTGGAAGCATTCAAAGTGGAGGTGATAAATATTTGAAAGATGGAGGAATAGATGGTCTATGGGAAAATAGCACAACAAAGGAGTTGAGGCCAACATAGATCAGCCATGGTTGTATTGAATGGCGGGGCAGGCTTGAAGGACCTGATGGCCTACTCCCACTTCTAATACTTGTGTTGTGTTCTTATGTACAATTCCAAAGTACCAACTATAAGCATCATCAGTATCTCCAGTAAGAGTTTGCATGGGTGTCCCAGCCTCCTTTATTAATACATATTTCAAGAGCAGGGTGACAGTTAAAAGGAGAGTTACATCTTGACAATCTAATCATTCCTTGCAGTGCAGTTTATTGAACTCTTATACTTCTTGAGCTCAGGTCTCAGTATTTTATAATCTTTCAGTTATTCTGACCATATCTCCTTTATGAATGCATTGCTTTCATTGAGGATTTTGTTTTTGTACATTCACATAAATTGTACAGAATTCCAGGAGACAAAAATGCTTCTGTTGATTCCTAAACACTTTCCATTCACTTCAATGCATAAACCCATTTCCCATTTATTCCATGGGATGAATTTTCAATGGACTAAGCCCCTGCTCATTCACTTTCAGTATGTACAAAGGACTAAAATTGCAAAGTAGACTTCTTCAAACTGGTAAAACAGCATATTTAAAAATCTTTAGTAGGTTTTGCCTAAAAGGGTGTTTTGCACTTTTTCCTGGGACATAATAACTGAACGAATACTAAAATTGGATTTTGATTTACACTGAATATTTTCATGTAGTTTGCAAGTGCAAAACATGCTTTGGTAAAGTTGGTCTTGAATCTGTCAGAGTTCAATTGAATAAAACTGGCAGATACCCAAATTGCTCTTGCTATGTCCATCACTCCGAATTTACTGTGCAATTATTTTTTGCAACAGGATTCTCTAGAGGCCAGGAATTCCATATTCCACATGCCCTTTAATAGCTGCGCATTTGATGCTTCCTGTGAAAGGTGTTCCATTTAAGTCGGAAGCGATCCCTGCAGACCTGTAATATTTGGAATATTTTGCATAGAATGTTTGTGGCTGCATAATGGTGCATGTATAATGAGAAAAGCGAATCAGGACAAATGCTGCATTTTCCCCAAGAGTCACACATCACTGTTAATGAACCATATTTCTGATGCAGTTGAAAACTCAAAGCCAGTTTGCGTGAAAGAGTATGTGACACGATGCAGAATTGGGATAGAGCAAAAAAATATGAAAGGCAGGATTTTAAAAGTAATATGGCCACAATGACTTCCGTATTTTGCCGACCTAACTACAGTCACTGCAGGTGAAAGTAATTCATTTCAGTATGTACTCATTCACTTTCAGTATGTACAAAGGACTGCAGGTGAAAGTAATTCATTGCATGTGAAGCATTTTGTGATATGACTGAGAAAAGTGATAATGGTCCAAATAAATTTAGTCCTTTTAAAGGCTTGTTTCATTGCAATGGTGGCAAGATATACTTGTATTTCCGAAGATTTGCCTGGCATTCATTCTTGGGAGAAAATTCCCAGTGGTGGATCCTGCTGTCAACTAAAGAAAAAGCAAACTGGGAGCCGATTGTTTCCCCAACTGAATAAAAGGAAATCAAAAGTTGAGAATCAACTTTGATTTTTTTCATGAACTTTTTTAATCATTGTATTTAGAGTCTTGCGCATAGAGGCTTTGAAACATGTACTCTGACTCACTTTCTGATGTTTGCAATGCTTGCACTGCAGTTCCTCCAGGATATGAGGCATTATCACCAGCAAAGCATAAACAGTGTTCAGGTTGTGCAGCCATTGAATGGAATTGCATACAAATGTATTTACACCTTAAGACGATAGGGGGGATTCTCCGGGTCCGCTATTTTCCAATGAGTAGGGTGATGGCCCAGAGAATCGGGAGTCAGCGGAAAAGCAGGCCGCACTGGCATCCCCAATCGGGTTCCTGGCTAGAGCAGGCGGGAAATCTATAAATATTCAATTGGCCTTCTTAACATCTCATTAGTGGGCTAGGAGGCCGATTCAACAGCGCTTGAGATGTTCCCGCCCCTCCAGCTGGAGGTCATGAGGGCATGAATGGGTACAAGTCCTGACAAGCGGCTATCTGACGGAGTGCACACTGAGGGGGAACAAGGAGATGAGACACCGGGGTGTACTGGGGATCTTCTAAAGCAGCTGTGGTAAACGGTGTCCGTGCTGGTGAATCGAGGGTCCCCCCACTCCCCCTACAAACTCAGAACACGGGAGAGGCTTGGCTGAATGTCCTCATGGTGTGGGGGAAGAGTTCAGAAAAATCACTAAAATGTCACTCTCAGACAACCGACCTGTCATTATGTAGCTTGGCATTGGTTGCGTGTCTCATCTGTGATGTCTCCTTCCCCAATGATAATGTCATGTGCTCTGTCCATCTGCGAGTCTGCATTACTCTCAAAAGAATCCACGGGTACACTGGGCTTGCCCATGGTTCCGTCAATGACCCTGACCTATTCGTGCACCTTCATGAACTGCTCTTACTTGCTGGGCTTGTCAGTCGTAGTTGGGAGCTGGCCCTTTTAAGACTGGCTGTGCCCCATGTACAGACCTTCTCAATGCCTCTCAGTCACAGCTGGTAAAGGAGGGGGTCGGTTAAAGAGAATTATGTGAATGAACACATCAACCAGTATCAGCTGATTCAGTGTTTTCCCAATCAGCCCATGTAACATAGAGGAGTTGCTTGTTGAGTCAATCACTCAAGGCCCCATTAAGGACCTTCTGTCTCAGTCCTGCAGCTGCTCAATCTGGTCACATCTACAGGCTGGTAGTTAGGATTTCTAAACTCGAAAGCCGCCCCCTCCCCCCCAACCCCATTGAGATCTGAGGTGTTGTATGATAGTCCATTACTCCTCAGCAGTGGCTGCACTTCCCCTGCACACAAGCTCCTGACACAGCTTGTACATGGATGTACCAGGGTCCCTCCATGAGCCACCCTCTACTGCACTCCCAGGGAAATGCAGGAGGAGCCCATAATGGGAACCTTGCTGTTGAGGACATGGGTTCTCCATGTGGATGGGAGCGTTAGTGATGTCTGAGGGTTCAAGCACCAAGGAGTGGCTGCCAGGTCACCCGGAGGGTGGGGGCGGTTGTCAAGTGAGGTGGGAGCGCTGGAATGCCCTGGCTTTCTTTGGGTGAGGATGATGCATAACAGCCAGGCATGAGTGGAAAAGTTGCTTGTTCCTCTGCAGTTTGGAGTGTGGTGTCGTCCAGTGAAGCTAGGGATCATCTGACCCAGAGGCCATGGTCGGGTCTGAGGGAGCAGCAGACAGTGTTTGTGATCCTGCATCTCAGACTAGGAGGAAGCATCTCCTGCAAGCTGTGTTAGTCAGCTGCAATGGAGAGGGTTCCTGGTCTTCAAATGTTACACGGCTCAGAGATAGGGAGGACTCAAGGGCAACAGAGTGTTTGATAATGCCGAGTGTCTCTCTCTCTCCTTCTCTCTCTCTCTCACCTTCTCTCTCTCTCTCTCTCTCTCCTTCTCTCTCTCTCTCTCCTTCTCTCTCTCTCTCTCTCTCTCTCTCTCTCTCTCCTTCTCTCTCTCTCTCTCCTTCTCTCTCTCTCTCTCCTTCTCTCTCTCTCTCCCTCTCCCTCCCCTTCTCCGTCCTCCCCACAGAGAAAAAATGAATTTTGTCTTGCAGCCAGGCTAACTAGTATTGTCAGCTGCTGAGTCAGATAGGCATTGGTGACAGCGCCAGGGTCATCCCATGCTTGACCCAGCACCACAAGAGCCAGACCCCGACCATCAGGGGGCCGCCATAGAGGCTCCAGTGCCAGCCACTCATCAGGCCGAAGAGAGGGTACGAAGGCAGCCCCTCTGTAGGTCACGGCTGTACAGGAGATGCCGTCGAACAACATGTGCCACTGAAGACTGCGCCTTCATAGAGAGACAGTGCAGCATCTGTGCTAGGTTTTAGTACCTGGCACCTAGTGGAGCATACCTGCTCCTGGTGACTGTGAAGGTCTCGGCTGCCTTGAATTTTTATGCACCTGGATCATTCCAGGGCTCGAGCGGGGACCTGGACGGGCTTTCTCAACCTAGGTGCACAGGTGTGTCTGTGAATTGACGGATGCCCTGTCAGCCCAGGCATCTGAATACATCATCTTCTACCTGGACCAGGCCAACAAGGATGCCGAGGCTGAAGGATTCTCTGTCATCACCGAGGTCCAGGGGGCAATTGATGGCACCCGTGTCACCCTTGGTGCTCTGTCTCAAAATGGAATATCCTTCATTAACTGGAAGGGATACCACTCCATGAACATCCAGCTGGTGTGTGACAACCTCCTGGACATTCTGCATGTCTGTGTACACTATCCTGAGAGTGTACATGACACCTACATCTTGGGACAGTTGGTGATGGCGATTCTGTGTGACAATGTTAGAAGATGGTGCAGCGGGATCAAGGAAGATTAAGGTGAGTTGGCAGAAGTTAGGGACATGAGTGGTGCCAGGGGCAGGAACATGGACACTCACCCTTGCAGACCGGAGCAGGTCATTCATCTTCTTGCAGCATTGCATGCCCACCTTCCTGTGAAGCTCTTGGCGTTGACTGCCTTGGCCACCATTTCCCATGCCTCCACACCCTCATTTGATGGCAGCCTCCCCGGAAAGAGAGTGGCCCACCTCTCCTCCACAACTTCCAGCATCCTCTCCATCTCTGATTCCAGGATTCTGGGTGCCAATGTTTTCCCAGCCATGTTGATGGCTGAAGTGGAAGTGCTGCTGGAGGGAGTGCTGAAATACTGCTCCCACGTGTAGACGATTAACAGCTGATTCCCGACTGCAGCAAATCAGGCACCAGGCATTGGGAAGACAGCATGAAACATCTGGCGGGAGAACTGGCCCATTAACGTTTCCTAAATGGCGAGTGCAGGTTGCTGGTGACATTCCAGCTTTCCCGCTGCCGTGGGCACTTAGTCCCAATTCGGGAGAATCGCAGCCAACGATTGAACCTCACTTGTTTCCTGGCAACAAGACATGTCAGCTTGTTCCTGAGTTTCCAGTATTTATGCACACTTCACTCTTTACATAACCATTCTAAAAGTCACATGATTAACATCAGCCCAATTCCCACTTGGTAAGCTGCAATGTGAAACGGTCTTGCACATGTACTGTAATATGGCAGAATAATGGCTTATTTCATGTCGCCCAGATAATTGGTATTGTGGAGATGACCTTGAATTAAGCTAACAAACCTGTCAAAATAGCCTAGAAGCTGTTATTAGCAACACTCGTACATGAAAATGTTGCAGTTGTGTAACATCCTGCTGCTATTTTAAGGGAAGGTATTAGCCATTTAATTTGTCTTTTCTATTAAAACACAAATATTGAAAAGAGTAACCTCTCTCACCTAGTATCAATTGCTGTGGTGGATTTTAGGTCATCCTATCAGATGATTAGAGTTCAATAGTTTAGTACAAGATACCAAGTTCCCTGATTTTTACAGGATAACTGATCTTAACCAAGACCATAGTTGCAATGTAAATGTTGCCATTGTTAGTGCCCAGTTACGGAGGGTAACAAAATAATCCAGCTACTAATTACAATTTTCGCTAGTTCCTGTTAGAAAGCATGGCACGTGTAATATCCTTGGGTGCCGTGGCTCAGCTGGTTTAAAAAGATTAAACATGATTGAAAGAGAATTACCACTTGGGTGAAGCAGCAGATGGTTGTCAGTTCCTATGAAAAGATATCTCGGCATAAGTCAGCATGTTGAAGAAAGAGGAAAAAGTGAGGGTGAAAACAGTTGAAGCTGAATAATACCTGATTCAATACAATTGTGCTAGACAGAGTACAGGGAGGAGAAATCTGGTAAGTTGGTGCGGTGACAATAATCTCTCCCTCAATGTCAGCAAATCAAAGGTTATCGACTTCAGGAAGCGTAGTGGAGGACACTGCCTACATCAACAGAGATGAAGTGGAAATGGTCAAGTGCTTCAAGTTTCTAAGTGTCCAGATCACCAACAACCTGTTGTGGTACCTCCACGCCGATGCTATAGTTAAGAAAGCCTGCCAATGCCTCTACTTTCTCAGGAGGCTAAGGAAATTCGACATGCCCACTATGACTCTCACCAAACCTTTCCAGATGCACCATAGAAAGCATTCTTTCTGGTTGTATCACTGCTAGGTATGGCTCCTGCTCTGTCCAAGATCATAAGAAACTACAAAGGGTCATGAATGAAGCCCAGTCCATCACGCAAACCAGCCTCCCATCCATTGACTCTATCTACACTTTCTGCTGTCTCAGAAAAGCAGCCAGCATAATTAAAGGACCCCACACACCCCGGACATCCTCTCTTCCACCTTCTTCCATCGGAAAAAAGATACAAAAGTCTGAGGTCACATACCAACCGACTCAAGAACAGCTTCTTCCCTGCTGCTGTCAGACTTTTGACCCACCTCGTATTAAGTTGATCTTTCTCTGCACCCTAGCTATGACTGTAACACTACATTCTGCACTCTCTCCTTTCCTTCTCTATGAATGGTATGCTTTGTCTGTATAGCATGCAAGAAACAATACTTTTCACCGAATACTAATACTAATAAAGTGGATAGAGCTGTGAAGAAGGCCTATAGTGTGTTAGCTTTTATTAACGGGGGTTGGAGTTTAAGAGCCGTGGGGTTATGCTGCAACTGTACAGGACCTTGGTGAGACCACATTTGGAATATTGTGTGCAGTTCTGGTCACCTCACTATAAGAAGGATGTGGAAGCACTGGAAAGAGTGCAGAGGAGATTTACCAGGATGCTGCCTGGTTTGGAGGGTAGGTCTTATGAGGAAAGGTTGAGGGAGTTAGGGCTGTTCTCTCTGGAGCGGAGGAGGCTGAGGGGAGACTTAATAGAGGTTTATAAAATGATGAAGGGGATAGATAGAGTGAACGTTCAAAGACTATTTCCTCGGGTGGATGGAGCTATTACAAGGGGGCATAACTATAGGGTTCATGGTGGGAGATACAGGAAGGATATCAGAGGTAGGTTCTTTACGCAGAGAGTGGTTGGGGTGTGGAATGGACTGCCTGCAGTGATAGTGGAGTCAGACACTTTAGGAACATTTAAGCGGTTATTGGATAGGCACATGGAGCACACCAGGATGATAGGGAGTGGGATAGCTTGATCTTGGTTTCAGATAAAGCTCGGCACAACATCGTGGTCCGAAGGGCCTGTTCTGTGCTGTACTGTTCTATGTTCTATGTTCTATGTACTTGTGACAATAAATCAAAATCAAAATTTTAAAAATCAGTGACTTGGAAATATAGTACCAAAAATATCAACTAATTCCAAATATATCAGGTCAGATGGGTATTCTGAAGTTTCACTCTTTTACCTTTGGATATGAGAAGAGAAAACATTTCCAGAATATTTCCACAGAAAATTAAATCAGTGTGACAGTGAATTGATTGTGCATTGCTGACTGACTCTGAAATGGGGGCTACTTTCCAAATCCTGTGGAATTCTTAGTGGTATGGCTTTGTCACCGATTGTAGTGTCATATCCAAGATGGCAGTGGCTGTGGCAGCGGAGTAATATGTGACCTGATCCCATTTCCAGGTTGCCACCGACCATTTATACTAGATGGAGGGAGTGAAAACTGACTCTAGTACATCCCAGCATTTTCCAACTTTAGTCTGATGACTAAAACTGAGGTGGACACTTATCTCTGTCTTGCTCCTGATATTAGCATGATTATTATTGCAGCAAAGTATCTGAAACCTGAAACAAGGGGAGGCGATGGCCTAGTGGTATTACCGCTAGATTATTAATCCAGAAACTCAGCCAATATTCTGGAAACCCGTGATCGAATCCCGCCACAGCAGATGGTGGAATTTGAATTCAATAAAGGAAAAAATCTGGAATTAAGAATCTACTGTTGACCATGAAACCATTGCCAATTGTTGGAAAAACCCATCTGGTTCACTAAGGTCCTCTAGGGAAGGAAATCTGCCACCCTTACTGGGTTTGGCTTACATGTGATTCTAGAGCCACAGCAATGAGGTTGACTCTCAATTGCCCTCGGGCAACTAGGGATGGGCAAGTGCTGGCCAGCCAGCGACACCCATGTCCCATGAATAAAAAAACAACTTGATTGTGGTCTTGCATCTTACAGCTCATCCTACTGCTTTGACTGGTGGGTGGCCTTGAGTCTCAAATAATAACAAGGTTCTCTGTAGCAAAACCTCCAAGTCTTCATCAAAGGGTGCAATGTATCCTACTATACCTTGTGAGCAATTAGTCCACTTTTCAATCCCCATTGCAACTATGTCTTTTAATTTTGAATGACAGCCCTTTAGGAACTGTTACCTCATTGGATTTTTGCAGTTCTCAGCCAGATGTACGGTGCTTTGTGAGCAAGTATTTCCTGTGTCAATAACTTATTCAAAATAAGAAACTGGCCTTATATTGTGAAAGCTAAAAGCCAATATGGAGCAGGTATAGCCCCTAATCCTTAGGAGGATTATAAAATCAGGTTTTACGGATCAGGTTCACGGGCTGCATCTCAGAGGCAAAATCTAACACTGTGTTCAAGGTGCGATCCAAACAGGATACTGTACAATTTCTGAATGATACTTTCTGACTTGCGCTCTACAATTTGACTCCCGCACTGGTTTTAATAGTTTTCGGATTAAATCAGCCTGTGTTTCGTTGATTCATTTGGGAGCCCAATATCAGCTCAAGCGTAGCTCCTGTTTGTCCAGCCGAGCTACTGAGAGATGAGAAGGAGAATTTTATCGTGGCAGGAGAAGGGGGTTGTGGTGGCAGTGGAAATGTAATTAATCAAGTGGTAAGCGATTATTACTGTCATAAAATTGACTGCTTATATTCTGAAATTGGTCCACGATGGATAATTATTTGACCAGAACATTTGTAACTGGCTTTTTTCACCTTAGAAAAAGAAACACAGTGCAATAAAACAGAGATTTGAAATGAAAGATTATTACTTGTCCTGCTGAGCTGATTTGTGCACAGCTGCGCAGATGAAGTTGTTTGACTGCAGACTTCACACTTTGATTTATCTACACAGCGATGATGAATTAGATTTTTCACAGTGCGTTAGACACAGTGGGGAGTTCCTGTACAGCCTTATGCTAGCTTTATTTGATATGATGATTAATGTCTGTATTATATTCATATCAGGTATAAACAAAAATGAGGCCATTCGAAATATTTCTATGAACTGAAACAAAAGATTTTGCAGTTCAGTGCTACCAGGCCTCTGTACGGTTTGGTATCATTGCAGCTAAGTCTGAGGCGAAAAGAAAATACCCCAGTGTATTGTTGTAATATCCTAACCAGCCTGTTCAACAGGTTTGTCATTACAGAGCTCTGCCCTGCCCATTGATAACAGATGGAAGTGAATCTCTGTATTCCCTGTCCAAGTGACAGGGGTTATTCACACAGTGAGAGTCAGCCTCTGAGTTACAGGTTGCAGCTGTTGTGTCTTATACCCATTCCCCAACCACCCCCCCCCCCCCCCTCCCTCCCCACCAACCCCCGACATTGCTTGGGTAAAATTTGATAAGACCTGGAGACTGACCAAGAACACCACACTGATTGCTTTCTTCTTATTGGTTCGTGGATGCTGAGGCCAATTATGGGACCCTTATCAGCCCAACTGAGATTGGTAGCTCAGCATAGAATAGAAAATGTATGAGCCAGATTCCAGTCATTTTAACTATTCCACTACAAGCAGTGCATTAACATTGTGCTCTTCCCTTTTATTTATGCCCTAAACATGTTTTGTGTTGTCCCCTTACTCTCTTCTTTGACTGGTTGGAGACCCAGCATAATCTTAAAGCATAAGATGCCTTCCGTCACCAAGTTCTTATCACTCTCAGTATTCTTCCAGGAACAACAAATGGAAGTTATCACTTATACAGAGTGTCACGATCCCAGTTGATGTTATAGCTGGATGTGAAGATCCCTGCATGGAGCCCTGGCTCAAACTTTTACTTCTTTGTATAAAACATAGAGGAACAGAGTCATAGGATAATTAATTAATTTAAAAAACAAAAAGAAAATGCATTAAACATGGAAAAATTGGATTATAATAAGATATTCCTTTACTCCACCTTTAGCTTAGCAATTCCACACAGGTTTGAGGATTAACATGGGTTACCAAATAAGGCCAGAATTCTCCGATCTCGCACACCCCACTGCCGCTGCCAGCACTCATCCAAATATCCGTTCACTGCCGCAGGACCGGAAAACCTCAGCTGCAGGGGAGGTCGGAGAATTCCAGCCTACATCTTAAGTTACAATGGTCTCATTATCACACAAAGTCCCTTTTAAGCACACAAGATGACTGTAGTAAGACGTACTAATCTCTGAACCCAAAATCCGCCCCCCCACATGATTCTTATACCACGAGCCACCTTGTCTCACTGAACACCGGCTTCCACGTGCATGATTTCAAATTCGCTTTCAAACATCACATTTCTAAATTTTCTTTTAAATTATGCTTTCCCTTTTCTGCTTCCATCAAGATTTTGCTTTTAAGTTTTACACCTCTCCATTCATGTTTCTTTTGTCTTAAAGGATATTGCACAAACCCAGAGATCCAGGCACCGATTTCCACAATTATTTCAAATAATGGCTCCCAAACTGTAGTAATTTCGCACAAACCTTTGCACTATCGCAGATTTTTTCTGGCCTCTCAGTCCAATGGCTTTTCAACTCCTTGTGACTTTACTGAACAGTAATCTGTTCTGGTTCCCAGTTCCACCTGTTCTGTTAATTCCAGACTTCTTGGAAACTTCTCTTCATTTTTCTAGTTTCCTTAACTAGCTGGACTTTAGATTTCCAGTGTCTGTTCTCTTAGCCATTACTCCATAGCATGACTTTTTTTCTAGCAAGGCTGAGAGAGATGTTCCCTCCTTAACCTTCTAAAACCAACTGCTTTGAGCAGAGGCGTTAGAGCTGCTGTCTCTGACAACCTATCTACAACTGCATTCAAATGAACTAAACTAAATCCTAAAAGCTTCTCTACCTTACAAGGCACCAGTTGCTAAGCAGCCATTGCTGGTTTATTTGCTCTTGTTATGGTTCAGGTCAGAAACTCCAAAGTGTTCTATAGAGCCCGCCTGGATCATAAGTTTTGCGTCTTGAATTTGGCTAGTATAAGCATGCGATGTTTCACTTCAGGTATGATTCAAGTGGTCCACTAGGGAGCTTTTATCAAACAAAGTTCATTTAAGAATGTTGTTAATATGTGTGGAAAGAAAATTAGCAATAACTTCTGACAATTACAAACAAAAACAAAACAACCACAGTAATGTATAACCCTTAATAAATATATACAAGCTGTCCCAATCGAATGAACCTCCATAAACAATCCTTGAAACAGGCTCAACACAGCATAGACTAAGGCTCACATGATACTGGGATTGAGGCCGTTAGTTGAATTCTGCAGTCAAATGCTCTTGAGACTCAGAACATTTTGAAGACAAGAAAGCTTCCCAAAACACCAGAGACACTCTGGTCCAGCCCCCAACAACAGCAGGTTTTCACCCTTCAGGAAAAGAAGATCTTGTTTTCAGCTAACCAACAGAATTTTCAAAACAACAGGGAGAGAGGGATAACACTTCTCTTTAGCTTGCTGTCCCTTCTAAAACTAAAAATTCAAACCTGCAGTTCCAAATTGAAACTGAAAGTGGAATCCCTGTCACCTGACCTTCCCACAATTATTTTCTCCTCCCAACAATGGCATCATCTAAGGCTGTGAGCATGAATTTTTAAAAAGCTCATAAAGGGACACTAATATCACACTCTTCATGCTTTATCCCTCACTAAGCACAATAAAATCACAGTTGGAGTTGAAATCAACCCCCACACATACAAATACCTTTGTTCAGCATGAAGCTGGCTGTAGGTTTTTCCTTCCAAGCGCAGAAACAATAAATTAAACACATTTGAAACTATACCATTCTCTGACCTCCCACCCACATGTTTCTCAGTGCAAGAGGCAACATGCCATTTGCTGTGCATGGGATTCTCTGGTCCCACTGCTGTCAATTTAATTTTCCATTGAAGCCACCCCATGCCACTAGGAAATATGCGAGCAGGGGTGTGCTGTCAACAAGACCAGAGAACCCTACCGGCGTGAATAACCAGAGAGTCCTGCCCCATATTTCTAAAGTCTACCAACACAAATATAAATCCCTCAAAACTACCTTTGTTTTCCTAACTAGAGTCAAATTCTCAGAGTTCTCCTTACCCTGATCCTCCATGCATATGGAAAAGTTATTGCTTGTCAGTGTGCAAAAATGAAACTTATGAATGAAGGCACCTGCCTTGAACTATGGCTGGGGGAGACAGATCAGAAGACAGAGTGTTATTGAAAAGGGAGTGGCTTGCTAAGCTGAATGACCTTTTTATTCATGTTGTGATCTGATTTGACCCAGATTTAGAGCAACAAACAAAACTTCACACTTGGGCTTCACGCGAAAAGAAATCAAGACAACTCCCTGATGTTACCCATGTTTAAGAGACATGTCAGCCTCATAATATGTCCCATGCTATCAGTCCTAACAATCTAGGACTGTTCTCCATTTAAAGTTTAAATGTCTATCGTACACAGCACTGATTAAAGAAATGATTTAAAACTACTGCAGGATTTAAACATCAGCTTTGAGTCTGACAGCTACTTTGGACAGGAAATAAAAGCAATAAAATTGTACCATTTGCCTTTGTCAAAAAGCAGACCAACGAGAGGGGTTCATAAAGAAAGTTGACTTCAATTCAAATAAACCAGGATGGGCTGCAGTCCAAAAATTTAATCAAAAAAATTTAATCTAGGCACTATTCCAATTAAAAAGCTCAACTTTCACAAATCTCCAGTACCAAAAAAAACTCAAAACAGATCTATGACCATAGCATAAGCTTCAAAATAAATAGGAAAATTTCAGAAAGTATTAAATAATTGACATGATCAGAATAGCTTGAAGCAGGTAGTTTTGCTTGATTTTATTTTCCCTGTGAATGAAAGTGTGGGCTTTCATTCACACTCATTAATGGCCTCATTAATTATGTAGTTGAGGTTTCCTGATGTCACTTACAGCAGGCAGGCTGGATGGCGTGCGTCCCACCATCATTTCTGGCCGCCATGTGTAAAAAGTGCCTAGACATCAAATTTACACATTGTTGAAGGAGAAGATCGTCCACTGAACACAGAGACTCCAGCCCTGGGAAGCAGTGACATGCCCTTGGAAGTCCTTCTCAATGCAGTGGAGGCTGGGAGAGTGGAAGGAGACCGAGCTGTCACACCAAGCCGACAAGGGAGGAAGTCTCCAGCGAGTTCAGTGCCATGGACCTCCACAAAAGAACTGCCTTGCAATGTTACAAAGACATGAATAACCTCATCCACCCCAGCAGACTGTGAACCCTCAACTGCTCACAATCCCCTCACTGAATGGTACAGGGGGCATGGGCCTCAGTGACAAGGGAACCATCCATGTGGCCAATGCATAAAAGAGCTACTCAAAATGATAAGGTAATGCCTCATAGCCTCACTGCATTCCATCTAGTGGGCATGTGGAGAGGTCATTGTGGTTCCCTGACCCTTCCACACAGAGAGCTCAGATGCTGTCTGGGTAGTGGTGGGGGCGGCGGGAGGGGGGAGGGTGGGTTAGGCATGGAGGGCGGGTTAGGCATGGAGGGCATCAGCGAGCACTGCTAATGTCATGCCTCTATGAGCCTTATCATTCTATCCACTTGGGCTCACTGCTTTGGAGGGTGCTACACTAGATCCCTTCTGGACAACGTAACCTGTATCACTCACATGGCAAATCAAGAGGGTTATTGGCAAGACTGAAAGCATAAGAAAGACATCTGAAACCCAATTGTTCTCAAGCTCATTGCTGTGATGACCATGAAGTTCACAATAAATCATTAATAAATCTTTGAGTGGGCTTTGTGGAGTGTGAGCTGCCTTATTGAGCTGGTGGAGGCTCACGCAATGGAAAGCACCAAGCAGGGGTTTTAAGTCTGTAACTTTGCCTGGACCAGAGTTGTAGGTTCAGAAGTGAAGACTATCCGACTGGAAGCTGCAGGAGTGGCCTTTTCCTTTGGTGTCCAATAAAGGATGTTGGTGATGGGAAACCGGCATTTGGCTGAATACTACATTGGCGATGAGGGGAAAAAATTATTTTTCCTCCATCTTTCCCTCCAGTACACCTCCGAACATCAAGATTTTCTCCAGTAAGTAAAGGCCATTCTGCCTCTTTTCAGGAAACCTGAGCCCCATGACACCAGTGGGGAAGACTGAGCCCAATACACTGAGCGCATGCATTACTTCTTCCAACATTAAAGGAGACAAAAAGCAAAAAATTGCTAACAGCATGCGAGGCCCCATCTTTCAGTGTGGTAAGAAATCTGACCTATCCAGATGCCCCGACTCAAAGCTTTTAATGAACTGGTAGTCCCGATTTTAAAAAATCACTATGACCCAAGGCCCCCAGTAAATCTCTAGCGATATTGCTTCAACATGGCTGGGGGCACCCAAGGGAACCTATCAATGAGTTCTTGGCTAGGTTGCGGAAACTAGCTAAACGCGACGGTTTTGGACTGCTCCTAATGAAATGTTGCGGGATAGATTGGTATGTGGCATAAGTGACCTAACCATCCAAAATAAGATGCTGGCAGAATCCAATTTGGATTTTTAAAAAGCCATTGCGATAGCCTTGTCACTTGAGAATGCAAAGAAAGAGGCTCAGGAGCTACAAGGAGCATCAGGCAGCAACGTCTTCCAAATAGGGGTGGGATCTGATGCAACAAGTCCTCAATGGATGAAGAGTTCTTGGGCCTGATTTTACCATCGCGTGTGCCCATTTTCGGGTGCGAAACTTGGTAAAGTCGCGTGAGGCGAGTAGCGCAATCTGCGCCCAACTCCACGCTGGTTCCCCCTTTACCAAGGCCCAAAATGGACACAATCGGGACCATGCCCGAAACAGGTATGACGGCCATTTAAATGCATTCAAATTGAATTAATGGGCTGCACGCCCAACTTCACTAGCATTTCCCCTTTAACACTGCGTTCACCAATCCAGAATTGGCGCGAAACAGACATGCTCCATAAAAGTCCGATTCGGGCGCTCCATCAGTGAGGAGGTAAGTGCATAGCGTCTGACGGCTTTCTGCTGCTCACGGATGTCCTTTTGTTGTGGCCATTTTCTGTCTCGTGTCGGTGGCGGCTCTGCAAGTGTGTGGGGGATGGGGGGTGGGGGGGCTGTTGCTCAGGAGGGTCTCCAATGTCCGACTTGCAGCACGGACCCGGGTCTCAGCACTGACCTGGGGTCTTGCGGTGCTGCTGGGTCCTAGTGCATCCAGCTCACTTCCTGCTGAAGGATGTGCACAAAGCCCTTGCAAATTGCACTGCTGCAGTCTCTCAACTTTTCAAGGAGCTGTGATTGTGGGGAACATGTGGCTGGGGGAATTGCAGGGGGCTGTGATTGTGGGGAACATGTGGCTGGGGGAATGGGCAGTATGGACAGTGACTGTTGATGTGCTAGGGGCAAGCAGCGTTCCTTAACCTCTCCACGTGTTTCTCTCCATCTCGCCCCCCCCCTTCCCCCCACCCCCGCCCCTTCAAAGTGACGAGATGGCTTTTGTGATGCAACCAATTGATCTTGCTGTTCTTTTGGTTGCTGCTGGAGCTGAGGAGGAGGAGCTGGAGGAAGAATTGTGGGCACAGGAGGCCCGGACCTTATGACTTGCAGGAGTTGAGGGAGACGACCACCAGAGGCAGGAGGTGGCCACCATTCACCCAGAGGAGAGGGTGGGGGGAGCGCAGGAGAAGGAGGGAGCAGAGACCCGGCAGTTCCGTGCACGAGTGTTATTTGAACAGATGTCGGACACCGTGTGCCGCCGACGTCTCCGCCTCTGGAAGGAGACAGTGCAACACCTGTGCCACCTGTTGTCAAATTGACGGCCGCTCTGAACTTTTATGCGACCGGCTCCTTCCAGACCCCTGGCGGAGATGTCTGTGGCATCTCCCAATCAACTGTGCACACCTGTGTCAAGCAGGTCACAGAAGCCCTGTATGCCCAGGCTGGGCAGTACATCAAATTTAACCTGGACCAGGCCCATCAGGAAGCCCGGGCTGCAGGGTTCACAGCCATTGCGGGGATGCCTAACGCACAGACGGCCATCGACTGTACACACATCTACAGAATCCGTGGAGATTCATTAACAGAAAGGAGTTCCACTCCCTGAATGTTCAACTCGTGTGCGACCATAACATGAACATTATGCATGTCTGCACAACATACCCAGGCAGCATGCACGACAGCTTCATTGTCAGGAGCTCGGACATCCCGGAGGCATTTGAGGAGGAGCCCAGGCTATGGGGGTGACTCGTGGGGAATATGGGTTACCCGCTTCGGACATGGCTGATGCCGCCTGTGCGGAGGCCTGTGTCTGAGGCAGAGACCCGCTACAATGAGGCCCATGTAGCCACCCGCGCGATAGTGGAGAGATGCATTGGGCTCCTCAAGATGCGATTCCGATGCATTGACCAATCTGGCAGGGCCTCCAATACAACCCAGTGATCTCTTCCCGCGTAGTGGTCGTGTGCTGTGCCTTGCACAATCTGGCTCTACAGAGAGGTGACCTATTGGAGGAGGAGGAGGACATGGAGGCTGACCAGCCGGGCGTCACTGGGGAGCATGACCAGCAGGAGGAGGAGGTAGAGGAGGAGGAGGATGATGAGGAAGAGCACGCCGAGGAACACCAACCAGTTGCTGGAGGGTTGGCAGCTCAAATGAAGCATGCGAGGGTGGCAAGGCAGGCCCTGAGCACCAGGCAGTTCATTTGTTCGGTGTTTGTATCTGTGGATTCCATCCCCCCACCCCCCTAAAAATTCCTTCTATATCCTGCAACATTGTCACACCAGAGTGGTGGGCCTGGGTACTTTGTGTTAGTGAGTTTTATGGCAGGCAGGAGGGTGATGACGATTTGCCAAGCACCATTATGATGATGCCCTGGTGCAAACTAGTCTGACTCCTACTTGAGCTCCACATGCACGCTGGAACCTGGGCCCATGTCTGTGCCGTGGGTAAGGGATCTGAAACCCCCATACAGGGCCCTGGGGCAGTTGGGGTGGGGATGGGAGGGAATGGCTCATGGGGTCTGGGGAACCAATGGCTTCCTTTTCTTAGTGACACAGTGTCGAGAGGCCTCCCCAACTGACATCAACATGAAGCATCCCTCCGGCGATCATCAATGGAAGAGGATTCCTATTTGAGATAAATCTGAGACAAATTAGTCACAGGTGGGCGGTGAAAAAACATTTAATTGCAATAAAGGTGTTTAAATAAGGCATTCTAACATAAAAACGTTAAAGTGCTTAAATATCTTTCTAACTAATGCAGCCCTTCACCTGTGCCATCTCAGTGCAACTACAACTTCTCAACCTTATGTGACCTACCATTATGTCTCAGATACACCCCAGAATGTATGTCAGAGATGGAGGGGGCCAGCTGCCTACCATGCCCCGTGGTCTGTGATGTGTGTGGCAGGTGTCCTCTGGAGGCTCTGGGCCTTGAGGGCCTTGGCCTACTTCGAGATGTCTGGGATGTTTCCATGACACACACTTCATCCCACTGCCCCTGAGATGCTGGAGTGTCAGCAAGGGGGAAGTCAGAAGGTGTAGCCACAGCCACAGTCTCCTGGCTGGAAGGCCCCGGCTAACTTCACATGGTGGTCGAGCCCTCTGCGATGACCACTTGAGTCAAGGGCCACCTCTCAATGGCCGCAGCAAGTTCCCTCTGAGACTGGGCCGTGCTCTGCAAGCCCTCAGCCATGACCCTCTGCAACCGGCCTACGTTCTCAAGGGCTGCTGCCATAGCACGCTGTGTCTCAGCGCTGTCCCGCTGGATCTACTACAAGCTCATGAGCCTCTCAGCCATGGGCTGCAGAACCCGAGAAGCTGTGGCCCGCTGTGATTCGGCCATCACTAGGAGCCTGCCACTCATGGTGAGGATCCCCTGCCCCAGGCTTTCCACTGCAGACTCCACCCTTGCAGCATTGGCCTGGGAACTACGCAAGACAGACAATAGCTGATCCACCCGAAAGCTTTGGGACTCCTCCCAACAGCCTCGCAGTCGGTCCAGTGTGGCCGTCAGTCCCTCCTGCATTCCCTGGCTCTGTTGCTGCATCTCCAGCAGCTGAGGGAGAAGTGATCTCAGAGGCCCAGCATGTAGCCTGGGGTCCAGCTGAGTCCTCACCTCCGGCAGGCCCCCGCATGCCAGAGGCCTTGGACATTCCCTCCTCCACCAGATGTACATTATCAGATGTGTCGTCCTCACCAGAGAGTGACCCAGAAGCCTCACCATTAACAGGACTCACCGACGTATCAGTATCTGGGATGGTGAGTTGTGAGATGGAAGTTGATGCCAAATCTGTGCCACCCTCAGAGGTCCCTTCACCTATATCTTCCAAGGACTCGTCCGAGCTGTCTGGACCGGGGTGGGTGGGAGCTGCAGTACAGGCCTGGAGTCCAGAAGGCCCCGGGGCATCCGGATCTGTCCCTGCAACACAGGACACAAGGTTAAGTGCAGGGGAGGGAGAGGAGTCCGGGATGCCAATCACGTGATTCGCATTTCTCCATTGAACATAGAACAAAGCACCAAGAAAATGACATCACAGGAACAGGCCCTTTGGCCCTCCAAGCCTGTAAGCGACTAGGCTGCCCATCTGATTTGTAACCCCCTACCCTTCCGGGGACCATATGGCTCTATTCCCATCCCATTCACATAGCTGTAGACACACCCCTTAAATATCACTATCATACCTGCGTCCTCGAACTCCCTCGGCAGCAAGGTACAGGCACCCATTACCCTCTCTGTGCAAATAAACATGCCTCGTACATCTCTTTTAAACCTTGTCCCTCGCACCCGAAACTCGTGCCCCTGAGAAGTTGCCTCAAAGTGAGTGGAGGAATGACAGGTGCTCACGTCTTGACAGCAACCCGACCATGCTGTCACTGACAGCCCACATCTCCCCTTCCCTTGACAGCTCCAGCGCCCGCTCCTCAAAGGGGGTAAGGACCCGGAGGTCTGGCTCACCACCCCCTGTCTTGGCCCTCTCACGGGTGTTATGGTTGGTCTTCACCTGAGGAGTTAGAAGGAGCCATAAAAGAAATGATGGCGTGACTCCTGCAGAGTATCAGGTGGTGGCCCTTAGAGGGATGCTCTTGGGGGTTAGGAAGGAGGTGCTTGGGGGTCAGGAGCTGGAAGCAAGCAGGGTGCTGGGGACGGGAGGATCTGGGGGAGATTTGGGATAAGATGCAAGATGGGGTTCAGCACTCACCCTTGCTGCACGGATGAAGTCATTGCCTTTTTCCGGCACAGCTTCACAGTTTGGAGGGCCAGTGCCCAGGCACTGATCGAGGTGGTGACTTCCTCCCAGATCACATTTCCATCAGCCTCCCTGGGTCTGGGTCCTCCTGGGGGGAAGAGGGTGTCCCGCCTCACCTCTGCTGCATCCAGCAGCCTCCCCAGGTCACCCTCAGAAAATCAGGGGGCTGGTCGTGCACACATTTTGTGCAGGAATGCCTGCCTGCCTGTCCATTCTTGAGTTTTTATGGAGCTGCCCCTCGTTAGGGCAGATCAGCTGCAGGCAAGGTTTCAGGCATGTTAAGCCCCACCCACACGCTTCTGCTGCGCTATTTGGACTCACTGATATTTTTGCAGGCAGAGTGCGTCTGGGGGTGCCAGAGAACGGGTCTAAAAGTCAGATCTGAAATGCTCTCAGATTTAAATCCGCCCAACACTTAGAATCAAATGGTAAAACAGGGTCCCTTGTGTCAATCAAGTATTAAAGGGCCCCACTCAATATTGGAGCCTTAATGTCACCACCAGTCAAGGAACTACAGTGTTGATTCCAAACCTATTAAGGAATATACTCGCGAGAGGTGTAGTTGCCAGTTGATGGATTACTGCTAGCACTGTCAAAGGACTTAGCGATGGCAATGTTTCAAGAGCAGGTAAAAAGCTGCCTTAGAGGAAAGCTGAGTCTGGTACCTGAGCACACCATGCAGCTATCCTCTCTTCCACAGGTAGGGACACTAAAGCTGAATAGTATTGTCACAATGAAAGTTGCCCCAAAAATGGTAAAATTACGAGTGAATGCCATCCCTTGAAGATGGAGGTGCATACAAGAGCCATTCCCTCCATTATGGGAGATCATATCTATAAGCACCTCCAATTTGGAATCCAGCTCCTGAGTTTGGAAGATATGAAGGCCAGACTAGCCACCTACATGGAGGAACCTTTACAAATCCTGCAGTAGCCCCGGTAACTTGCAGGCAGCAATCAGCTTGTCTCCCACTCATTGTTGTATGGGGGCAGGAACAAGCCTTATGGGGAGAGATTGGTTCCAGAAGATTCAGCTCAACTGTACCCAGACAGACATTCACTCACTGCAGGCCAGGTGTGTTCATTCTGATTCTGAATGGTGGTGCCCAGAACAAAACCCTTGGCTCCACAATTCACCAAGTTCTCCCTGGGGGTTCTCCTCCAGGTCATCCAGGAAAGGTCCTTTTCCTTGGGAAGGGAGTAGGAAGTCCTCCCTCCTGACCACATGAGCCTAGGAGGAAGTCGCAAGGAACGTCAGTGCCCATGGCCAACAAAAAAGGACCACCCTGCAATTCAGGAAAGGAATGAATGTTTTGATGCACTCTGCCAGGGAAGTGAAACTTATACTCACTTCAAACTCACTCTCATAAACGGCATCAAGCGGTCTATGGGTTAGAGTCCACAAGGCTGTGACACCCGACCAGCAGATGGGACATCAGCATTAAATATCCAACAGCCACTTTAAGCTCTCCATCTCAAGTAAGATCCTGCACAAACAGCATCTAAATCCCATACTGGGGAGGGTTCAGCAGAGACAACAGGCATGTATACTTCTGAACTGTTCTATCATTCATGGTGCTCACAGTTGATCCATCTGTCTTTATGCAGGAAAAGATTGCCCACAGCAGAAAGGAGAGACTGAAGACTGGAGGGGGGTCTCCAGAGTTGAGTTCACTCTCGTCCCAAAGGGAGCACGTGGTAGAGCTTTGTTTGTTCCCGCTCTCACCGTGCGTGACATTGAATGATTGAAATTAGTTCTACTTGGTGACCTTTGAAATGCCTGCTAGATGGGAATGAGTGTGTGATCTCAGAGGTATGTGCTCATCCTGATGAAGCCGTATGCTTACCTGTGAGGATCACACTTTACTCCTGAACAGCTGCAGGTGATACTTCACCAAATCCTTCTGTAATGTCACAGAACACAAACCAATATAGAATACATTGCATGACTGTGCACTCATTGACTTAAGACAGATGGAAAGGATTGGCCTTTATGAGAAGTACAATATTGGGGACTGTAAGGCTATGAAAGTGATACGTTGGTACATCTTCTGAGTGCTCAGTAGGATCTATAAAAGGAAGCAGTTGCCATTGACTGCTGTGTCAATACTGACTGGGCCACACCTCTCCCAAATGCCAAGGTAATGTAGACTTGGCAAATTTCCAACAAATGCAAGGTCATGAGTGTTTGTAAATAATCACACAATGGTCTCGCTTAACCAGTCTCTGTGAGGAGAATGAGAACATAACCCACAGCTTTGGGTGCATGCTATTGACTAACAGGTCAGTGTGTCTTGATGTCTGAAGGCATTTTGGAGTTTAGCAGCAAGATGAGGCCTCTATATTATTCATCCATGTGAGCTGGCATTTATTGGCGCAATGGTGATGTCTGAATATTGCTCCTTCTTGAGACAGTCAGATCATTGATGAATGTTTTTTCTGTTAGTGCCGTCTCACTAAGCTGTTGTCACACTGGCATGAGTGATCCATTTGTGCAATGGCATTTTAGCCACTTGAAGACTGCCATGTCCACTGAATTGACACCATAATTGATAGGACTGCACTATGTATAATTGCTGAAGGAGATATGCTTGTGGAGTGCAAATCACATTCCACAGCAGTCGTACACTCCCAAAGTGACTGCATCTTCCAAGGGTGACCCCCATCGTTCAGGTTAAAGATGATTTATGCTTCCTCCAGGATCATTGTGAGGTCTTTCTAATATGTTGAAGATGATAGTGAAGATTTTGTTGTCCCACTTACATCGAAGCTTGAAATGATCTTTAATCATGACAACTTCTCTTCAGTATATTCCTCTTGAAATCTTGTAGCTATGACGTTACCATGGACACATCAGCCATGTTATGCTTGGGCAATGACATCCGCTTGTGACCCATCTGAATCCTTGTCCTTTTCAGATTTATTCCATTCCAAGACCTCCTCATCCAAGGAGACATCTAGCTCTTCCATGTCTCTTTCTATCAATATATCCCATCCCACCTCTTGCAAAGCTGGGTTATGCAGGCCACTGCAAACAACAATGATGTGGTGCAAGTTCTGTGGTAAGTATTGGAGAGACCTGCCTGAGCAATCCAAACATCTGAAACACAACTTTCAGAAGCCACTGGTTTGCTCTATTAAGGAGTTTGAGATGAAATATACAACATTGTATATCTCCTCAGATGCACTCTGTTGCTAATGAACAGGAATCATGAGCCATGTCTTATCACCAAGGAGCCATCCCTCTAAGCATTCAGCTCCCTCAGATATCTCTGGCACCAGGGAGTGACTCAAAATCTACAAGTCATGTGAATCACCTGAGTACATAGGTCAATCATGCTGGATCTGTTTTCTGTGATCATAAATTAGCTGGGTGTTCAGAGAGTAAAATTCTTTTCTATTACTGAGTCTCACAGGCTGCTCCCAGGGAGCACTCAAGGCCACAGGTGTGCAGTTGATAGTGTCCTGTACTTGCAGGAAGCCTGAGAGTGCAGCGAATCCCACAGTGATGGCAGTCTGGCTTCTTTCATCCATGGCAAACTCTACATAATACTGAACTTTACTAGAAAAGGTACTCTCACCTCCCCTATGCATTTGTGTGTCACCAACTGTAAGATTTCAAAAAGATTACTTTGCCCTGGAAGGATCAGAGAAAAAGAATTTCAGTGCAGGAGTAATCTTCAGAGCAGTTGGCATAGGATATCCTCCAAGTCCTTGCATTGTGAGTTCCTCACGGAGAAAGTGGCAAATCTGAGTGACTACATCCATAGAGTTGCAAAGGTGCCTGTAGCACTGTATTTCGCTCAGCTTCATGCATTTGCTGCATGTTCTGTAGACACTTGGTCGCGCCAAACATCTTCCTCGATTTGGCCCCTCCTCATCAGCATCAGGGACTATTCCTGGCTCATGTTCCTCAGGGCAATGGTCTTCCTGAGCTGTGCCAACTGGAGATGGGCCCTTCTTTTCATCATTATAACCAAAGCTATCAAGAAGGCAGTGTTGCCTTCAGCCTATATTCTCCACTCCTGCTTGTCTCTGTGAATGGATACAATAGAGCAATCTGGTGAACACATTACGGACAAACAGAGGCAGCTGATGGAATCTGAGACAGTCGAGGGACCTGACAGTCAGATCCATGCTGACCCCCAAGGCAATGGCAAGCCACTGGTCTTGGCCAGATAAAACTGTCCAGAGATGCAGTGACAAGCAGGGACAAGCAGGGGAACATCTGATGCAGCTGCAGAGGTTATGTGCAGCCATACACAGACAAAGAGGAGTCCATCCAGGCCATGTGTCCTGCCATGTCTCAAGAGGCACTTGGATCCTTCATGGAGAGTTGGAAGATCTTCACGGAGAGCTAGATTAGGCAGACCAGTCATTAGCTGCTGTATATGTGTTTGGACCTACGTTCTATCTCTCTGACCATGGGCTGTGCACTGCGGTGGTCAGGCGAGAAGCGTCTGGCCCTCCCTTCCACTGTCCCTCCTCCTCCAGTAGTCAGAGAGGTACCATTGTGCAATGAGAAGGAGGAGGACAGCCAGCTTGCCTCTTCATGGTGCTCTGAGAGTGAGCAGCTGCTCTTCTGTGCCTCTGTCAGTGCTGCAGTTCCTTCAAATACCAAAGAGAATGCATCCACATCCATGTAGGAGCCTCTGAGCATGCTGCAGACCTCCCAGATGACAGCTGCAAGGTCTCCTCAGACAATGAGGCGTTGCACTCACCAGCCAGCCTCCGTTCACCTGTGGTTACACAGAAACGTAGAAAAGTAGAAAATAGGAGCTGGAGTAGGCCATTCAGCCCTTCAAACCTGCCCTGCCATTCAATATGATCATACCTGATCATTCAACTCAGTAGCCTTATGCCCATATCCTTTTAACCCTTTTGCCCCAAGAGCTATATCTAAATCCTTCTTGAAAACATAAAATATTTTGGCCTCAACTGCTGTCTGTGGCAACAAATTCCACAGGCTCACCACTCATTGGGTGAAGAAATTTCTCCTTATCTCAGCCCTAAAAGATTTAACCTTTATCCTTAGACTATGACTCCTGGACTCTGCCACCATTGGAAACATTCATCCTGCACCTATCCTTTCTGGTCCTGTTAGAATTTTATAGGTTTCTATAAGATCTCCCCTCATTCTTCTAAACTCCAGTGAATATAATCCTTACTGACTCAATCTCCCCTCATGCGTCAGTCTCGCCATCCCAGGAATCAGTCTGGTAAACCTTCACTGCACTCCCTCTAGAACAAGAATATCCTTTCTCAGAATAGAAGACCAAAACTGCACACAATATTCCATGTGTGGTGTCACCAAGGGCTTGTGTAATTGCAGGAAAACACCCCTGCTCATACACTCAAATTATTTTACTATAAAGGCCAAAATACAATTTATCTTCTTTATCACTTGCTGCACCTGCATGCTTACCTTCAACGGCATCCAGGTCTCATTGTACATTCATCTCTCTCAATTTATAGCCATTCAGATAATAATCTGCCTTCCTGTTTTTGCTACCAAAGTGGATAACCTCACATTTCTCTACATTAAACTGCATCTGTCATGCATTTGCCCACTCACTCAGCTTGTCCAAAACATGCTGAAGTATCTCTGCACCATCATCTCAGCTCAATCTCCCACCCAGCTTAGTGCCATCTGCAAATTTGGAGATATTGCACTCACCATAGCTACAACAATACAGCTCACAAGACTCACCTGTTGGGGCCTTACCAATTTAACTGCACCCATCACAACTACAACAACACAGTTCACAAGGTTCACTGGTTGGGGCCTTACCAATTTAACTGCACACAAATGTCCAGAAGTAAAGTCCAGGAACGGAGAGTCATAGAGGTTTACAGCATGGAAAGAGGCCCTTCGGCCCAACTTGTCGATACTGCCCTTTTTTTAATGACTAAGCCAGTCCCAATTTCCCGCACTTGGCCCATATCCCTCGATAGCCATCTTACTCATGTAACTGTCTAAACACTTTTTAAAAGACAAAATTGTACCCGCCTCTACTACTACATCTGGCAGCTTGTTCCAGACACTCACCACCCTCTGTGTGAAAGAATTGCCCCTCTGGACCCTTTTGTATCTCTCCCCTCTCAGCTGAGGGTGGACCAACAGTAACATACAACTGTTTTGTGGAGCCAGTGGGTGTAATCCTTCTCCTGCCTACTCCACAGGTGCAAATGGTTTCAACATTTTTCTGCCTTTTTTAAATTGCCTCCAGCAATAGGCTGCTCTGACTAGGTTAAAGCAATTTAACAGTTCCCACATTAAATATATGCGAGATCACTCTCTCAGTATTTAAAGGAGATCTGAGCTCATTTCAGGTGGTCACCAGGACTCAATCAATTTAGCAATGGCTCAAACATGAGCGCTAATTTGACGTGAGTCTTTTTTTTCTGCGAAGTCAGTGTTCGTTACACATGTTTTAGCCATAAATACAAGTAGGAAAATGTTAAGCTTAGACCTCCTCAGATGAATCATTCAATATTCAGAAACAGAAATACAAAAGCCTGATGTCACATTGATACATAGAGAACCAAAAGGCTCCAGATTCTCTGGTCAATGCCCAGTTATCTGATTCAATAAATGACCTAACCCTTCACCCACCAAGACGGGGAGTAGAAATTCAGACAGGAGTTCCCTCTTCTGATTTCTGTTGAACAATCTCCTGTTGGAAGGTGTGTATATGCAGGGATGTCAGGAAACAACTAGATCAAGCTCAGCTGTGATGCTCCCCAGAGTGGAAAAAAAGTGTGACACTCACAGTCAAGGTTCACATGGGTGTGATACTGGAAACCATCTGGCATTTATGGCAGTGTATACATGAAGTGTCAGCCTGTTCACATGAGAAATAGATAAAACTGGAGGAAAAATAAAATTACAAACGGTTATTACAAGCTCTCCTATCTAAATTCAAAAAAAAATACTTACAAATTTTGTTAAATGTAATGCTCATAAGCCCCAGAAACAAGTCAGTGGATTTCTATAACAGTGAAGGAAGTAACAGCTCAGAGCTTTAAATCACAATGCCTTGTTGCATTGTGGCAAGGACAGCAAAGTGGAGAATTACAATGGTGAGATATAGAACATTTTGTAGTGTCTTGGGATTTTCTTTGATGAATCCATTCTCACCTCCACCTTTATCTTCAGTTTCAACTCCAACTCTTCATGGATAAATCCTCCTCATTGGGAAACGTGAACCGCGGTCATTTATCAGGTCATTTACCCGATGCCAAAAAGATGGTCAGTGACTAAATAACTTATCACAGTATTGATGTGGCTCTGGAAGCAACAGCCATTACTTGGAGCATTTGAGACTTGTTATTGTGAATTAGCTCTCAGAACTTTAGGAGCAAATAATTGGATTAGGCTGGAAAATGGGTGAGGGATCATGATGCATGATTAACCCATATCTGTTCATTGCAATGTTACGTGATGAACCCATAACCATTCATTGCAATGCAGGCAACAGCCAAATTTCATGTCACCAGTTAATTTAAAGGATAGTGAAATGCAGCTCAGAGCAAAGCATGTAGCAAAGTGGCTGCACATCATAGCAAGGGACCAAAGTTCATGTGAGGCTAGCACCATTAAAGCTAACCTGAACCTCTTAATCATTAGGTGCATTCTGGCTGCGGCATGTACTAAATGGCTTACAGAAGACCCACATGAGTAATGCACTAGAGCCATGAGCCATGTGTTCAGCAAACAACTCCTGTTGTTCAGCAGCCACTCTCTGGTTTAATATAATTGTTCAAATAATGAGATCACAGTAGGCTGAATAATCTACAGCCAGGATAGCAGGAATTTACCAGAATTTTCTGCTGAACATGGCCATAAAACTGCAAATTCAGGGAGTGGAACCCTTTGAAATTGTGCTCCATTTCGACATTTAGATGCAGCACCCAGAAAGTCCACAGTGTCACTATTGAAAGAAAGTCACAGGGCCCGATTTTACCATAGCATTGCACCCATTTTCAGACGCAAAAACCTGGTAAAGTCAGGCGTGAGGTAAATAGCGCGATCCGCGCCCGCCTCCGCACCGGTTCTCCCTTTACCAAGGCTGAAAATAACCATGATTGGGACCACACCCGAAACGGGCGCGACAGCCATTTAAATGCATTTGCGGCATTTAAATTGACTTAATGGGCTGCACGCCCAACCTTACCGGCACTTCCCCCTTTACCAACACGTTTGCCCATCCAGAATTGGCGTGAAACAGACATGCTCCATATAAGCCCAATTCGGGTGCTCCATCAATGAGGGTTAGTGAGGAGGTAGGTGCCTAGCGTCCGACAGCTCTCTGCATGAGATCGGAGGGGAGGGGAGGGAAGACGGGTCCACTGCCACTCTGCTTGAGAGTGGTGGGGGGAAGGGGTGTCTACTGCCATTCTGCTTCAGATCAGTGGAGGGGAAGGGGGATCTGCTGCCAGTCTGCTTGAGATTAGTCGGGGGGAAGGGGGGTCCGCTGTCACTCTGCCAGAGATCAGTGGGGGGAAGCGGAGTCCGCTGCCACTCTGCCTGAGATTGGTGGGGTGGGGGGGGGTGGCTGCGATCAGTCTGGGTGGCGGGGGGTGGGGGGAATAAGGGAGTCAGTAATGTTGGGGAGGTGGGGCAATGTCTGTGGGGGCCAGGCAGAAGCATTATCCGGCCCGGGAGGGATGTGGCAGGGGAGCAGCATTCTATCATTTGTTTCTGCGCATGCGCAGTTGGAGGCGCCAATCAGAGCTGCAGGAATTTGGGCACATTTAGCCCCGCCCACAGGCTTGTGCAGCACGATTTGGAATCACTGATATTTTTTCAGGCACAATGTGTATGGGGGTGCTTCAGGACGGATCTGAAACACTCCCAGTGTCAAGTCTCCCCAGCACTTCGAATCAAAATGGTAAAATAGGGCCCACTGTGTGCAATTGATAGCATCCTGCACTGTGAGAAGCCCCCTATCCTACTGAAACATGTTTCTCTCCTGGTTAGAGAGAACACAATGTACTCCCCTCTCCTATATCCCTTGCACAGTAGTGGATGGTGAACTGGGAGATGTTAGAGGAATTCGCCAGTGCTGCTGCAGAGAATGGAGTTTTGGCTGAGTGCCAAATTATCCATTCTCGCTGGCAGCAGGGCTGGGACAAATGAGATTGGAGAATCTTTCCCGTGGTCTGCTCCAACCTGGAAAAATCCTGGCACAAAGAAAGGCTTGGCATAGTCACCTTAACAGTCACTGACAGCAGTGCTTTAACTCTCTCAAGGCTGCAAGATTTTGCCCAAGAGGTGGCAGAATTCTGTGAGTATCTCATTTGTAAAGCACATACTGGTACTGTCTTACAGAGAGATTTGGGAAGTGTTTTCTGAAGACCCCAGGTAGATAAGGCCTGCTGCTGAAAGTCCTGCACCCTCTCCTCCTCATCCCTCAGCAAGCAGTGTCCCTCTTTCTTTTCTGCCTGTGCTCCATCTCCCTCTCACTGCAGCCCAAAGGGGATAGTAACTATAGCACCATAGTGATTGTCACTTTAAGACCAGCCTTACTGAGTAAGGGTCACATGGTCTGAACAAACAATCAACACCCAGCGCGATTAATCTCGTTAAGGGGAAAGATAAGAAGTGTACTAAGGACGTCCTCAAAGAATACAGCTAATGAAGCAAGCTTGTGAATAAAGTTTGTTTGTTCAATTTAAGCAGCCTCCAGGAGTACATCCTCATACGCAACCACCACTGACAGCATCTTTCCTGGATTGAACACTTACAGCCACAACCAGGGCCTTTGACATGTTTCAAAAATGTGTTTGTGGATGTGGGGCATTGCTGGCTATACCAGCACTTTTTGTCCATCCCTAATTGCTCTTGAGAAGGTGGCAGTGAATTCTTGAACCACTGCAGTTCATATGTTGTGGAGACACCTACATTGCTGTTTGGGGGGATTCTGAAGAATCCCAAAGAATTTACAGGATTTTGACCCAGCGACACTGAAGGAATGACGATATAGTTCCAAGTCAGGATGGTATGTGGCTTGGTGGGGAACTTGGTGGTGTTCCCATGCATCAATGGCATATTCCTTTGCTGATGGGCAACACTGCTTCCTGTCAACCCACAAAACTAAAGCAATCCTGGGAACAACTTAGGACTTTTAGAAACTCAAACAGAACCAGAAGAAATTAATCAACAACCAAATTGAGAGAGAGCGATGATCTCTTCAAATAGAACTGGTGGCTGGTCCTCAAGCACCTGTTTAGCTTTATGTTTTTAAGAAAGGATGCTAGCTGGAATGGCAAGGTCACAAATTCACATTCTAATCAGTATCCTGCAACTTGATTCTGTCTGTTTGCACTGTTTGAGAGCAGATTTCCACTCCATCTGACGAAGGAGCAGTGCTCCGAAAGCTTATGGTATTTGCTACCAAATAAACCTGTTGGACTTTAACCTGGTGTTGTGAGACTTCTTACTAAGGTCACAAATGGCAGCACTGTCACCAAATCAGACCATATGCAGACTGCCATCATAATTTCCCTACTCTGCATGTTTCCCGCCTGATCTTCTAAATGCCCATTTTAAGATGGTGTTCGGTGGAGTAAGCTCAGCGGTGAATCTTGCCTGTCAAGATTTGGAAACCAGGCTGTATGAAGGAGCAGAAGCAAGAGAAGACAATTTACTGACCTAAGGACATACAAAAGTATCACACAGCTGATAGGTAGCTGAGGATTAGCTTTCATGGTGTTGTCTGCCAATTTCTTCCACAATTGTTGCTTCTTTATGCCAACACTTTCATGATGGACCATAATTTGTAGCGGGATTGAATCTAACGGTGTTTGCCAATAATTGGACTTTAATTTTCCCATTTACTCCCACGTTGTAAGCTGTTCGAAGTGAAAGCAACAAACCTGCAGCAAGGACATTGAGTATCTGAGTCCTGAGTGAACAGGTAAATCATCTGTAATACCTTAACAAATCAGAGTGCAGGAGTGCAAAATAAATAGTGCAAGAACTGAGAAGGCAGTGTAAATTAGAACGGGTGGAATCAATGCCTGAAAAGACAAATAGAGAGGGAAAGAAAGATTAACTTATAGAGAAACAGAAAAAGACATAAAGGAAAATTCTAAAAACAAATAATTATTTTAAATTTCAAACATTTAAAATACCAAGGAACAATTAAACCTGAAGTTATGAGATTCCACACTTATAAATTGTAAATGGCAGAGTTCCACTGGCTGCAATTAACAATTCGAAAATGGCTCAAAGGATCTCCGATAACTAATCCGGGCTTGATTAACTATCTGAAGACTTCAATAGCTCCAAAAAAGGTCCTTTTTGTCTCTTCAAACTAGTTCTAAATTTCTGTGGTGGATTTACTTTGTGTCCAACACTCAAATGCTGCAACTGCACATAACTTAATGCATTTGAATGATGAACCAGGCAGTAAAATGTAATGTCAGAGTAGCATTTCACATTACAGCAACTTTTGGATTTTTGGTTTACTCATGCATTTAGTCTGACATGAAGTTGCTGTTGCAATTTGAGCGTCATTAGTCTTGTTATCGTGGCAGTAAATTATTGGTCAATATCTTATGCTTACCCATTCAAGGGAGCACATTCAAGCTGCACTTTATAATTGAATGCCTGATCATGCACATTTTGAAATGCGTCACACATCAAATCATTATAATATGGGCATTGTCACATGCTGACACCTAGATTGAATTGGATTACATGTATATGATCTTCAAATTTACAACATTTCAAGAGCACCTTTCTACATGATGGTACAAGATACATGTGGCCCATGCAGAGTGTAGAAGGTTAATACCATTCTGATGTTCTATCTGAGTCCCAGTTACTCATTCCCATAACTGCGTAATCATAAACTGCGTTTCTCCCCAGCAGCTGTCCCATTGTAGACAGGAGATGGACAAGGGACCCCGCTTCGAGGGTTTCCCACTATAAGTGGGAATAAGTGACAATATACTTTAATATGTTCATCCATTAAGAATTAGACATTTATGATGAAAAGATCTGACAGATGGTGTGTTCCTGGAATCCGGTGTTGCTCAGGCAGCTAAAAAGGGACATTAAAATTTAAAGGGATGCCTTGTCTAGTGTGATTATAGATAGATTGCACCAGACAAGGAGGGGAATCCCAACTTGGATGACCTGGCAAATACTGCTAGGAGCCCACCACAATTATATAAATGGACTTCACTCTTAAACATCTGCTGAGATTTGTGTTCACTAGGACAGAAAGGTACAAAACCTGCCAGTCACCAATCCCAAAGGATTCCTGCCAGATTGACAAGCCTTTCCAAAGTATTTTGTTCTGTTTTTATTATTGTAGGCACTGCGATTGGCAAGGAAGAAGACAGCATCATATAGCACCATGTGTTCTCAGTGAAGTTTGAGATCATTTACGCAGCTCAGGAGTTTCGAAAGGATTGTTGGTCGAAACAGAGTTAATAGGAGATTGTGAACAACTGGCAGGAAGCTTGCTGGGCAGTGGCCACACAACTGTCTTCAATGAATGACTGTTTTTCTCAAAGCCACTAATCTTGCCAAGCGCTTTCAGTCCTTTAATGGAAAAGGAGGTGTAAATGTTAACCTTGGAAATTGAACCATTTGGTGCATGTCTGCCCGAGACAAAGGCAGAACCGTTTGCATGAAGGTGATGGTTTTGATTACCAATAGTAATGTTGTGCCCACATTGTCAAAGCAATACCGTTGGGTCCCTAATCACTCAGAGACAGTTGAGCATTATCCCTTAATCTTTGTATGTGTATTAATGCCTGCAAAAGTGAATGTTATGTAAACAAATGTATGTTAATCTCCTAAGCATACCTTCTTTTACCTTGTATCACTTCAACCGTGAAATATTATATTTGGGTACAAGCAAACCACCTGTTTCGTTCATCTTGCCTCCACTTGCCACACATTGCAGGCATCTAGATTTCTATGGCTCCCTCAAATCCTCTAAGGTTTAACTTTGGAGGAATTCTTGTTTCTCATGCACCTACTTTGCTCCTACTCTGCTGGAGTTTGTTTTCCACATGCAATTGAGTTATTAAAAGAACCAAATGGATGATTTTAATTTTTAGTGTTTTTCTCAGTATTGATTTTTTAAAAATATTAATATTCATATGTATTCGGTGGAGGAGGTGGTATAGTGGGATTGTCACTGGACTGGTAATCCAGACTCCCATAGTAATGATCAGGGGATCCAGGTTCAAATCCCACCATGGCTGCGAGTGGAATTTGAATTCCATAATTTAAAAATCATGAACCCATCTTGTTCATTAATGACCTTTAGGGATGGGAATCTATCATCCTGACCTGGTCTGGCCCACATGTAACACTACATCCACAGCAATGTGGTTGACTCTGAGGTTCGGTGAGAGAGTGGGTGAGGGAATGGGAGAGAGCAAGAACTGGAGAGTCAGTGAGACGAAGGGTCCGTAAAATCAAGAAGGGTCAAGAGATGTGTGGGATGTGTGGCAAGCAACATCAGCAACGAGCAAGAGGTACTGTAAATAGGAAGTTATCATTTCTTGTACGTTTTTTAATTTATGTCATTTTAGCAGTTATTTAATTTGCTAATATAGGAGTTCAGCAAGATATAGGGGGCAATTCTCCCAGTCCACTGCACTGCTCTTGTAGCGCAGCGGGCCAGGAGACTCCAGCGGAGGCCGTTTCGCGAGCTCCACGCTGGGCGCCACAGTCTCCGTGCGTCTCCAGCAGCTGGAATTCTGGTGCCATGAGCTCCATGCTGGAATTCGGCGCGAAGCTGCATAATGGAAGCAGGCCCTCATTTTAATACAATTTAAATGCCATTGGCAGGCCTCTAGACTGAGATCTCCAGGCCCGCTAGACTCTCCCCCAGCGCCAGGAGTATTTCACTCCAGCGGGGTTTCCCATTTGCGGGGAGCTAGCAGCCCGACACCACTGGAGTGAAGGGGGGGCAATCGAAGCCCCCCCCCCCCCCGCAAGGGTCAGGTGCTGGAGGGGTGCCCTCTAGGCATTGCCACCTTGGCAGTGTCAGCCTGGGCTTCCTGGACTGCCCAAGGGGCAAAGTACCAATGCCCGGGGGCACATTGACACTGCCCATTGGGCATTGGACAGAGCCAAGTGGCATTCTGTGGGGGGTCGGGGGAGGGTCACATTGCCACTCTGCACTTTGTGCTGAGTGACAGAGGGAGGGGGAGGGAGGCCAGTGGTCAGGGCTGGCCATCGGGGTTAGGGAGGCTGGGGTTTGGAGCTGCAGGGGGAGGGGTTGGGGCTGCCGGTGTAGGGGGGATGATCGGGGGAGGGTGTGGCAAAATCGGGAGATCAGGGCTGTGGACTGGGGGGAGGTTGAGGTTGGCCTTGGTATGTTCAGGGCGCCAGCAATCGGGCCATGGGGAGGAGGGGTCGCATGGCCGGCGATGCGGGGGTCATGGGGCTGGCCAGCAATGGGGAGCCGGCAGACAGGGGCCACTGCGCATGTGCCAGTCTCGGCACTGACAGATCAACGCAGGTGCAGTGGCCCACTCAGCGCTATGCTGCCAGCCTCTCCAGCAGGAATAGGCCCCGTCCACACATGTTTGGACTGATTCACACTGGTGCACGCTGCAGTGCACAGTGCGGGAGATTCATTTTGAAACTCCCACTGAAAAAAACCAGCGTGATTTAATCCAGTTTTTACAAAAATTCACAACTTAGAATTTTTTGAGGGAATCACTCCCATAGTATTTCAACTGAATGTTTATAATGTTTTAATTTGTTTTAGATGAGGAAGGTCTCACTGAACCTAACTTTTGCATCGGTTTTAATGGGAAAATGTGACTCAAATGTAGTCATTTCACTTGGAGTCGCCATTTTTAGGAATGTAACTGCAGCTTTAGCTGCAGCTTTTGGGGCGGCACGGTAGCACAGTGGTTAGCACTGCTGCCTCACTGCGCCAGGGACCTGGGTTCGATTCCCAGCTTGGGTCACTGTCTGTGTGGAGTTTGCACATTCTCCCCATGTCTGTATGGGTTTCCTCCGGGTGCTCCGGTTTCCTCCCACAGTCCAAAGATGTGCGGGTTAGGTTGATTGGCCATGGCAAATTACCCCTAGTGTCAGGGGGACCACGTGGGGCTATAGGGGCAGGGTGGGATTGTCGATGGTGCAGACTCAATGGGCCGAATGGCCTTTTTCTGCACTATAGGGATTCTATGATCTTAAGTGAGGTAACAGCTGGACACTAAATCGGAGAAAGTAATTTTCCAATCACCTTAAGTTTATTCTGCAACAGGCATAGCTAATCAGAGGAGAGAACCTTCAGAACTGTTCATGTGACATAATTAACTTTAGGAAGCAGAATCAGAAGCACCAAACCTCTCAAGGTTATAACACTGAAACAATTGCAATAGTTTGAAGTCTGTATAACCACTCGGTCCTTATGTCAGTCGCACTATGCTTGAAGGAGGTGTGGTAAAAGATGAAAGAAGAAAGCCCTTCAGCACAACATCAAGTTTAAAAACAGTAAAATTGAAGACAAGGTAAATCAGAAAGTAATGGCTTGGATTTTAAAAGCCTGCAGATTCTTGGACAAGGAAAAGAATGGTGGATTTTAAGGTCTTGAAAAAGATTCAGTGAGAAGTGAATGTTTTAGCTCAATGAGGTTGAAGGACACAGGGTTTGTTGGATGATGGAGTTTTTTGAGTAGCTTTAAGTTTGTTAAGTTTATTTATTAGTCACAAGTAGGCCCATGTTATCACTACAATGAAGTTACTGTGAAAATCCCCTAGTCGCCACACTCCGGCAGCTGTTTGGGAGAATTTAGCATGGCCAATGCACCTAACCAGCACATCTTTCGGACGGTGGGAGGAAACCAGAGCACCCAGAGGAAACGGGGAGAAAGTGCAGACTCTGCACAGATAGTGACCCCAGCCAGGAATCAAACCCAGGTCCCTGACGCTGTGAGGCAGCAGTGCTAAACACTGTGCCTCAGCCCTTCACTCAAGTGGAATACCCACCTCAGACAGCTGCTGGCCAATTTGCAGTCGAGGTGGGTGCAACGGTGAGGTATGGAGGTTGTGGAAAGAGGGGGTTGAGGGTCTTGATGGAAAGGCTATTGGGGGAGAGAGCAACCACAGGGGCAAACTTTGAGGGAATGGTGGGGCCAACCAATATGGCAGCAGAGGACACAGATGAAGACTTTGAAGGGATAGCCAACAGTAAAAGATTGATGAGTGTTTAGACTTAAATGCTTGGTGTACAGACAAGCCTGCCAGAAAGCCAGTGATCAATGTCAAAGAGCATAAAGGTGTCAGGCACCAATTTGGCACTTGGCTTTGTGAAAGTTCTGAGCCCATTCTTTCCAGTGTAGAATCAGTGGTCAACTCAGTGGGAATACTTATCAACCATGATGCAATTTCTGAAGGCCGATGTCTCAGTACAAGCAGGAACCACTCAATGTCCCTTATGTGGACTATTGGATGGTTGAGAAAGCTGATCAAGAGGACATTGTGATAGTCAGTGACAGAGGGAGGGGAAGGTGGGGGACTATCAAATTTATGACCTCTACCAACTAGAAAGACAAGGGCAGCAAATGTATGGGGACACCATCATCTGCAAGTTCCCCTCCAAGCCACACACCATCCTGACTTGGAACTATATCCTTTACTGTCACTAGGTTATAATCCTGGAACTGCCTTCCTAACAGTACAGTGGGTGTACCTACACCACATGGACTGCAGCAATTCAATATGGTGGCTCACCATCAGCTCCTCATGGGCAATTAGGGATGGGCTATAATTGCCAGCCAGAGATGCCCAGGTCTCATGAAAGTATTTTTAAAAAACTTTCTTCAATAAAGTTGTTAGAGTTGCCCATCTCCATTTCTGTAGCACCTCCCTGAACTTAGGCAAGATTGAAAGATTGCGACAAACCCTTCTACTCCTACTTCCTTTTGCAACCTGAGATGCAAGCTATTCAACCAGGTGAATTGTCCATTTTAAGCATTGCCAGGCTTCATAATCAATTTTCACCCCAACCATTACTTCTCCTGCTTCTACTCACATTTTGTCAGTGTCCTCTTCCTTAGTAACCACCAATATAAAGTATTCATTTAAGTATTCTAGCCTTGCCTTACAGCTCTAAGCATATGTCATCTTCTCTATCCCGAACAAGACCCACTCCTCCTCTTATCTACTTACTATTTACATACTGATAGTAGAATTTTGGATTCCCTGTTACGTTAACTTCAATTCTATTCTCTCTCTTTGAATCTTAATTTCCTCTTCACTTCCCCTCTCAACTTAATGTATTTGACCTGGTTCTTGCTTGAAGAATTCACCGGACATGCATGTACCCTTTTTTCTTTGCCTCGACGTATTCTCTACCTCTCTTCGAGAAACAAATAAGATTAGAACACCTGAAAGAGAGCATGAGGGCAGATGGAAAGAAATAGTAATGGATTTTAGAAATGTGTAAAAGTCAGAGAATGATTCAAAATGGGTCGGTTCAATTAGTAAAAGTAAGTGGTATGGAGTAAGTATCAGGGAATGGGAGAGATATGAAATGAGCACTTTGCCTATATTTTCATGAAGGCTCTGGTAGTGGCAATGAAAGGGTACAAGAGGAGGAAATGGAGTAATTAGATAGGATAGCTATAGACAAGGAATTAGTACTGAAAAATTAATGGCATTCAATGCAGAAAAAGCCTTAGGCAAGCATTCCAGAATCTCAAGGGACATCAGAGAGGAAATAGCAGAGCCTCTGAAAACAATCTTTCAAACATCCTTGGATATAAAAGTTACACCAGAGGATTGGAGGATAGACAATCTAACACCTCTGTTAAAACGCGACAATATGATAAACCAGGTAGCATCAGTAGTGAATAAACTTCCAGCAAAAATAATACAGGATACAACTAAGACTGAAAGATATGGGCTAATTAAAGACAACCAACACACATTTGTCAAAGTCAGGTACTGTCGGAGTTCTTTGAGGAACTAACGAGTTTATTGATAAATGATGTGCAATGCATGTTGTGTATGTGGGTTTTCGAAAAGAATTTGTTAAGGTGCTGCAGGGTTAACTTTTTGATAAAAGTAAGGTATAAATAAACAAAGAATTCATGCATATATTTAAGCAAAATATTGCAGATGCTGGTGATCCAAAATAAAAACAGGAGGTGCTGGAAAAACAGAAAGTGCAAAGAATCTGTTTATCTCTCCTAGCAGTTTGGATAGGAAGTGAGTTAAAAAAAAGGAAGAAAAAAGCATTTAAAAAAAGAAAATACTGAGAATGCTCAGCACATATTTTTGCATGAGAGACAGTGTGATTAATGTAGGCCTCAATGTACAAAGCACATAGGTGATCAGAACTTGAGGATCACTGGCATAATATTAAAATTTCAAAACACCAATGAATTAGAGAGCGTGGCTAATTGTGAGCAGGTCTGTAAGTAACTTCAGGACATTTTAATAGCTTAGCTGGTAATGTCAGATGGCTTTCGGGTTGGAACCATGCAAATGGTGGAAATGTCTGTCCCATGCGTAGGAGTTTCACAATAAAGAGAAAGGTGAATCTAGCGATGGCCTAAGCTCTCCTTGCTAGGTCCACAGACACTCCGCCTGGCTGGACAAGGGAAATAAACAAAAAAGATTTGAAAAATTTACTTCTTTGGGCCTCTCTGGCCCTGATCCTCTTCCCCACTAGAAATTTATTTATTAGTGTCACAAGTAGACTTACATTAACACTGCAATGAAGTTACTGTGAAAATCCCCGAGTCGCCACACTCCGACGCCTGTTCGGGCACTGAGGGAGACTTTAGCATGGCCAATGCACCTAACCAGCACATCTTTCAGACTGTGGGAGGAAACCGGAGCACCCGGAGGAAACCCACGCAGGAACGGGTAGAATGTGCAGACTCCACACAGACAGTGACCCAAGCCGGGAATCGAACCCTGGCACTGAGAAATAGCAGTGCTAACCACTGGGTTACTATGGTTTAAAAAAAAATTCAGCTTTCAGTGTTCGTGTCCACATAACCTTGGATTGTGCCCATAAAGAGAAATTAATCTATGTTTTGTTTCAAGGCACTCATCGACTTATTCTGTCAGAAAGAGTAAAGATAGAAGAAATTCAGGACAAAGGAAAGGGGAAAGAACATGCAAGGGGGAGAGGTTACAAGTGTGGAATCCAAAAAACAATCTTGATTGCTTCCAGTGTAGATGTGTAGATATTTTCCCCTCCCTGACCTGTTTGCCAAAATATTAGGAAGGAAATTCTTGACAGATAGCAAAGATAGATTTTGTTATCATACAACAAGATGATGAATTGTTTAATGGGAATGTTAAGATTTGTCTCTTAAATTCAGATTATTGGGATGTTTAAAAGTAATTTTAGAGTGGAGTTTGTTTTCAATTATAACTACCAGTGTGTGTGCTGTGGTGTAGACATTCCCTGTACATTTAATAGCTAAGGAAAAGGAATGTTATTTTTCCTGATTAAATTTCTTACTTGCGGGGTGTCCCCTGGCCTCAAGGATTTTCTTTTAAGATTTCTTGATAAGCTGCCGGTAACAAACAGTGGTTTCTCTATTCCAATGCTACAGCAAGCAGACCAGCAAAATAAGTTTATATAGAATATTTTTCCAATTAAAGTTCAGCGTGATACACAGCCATCCAGACTAGGCATGTTTTAGGTTCAATATCAGACTGTGATGAATTAGCTGATCTCAGCTGTGCAGGCAGTGGGCTCGACAACTCACTTTAGTGCCTCGAGCTAGGGACAGGAAAAAAAAACAACTCTTGATTACTATCCAGTTACCTCTGCTGGAAAGCCCATACGTGTGGATACGAAGCATGCACTGGACAAAATTGGGCTCCATTTATAAGATTCTCCTATGATTAAGCCTGCTCATATTCATCATCAATACTCGTACCTGAAGACCGTTCATTTGGGTAACATCAAGCGCTGCCTTTGAAACTGTGCTTAATGGACTGGTGTTTTGACATGACCCAACTGAAATCCCTTTCACTGAGGGGAATATGTACATAGGTACCTCACCTATTCTGAGGGGAATATGTACATAGGTACCTCACCAAGAATCTGTTTTTCATACATGAGATTAGATAGCAGACTTTGACTGATAACTCAACCAGAGCCAAGACAAGCCAGACCTGAGGAAAACATTGCCCAAACCCTGAAAGCAGGCACAGGATCATAATGCACCATTAATCCTTTTCTGTTGCTTCTGATGCAGATTACAAGCAAATTTTGCACTGCCTGTCCATTTAAATGATTGTAGCATGCAGTTCAGTGCTGGACATGCTTTTTAATGGCTGCATGTCACAGCGTGGGGTCCATGTTTATGTGAAGTGAGCACCACCTGAAGCCAGCCTGCAACTTTTAAATGGGAGCTGCATTCTGCTCGGAGCAGATGCTGGAAACGACTGAAGAGTGTTTGACCTACATGAAGACTAGTTAATGGAGCAATAGTAGACAGAGCATGCTCCAATGTTTCTTACAGAAGTGGCCTAGTGATAGGGAGCAGAGAGGAAGAGAGAGGTCCATAGGTGGCCAAGGGCCCCTTATCTGGATAGACATTGTGAAGACAGTGGGACTAGATCATGACCAATGACTGGGGCCTATCACTCAGGACCTGGACACAGCGTAGCAATAAGTTCAATGTCCACAAACAGGTGCTCGAGGTCAGTGAATGTATCTTCAAGTTCAGTAACCTACAACTAAACCACTAGTATACAGACTGCTCAATGCACTACACCTACATTGTTCACCCACCCACAATTTCTATTTACTGTGACTCATATCTAGAGCTTCACTTCACCCTCACACACTTCGCACTGCTGCAAGCCTCACATTAACATCTTGCAGTTTGTACATGCTATCAGTTATTCAACCTTCTTCTATGGTTGGGGAAGCGGTTATAATTCGATATTGAGGTTAACAATCCTGATGCAGTGTGATTCATTGTAATGCCACCAGGAATTGGTTTCTCTGGGCAAGAGTTCAGGTTGTGGCCAATGATTGGACATTGATGGGTCACAGTCACAATTTGAGCTTTTCTTCATATCCCACTTGTGGAACTGATGACCACATGTTCCCTGATCAGTCCCCAAGTGGCTAAAGGTTGTCTGGATTTTCTGTGGAAGGTTGAAACCTGGGATTGTATATGGTTTCTTAAACTAACACATATTCTTGATGTCCACAGTGAATATATCCTCTTAAAAGAATGCCACTGGTTAACAGCTGACAAAGCACTCCCACTGACACAGGACTTCAAACAAAACCCACACACCAGTCTGCAATCCCACAGTGCTACCTGAACACACTCTACAAACTGATGACAGCCTCAACTTCTGATCACACACATCCTGGTTGACTGCAAGTATCACGAACATCCTGATGGCTATTTAACCAAGACCAACATATTACCCAAAACATATCACACCACACGCGCTCACATATTTCTCTCTCTTGTAGGAAAAGGTGGTGCATCTTTTTTAAAGTTATTTGTTCATGGGATGTAGGTATTGCTGGCTATGCCAATATTTATTACCCATCACTAATTGCCCTTGAGAAGGTGGTGGTGAGTCAACTTCTGGAACTGCTGCAGTTCATTTGGTGTTGGCGCAACCACAGTGCTGTTAGGAATGGTGATATCGTCCCAAATCTGGACGGTGTGTGGTTTGGAAGGGAGCAATGGAAATCTCCACTGACTTCGTATGGGAATTTCTGGGGTCTCGCCTGAGCGAGGCCGGAAAATCCCGAATTTTGGGGGGAAAATTCCACCTCTGGCTTTTGTCCTCATGCCCAGTTTTGTGTTCCTGCCTGCCACAATTCCATCACTGGCAGGAGCAGAAAATTCCACCCTGTATATCAATCTCAGATTGTGGACATGGATTCTGAAAGAGATGGATGATCTGAGAATAAACATCCATTTATTTGTTTCATTTTTGGCCTACTGGCCACTTGGCTATCCCATTTCAAGTTGGCTTGAATGTATACGCTCAGGATTTTCAAGGTTTTTGCCTCACCTAACGTTATGTCAAGAGGCATTTGCTCATGTCTACCAAAGTCTACTGTCATGACATTACATTTAGTACCATTTAACAGCACACTGTTTTCCCCACATCATTCATTGAGACTGTCAAGAGTCTCTTGAACCTTGCTGACTACACCCTATGGCCTGGACCCCATGACTGTCATATTGTCAATGTATTTACCGTGCTTGTGGCCATATATAAAGGGAGCATCACTGATAAGGATGAGGAAAATAATTGATTCTCGCTGAGTGCTCTAAGGCACACCTGATGCTAATTGAACATTTACAGATAGGCAGCCATCTGATACACTGAATGTGGTGAGTGTGGAACTGTGTGACTCAGGGGCAAGAGTGCTACCACTGAGCCACAAACACAGCAGAAAGCTTCTTGTTCTACATATTGCACTCTGACTTTATGAACTGACCAATCCGGGAAGGCATTGCTCCAAATTCATGCTGGGATGTTTGTTCAGAAAACTGATTTCAAAATGGACTCCTGTTTTACAACGAACCTGGCTTTTATTTTTAGTTTATTTATTGGTGTCACAAGTAGGCTTACATTAACACTGCAATGAAGTTACTGTGAAAATCCCCTGGTCACCTGTTCCGACACACTGAGGGAGAATTTAGCATGGCCAATGCACCTAACCAGCACGTCTTTCGGACTGTGGGAGGAAACCGGAGCACCCGGAGGAAACCGACGCAGACACAGGGAGAACGTGCAGACTCCACACAGACAGTGACCCAAGAGGGAATTGAACCTGGAACCCTGGCACTGTGATTTAAAAAATGAACTGAGATTACTCAAAGTTTGTGCATTGTTAGTTACCTGAATTAAATTATGGTATATATCTCATTTATAAACATAATTTGCTGGTTTGAATTGTTTTATATCAAATCAACTTTGCCATAACTCTGGTGCAATGGCAATTTCAAGAAAAAGCCTCAGTGTACCAAATTAGTAGCTGTGATGTCCTTTTATCTCAATAACCACATTTTCTGTCTGTCTCTGTCACTACACCACAACAAATTCATCAACTGATGAATTTGATGTTGAGATTTGAAATATACCAGAGTATGTCTGCTGGTCCAAAGTTACATCGGGGCACATATTCCTGGAATTATAGTAACAACACCAAGTGTTATCTGCTTGGGCAGATGTTGACAGCAGACAGGCAACAGCAGTGAGAAAGCATGAGTCCTCGCTTTAGATTCCATTTAGGGTAGATGGAAATGGTGTGGAAGACAATTTGTTATTGTAGTAACCATGGAGTAATGGGGAATGTAAGACAATAGCTGCATCTGTGATTGCCAGGTGCTGCACTCAAAGATGGCAACCAGCCCAGAAATACCTGCAGCCACACATTCTTTCAGAGCCTCTGCTTCCTGGAAGGCAGAAAACTTTGGCGCAGTTCCCAATCCAATGCATTTTTTTCCTCTTTGAGTGTTAGCGTGCTACTTAGATAACAGAGACCCAATGGTAAGTATGGAGTATGTAAGATACATTTATTAGTTATTTTCAGGAAGGTCTGTCAGGTATTTAAGCAGTGCACACTAGCCATATGTTTCTCTGTGTGAGTGAATATGTAATATTCATGCATTAGTGTATGAGAATGCATGTATGTGCTAAAGTGTGGATGTGTTAATACATGCATAAGCTTGAGCATGTCGCTGTGTACAAGTTTATTTTCTGCAACATTCAACAAGTTGAATTCCAACGCACTCCTGGCTGACCTCCCTACAGGAAGGTGGAAATCATCCAAACCTCTGCAGCCCATGTTCCTACTTGCAGCAACTCTCAATCATCTATCATCTATCTGCTCACTGCCCTATGTTGGCTTCTGAACAATAAACGCCTTCATTTTAAAATTCTCATCCTTTTTTCAAATCCTTCAATGGCTTTGCCCATCCTTATCTTGATAATCAGTTCCAACTCAGCCACCCTCTGATATCTGCACTCATCATTTTGACTTCCTGAAAAGCCCTGATGTTACTCACTGCACCATTGGTGGCCATACTTTCAACAGCATATAGGCTCAAAGTCCTGGAATTCTCTCCCTAAAACCTCTTTGCCACTCTGCTTCCTTTCTTCCCTCAAAATGCTCCTTAAAATCTACCTCAAAGATTTTGGCCACCAGAACTAATGTTGCCTTATGTGCTTCAGTGATTCATTTTGCTTTATAATGCTCCAGTTAAAAGCCTTTGGCATTTTATGATGTTAAACATGCTATATAAGTTTAAGTTCTTGCTAATCTTATTGCTGCTGATCTGAAATTTCTTTAACCCGTACGTTCACAGCATTTGTACCCAATCGGTGAAGAAGACCCAAAATGTATTTATGCAGGAACAGCTCTGAGAAGTCCATTCCAAAAAGCCATGCACACACAGTGTGGTGAACCATCGTTGGTTCCCACTGGATAGTACTGGGCCAGGGCTGGCCAGCACTACAGGAATGTATATAGGTTACTGTGGGATTGTACTAATGTTGCTGTTGGGTTAGGGTGGGATTGATACACCTGTGTTTGTTACTGTTGTGGCACATCCCAGTCGGGCTCCGCCTCCTGGGAGAGGTATAAGACTCCCTGCTCGGACGGGACCCCTTCAGTCTGGGATAGTGTGTTAAAGTTCTGATAGTTCCATTGTTAGTTAATAAAAGCCTTCTTTTACTGAAGCTTTGAGCCTCGTGTCCAATTGATGTGCATCAATTTTATTAACTAACATTAAACTCTCGACGGAAGAAAAAAAGAAAGGAGAGTATGGAGCAAATCCTCAAGCCAGAACGTCTGACGCTAGATCCACGTGCGGTGGGCACTTCTAACACCTTCGACCACTGGCTGAAGTGTTTTGAAGATTACCTGGCAGCCTCCGCAGCGGTCACCACAGATGATGACAGACTCCGGGTCCTCCATGCGAGGGTAAGCGACACTGTCTACCTCGCAATCCGTGCGGCCACCACTTACCCGAAGGCCCTCGAGCTTCTAAAGAAGCGCTATACGAAACCTCCTAACGAGATCCACGCTCGTTACCTCCTCGCTACACGACGTCGGCAGTCGGGCGAAACCATGGAGGACTACGCCAATGAGCTCTTACAGCTAGCCAGGGGCTGTGACTGCAAAGCTGTGTCGGCTGAGCAGAGCATGTACGACCTCGCCCGAGATGCGTTTGTGGCCGGGGTCGGGTCTTCATACATCCGTCTCAAGCTGCTAGAAAAGGGTAATCTCAACCTTACCCAGGCCATGGAATTAGCTGAAATGCTCGAGTCGGCTTCGAAGAGCTTAGTCCTGTATCCGGAGGACCACGTGGAGACAACGTGGCAGGAGCAGTCGCAAATCCCCTCGGGCTTGAAGTCCAGTGTTATGGCGTGCTCCCATGTGGGCCAGATGACGGCTGCAGCCCCATGTGGCCCGCGGTGCTATTTCTGCGGAGGAGCCAAACATACCCGACAAAAGTGTCCCGCTAAAGCAGGAATCTGTACCGCATGCGGTAAAAAGGGACATTATGCAAAGGTGTGCAGATCGAAGCCCAGGAACGGCAGTGCGGCCTGCGACCCTTCAGAACTGGGATCATCACCATCGTCGTCGAAGTCCTCGCGGGGTTCGTCCACGTGCGAGTCCAGGACGACGCCATTGCGGTCGATGGAGTCGGAGGAGGATGACCACCAGGGGTCGCTAAGTTTGGCGCCCTCACCCATGTGCGATTCATGGGGGCGGCCATTTTGGTCGACGATGACCACGAGCGACCAGCAGGGGTCCTCAGCGTCGACCTCAGCTGCCTGCAGTGACGTTCATGGACCAACGGTGGCATCGATCACCCTGGACCAGGCTAAGCCTCACAGGCTTGATTGTTCGATGATGGATATCCAGGTAAACAATCATGTGCCTTATTGTCTGTTTGACAGCAGGAGCACTGAGAGCTTTATCCACCCTGACACTGTGAAGAGGTGTGGACTCCAGATTCAACCTGCCAAACAGACAATCTCTATGGCATCAAGGTCCTGGTCTGTCGCTGTGCTAGGACGTTGTGTGGTAACCTTGAAAGTACAAGGCACAATTTACGAGCGTTTCAGTCGTCTTGTGTTGCCGTATCTTTGCGCACCAATTCTCGTCGGACTAAACTTTATGGTCCACATGAAGAGTGTGATCCTACAGTACGGTGGGCCACTCCCTTCGCTGGCAGTGGGAGAACAGCTGCAGTCTCCAAATTGCCCAAAGCGCCCCGCCTGCAATCTTTCTACGTTAAAGATCACCACACCCTCTTTATTTCAGAATCTGGTACCAGGCTGCAAGCCCATCGCTACTAAAAGTAGGCGTTACAGCACTGAGGATCGGATCTTCATCAGATCTGAGGTTCAGCGACTCCTCAAAGAAGGGATCATACAGCCCAGTGTTAGTCCGTGGAGAGCACAGGTTGTGGTGGTCAAGAGCGGGAACAAACCCCGGATGGTCATTGATTACAGTCAGACCATTAACCGATATGCGCAGCTGGATGCGTATCCCCTCCCGCGCATATCTGATATGGTCAATCAGATTGCGCAGTACTGGGTGTTCTCCACCATAGACCTCAAGTCCGCCTGCCACCAACTCCCCATTCGCCCAGAGGACCGAAAATACACGGCCTTTGAGGCGGATGGTCGTTTGTATCATTTTCTTAGGGTTCCATTTGGTGTCACCAATGGGGTCTCGGTCTTCCAGCGTGCTATGGACCGAATGGTGGACCAGAACAGGCTGCGGGCTACCTTCCCGTACCTGGATAATGTCACCATCTGCGGCCATGATCAGCAGGACCATGACACCAATCTCCAGAACTTCTTACGCACTGCATCTCGCCTGAATTTGACCTACAACAGGGAGAAGTGTGTATTCCGTACGCGCCGGTTAGCCATCCTGGGATACGTGGTGGAAAACGGGGTCATCGGCCCTGATCCAGACCGTATGCGCCCCCTTGCTGAACTTCCCTTGCCCGCTAGTGCAAAAGCACTGAGAAGATGCCTAGGCTTCTTCTCCTATTATGCGCAGTGGGTCCCCAACTACGCGGACAAAGCCCGTCCGCTTATTAAGTCCACGACTTTTCCACTCACGCCAGAGGCCCAATTGGCCTTCAAGGAATTGAAACACGACATCGCGAAAGCCACGATGCACGCGGTAGACGAATCCATCCCTTTTCAGGTGGAAAGCAATGCATCTGATTTCGCCCTGGACGCCACACTTAACCAGGCGGGCAGGCCCATCGCGTTTTTTTCCCGCACCCTCCAAGGCCCCGAAATTCAGCATTCAGCAGTGGAAAAGGAGGCCCAGGCCATTGTGGAGGCCATCAGACATTGGCACCATTACCTGGCGGGAAAGCGGTTCACCCTGATCACAGACCAGCGGTCCGTGGCGTTCATGTTCAACAACTCGCAGAGGGGCAAGATCAAGAATGACAAGATCTTGCGGTGGAGAATTGAACTCTCCACCTATAACTACGATATCATGTATCGTCCAGGGAAGCTCAATGAGCCCTCGGATGCCCTCTCGCGCGGAACATGCGCTAGTGCTCAGGAGAATCGCTTGAACGCCCTCCATAATGATCTGTGCCATCCTGGGGTCACTCGGCTCTACCACTTTGTCAAAGCCCGCAACCTGCCTTACTCGGTGGAGGACGTCAGGTCGGTGACAAGGAGCTGTCGGATTTGCGCGGAATGCAAACCGCACTTTTACCGACCTGACCGGGCACATTTGGTCAAGGCCACTTGCCCCTTCGAGAGGCTGAGTGTTGATTTTAAGGGCCCCCTTCCCTCAACGGATCGGAACGTGTACTTTCTGAACATAATAGATGAGTACTCCCGGTTCCCGTTTGTTGTCCCCTGCTCGGACACATCGGCTGCCACGGTGATCAAGGCATTCCGTGATCTTTTTACCCTGTTCGGGTACCCCAGCTATACAGGGGCTCGTCGTTCATGAGCAATGACTTGAGGCAATTCCTGCTCTCATACGGGATTGCCTCTAGTAGGACCACGAGTTACAACCCTAGGGGTAATGGACAGGTGGAACGAGAGAATGCTACAGTCTGGAAGGCTATCCTATTGGCGTTGAAATCCAAAGGTCTTCCAGTCTCCCGTTGGCAGGAGGTCCTCCCTGATGCGCTTCACTCTATTCGCTCCCTCCTGTGTACGGCAACCAATGCTACTCCCCACGAGAGGATGTTCTCATTCCCTCGGAAGTCTTCCTCGGGGATATCTTTACCAGCCTGGTTGACGTACCCAGGACCCGTCCTCCTGCGGCGACATGTAAGGGCCCGCAAGTCCGACCCCTTGGTCGAACAGGTCCACCTCCTCCACGCCAATCCTCAGTATGCCTATGTGGCATATCCTGACGGGCGAGAGGACACAGTCTCGATCCAAGACCTGGCGCCCGCAGGGGACGTAGCAACTCCTGTCACTCCCATACCCCCAGTGACGAATCTGTTATCCTTTATTTCTCCCCCGGACGTAGCGCGGGCAGCATCGGGACCAGTGCTTAACAGTTTTACTCCAATGCACAGCTTGCCTGAGCCCCGAAGATGGTCGCCACCGCAGAATGTGTCAGGATCCCCTGCACTACCGTCTCATCAGGATCAACTGGCCTGTGAGTCCGTGGGAGAACAGCTGGACGCCGTTTTGGGGAGAACGCCACCGCAAGTGCCTACTCCGGTGTCACCGCCGGTATTGAGGAGGTCACAACGACGGTGCGGTCCTCCAGGCCGTCTGAACTTATAATCTGCTGACATTTTAGTCTGTTTTCGTACCCCGCCGGCCTTTGTTCTCAAAGGAGGGGTGAATGTGGTGAACCATCGTTGGTTCCCACTGGGTAGTGCTGAGCCAGGGCTGGCCAGCACTACAGGAATGTATATAGGTTACTGTGGGATTGTACTAATGTTACTGTTGGGTTAGGGTGGGATTGATACACCTGTGTTTGTTACTGTTGTGGCACATCCCAGTCGGGCTCCGCCTCCTGGGAGAGGTATAAGACTCCCTGCTCGGACGGGACCTCTTCAGTCTGGGGTAGTGTGTTAAAGTTCTGATAGCTTCATTGTTAGTTAATAAAAGCCTTATTTTACCGAAGCTTTGTGCCTCGTGTCCAATTGATGCGCATCACACAGCTCATTGACCTATTAGCATCAGCCTGAAAATAGGCTGAGCCAAGTGTGCTTGTTATCTCTGTTCGGGATTAATTCAGGGTAACCAAAGGTGGGGGAGGAGGGAAACCATTGAAAGTTTTCTTATGTTGATTAAATAGTTCATCGAGACCAGAGAGGAAGATTGTCCATTCCAATTTATCGTGAGAGCCTCTCCAGTTGACCAGTACAAGACTGATCAAGCATCATGAATTCCGTGAACATTCCAACAAGTACTTCCCATTTAAAAATATTCAAGATGATCGCAGCTTTAAAAATAATGAATTGCACTCCAAAACTGTCTTTTAATGAACATGGGATATTAGAGAGGGGCTGGATTGGTGAGTGGCTCCGCACTGAACGTCTTGCTAGATACATGCCACAGAACTTCCCTAGATGATCACATAACAAAGCACAGATATTTTACCAGGGAGCTTCCAAATTGTTTCATATTATTAGTTACCATTGGACAACCCCAACCATCTATTTCCACAGATACACTTTGTGAAACTTGGAACAAAAGTGCAAACTTTCAACATTCCACCATACAAACATAGCACAAATATTAAGAAGATCCCCATAACTCCCCCCCACCACCCCACCCTCCCAAGCACGCAAAGGAAAAGCCCTGATTTTCACAGAGGCAAGTTTTCCAAGCATTAGGAAGGAATTTTGGTTGGAAAACCTGCAAGTGTGTTTTTATCAGCAGGATCCCCACACAGAAGCCACCCTGATTGATAGCTTTATCTCCCAGTAAAAGTGGGGAATCTAACAGAAGGAGCAACTGCCCAGGAGCTGCGATAACGATCCCAGGGAGGAAGTTTGGGTACGGTACTGCACTGTCGCTGGGTCAAAACCCTGGAATTCCCTCCCTAACACTATGGGCATACCTATACCTCAGGGACTGCAGCAGCTCAAGAAGGCAGCTCACCAGCACCTTCTGAAGGGCAACTAAGGGATGGCCAATAAATACTGGCCCATCCAGCGATGTCCATATGCCATAAGTTAATTTTTAAAAAGTGTAGTTTGGAGGGTCAGGGTAGGGGAGGAGTGATTGAAGTGGGTCAGAAGGAATGGGGTTTCAGTAATTATGGTGGGGTGGGGAGGAGCTCAGTGATCATGGGGAGGATTCCATGACCATGCAATGAGGTCAGCGGACTCAAGGAAAGATTGATGATCACTGGGGCATTGAAGCATAGATGTCCAAAAAGTGGGAGGAAGAAGCCAATCATTGATGTGGAGGGAGGCAGGTTAGCTTGGGAGCTGCAGAGAAGTATGCCTGCTCCCCTGGCCCCACAAGCAGTGCTGAAAAGGCACTACCACTTTCACAAAGTACCCCTTTAACTGTCTTCAAGTTTCCAGAGTCCTGGGAAACCCAATCATCCAGCATTACAGCTGGAAGAGAGGTAAAATCTGAGACACGCAGTATCATTAACATATTTGAATAAGCAACCCACCTCTTGGGAGGGATTTGGTGGTGATGGGGGAGGCCGGGAGAAAGGGGAAGGGGTGGTGAGTGGGTTCAAAGTTTTTAAAATTTTAACTCCCCATCCAACCCAAAAGCACCTGGATGTTGGGGGGTTAAAATTCCCCCAAGGAATATTATGAGACAAAATAACAAAGGGTTAATTGGCATGTGGGAGGAGAGTATGGAGTGAAGATACTCCTCTACATTAAATATGAAGTAACCAGCCTTCAAATAAAGCAAAAATTGCAAAAAATAAATTACTTTTCAAGTTGTTTCATCTTAAGACATGTAGACATGCAAAAATAATATCGAGCCATCTCTGACTGCTGTAAAATGCTCTAATTTACAGCCTCAATCAGAAGTCTGCTGAAGAGAGTAAATTGCATTGAACAGAACTAACAACAGATTGGGAAAGAAGTGATCTATTAGGGTCCAGTGCTAGTTTTAGTGTGTAAGTACAGGTCACTCATTTGACATGTTACAGCTGAAACCAATTCTCCATCACCCAAGCCTCTGGTGGGCACGTGCCTGGGTACGTTAAAGGAAGGCTGACATCCAATGAGGGAATATGGGAACAAAATGTTCTTGGATGTGACAAAGTCTGTCAAATACCATCAACTCCACAAAATAAGTTTCCAGTCAGCAGACTTCAAAAGTGAAAAATTGATTGGGACAAAGGCCTTTCGAACACGAAAGGGGCGGCACGGTAGCACAATGGCTAGCACTGCTGCTTCACAGCTCCAGGGTCCTGGGTTCGATTCCCGGCTCGGGTCAGTCTGTGTGGAGTTTGCACATTCTCCTCGTGTCTGCGTGGGTTTCCTCCGGGTGCTCCGGTTTCCTCCCACAGTCCAAAGATGTGCGGGTTAGGTTGATTGGCCAGGTTAAAAATTGCCCCTTAGAGTCCTGGGATGTGTAGGTTGGAGGGATTAGTGGGTAAATATGTGGGGGTAGGGCCTGGGTGGGATTGTGGTCGGTGCAGACTCGATGGGCCGAATGGCCTTCTTCTGCACTGTAGGGTTTCTATGTTTCTATGTTTCTATGAACTTTGGATGATTCCAAATGATTATCAACTGGACAGAGAACAACTGGACAACTGCAAAACTAAATCAGTGGGAAACTGACACTCAAAACAAATGTATTTAAATGCAAAAACAATAGATACATTTTGAGTTACCAATCCAACTGATCATATTTAACACAATAGAAAATTCAAAGTATCATAGCATGCCAACTAAGGGCTATGACACTATGGTTCACTAATGCCCTTAGGAAATTAAATCTGCCAAATTTGCCCAGTCTAACCTATCTGAGTTTGACCAGCAATGTGGCTGATTCTTAACAACCCTCTGAAACAGCCTAGCAAGTAATTCAGCTGTAAAGGAATGGGCAAAGAATGTTGGCCTTCCCAGTGATGGTCACGTCCCGTGAATGAATACAAAATGAAGGAGAAACTTGTTTATGTAGCTTACCTTTATAATTATTCATTATTTATGGTTGCTCTTTAAGTTTGTGATCCCAAGTTCAATGAACATTTCCTAAATTTTAGTTGATTTGTAGTATGTCAACTCTCCTGCACACTCATTACCTTGACCTAAAAGACTATTCCCTGCACTCTTTCCCTGCCCTCTACCCCTGCATCATGAACTTACTTCAAATGTGTACAAATGTATTGGAAAAGCGAAGCCACTATCCATTAGTAAAGGTTGTGCAACATTAACCATTCTAATAATAGTTGTCAAAACCTAAAGCGGCGACTCAGACAGAAGCATGTCAGCATAATTTCTATTTCTAATTGCTAACTATGCAATTCTAATATGTTCATACAGATGAGTTAAACAGATGTTGCTGAAGCTTCACGTTCCCAACTGGTGGAACAACCATTCAACTGGCAAGGAATGTACATCATACCAGTCAAACAGAAACTCTACCTGTATGGATTTTTCAGTACTTGGGGGATTCTTAAGCAAACTGATTGAATTCCACAAGTATAAGAGGTCCCCCTGATCGAAAAATCATGAATTACTGAGTCAGCCATGATTCTGTTGGCTCTGAGTCACAAGGCCCACACTGAGGCGTGAGTACAAAAATCAAAGCTGACATTCCAGTACGGTGCTGAGGGAATGTGGCACTGTTGGAGGTGCTGTCTTCCAGATGAAAGATGCCAGGCGGGATTTTCCGGCTGCGCTCACCTCAAGACTGGAAAATCCCGCCCGAGGTCAATGGACATTTGCGTGGTCCGTGTCCCGTCCGCTATGATTCCCATGCATAAAAGAGCAGGAGGCATTGCTGATCTCCTGGCTAATATTTAATCAACATCACAGAAACAAATGATCTGTTCATTATCACATTACTGTTTGTGGGAGTTTGTTGTGTATATATTGGTTGTCACGTTTAATACAATGCAACAATGATTACACTTCAAAGAGTAATTCATTGGTTGTAAAGAGCTTTAAGGCATCTGTTGTTTGTGAAAAGCATTATATAAATGTAAGTCTTTCTTTTTTACCTTTCCGTCTCTTTTGATGCTCATGCTGAGTGCCTATACTAGATTGCTCTGGATTAGGCAGTCCTTCGGGACCGAAGATGAGTTGCTTCCATTCCAGTTCAATGGATTCTGAGAAGGCTGATAAGTTCAATGCGTGGTCTACAAACTCTGCCACCTGCAGAGTGGGTAGTGTTTGGAAGATTGGATAGTCACATTATTTGAAAGTTTGTGCACTCCTTCTGATGCCTCAACTTTTCCTCCGTGCATTCCACATGAAGTCAATTGATGGGTTCAGTACCTTCCTCAATGAACCATCTCCATTTTGGTCAGTCACAAGTCAGGAACTCCTATGAGTCAGCGAGGATGTTGGATCTATTCAGAGATGCTTTGAGAAAGTGTTTCTACTTTCCCCCTGAGAGTCTCCTATTGCAACCAAATTCCAAACAATTGCTTCAAAATTCTGGTACATGTACAACATGTGCCACCCAGCAGAGTTGAATGTGAGTGATCAGCTCTTCGATCCCAGGTATGTTGGCTTGGGAGAGGATGCTATTGTTGGACTGCCTTTCTCTGAAGCATATAGGAACATGGGGATCACTGCTGCCCAGTAATGGGGTGGCAGTGGCCTAGTGTTACTGTCACTGGGCTAGTAATCCAGAAACCCAGGGTTATGCTCCGGGTCCCAAGTTTGAATCCCTCCGTGGCAGATGGTGAAATTTGAATTCAATTATGAACTCTGATGATGATCATGAAAACATTGTTGACTGTTGTAAAAAACCAGCCAGTTTGTTAATGCCTTTTAGGGAAGGAAATCTGCCACCCTTACTTGGTTTGGCCTACATGTGACTCCCGATCCATAGCAATGTTGTTGACTCTTAACTGGCCTCTCAAGGGCAATTAGGGATGGGCAACAAATGTTGGCCAGCCAGCAACGCCCACATACCGGATAAGAATTATTTTTTAAAATCACAACCGTGATCCTGATCCTCAAATAAATACTCTTTTCCTCAGTTAGCAAAGGTTGAGCTGGCACATTCAAAGTGTTGATGAATTTGGTAATCTATGTCTGCCTTCATCTTGAGGATAAGGAACAGAGCATCTCTTTTTGTGACGTTGATTGAATATTAGACAGGGAAACAAAGTTAAAAGTTAAAGTTTATTTACTCTTGTCACAAGTACGCTTACATACACACTGCAATGAAGTCACTGTGAAAATCCCCTAGTCGCCACATTTCGGTGCCTGTTCGGGTACACTGAGGAGAATTTAGCATGGCCAATGCACCTAATCAGCATGTCTTTGGACTGCGGGAGGAAACCGGAGCAAACCTACACGGACACGGGGAGAACATGCAAACTCCTCACAGATAGTGACCAAAGCCGGGATTCGAACCTGAGTCCCTGGCACTGTGAGGCAGCAGTGCTAACCACTGTGCCACCATGCCGCCCTCTGCAGACCAGGTATGACTCCTTGCTCTTCTTTGAAGCAGTGCTGTGAGATCTTTCATTTAGAAGATAGTACCTTTGAGAATGCCACACTCCCTCAATACTCCCTGGAATGTCAGCATTGACTTGTGTACTCAAGCCCCAGGGTGATAATTGACCTTGAATATTTTCCAGGTTCTCGCCATTGATCTCAACCAAAGCAGAGAGTTGTTGTGCTGTGGGAGCTGGTTGGAAGAGGAGCTTAGTTTTCTGGCTGTTTAGTGAAAGGCCTGTTTTCGCAACTGCTCTGAGGAGGAATCGACAATGAGCTGGAACTCAGTTTCTGATTGCATGCACACACAAACATCATCCACAAACTGCAGCTGAGGTTGGAGTGGTTTTGGTTTTGGATTGAAAGTAATGGAATTGAACAGTTTCCTGTATGTTCTGTAGATTACTTCCATGCCTGTGGGTAATTTGCTCGCAGTGAGATGCAGTACTGCAGAGAGGAAAATGGAAAAGAGAGTTGTTGCAATGACACTGCCTTGTTTGACCCCAGTTTTTACAGGGATAGCATTTGTAGTGATTCCATTAGTGAGGTTCAAAGTTTGCATGTCATTGTGAAGTAGGCGGATGATAGTGACACATTTCTAAAGATAACAAATTTGAGGAGAGTGTTCTATAAACCTTTGTGGTTGACCAAGTCAAAGGCTTTCCTGAGGTCGAAAAAGGCCATGTTCAGTAATTGGTGCTGTTCCTTTCACTTTTCTTGAATTTGCCATGCAGTGAAGATCATGTACATGGGGCCTCTCAGTGCCCCGCAATTCTGGAAGGAGTTCTTCAGCTAATGGGAGGAACAGCTTCTTCCCCGCTGCCATCAGACTTCTGAATGGACCTACCTTATATTAAGTTGATTTTTCTCTGCACCCTAGCTATGTCTGTAACACTACATTCTGTACTATCTCCTTTCCTTCTCCCCTATGTATTCTATGAATGTTATGCTTTGCCTGTATAGCTCGCAAGAAACGATACTTTTCACTGTATACCAATACATGTGACAATAATAAATCAGATCAAATCAAATCAGTTCAGTTCAGGAGGGTCCTTGCAATGCTCTTTCCTGTGGCAGATAGTGGGGAGATTCCTCTGTAATTACCACAATCAGACTTGTCTCCCTTATTGAATGTAGTCATGGTATCCCTGAGGTTCCCCGATATGTGCCTGTTAAGAACCCCACTAATGTTAAATGCATGGGTACCCCAAATCCCAGAGGGGTAACTTGGAACACTGGTAGAATATGAGGAAGATATGCAAAGCAGGGAGGAACAGTACAGTCTTGATGTGATCAATTAATAAAGAATATTTATTGACATTAAATATTTATTAACCTAATAGAGGGCAACACGGTGTCACAGTGGTTAGCACTGCTGCTTCACCACGCCAGGGACTCGGGTTCATTCCCAGCTTGGATCACTGTCTGTGTGGAGTTTGTACATTCTCCTTGTGTCCGCATGGGTTTCCTCCGGGTGCTCTGGTTTTTGTCACAGTCCAAAGATGTGTGGGTTAGGTGGATTGCCCATGCTAAAATTGCCCCTTAGTGTCAGATGGACTGGATAGGGTAACTGCATGGGGTTATGGGATGGCCTTCTTCTGCACTGTAGGATTCTATGATTCTATGAAAACACATGGCACAAAAGACTATAATACACTATGACAGCACACTTAACTACACTAATAGCTATATACACATGGTATCTCATGAAATTACCCCTTGTTCCCAGTTTCCTATATTTCCTGAACTCTGAGAAACAGCCCCTTTTCCCCAAACGGTATCCAATATTATATGACTCTATGTGCTAAATGCAGCAGATAGTTACCACCCGCAGATTATTTTCCAGGTCTGGGAAGCTGTCTTCAGTATTCTGCCTAGAGATTCTTCTCTGTCTGAGTTTTGATTTTAAACAATAGCCTTTCAGCAGCAGTTTGGTTTTTGGAGAGCCTACATTCTGAAGCTAGATGTGGCTATGATGGTAGATGCTTCTTTATCCTTTTCTCCAGCTATCGTGCCATGGATATTTTTTCCCTTTGGTGTTACCTACCCTGTCAACCAGGTTTTTAGTAAGTAAGTGCCAATTCCCTTATCTCTCCAGTCTAAAGTCATCTCTTCTATACACCTTTGTTTTCCTCTTGTCACTTAGGTAAACACCAATTCACATCTCAAAGGCACATCTTCAGACAGCTGTACTTATTGATTCCCCTTTTATCCAATTTCTTTGTTTAATTTTTATCCCAGTTTCATTTTTTAATCTTGATTCCCTCGATTCTCAAGAGTGTCCTTCTTTCTAGATGATAGATTTGATGACGTGCAGCCATGCCAGGATTGTAACTCTATCATGTTTCACAATTTCCTCAGGGATTCCTGCTATTCCAGAGAATTTCTTGGTTTCCAGCTGCAGACTGGCTTTTTCAACTTTGCTGCAGACCTGCGTAGTAGACCTTGCCGAGATCAAGCTTGGCAAGGTATTGTGGAATGGGGTTGAGGGCATTCGAGTCGAAGACAGAGGCCAGAATTTCCCCATCCCACCCGTCACTGGAATTCTAGCAGGCGTGGAGCGGACCATGTAAAGGTCCATTGAAGTCGGGCGAGAATCTCCGGTTTTCAGGCGAGCGCAGCCAGATAATCCTGCACACTCTCAGTTGCAGAATTCTTCGAAGTGTTGTCTCCAGCAAGCACTGTCCTTAATAAACTTCTTCTCCATTCTTAACTCTCAGCAGAATGAACCCTTCATTGCTTGAGTCTTGGATCCTTTTGACAATGCTGAAGAAACCATACAAATTATTGGTGTCCGTGAATTGTTCTATCTCCCATGCTCTTTCCAACCACCATTTATTCTTTATGTTGTGGGTTTTATGCTTTACCACATCTGAACCCATTGTAGGTCAGCTGCTTTTTTGAGCTATGGTGAGGTTTGCAGTGTGTGAAAGCTTTGCACTTATGCTCAACTGAGTCCTGTATTTCTTGATTGCTTTTATTGAACCAGTCATGATGTTTCCTAGTAAAGAGGTCAAGGTCCTCTTCGCGGGTACTTATTATGGTGAGGTTTAGAACCAACCAGGCACTATGGACACACTGTAACTCCTGGTGATCAGAGATTGAAAGGTTGGCAGTGAGGCACTAACTAAGACGGGCAGCCTTGGTGCAATATTAATTTTCTGGCAGAATTACTTTGGTTGTGTCTATTGTTTGGGGACAGATGGTAGATCAGATAAGGTGGTGATCAGTCCAGCAGTTCATAGAACCATAAAAGCCCTACAGTGCAGAAGGAGGCCATTCAGCCCATTAGGTCTGCACTGACAACAATCCCACCCAGACCCGATCCCAGTACCCCATACATTTATCCTCTAATCCCTCTAACCTACACACCACGGGACACTATGGGGCAATTTAGCTTGTCCAATCAACCTAACCCACACATCTTTGGACTGTGGGAGGAAACCGGAGCACCCGGAGGAAACCCACGCAGACATAAGGAGAACCTACACAGACAGTGACTCAAGCCGGGAATCGAACCCAGGTCCCTGGAACTGTGAAGCAGCAGTGTTAACCATTGTGCCACTATGCCACTCTGTCAGTAATTGTCATGGCACAGATGATGTGGGCATTTCTGCAATCCCTTATTCAAATTATGTTGAGTAAGTGCCAGTTTTGGATGATGTGTGTTGCCATAAGGTTTTGCGTTTTGTCTCACTGATGAAGCTTATCTAGATATTTTGTTAAGAGAACACTATTGGAGTTTAATTTCTCACCTTCATCTTTGCTTAGCACATCCTTCCAGAGTTCATACCCTTGCTGAGTGTGGCATTGAAATCTCTAAGGAGGATCAGTTAGTCGCATGTTGGGCTAAACATTGCTTTAGGTTGGTGTAAAATCCCTACTTGTTCTCATCTATTGCCCCAGGTGTTGGACCTTATGTGCTGATGACACTGCATACCAATTCCTTGTTAGGGTGAACCAGGTGGTATGAGGTGTTCACTTACCCTGCAGGGAGAGTCACTGGGGTGACAGGTAAGTTCATTTTTGATGGTGGAGCCCACTTCATGGAGGCACTGTTCCCCTTCTGGAAGGCCCTTCTGGAAAAAGGTGTAGCTTCTAGCTTGTTCCTTCAATGGACCTTCTCCTGCATTTCTTATCTCACTTAGGGCAGCAATGTCAGTGTTGAGGTGCCTAGGTCCCTTAGCTGTAATGGCAGTTTGGCACTCAGGTCTTTCACTTCTGAGGTTGTCCATGAGCTCCCTGACTTTCCAGGTGCCAAACTTTATTTGGACGAGTGAAAGATGATTGAATGTGATTTCCTTTGAAGATGGTGTGGCTGTTGCATGTTGACTACCACATGGTCTCAGGACCTTAGTCCTATGACAAGGGCTTGGCAAGACAATTGGGGGCCTGGCTTTGCCGTGAGACAGTAACAGGTTCTGATTTTAGTAACTCCTAAATAAAAATGGCTCAGTCGCAAGAAACATCAGTGGGGCAAATAGTTAGGCACATTTTTTAAAAATCATGAATCCAGGATGAAGAATTCGGTTTCTCTTGCATAGTTTGCCACCAATATTGAAAACAATCAGAGAAAGGGAAGTCAGTCAGTGATGGATTAGGTGATACCAAGTTTAGGCTTAAGTAGGTGAAAGGGAAGATTTAATGAGATGACAGATTTTAGCGGAGGGCCTAGCAAGTAGTTAGATTAGGTTTTCCTTACTTGCCGTACTCCTACCACTAGCAGAAATGTTTGTTTTGTTTTATTGCGACCTGACTTGTGTAGAAAAAAGGGATAGCATTTATCACCATTTTTATGTGATAGACCTTAGTTTAATGCCTTATCCAACATTCGTCTCATGAGAAAACCGTCAGATCTTTGCTAACCCTGGTCCTTCTCCAGTGCTCACAGCTCCAAATGATGCTACATTTGGTATCCAGTTCTACTGTTAGAGGAGGAGAGTGAGAGATCATTGGATGTTAATCTTCAAATTGTCCTTTCAGAAGCTCAGTACCAAACACCAGTCTCATCTGCCCTTCAAAGTCTGTAGTTGTTCAAGGGAACAACTATGTTGCTTGTTGTTGCAGAGAAGGGAGGCACTAATAGAATGCTTCTTTGTAGGAGAGAGTGGACAGATTCCCTTACGCCAACTAAACTTTTATGTGATCTGAATTACTTACAGGAAGTGCTGAAAAGCAAAAGCAAAGCTGCAATTTCCATAATTTAAAAGGTTATGGCAGAGTAAATTAAAATTAATATTAATTAGAGTAGATCAAAATTAATGATTAACATTAAAGTGTTCCGTGTCAGTCTTTAAACTCTAAATACAATGTGGCATTTCAATGTGATATAATAAATCAGTCGGCCTCATAAATTTAATGATTACAACTGATGATGCTTTGTCTCTTTGACAAGGTTCTGTCAATAAAAAAATGTGATTTACTTTTTGTTTTGTCCTCAATGTTATCACCGAGACTTATTTGAATGTCATTTAACATTAACTTAACGCTGCGCATAATGTTGAATTGTTACAGCAGTTATATTCTCAATTTGTTTGCTTGGTTAATGCTGATATATGGTTTACATAATTGAGAAAAGTGCAGTTCACTACGTCAAAAATTGAATTTGTTGAAAGTATACCATTATGCAGTCGGCATCATGTGTTATCTTACATTACTTTTGAGGTTTTTGACAACATGGAATTGCAATTAATTAGTTTAATTTCCCTGCACGCCAATTTTTGTGATACAATCCAAATAAATTATTTAATTTCAGAAATACCAAAGCTGAGTCCAATTGGAACTACACTATTCTAGAAAATGTCTGCCCTTTTGAAACAAGAGGATAAACATGGGATTTTACGGCCTCACTCGTCCCAGAACCCGCCCAAAGTCAACGGACCTTTCCATTGTCCGCCCTTCGCCTGCTCCTATTCCCGTGGCGGGTGGGTGGTAAAATGCCGGCTAAAATATCTTCAAGCACTTCCTCTGAAAGAATTAAAACAAACTCCATTTCATTAAAATTGTCTCTACCTTTAGCACTTTATATCTGGCAGCCCTTCCCAGGAGGCTGTGTTTCTAGTCCCCAACAGGACACCAGCAGGTTTGCAGACCAATGCACTTTACAACAACATTAAAAAAAAACAACTTGCATTTAAAGACTGTTTTTATTGAAACAGAATGTAACAAGGTACTGCACTGAAATATTATCACACAACATTTAACACATCATCAGGAGGCATTAGAACAGATGACCAAAAGCTTGGTCCAAGAAGTATATTTTAAGGAATATCTTTAAAAAGCAGAGTGCTAAAGAGACAGAGAAGTTTGGGAAGAAATTCTAAAACTTTAAGTCTTGGCAGCTGAAGGCACGGACCCCTTGAAGGATGGCCACAATTACAGTCTGAAATCAGGGCAAAGATGGCAGCCGGAATTTTCCAGTCGCTCACACTGGCAAGATCTTCCAGTCTTGCCGATGTAAAGAAAGATTTCAATGGCTCACCAGCCCTGCCACAGAGAAATCCATGGTAGGGAGGCTGGAAAATTCCGGCCGGCATTTCCAGTGACTGTGAAGTTAACTGTGTCTCTGAACTTTAATGTGCCTGGCTCCTACCAGTCCAGAACAAACAATATTTGCAACAACTCCCAGTTTACCATCCAATTCTGTAGAAGGGAGGTCACTGAGGCTCTGCATTCCAAAAGAATTGAATACAATTCATACTCTCTTGCCAAGGAGATACATGCAGAGTAACCACAGGGTTTTGTGAGGATTGTAGGCTTCCCCATGGTGCAGAGTGCTTTCAGTTGCATGCACTTTGCTTTGCAGGTGCCACATATTAACTCTGAGATGCACTGCAAACAGAGAAAATTCCATTCCCTCGATGTCCAGTTAGCATGCTGCCATACACAGTGTATCATGCAGGTCAATGCCTGACATCCTAGTAACAGTCATGGTGCTTTATGTCAGCAGCAGTATAATGTGCTGTTTGCATTTGAGACAACACAACAAAATAGAGGGTAGTTACTGAGCAATAAGGACTACCCACTGACCACCTAACCTATGACTCCAATGCACAATCCATGCACATGAGGGCAACATGCATAGAGTGAGAGCTACATTGTCATACAGAAGACCATTTGGATACTCAAACAATTTTCAGCTTCCACTGCTCAGACAACTCTGGAGCAATCCTTCTGTATTCAGCAGAATGGATGTCAAAATTCTTGGTGGACTGCTAAATACTGTAAGATCATATCACTACGAGAGCATCACCATTGTCAGAATGTACAACAGGAGGAAGGGAAGGATGAGGAGGAAGAGGGCAAGGAAAGCAGTAGGCAACCAACATGGACACTATTGGTAAGTGCAATGTGTGCTAATGGTGTTGGCCATCACTTCTATACTGAAAACGATGGGCTCCTAAGTACTGCACAAAGTCCTGTGCCAAGTTAGTGCTGAATCTGTGCTAATTTGGTGCATAATCCTGACATTGACACAGGTTTTTGTTTGACATACTTCCCACTGCACCAAGCATTTCATTGTACATACCCATTAATCTTCTTCTGTGGATATTTCATTGAATTTTTCATTTAAATCCTCTGTAGCAGAACATACGAGCGACCTCACCCTCTGAGCTGGCACCTATGCTAAACCTGGCCGCTACCGTACCTGCAATTGTTGGAGTCTCATCACTTGCAGATCCTGGGGGGATTCTCCCACTCCGCCGCGCTAAGTTACGAGTGCAGCAGGGTGGGAGCATCTTGCGGTGGGTCATGTGTGGGATTTGCACATGCGTTCCCACTGCGTGCACATCTTCCAGCGCTGGATTTCCGGCGCCATCAGATCTGCACTGGAAATCGGCGGGAAGACGGAAAGTTATTTAAATCTTGATTTAAATCTAATTTTAATGTAATTAGCAGGCCCGGGACTGAATTCTCTGGGTCCACTAGCCTCTTCCACCCCGCCAGAGCGTTTCACTCCAGCAGGGTTTATGGTAGCTCCCCACTTTCAGGGGGCGTGCGGCCCAACCCCACTGGAGTGAAGGGGGGCAATCGGCATCCCCTAGGCAGTCAGGCGGTGGGGGGGTGGTGACCCTTGGGCATGGGCACCCTGGCAGTTCCAACCTGTGCCCCCTGGCACTGCCCAAGGGCAAAGTACCAATGCCCAGGGGGCACTTTGGCACTGCCCATAGGGCATGGGGCAGTGCCAAGGGGGCGGGACCTGTGGGGGCATGGCCGAGGGGTCCTGTGGGGAAGCGGGGCCTAGGGGCGATTGGTGGGGGTGGGGAGTCCCGCTGCCACTCTGTGATTGGAATTGATGAGGGCATGAGGGAGGCAAGCAATCGGGGCGGGCATGGGGGGGTGGAGTAAGCTGGGGTGGTCTGCCTGTGGGGGTCGTCTGCACTGCAGGGGTGTGGAGAGCATTGGCACTGTAGGACCAGGGCTGGAGATCGGGGCAGGCTGGGATGGTGGGGGGGGGGCTTCGAGGCTGGACCGGGAATGGTTGGGGGGGGGGCGCTGTGATTGGGCCATGGCGGTGTGGGGGGCAGCACTGTGGGGATTCCGGGCTGGCCAGCGATCAACCTGGCAGCAAATGGGAGGCTGACAGTTCGGGACCACTGCATATGCACAGAGGCTCGCTGGTTTCAGCTTCCCGGGAAGGAATATTCTTTAATGATATTCACGCTGGTGGCCTCTGCAGGGCACAGAATGTGGGAGATTCTAGTCTGAACACCCACTGAAAAGAACAGTGTGAATTTATCCAGTTTCCCCATGAATTCAACAAGTAAACTTTTTTGGGGGGAGAATTCCACTCCCTATCTTTAAGCCACCGCCTGCCATTCTTAGACATCTGAATGGAGAAAGGCAGAAGGATAGATTTCTATTGAGGAGAGGGGCGAAAGCAAGAGAGGCATGCTTACACCACCTGAAACTTGTAAATCAGAAGAGATTGCGAGAATAGAGAGAGTGAGATGAGAAAAGAAGGATTGGGTATGACCTACACCATCATCTTTGATGTTTTCAGACCCACTGGTGGTCATGGCATCCACAATGGGGAGTCGCAGTGATAGCAATTGCAGTCTCCTCCATTGAGATGAGGACATGTAGCTGTTTCTGTCCCCCACCTGCCACATCTGTTTGGGTGCCACCTTGTCCTGGTAGACAGATGGAAGTGTGTCAGTGTGTGTGGTACCATGCGTTTGGGAGATAGGAACACAGCAACAGGAGTAGGTTAATTAGCTCCTGTTCAAGGTGAGTACGGCTAACCTATGATCGAGCTCCATTTTTCCACCTATGCGCCATTACCCGTAACACTTTTGGCTAGAAAAATCTATTCACCTCAGTTCTAAAATTAACAATTGATTTAGCAGTTACCATCATTTGCAGAAAGAGTTCCAACTTTGACCAGCCTTTGCTTGAAGAAGAGTTTACGAATTTCCTTCCTGAAAGGCCTAGCTCCAATTTCTAACTGTTCTTGCTTGCCCAGTACACCCCTTAGAGTGGAAGTAGTTTTCCCCAATCCACCCGACAGTTCCCTTTCTGTGGTGTCCTGGCTGACTTTGTGCAAAAACTGTGAAATATGAGTGTGAGGTTTGTGGCTGTGTTAAATATTTGAGGGTGAGGTCAAGCTACCAATATTAGGCAGGAGTTCTGACTGATAGAGATTGTTGGGTGATAAGTTATGAGGCTCTGGTGCATTATGTAGCATGTGAGGCTCATGTCAGATTATTGAACGTCTTGCGGCACTGTAACCAGGTCTTCAGGGCTAGATTCCTGGCATGAAGCACCATGGCCATCTGGCCCCATTGTCTTTATGATGTTTGTCTGGAGGGCCCCACCTCATGAACAAAGATCTCTGGTGCATCATTGAAATGCTTTGGAGCCAATCCTCTACCATATTGTTTCCTTTTTATTAATTCATAAGGTGTGAGGATCGTTGGCAGTACCATGCAGCACCTAATACCCATCCCTAATTGCCCTTGAGAAGGTAGTGATGAGCTGTTTTCTTGAACCACTGCAGTCCACCTGTGCAGGTACATTCATAGGATTTAGAAGATGCTGTCAAAGGAGCCTTAGTGAATTGTTGCAGTACATCCTGTAATTGGTATACACTGCTGCCACTGTGCACCAGAGGTGGAGGGAGTGAGTCTTTAATGTGGTGCTGATCTTACAGGCTACTTTGCCTTGGGTGGTGCTGAGCTTCTTGAGTGTTGTCGGAGCTGCATTCATTCAGGAAAGTGGAAAGTGCTCAATTATACTTTTGACTTGTGTGTTTTGATGGTGGATGGCTTTGGGAAGCCAGGAGGAGTTATTCACTCCAGAATTCAGCCTATGACATGTAGTATCAATCTTATGTGGCTGGTCCAGATATCTTTCTGGTCAATGTTAAGGCTCAGAACATTGATTGTGGGGCATTCATCAATGACTATGCCATTGAATGTCAAAGGGAAATGATTAGATTCTCTCTTGTTGGAGATTGTCATTGCCTAGCACTTATGTGTTGCAAGTTTTTCTTGTCACTTAACATCCCAAGCTTGAATATTGGCCAGGTCTTCCTGCAAGTAGAGTGCTTCAGTATCTGAGATTTTGCAATTTTATTGAACCCTGTGCAATTATCAGCGAGCATCCTTACTTCTGACCTTACAAATGGAAGAATGGTCATTGATGAAGCAGCTGAAGGTAGTTGTGCTAAATGCATTAACCTGAGGAACTCCTAGAGCTGACCTGATTGGCCTTCAACAAACACAACCATTTTCCTTTGTGCTCTGCCAGTTTCTGTCCCCCACCTGCCACATCTGTTTGGGTGCCACCTTGTCCTGGTAGACAGATGGAAGTGTGTCAGTGTGTGTGGTACCATGCATTTGGGAGATAGGAACTCAGCAACAGGAGTAGGTTAATTAGCTCCTGTTCAATGTGAGTACGGCTAACCTATGATCGAGCTCCATTTTTCCACCTATGCGCCATTATCTGTAACAGTTTGACCCTTGAATTCTACTGACTTAAAAGACTCACTGATGAAGGAGCAGCGCTCCAAAAGCTCGTGATATGAAATAAACCTGTTGGACTTTAGCCTGGTGTTGTGGGACTTCTTACTGTGCCCACCCCAGTCCAACACCGGCATCTCCACATCATGACTTAAAATTTGCTAGAGCTCTTGATGCTACACTCAATGAAACGCTGCTTTGATAACAATGGCAGTCACTCTCACTTCACCTCTGAAAGTAAACTCTTTCGGTTTGTGTTTTGACCAAGGCTGTAATAAAATCTGTATGTGGAGATGCCGGCGTTGGACTGGGGTACAAGCACACACAAGGACGGCCTCAACCGGGATATTGGGTTTATGTCACACTATTTGTAACTCCCACAGTTGCGTGGACCTGCAGAGTTTCACTGGCTGTCTTGTCTGGAGACAATACACATCTTTTTAGCCTGTCTTGATGCTCTCTCCACTCCCATTGTTTTGTTTCTTAAAGACTGGATTAGTTGTAAGTATTCGCATTCCAACCATTATTCATGTAAATTGAGTCTGTGTCTTTATAAGTTCTGTTTGTGAACAGAATTCCCACTCACCTGAAGAAGGGGCTTAGAGCCTCGAAAGCTTGTGTGGCTTTTGCTACCAAATAAACCTGTTGGACTTTAACCTGGTGTTGTTAAACTTCTTACTATAAAATCTGTAGCCAAGTCTGCCTGGCAGAATCCAAACTGAGCATCAGTGAACAGACTATTGCTATGTAAGTGTTATTTGATAGCACTGTTAAGGACACCTTCCACCACTTTGCTGATAATTGAGAGTAAACTGATTGGGCTGTAATTGGCCAGATTTGGTTTGTCCTACTTTCTATGGACAGGATGCACACATATGAAAAACTTTCCACATTGCCGGGTAGATGACAGTGCTGTAGCTGTACTGCTACCGGAATATTGTCAAGGACCCACAACCTTTTCAACACCCAGTGTCCTCTACCCTTTCTTGATATCACATGGAATGAATCAAATTGGCTGTAGACTGGCATCTGTGATGCTCGGGACCTCAGGAGGAGGCTGAGATAGATCATCCACTTGACATTTCTGGTTGAAGATGTTGTATTTACAGTACAGTTCCTTATCTAAGGAAGGATGAAAGATGCAGTACAGAGAAGGTTTACTAGACTAATGCAAGGAATGGATTGATTGTCTGATGAGGAAAGGTTGGAGACGTTAGTTTGTATTCACTAGAGCAGCAGTCTCCAAACTCCGATCCGGATGGGGCCCGCTGCGGGCCGGATGTGGCCCGCGGGCCGTAGTTTGGAGACCCCTGCACTAGAGTTTAGAAGAGTAAGAGGTGACTTAATTGAAACATTAAAATCCTGATTGACAGGGTGGAGGTGGAGAGGATGTTTCCTCTTGTCAGAAAATCTAGAACCAGGGTCCACTTAATAAAAATAAGGGATTGCTCATTTAAGAGGGAGATGAGGAGAATTATTTTTCTCTCAAAGGATCGTGAGTCTCTGGAACTCTCTTCCTCAAAAGATAGTGGAAGCAGAATCCTTAAATATTTTTTAAGGCTGAGCTAGATAATTATTGATTAACAAGGGGGTGAAAGGCTATCAGGGGGTCAGCAGGAATGTGGGGTTGAAGTTACAATCCGATCAGCCATGATCTTATTGAATGGTAGAGCAGGTACGAGGGGCCGAGTGACTTACACCTGCTCCTAATTTGTATGTTTGTATTCTTCAGTCTTGCATTGATGTGCTGGGCTCCACCATTATTGATGTTAATATTGGGGATATTTGTGGAGCATCCACAGAGCACTTCAGAGTTACGTATCCCAATCTGCCGTCAAGGAGTGCTTTGTCTTTGGATGATAGTGTAAAGCAGCTGATATTGGATTTGCCACCTGTGATATATCTATCCTGATTTTCAATAACTCTTCACCTGCATTCCCTTTTTGAGTCTTGACTACTGCTTGCCCTCATAATTTTCCGACTCATTGTCTGTGCCCCTGAAGTCCAGAGTTAGTGCTGAAAAGTGTGAGACAAAACATAATGCTGGAGTGAGGAACGGAAAGAGAAATTGTGGATTTTTGATGCACTGAGGACTTGGTGGGGGAGTATAGATGAATCTTTAAACTGGGCCTGGTCTGTACTGAGTTGGACTCGAGAGTGATTGATCCCAACACTTTGTGGAAAATGCAAAGAAAATGTTCAGTTCCTCTGCACTGACATTTCTCTCCTTAATAGGAAAAATATTCTGCAGTGTGTGCTAGGGAAAAGAAAATTAGAAGGGAGAGAGTTAAAGGTTGGCAAATATAAAATAAAATAGATCAGCTGCCGGTAGAACAAAAATATATTCACACAACAGTAAAACTCAGCTGGTGATGGTGGATTCTATCATTGTCTCATTTTCATTACACACAGCCAATTTCAGCAGACAAATACAAGAGCTGCAATACAGAAACAGAAGGAATCCATCAGTTTCAGCATGATTGGACCCACGTGGTTTTGATTTCATTCTGTGGCTTCCTTCAGTGCCTGCTACCTCATCAAAAGAGAATTCCGCCCCCGAAGAAGCAGAATGTTCTCTGAGCTTCAGTGTTAGCTCCTGGACCCATAGGCCCCGATTCTGTGATCCCACTGAAATTGGATTTGTGCTGCCTGTGACACTGATGCAGCTGCATGAACACAGCACTGAACTTTGCAATGGGAGCCTGGCCCCTTGCCCCCACCCCTATTAAAGTTGGCTCTTGATATAGGAAAACTTGTCCAAAGAGCTTGGGTGGTAGCATACTTGGCTATAGGTAGCAAAAGAATTTGCACAGCAGTTCTTCTTTAAAGGTTGCAGATTAAACGGCAAATTGGGAAGCAAAGAGGTGGACAAATTGTTCACAATGATGCAACAGAGGCATATGGAATATATGCTTCCACTGATATTGAAGAGCTGAAGATAGTGTTGCACTGAATGTATCAAAGGTGATTGAACCTACTAAGCCGACAGAGTGCTAATAAAAGTACAGGTACCGGTGATATGAGTAAACCTAACTCCGTCAATACAAACATCCAGGTCCCTCATACCTGACTACCAATGAACAAGCGGATTGGAAAGTGAAGGTGAGTCTTTTGTGATGACCATCAGATTTCAATTGGGATTGTAGAATATTTTCAAATATTGTGCTATTTTGCACACACTATTGCAACGTAACACGCTTTCCTGAAGTCGTAAGGGCATTCACACAGTTTAATGTGTCAAGGCTGAGGGGGTCTTCTGGGTATATCTGGAACACTGGCTGTGTGGGAGGAGAGCTGTAAGACTGAGCAAAGTCAATAAACTCTTCCTACAAAGAAAAGCTCTCCTTCACCAACCAGCTTGGCTCTGATGAACAGCACGGACATTGCTAATAAATCCTGCCAATTTGCTTCATTTCCCTCGTAAGAAATTTGATTTTAATAGGCGACTTTCAGTCAGGGTCGCCATTCATCCATTGCAACACTTTTTCATTCTCAAATTCATTGCTAGGCAAGCTTTTAAGAATGAATGGGAAATAGAGGAACAAAAAACAAAGGACAATGAAGAGAAGAGAACAAAAGATGATAGAATGGAAGTCCAGGTCATATGTGAATCTTGCTAATTCTAACCATATTTGTCTTCAGTCTGAGGATTTAAAAATCACGTTTAAGGCTTTGCCATGTTTAGGGAACTTGGACAGTTATGAAGTTCCTAGTAAACCCTGTGATGGATTGAGATGTCATTAAAGCAGATGCCCCATGTGCGTTTACACGCACCCCAGGGGCAGTAATGTTTACTGAGGCAAGGAAACCAGGAGCTGGGTTTGTCAGGTCTGCATATTGACTCTGGGACCAGCACTTTATGTCAAAAGGCTAGGCAAATGGTAAAAGAAAGGGTAGTAAAAGCCAAATCACTTCCAAATCCCTGAAAGATCGGAAAAAGGGGAATGAATCGTGACAGTACAGCTGGGTGAGTAATCAAACGAACAATCTATCATGCAGATGAGGATGTTGACATTTAGTTTATTTTGCAGTAACTTTATTAGGGTAATTCTACCAATTTAACTCCAATTAAAGTTAAGCACAGCCAGCTGAGTCATCGGTTAATTTTGAAACAAATGAAAGTGCAAATAACACCTTTCATGTTCTAAGCAGAATCATGGAACATGTCATTCTGCAAATGACAGTCTCGAAACAAACAACTGTTATACTGTGCGCGAACAGACGATCCAGAGTCAGGAATTGGAGTTACTCTTCTAATTGATGCAGAGGGTACTATTTCTAAATAAACATACTTCATGTTGCACTATTTTCATCCATATTATCCCCTTCCCAGCCCTTTTCAATCCAGACCTTCCATAAGTACAAGGAGATGTCTGGACAGGACCTGTGCCTCATATTAGCCATCCTTACCTGGTCTGACCTATATACGGTTGACTCTTAACTGCCCTCTCAATTAGAGATAGGCATCAAATGCTGGCCTTGACAGCGATGGCCACATCCCATGAAAGAATAAAGAAAACAAAGGAACAGTACACAATGATAGGCAGGGCTACATATTGGATAGCCCATTTATTGAGTGTGGGGTTACAATTCATAATGTGCCTGCACCAATTCCAAACACATAAAGTAGATGCAACTATCCCTTTTTCATGATTGTAGCATAGCCCTGAGTGGGTCACCCTCTGCACTCTTCTCCATAATGCTGCGGGCATCCTCTGTGCACTGCAGGGTGCTGAATAGTAGCGCAGGAAAAGCCAAGCATGCCAGGCAACTTTCCCTTTTGAAAGGTACCTATACAGGGAAGCTGTCCTAATGCACTGTTGGTAGCTAGGTAATCACTTTTATGTACTTAGGATCAAGGAAGATGGCACAACATCCAGGCAATGCTCTCCTTACTTTGGTGATGGCACCATAGAGGCATTGATCAGACAAGTGGGAGCCAGGAGAGACACAATGGCCTGAATTTTCACAATGATAGGAGATCTCTACTCTTTTCTCCTAGTAGGTGCATCTATCTGCTACTTTCATAGGGACAGGGATGGCCCCTAGTCCAGATTTGCAAATGCAATTTTCACAGGGTTAACTGCCCATACAAAATAGCAGATGCTTCCAGCCATATCTGATTTTCATTAGCCAGAAATGGGAAACACAATGTGTGAAGATTAGATCTGGTGGGTGCAAGTCTAAACTTTGCAGAATCCTTTAGAGAGGTGGGGGTACCCTTTTGGAGATGGTCCCAAATCACCTTTCTGGAAGGCTAGGTGCTATTTTAAAGAGGTAAGGTGCCCTTTGTAATTGTTAAAAGTGGGCATGAATATGCAGAAAAAATACATAATCTCATTGGAACTGTCAAGAAAGCTATCAAGAGAAGTGTTCAAAAGTGTAACTATCAAGAGGAATTGTCAAAAGCATTAAAAGCAACTATCAAGAGAAACTGTCAAGCTTTCAAGGCATTTAAAACTGCTGCCCTTTAAATCTTTTGGAAAACTATGCGGCGTTTTGCGGAAAATAATAATTGCTTGCTATTTTACTCTCTGTCTGTTAACTTAAGCCTGAGGACTGTCATTACTCAATTTATGCTGTATGACTGATTTCTCACCCTTCCATTATCACAGTGGGTTGCTTTCCATTTCAAAGCTTAATTGACAGGTCTAAGTGGTTACTGGCTCTTTGAAGTGGGACTATGGATTCCAATGCTTTTTTAATAAGGGGTTAGCAACTTGAATGAAAATGTTATGCATATACAGGATTATGTATGTTGTTGAAAGAATGTAAATATAATGAATGGGTTTATAAAAATGAGTGTTTTGTTTTAAAATAATGTCTGCAATGGACACTTGGAATTTAATTTAATCACTGCATGTCCCCTGATGTCTGTTGATGGTGGATACTGAGTGAGTTGGCATGGTAGGTGTAGGGACAAAGAATGATAGATGGCAGATATGGGTTGGCATGAGTTGACACAAAGATGGGCTAGAGGTTTGAAGGACCATGGGGGGTTGGGTGGAAGGCATAGATTAGCTTGGAGAATTTAAGGGTTATGGTGGATGTATGAAGAGACATATTTTGGCATGGAAGTTATGAGGAGTTATGCGGGTGTTGGAGGAGGGCACGGATTGACCTGAAGGGTATGAGGGTAATAAAGGTGGGTGGAGGGGAATAGGGTGACATGGACTGTATGAGAGGTCATAGGAATGGTGGGACGGGGATATGAGCTGGCATTGGTAGGCATGGGGAGTGTGTCGGTGTGTGAGGGGGAAGGATGATTTTTTTATTGCTTTAATCCTTATATGTCAATTTTCGACAAAGTGCTAGTGCACTAAAGGCAGGCCCTTTGCCCAGCCCGCCTCCTCACCCAGAAGCTTCTGCATTGATTCTGGGGTCACCCAGCTCGACTCCCAGAAAACGGTAGCACAGTGGTTAGCACTGCTGCTTCACAGCTCCAGGGTCCTGGGTTCGATTCCCGGCTCGGGTCACTGTCTGTGTGGAGTTTGCACATTCTCCTCGTGTCTGCGTGGGTTTTCTCCGGGTGCTCCGGTTTCCTCCCACAGTCCAAAGATGTGCGGGTTAGGTTGATTGGCCAGGTTAAAAATTGCCCCTTAGAGTCCTGAGATGCGTAGGTTAGAGGGATTAGCGGGTAAAAATATGTGGGGGTAGGGCCTGGGTGGGATTGTGGTCGGTGCAGACTCGATGGGCCGAATGGCCTCCTTCTGCACTGTAGGGTTTCTATGATTTCTTTCTATGAAAACCTCACCATCCCAGAATGAATATCCCAACTTCTGGGGCACTTTCTCACGGATCATATATGCAGAGCCCACAAATGTCGCAACACTTGCTCCAAACCCCAGAGTGAAAATTCGGGCCTGTGTTTTCATTAGGAGGCAGGAAGCCTTCCAGTCAGTGCCTCAGAAGGGATGGGAAAAGATGCAAAGAACAATTAATACACAAAGTGTTGCACCCAACACATGGTAGCAATGCAGAAAAATGTTTAACGGTCGCACCTGGTGATCAAGGTGACCTGCAAATCATACCTCAGAACCAGCACACCACACAGCCCTCACACTGCTTGATGCACAGTACTCTGTCACTCACCACACAACGTAGCTCAGATACTGGCATTGTATAGATGTTAGAAACTAGTTTCTGAGTCGGGATCAGCGTATGCTGGGTTACTGGTACAAGGGGCTGCAGCTCACCCATTCAGACACTTCGAACTGAATCATCCCATGGGCGTCAGGAAGCCAAAGTCACCATCACCTCCAAGGGTTTCAGATGAGCACCTAATGACTTCATTTTACTGAGGCAACCATTTAACATGTGGCCTTCACATTTGCCATCCAATTAGTAAAGGGGGGGGATGGGGGAGGAGGGGGCTGAACGCAGCGAGGGATGTCCCGGCGGTGGAAACAGGGGACACTGTGGCCTTTTGAAAAGGAGTCCAGGAGGCCCAACCGTGAGACAGAGGGGGCATAGCTGAGGGCCAGCTTAATAGCGCAGCAGGGAAAGCACTGCAGCTTTCAACAGTGTCAATGGGATGGCTGAAAGGTGAAATGCATATAGCTATCAGAGACCTCCCTCTCCAATGGCAGGGCTATGTATGATATAGGCAGGCAGCAACCTGAAATAGAAACAATACCATTCAACACAATTCAATCAAACAATTGTGGCTAAGTTGCACAGACATCTGGTACTCATGTTATTCTGTCCTCAATTAGAACAGGCAACAGGGGCAAACAGCTATTTGAGGAAGGTTGGTGAAGGTGGGTACAGGGAAAGAAAGCCTCACATTTATATAATGGCTCTTGCATTCTCTATCCATCCCCAAAAGCAGAAACGAAGATAAAGAAGAAACAATGTGCTTATGACAGGTGTCAGGTAGAAACTACAATTGAGAATCGAGTTGAACATAAAAGGTTCAGTGGAGAGTTAAAAAGGCAAATGGAGAAACAAAGAACAAAGAAGCAAAGTATGAAAAGAGACTGTCAGCTATCATAAAGGGAATCCTAAAGATTATAAGGCATATAAATAGTAAAAGGGTGGTAAAAAGTGGAGTAGGGATGAGGAGGTGTCAAAAAGAGAAATTATACATGGCGGCAGAGGGCATAGCTGAAATAAATGTAAACTTTGCATCTGAAAGAAGGTGCTACCCACATCATGGTAGAAGAGGAGGTAGTTCAGACACTAAAAGGGTTTAAAATTGAAAAAGGGGACCTATTAGGTCCAGTTGCACCTGGCACCAAGACCAGATGCGATGCATCCAAGGACACTGCGAGAAATGAGAGTGGAAATTGCAAATATACTGGCCATAATTTTCCAATCTTCCTTAGACTCAGCTGGTGCCAGAGGACCGGAGAATTTCAAATGTTACACCTTCATTCAAAAACTAAGTGTAAGGACAAGCCCGGCAACTATAGTCAATTTAACTTTAGTGGTGGGGAAACTTCGAGATACAATAATTTGGATAAAAGTTATTAGTCACTGGACAAATGCAGGTTAATTAAGGAAAGCCAGCAAAGATTTCTTCAGGGAAAGTCATGTTTACTGAACTTGCTGGAGTTTTTCAAAGAGGTAGCAGAGAGGGTTGATGAGGGTAATATTATTGATGTTGTACACATGGACTTCCAAAAGGTGTTTCATAGAGTGATGCACAACAATGAAAGGGACATGGATTCAGAATTGGCTGAGAGGCAGGAAACAGAGTAATGGTTAATAAATGTTTTTCAGGTTGGAGGCTTATATCCCCACCATACTGTAATGTCACCCCTCTTTACTTGCAGGCAAATAACCGGAGTAGCCCGGTACATTCACAAGCATGGCATTTGGAGACCACCCAGGAGAGCCTCTGATGGACATTCGGACATACCCATTGAAGAGGCATCACAGCTGTCACCCGTAACCTCCAACAGTGCAGACACTCACCTCAGTGGGAATTAGTAGTAGACAGGCTTCTGAGTCACTAACTAACTGGTGAGCACTTCACAGCTGGCAGAGGCTGGTACATCTGCATGAATGGCAGCACATTGGTTTGCATACCTTTGCAATGACACAGCCCATTCATACCAGTGTCAAACTAGCCACGGGGATCCACCATCTGCGTGGGTTTCCTCCGGGTGCTCCGGTTTCCTCCCACAGTCCAAAGATGTGCGGGTTAGGTGGATTGGCCATGCTAAATTTCCCCTTCGTGTCATGGGGACTAGCTAGAGTAAATGCATGGGGTTATGGGGACAGGGCCTAGGTAGGATTATGGTTGGTGCAGACTCGATGGGCTAAATGGCCTCCTTCTGCATGATAGGAATCTATGATTCCATGATCCTAGTGGAGTTCCGCGGGAGTCTGCGTTTGGACTGTTGGTTTTCCTGATATATATTAATGATTTAGATTTAGGTGTACAAGACACAATTTCAAATTTTATAGATTAGTTTGTTATCTTCCCGGGAGAAAATTAGGGAGCGATCTTACTGTCTCGCCTTGCCGGATGATGGGCAGGGCAAACCGGTGAGATCGTGAGAGAGCCGAAAAATCGGGTTCACGCCTGATTTCTCGCCTCTTGTGATCTTACAGGCATCGGATATCCGGTGAGATTACGAGACCTATGGTAAGTAGAATTTAAATATTAGAAGTGAGCCTGGGATGGAATAGTCCAGGCTCACTTGCCTTAGCAGCCTTGCCGGTGAAGGTCCTTACCCCACGAGGAACATGTATGTTCCCCATGAATGGGGACCTGTCATGATGGCCTTGCTGGCAGGACCAAAGCCATCACGACAGGCCTTGAGACCCCTCCAGGTGGTTGAGGGCAGGGGGTGCCCCTTGGGCAGTGCCAGCCTGGCACAGCCCACCAAGCACCCTGGCCCTGCCAGCCTGGCACACTGGCAGTGCCCACCAGGCACTGGGCAGTGCCAAGGGGGTGGGGACTAAGCAGGGCTACTGGAAAGGGCGGGGCCTGAAGGAGGCAGGGCCTAAGGGGAGGCGGGCAGGAGGATGCCATGCACCTTGCAACCAGGATTGGCGGTGCTGTGCACTCTGTAACTGGCGATCAACTGGGACGGGCAGCATGATCAGCTGGTCTGTGCAGGAAGGGCATTGACCGGCCCATGCTGTGATGGGGGGGAGTATCAGACAGTCCCTGCAGGGGGAAGGGGGACGATCGGCCCTGGAGACCAGCAATAGCTGACAGATCTCTCTGTTCTGTGCAATAGCACAGAGTGCAAATGGCGCTCTCAGCTGCAATCTGCTGGCTTTCGGGCAAGCTTAGACACTGCCCCTCCCCCTGCTGGCGAGAAACAGATGTTGCTTCATTTTTTTCCTCAGAGTGTGATAAGATTGGATTTTTAACTAGCCCAAAAATATCGGTGCAATTCTGTCCTATTTTTACACACATTCGGCACTTAGAATTTTTTTGGGTAAGGTCGCCCCCTAGGAATATTATCTTTAAATGTTATATTTCAAAATAAATGATCCCCCACAGTATTTTTAAAGTAGTAGGTTGAAAGCATTTAGACAAAGTCTGCAAGGTCCGTTTATCTTTTTGTGATGGTATAAACAGGCAAATATCAAATTGACTATCCAATTGTGAAAAATATACACTCCAGTTTAGATTACTAGTGGATCCTATTGTTACACCCGGAATTCTGCTATTTTATCATTAGATGTTATGTAGTACAGGCAGACTCCTGATCATTAGGCACTCAGAACAGTTATGGTATTGACCAGTACCATTGTACCTGAGAAAATATCTCAGGCAGACCTGAAATTTTTATGGCAACAGGTAAAGAGCCTTTGAAGCACAGTCAGTATTGTTATGTAGGCAGATGCAGCAGCTAATTTACACACAGCAAATGTGATGAATAACCAGTCACTTATTTTTGTTGGTGTGGATAAAGAATGCTAAAAGGCATGGGAAGAACACTCCCGCTCTTTTGCAAACAATGTTAGGAATCTTTTACATTTTGCATCTTCCTAAAGATTGGCCCCGCTCTGACAATGCATCACTCTCTCACTCCTAAACTATAGTGTCATCTGAGATGATAGGCCTGTAATGGGACATGTTCACAACTTTCTGACCTAGAGGTATAAATGCTACTAACTGAGCCAAACTAACACTTGCATCTAATATTATAAAAGCTGCATTTCTTCAGTAAAACTAGCACACACAGAAATTTGCTGTCTTTCCAGACAGATGGGACAATCTGCCTGGAGCACAAGAGACAACTGCAGAAATGTGAGCCTGCAGTGATCAACAGTGCAACTGTTTAACAGTCTTAACAGAGAAACGTTTTCATCAGATTCCTTGCTGAATATCATCTAACAGACTTAAACTGAAAACAATTATAGTTTTTCGGGATACTCAGATCTATTCCCTCTTAATGTTTCTGGAGTTTGCAAGTTTGTTCTCACCTTTTACTTCTCTGAAATTGCCTTTCATCTTTATTTTTCAATTGGATTGAAGAACACTTTCCTCTTAAATGTACAGATGTAAGGCTCCTTCAAACAGTGAGGATTCATGAAGCCTTATTATTTGATTCTTCTATGTTACTCAGGCATCTTTTGTTGTGAGGTGTGTTCTTCCATAGGGACGTGGGATTATGGGGATAAGGCCTGGGTGGGAGTGTTGTCGGCGCAGTCTTGACGGGCCAAATGGCCTCCTTCTGCAGTGCAGGGATTCTATGATTCTATGATTCTAACATAGGAATTAGGGACAGAAGGAGGCAATTCGGCCCTTCTTGCTCCGCCATTCAATCAGATCAGATCTGATCTCTCACTGTTCTCAAATCAACTTCCGTACCTGTTCCCCATATCCCTTTAACCCATTTTTTATTCAAATTATATGTATCTCCTTCTTGAAATCATTTAATGATTCAGATTCCTCCATGCTATGGGATATTGAGTTTCACAAATTCACCACCCTCTGCAAGAATTAGTTCCTCCTCATCTCAGTTTTAAATCTATCATCCCTCAACCTATACCTGTGACCTCTTTTTTCTAGATTGCCCAACAAGTGGAAACATTTGCTCTACGTTTACCTTATCAATCCCTTTTAGTATTTTATATACCTCAATCAATACCCCTCATCCTTCTAAACTCCCCATACATGAATCTAAGCATGGGGCTTGGTGCATAACCAGATGTAGACTGACTCTGGTAGCTGCTTAAACCTTGTACTAGATATAAACAGAATAGGCATGTTGCTCCCAGTCATGATTCCAACCTTTCTCTGCCATTCACGGTCCAGCCGATGGCACACCACAACCGCAGGCTTCCCGGTGGCAAGTGATGCGTTCAACAGGAAATCCCATTGACAATGGCAGTAATATAAGATTGCGCCACCAGTGAGTGGCGCACTTCCTCCTGCCACTGGCAAACACACTACAGAGAGAGAAAAATCTCACCCAGAGTCTAACCCATTCCATCTACGTAATACATTACCATATCCCACCTATTAACCATTATCCTACAACTCTCCTAAAATACATTAGTCTACTTTTTAACAGTAAGAAATATTGCCAAAATCTTGCTGGTGCTTATGCTGGTGGGATCTTATGGCCCTGCCAACGGCACACCCTAGTCTTGGGTTTCCCGGCAGTGAAGGGAGTGTTCAAAAGGAAACCCTGTTGAATACAGCAGGCCATGATGTGGAGATTCTGGCGTTGGACTGGGATAAGCACAGTAAGAAGTCTCACAACACCAGGTTAAAGTCCAACAGGTTATTTGGAAGCACTAGCTTTCGGAGCCTCAAGCTCCTTCTGCTCAGATGAGGAGGATTGCAACAGACACCTACAGACGCTGAAAGATGCCCTCATAAGAACAGGACACGGCGTTCGACTCATCGATCGACAGTTCCGACGTGCCACAGCGAAAAACCGCACCGACCTCGTCAGAAGACAAACACGGGACACGGCGGACAGAGTACCCTTCATCGTCCAGTACTTCCCCGGAGCGGAGAAGCTACGACATCTTCTCCAGAGCCTTCAGCATGGCATCGATGAAGACGAACATCTCGCCAAAGCCATCCCCACACCCCCACTTCTTGCCTTCAAACAACTGCACGACCTCAAACAGACCATTGCCCGCAGCAAACTACCCAGCCTTCAGGAGACCAATGACCACGACATCACACAACCCTGCCACAGCAACCTCTGCAAGATGTGCCGGATCATCGACACGGATGCCATCATCTCACGTGAGAACACCATCCACCAGGTACACGGTACATACTCTTGCGACTCGGCCAACGTTGTCTACCTGATACGCTGCAGGAAAGGATGTCCTGAGGCATGGTACATTGGGGAGACCATGCAGACGCTACAACAACGAATGAATGAACACCGCTCGACAATCACCAGGCAGGAATGTTCCCTTCCAGCCGGGGAACACTTCAGCAGACACGGGCATTCAGCCTCTGGTCTTCGGGTAAGCGTTCTCCAAGGTGGCCTTCACGACACACGACAACGCAGAATCACTAAGCAGAAACTGATAGCCAAGTTCCGCACACATGAGGACGGCCTCAACCGGGATCTTGGGTTCATGTCACACTATCTGTAACCCCCGGGATATTGGGTTCATGTCACACTATTTGTAACTCCCACAGTTGCGTGGACCTGCAGAGTTTCACTGGCTGTCTTGTCTGGAGACAATACACATCTTTTTAGCCTGTCTTGATGCTCTCTCCACTCACATTGTTTTGTTTCTTAAAGACTTGATTAGTTGTAAGTATTCGCATTCCAACCATTATTCATGTAAATTGAGTCTGTGTCTTTATAAGCTCTGTTTGTGAACAGAATTCCCACTCACCTGAAGAAGGGGCTTAGAGCTCCGAAAGCTTGTGTGGCTTTTGCTACCAAATAAACCTGTTGGACTTTAACCTGGTGTTGTTAAACTTCTTACTGTGTTTACCCCAGTCCAACGTCGGCATCTCCACATCATGACCCCCACGACTTGCCAGGGCTTGCAAAACCTCACTAACTGTCCTGGCTGGAGACAATACACATCTCTTTAACCTGTGCTTAACCCTCTCTCCACTCACATTGTCTGTACCTTTAAGACTTGATTACCTGTAAAGACTCGCATTCCAACCATTATCTTGTAAATTGAGTTTGTGTCTTTATATGCTCTGTTTGTGAACACAAGTCCTCACTCACCTGAAGAAGGAGCTTGAGGCTCCAAAAGCTAGTGCTGCCAAATAAACCCGTTGGACTTTAACCTGGTGTTGTGAGACTCTTACTGTGAATACAGCAGGACCATAAGATCATGTCCACAATGAGCGGCGCACTGCTGTAACCAAACCATGGAGAGGGAGGCAAATCCCACCCATTGTCTTTAACTATTTACATTGCATTTCTGTAACTCCCTTTTTATGATTACAGATTCCAGCCAACTCCAACTCATACATTCCCCTCCCCAAGTCACAGTGCTGGGGGAGTTCAATCTCCCTCAGTATTCTCAGCACTTCAGAAAGACTTCTGGGAGATACAAGAGGTTTCTTCTGCATCTGGCTGGACATCAACATCTGCAAAATAGGACAACACTTTATCAGCATTGCTGGGAAACTGAGGGTAGGTTTCAGAATGACTGAACTTCAAGGCCAATGAAGACTTTTCAACAGATCAATCTGATAGTCTGTTGAAAGGATGGCCCTTTGTCAGAGCTGAAAAAATATAATTGTGTTCCTTAATACCTGAAAAAAAAGAAAAAAGTTTTCTTGTTAAGATGTTGGAGATAAAGAATGAAATGAAACTGGAGACCAGGACAGCTTTGAGATAGAATGAGTTGGTGCTGCTGAAGAGAGATATCAAGTGTGTGCATATGGTAGCGCATGGCACTGGACGTGGATCTCAGGATGCGGTGAGAACAGCAGTCCGAGGAACACTCTGATGAAGGGTCATCATGACTCAAAACATTAGCTCTATTTGCTCTCCACAGATGCTGAGAGACCTGCTGAGATTTTGCAGCATTTTCTGTTTTTGTTTCAGATTCCAGATTCCGCAGTATTTTGCTTTTATCAGAATGTAGACATACTCTGTATTTGCTTAATTAGTGCTACATCTAAACAGCTTACAGAATAGACAGGTATCTCCAAAGCCTGGTTCCAACCTCTCCTGAGAGAGAGTGAGTCTAACCTTTGACTGACTGCTGTCAATGGTACGTCCTCATCTACATCATATATTAGCATATCCCATCTGTTAACCTTTTATGGTGCACTAATCTATTTTCTGCCTTGTTCAAGCACAGCCCTCATTTATGTTTGAGACACTCACTTATTAGTAGATCATAGAAATCATAGAAACCCTACAGCACAGAAAGAGGCCATTCGGCCCATCGAGTCTGCACCGACCACAATCCCAACCAGGCCCTACCCCCATATCCCTACATATTTTACCCACTAATCCCTCTAACCTATGCATCTCAGGACACTAAGGGGCAATTTTAGCCACCTAACCCGCACATCTTTGGACTGTGGGAGGAAACCGGAGCACCCGGAGGAAACCCACGCAAACACGAGGAGAATGTGCAAACTCCACACAGACAGTGAGCCAAGCCGGGAATCGAACTCAGGTCCGTGGAGCTGTGAAGCAGCAGTGCTAACCACTGTGCTACCGTGCCGCCCAATAGATATGGAGGCATGAAGCTATTCTAATCTTAAGGACATGATATATCCAACAGTGCAGTCTGGGAAGGCCCAAAATCTAATGGCAATAACCATTCTCGATGATGAAAGTATAACATTGGGAGTCAAAGGAGAAACAAAGGGGCCCGATTTTACCATCGTGTTGCGCCTGCTTTTGGGCGTGTAAACTTGGTAAAGTTAGACATGAGGTGAGTAGCACGATCTGCGTTCACCTCTGCGCTGGTTCCTCCTTTACCAAGGCTCGAAAATGGCCACGATTGGGACTGTGCCTAAATCGGGTACAACGGCCATTTAAATGTGTTTGCATGCATTTAGATTGACTTAATGGGCTGCACGCCCAACTTTACCGGCACTTCCCCCTTTACCACCATGTTTGCTCATCCAGAATTGGCGCGAAACAGACATACTCCATGGAAGTCCGATTCAGGCACAGTTCATGAGGAGGTAAGTGCCTAACATCCAACGGCTCTCTGCTTGAGATTGGGGGGTGGGGTGGTGGTGGAGGGGGGGGAAAGGTGGATCCACTGCCACTCTACCTGAGATCAGTGGGGATGAAAAGGGGTCCGCTGCCATTCTGCCTGAGATCAGTGGAGGGGAAGGGGGGGGTCCACTTCCACTCTGCCTGAGATCAGTGGAGGGGAAGGGGGGTCCGCTGCAACTCTGCCTGAGATTGGTGGGGGGGAAGGAGGGGAGCAGCCCACGATTGGTCTGGATGGCACAGGTGTGGTGGGATAAGGAGGTCAGTAATGTTGTGGGGGTGGGGCAGTGTCTGTGGGGTCCAGGGTGAGGCATTATCTGGCCCGGGAGGAACGTGGCAGGGGAGCAGCATTCTATCATTTGTTTTCTGCGCATGCGCAGTTGGAAGCGCCGACCGGAGCTGCAGGGTTTCGGGTGCGTTCAGCCCCACCCATAGGCTTGTGCAGCGCAATTCGTACTCACTGATATTTTTTCAGGCAGAGTGTGTATGGGGGCGCCTAAGAACGGGTCTAAAAGTCGGATCTGAAACACTCCCAGTTTCAAGTCTACCCAACACTTAAAATCAAAATGGTAAAATAGGGCCCAGAATGTCTCCATGGTGATCCTCTGCTAACAATAGAGCTTTCTTTCCCATTTATTGTATAGACTCCAATTGACAAAATCTTTGTGCCTCGAGTGATTCATTTGGCTAAAAAGGTGATGACAGTCTGCATGTAGTTAGCAGCTCTTTGCATGCAGCTAGCACCCAATATTTTAGCCCCTGTGCAAAACAGGTTCTTGGAAAGTCAGCTACATCCTGGGAGTGCTATCAGATTAAGTAAATAAACTGACTTTACATTGTGGAGTGAAGTCAGCCTTTTCAGCTGCAGGTAAAGACAAAACCCCAGCGATGCTGTTCCCAGTAGAACTGATTCGGGTTGTATTATTGGTCCATTTAAACAAGAATGCTGATACATAGCCTGCTCCCAGGATTCAGTCAATGTCTGGCAAGTATCATAAACCATGCAGGATTGAATTCGTTTTCTAATTTTGCTCTTTATTCCCTCACTAATATCAATCTCTCTTTAAATTGGCTTAATCATTAAACAGTGGAATGGGCCCAAACTTGCACCCTTCCACCTTCTAAAGCTGTAGTGTTCAATTAATGTCACTCACAAGGATTCTTTACATTGCTGTCAAAGGTTTACAAACACATAACTTTAACAATAAGAGAAGACTAATCTTTGGGAGTGTGGCATTTTGTTATTCAAAACATAACTGCATGTCATAGAAAAAGACAATGAATTCTTGAAAATATGATTAGCTTTTTAGAAACTGTTGCCATTACATTTGTAGAGATGACTGAGTTAAACTTCCTTCCCATTTGGACCTTTTCATTGACATTACAGATTATCATAAAAGGTATACAGCACAGAAAGAGGCCATTCACCCATTGTGCCTGTTCTGGCTGAGAAATTAATCAATGAACCTAATCCCACTTTCCACATTTGGTCTGTAACCCTGCAGGTTACAACACTTGAGGTGCACATCCAGTGTTATGGTTCAGGTCAGAAATGCCAACGTTTTTTATGGAACCCAGCTGGATCATACGTTTTGCACCTTGAATTTGGCTAGGATAAGCATAATATGTTTCACCTTGGGTATGATTCAAATGACCCACTAGGGAGCTTTTATCAAACAAGGTTTATTTAAGAATATAGTTAACATGTATTGAAAGAAAATTAGCAATTAACTTTTATCAATTACAAACAAAAACAAAACAATCACAATAATGTATAATCCTTAACAAATATATCTAAGATGTTCCAATCAAATAAAACCCACATACAAAACCCTTTCCACAGGTTTAACACAGCAAAGACTATTGCTCACGTGATACTGGAATTGAGTCCTTTGGTTAGAGAATTTAAAATCTTGACTTCTCGACCTTTTACTGCTAATAGCCCTCTGGATACCCTCAGAACAGTTTGAAGTCAGAACAGGTACCCAGAGCACCAGGAAGAAATTCTGGTCAAGCTACAAACAGCATACTTTCTACTCCAGGAAGGCAGGTAGCCTTGCTTTTCAGCTAACCAGCAGAATTTTCAAAACCAGGGGGAGAGAGAGAGAGACACTGCTTTCAGTCTGATGTCCCTTCTAAAACTAATTCTGCAGCAAAACAAAAAATGAAACCTTAAATTCACTAGGAAAAAAAAACTATCCAGAACACGTAGCCTTCCTCCTAACAATGCAGGGTCACAAAACAATCCAGAGTAAACATTTTAAAATCCCATTTAAGCCATTGAAAGAGCAATAAAATGGCTTCTATAGACACCTCGGCAACACTGAGATCTGAGAACTGCAAAGAACATGATTTTTTTTAAAAAAATCTCTTAAAGGTACACTAACATCACACCAGGAACCTTTTAAAAGAGTTGAGGGTTTCTGCCTCTTCTGCCCTTTACCGAAATGAGTTCCAGACCTCCTTAAACCTCTGGATAAAAAAGATTTCCTCAATCCCTTCTAATCCTTTTACCAATCAATTTAGGTCTATGCCCCTAGTCACTGACCTCTTTGCTAAGATAAGTAGGCACTTCCCATCAACTCTATCTGGGCCCCTCACAATGTTGTATATCTCAATCAAATCCTTCCTCAGCCTCCTCTGTTGCAAGGAGAGCAACCCCAACCCATTCAAGCTTTCCTCAAATCTGCAATTTTCCAGTCTTGGCAACATTTTCATAACATTTTCTGTATCTTCTCTAATGCAATTACATATTTTCTGTTAGGAAGTGACCAGAACTGCACACAGTACTCAAGTTGTGGCTTAACTAATGTTTTATATAGCTGAAGCATACCATGCTCTTACATTTTATGCTTTGGCTAATATATGAAAGGCTTCCATCTGCCTTCTTAACCATCTTACCAACATGTTCTGCCATGTCCAGGGATTTGTGCACATTCACTTCAAGATCCCTCACTTCCTTGAGACCTCTCAGTATCATCCCATTTATCCTTTGCCATGTTTGACTTCCCCAGAAGCATCATTTCACACTTCTCTGGCATTGCCCAGCCCTGCCTCCAACCACCTGTGGGGCTTCTGGGACTCATTAATGACATGCATGTCATGCATATTTATGCATATATGTCATGCATAGTTGAACTGATTTTGCCAGCAAATCAGTGCTGCTAAGATCGCAAGAGGTGAGAAACCAGGCACGATCCTGATTTTTCGCCATTCATGTCTCACCACTCATCTCACCAACTGACCGACGGGACGAGCCGGTAAGATTGTACCCTTAATCGATATTTAAACTTTAGAAAATCTTATCGGAACTTACAATGTGAATCCAATTCCGAACTGCACACTCTGTCTATGTCTCACTCAGGCATAGTCTCCTCTCCCTTTGTGCATTCCTTAAAGAAGGTGCTCATGTGATCCAAGAGTAGTACGTGGGAACCAACATATAATGGGGAAGCCGAACGTTAAACCAGACTGAAAAAGATACTGGCTGGAAAATCTTTTCCTTGGTTTCATATGGTCTGATAGCTTGAGAGTGGCCTTCAGGATGGTCTGACATTTCAATCTCTACTATTTGCTATGGAACTGCTGGAAGATGTGAAGGGATGTAACGGAATGTTCCCAATCAGTGTTACGCGCAGAGTCATCCATCAAGAAAGGAGATCTGACTCAAGGGTCTTTCTGTAATAGATTTAAAAAATCATGATTTATCAAGACATTCAATCAGATTTTCTTAGGTATATTTCTTTATAAAATATAGTGGGAAATACTGTGAATAAAAACATCTCCCACTGCTTTTACCTTTCCTTTATATTTCCTTTTATTTTATTTTATTATCACTTTTTGTTGATTTTTGGGTAGTGTTTTGATGAGTAGCTCCTTACTATGTACTATTCAACAAATCATTGTTTACCAATCACTTGATGTTCCAGTGCAAACAAAACGTTACGGTGTAGTTTGTGTGTGAGAATCCAAGTGATGATGACGCAACTGTGAGAAATGTCATGGCTGTCCAACAGTGCAATGCCAATCGTGGTACAATTTTACATCCATGGTTCAGAACAGAAATTTCCTTGATTCTTCCCTTTGATCCGGAAATGTTTGTAGGTTTTGTAGCAAGTTTTGAAGACTTGCAGCATTTCATAACTTGTTACTGACCAAAATGAATAGCAAATGCTTCAAAGCAAGGAAACTACATTAACAGAAGCAGAGATACAAGAGCTTATTTTCCAAACATATGCAGGTACCAGGGAACCTTGCGTTAGCAATTTTTGGAACTGCCAAAGTACACTTTGAAAATTTAGGCTAAGGTGTTGTGATGTGAATGTACCTTTAAGAGGTTATTTTAAATCAAGATCACAGCCTTCAGTGATATCATTGTGGGAGGAGAGAAAAACTGTGGGAAGATCAGGTGAAAAGATCAGGGCGGCACGGTGACACAGTGGTTAGCACTGCAGCCTCACAGCTCCAGGGACCCTGGTTCAATTCCTGGCTTGGGTCATTGTCTGTGTGGAGTCTGCAAATTCTCCTCATGTCTACATGGGTTTCCTCCAGGTGTTCTGGTTTCCTCCCATGGTCCGAAGATGTGTAGATTAGGTGGATTGGCCATGCTAAATTGACCCTCGTGTCAGGGGGATTAGCAGGGTAAATAGGTGGGGTTACAGGAATAGGGCCTGGGTGGGATTGTGGTCAGTGCAGACTCGATGGGCCGAATGGCCGACTTCTGCACTGTAGGATTCTATGAAAAGAGGGGTTGATTTTAGTTTTGTTTTGGCTGCAGTGTTAGAAGCATAGCTGAAAAAAGTCTCTCTCTGTTTTTATTTTGAAAGTTTTACCAGTTAGCTGAAAGCACGTCTTGTTTGCCATACTGTAGTAAAGAATCTGTGTTTTGGTGGCTGCAGTACAGAGTCTGTGCTTGGTGTTTTGGAAAGCTGTCGTGTCTTCAAACTGTTCTGAGTCTCAAGAGCATTTGACTGCAGAATTTAAGTAACAGTCTCGATCCCAGTATCATGTGATCATTAGTCTGTGCTATGTTAAACCTGTGAAAAAGATTGTTTATGGAGGTTGGTTTTGATTGGGACTATATATATATATTCATTCTTATCATGATTGTTTTGTGTCTTGTTTGAAATTGATAAAAGTTCTTGCTAATTTTCTTACTATACATGTTAACTATGTTCTTAAATAAACTTTGTTTGATAAAAGCTCCCTCGTGGGTCTTTTGAAACATACCTGAAGTGAAACATCTCATGCTTATCCTGGCCTAATTCAAGATGCAAAACCTATGGTTCAGCGGTCTTCATAAAACACTTTGGAGTTTCTAACCTGTACCATCACACTGTGCTCACGGGGTGACGTTATTGAGTGTGAGGCAGCTGCATTAGCAACAGTAGAGATACAGTCAGTAACACAGGATGCTACCTGGAAAGAGTTGCTGAGCCTGACTTGGCAAGGAACTGGATTAGTATCAAGTGATGACAGTTTCTTCAGGGGGGAAATTAGTTACAACTCTACATTTATGATTTAATTGAGCTTAGTAGCGTTCCAAATGATGCCTCCTCAAGGTAGAGTTAAGAAAATAGATCAATAGAAAAGAAAACAAGGAAGTTATGTTGGCAAAAGATGAAAGCAGACCACTACATTGGTGCAATGCTAATAAGAAATGCCTGCTTAAAGGGCGGCACGGTAGCACAGTGGTTAGCACTGCTGCTTCACAGCTCCAGGGACCTGGGTTTGATTCCCGGCTTGGGTCACTGTCTGTGTGGAGTTTGCACATTCTCCTCGTGTCTGCGTGGATTTCCTCCGGGTGCTCCGGTTTCCTCCCACAGTCCAAAGATGTGCGGGTTAGGTTGATTGGCCATGCTAAAAATTGTCCTTAGTGTCCTGAGATGCGTAGGTTAGAGGGATTAGTGGGTGGATATGGGGGTAGGGCCTGGGTGGGATTGTGGTCGGTGCAGACTCGATGGGCCGAATGGCCTCTTTCTGTACTGTAGGATTTCTATGATTAAAGGTATGGATTTCCTGATGGATCTTCAGGCAGGGAAGGTATATCATGCTGCAACAGTGTTCCGGAATCCAGTAGAGGAACACATCTCTCAAAAGTGCCCTTTATTTCGATGGCAATAAGTGTCCCTCCCATTAACCTGAAATTCTCTGGTGTTTTTCCTGTTCATGCTCACCTTCCTCTTCCCTCTGCCCTCCTGTTATGACTCATGAGCTTAGTCATTTGTTGGTGTTAATGGCTGGTGACGTGTTGGACCATGTTGAAAAATCACCATAATTCTGGAACCTGCCGCAGATCAATACAGTAAGGCACTTCCTGCTGGGTCAATCCATCTAATCTACTGATTGACATCCCCATTAGTCTTCTCACTGATATTCCTGGTGGCTGAATGGATCTAATTGTCTTTGGGTTCAGCTGAGGTTTGGGTATTTCTCAAGAGCAGTGTTTTAGAGGGTATGCCTTGTCACCTAATGTGACAAGTCATGCACATTATATTGAGTCTTAAATATCTGTGGGACAGATGGCAGTCTCATTATAAACACACAGCGACAGGTTCAGAGGATAGCAGGCATTCAGTTGCATAATGCACAAAAGCTGCACACTGAGGGAATGGAATCTCTTCCTGTTCTTGAACATCTGCAAGTTTATCTGAGAGACTTGCACAAGCACATATGCTGTCAATGGAACCCTGGGCCATGGGGAGCCTGATGATCCTGTTCAGTCCTAGTGCTCTTCATCTCTGATCTTCCCTAGTAACAGAAGATGTCAGTCTTTAGCCAACCCGATTCACTGCACGTGATATCAATAAATGGCTTTGGACACTGGACACTGAAAAACGATGAACCCTGACAATATTCCAGATATCGCTTCCCTCAGCTGTTCCAGTGAAAAATGTGAAAAACTGCCCATGCATGTCCAATACACAAAAAGCAGAACAAATCCAACGTATCCAATTACCGCCCAGTCAGTTTACGCTCAATCATCAGTAAAGTGATGGATGGGGTCATCAATAGTGAAATCAAGCAGCATTTGCTTAGTGATAACCTGCTCAGTGACGCCCAATTTGGGTCACTCAGCTACTGACACGTTACAGCATTAGTTCAAACATGGACAAAGCAGCTGAATTCCTGAGGTGAAGTGAGAGTGTCTACCCTTGATATCAAGGCAGCATTTGACTCAGTTTGGCATCAAGGGACCCGAACTAAACTAGAATCAATGAGAATCGGGGGAAACTCTCCATTGATGTTTCAGTAAGGGAGCAGTTCGGGAACAGTGACCACAATTCAGTAAGCTTTAAGGTACTGATGGATAAAGATAAGTGTAGGCCTCAAGTTAAGGTGCTAACTTGGGGAAGGCTAATTACAACAATATTAGGTAGGAACTGAAGAATGTAGATTGGGGGCAGATGTTTGAGAGCAAATCAACATCTGGCATGTGGGAGGCTTTCAAGCGTAAGTTCATAGGGATTCAGGACTGGCAATCCCTGTAAGGATGAAGGATAAGTATGGCAAGTTTTGGGAACCTTGGAAAACGAGAGATATTGTGAGCCTCGTCAAAGAGAAAAATCTTGCATTTGTCAAAGCCAGGAGGCTGGGAACACATGAAGCAAGTGTGGAATACAAGGAAAATAGAAACAAATTTAAACAAGGAGTAAGGAGGGCTAAAAGGGGTCATGAAAAAGCATTGGCCAGCAGGATTAAGGAAAGTCCCAAGGCTTTTTACACATATATAAAGAGCAAGATGGTAGTCAGGGAGAGGGTTAGCCCACTCAAGGACAAGGGAGGGAATCTATGTGTGGAGCCAGAGGAAATGGACGAGGTATTAAATGAATACTTTGCGTCAGTATTCACCAAAGAAAAGGACTTGCTGGATGATGAGTCTGGGAAAGGATGTGTAGATAGTTTGAGTCATGTTGAGATCAAAAAGGAGGAGATATTGGGGTTCTGGAGAAACATTAAGATAGACAAGTCCCCAGGGTCCGATGACATATACCCCAGAATACTGAGAGAGGCAAGGGAGGAAATTGCTGGGGCCTTGAGAGAAATCTTTGTATCCTCACTGGCTATGGGGGAGGTCACAGTAAGAAGTCTCACAACATCAGAGGTGTTGTGAGACTTCTTACTGTGTTCACCCCAGTCCAATGCTGGCATCTCCACATCATGACTATAGGGGAGGTCCCAGAGGATTAGGGAATAGTCAATGTTGTTCCTTTGTTTAAGAAGGATAACAAGAATAATCCAGGTAATTACAGACCAGTGAGCCTCTCATCATGGTAGGGAAATTATTGGAGAGGATTCTTCGAGACAGGATTTATTCCCACTTGGAAATAAGTGGACGTATTAGTGAGAAGCAACATGGTTTTGTGAAGGGGTGGGCGTGTCTCACTAACTTGATCGCGTTTTTCGAGGAAGTAACGAAGATGACTGATGAGGGTAGGGCAGTGGATGTTGTCTACTTGGACTTCAGTAAGGCCTTTGACAAGGTCCCTCATGGCAGACTGCTGCAGAAGTTGAAGTTGCATGGGATCAGAGCTGGCAAGGTGGATATAAAACTGCTCGGTCAAAGAAGACAGAGGGTAGCAGTGGAAGTGTGCTTTTCTGAATGGAGGGCTGTGACAAGTGGCGTTCCTCAGGGATCAGTGCTAGGACCTTTGCTGTTTGTAATATATATAAATGACTTGGAGGAAAATGTAACTGGATTGATTAGTAAGTTTGGATTTGCAGATATCGATGAGGACCATCAGAGGATACAGCAGGATATAGATCGGTTGGAGACTTGGGCGGAGAGGTGGCAAATGGAATTTAATCTGGAAAAATGTGAGGTAATGCATTTTGGAATGTCTAATACAGGTAGGAAATATACAGTAAATGGCAGAACCCATTGATAGGCAAAGGGATCTGGGTGTACAAGTAGACAGGTCACTGAAAGCAGCTGAAGATGGTTGGGTCTAGGAAGGTGGCAGGTGGAGAAGGTGGTCAAGAAGGCGTATGGCATGCTTGCCTTCATAGGTCGGGGCATTGAGTTTAAAAATTGGCAAATCATGTTGCAGCTTTATAGAACCTTTGTTAGGCCGCACTTGAAATATAGAGTTCAATTCTGGTTGCCACACTACCAGAAGGATGTGGAGGTTTTGGAGAGGGTACAGAAAAGATTTACCAGGATGTTGCCTGGTATGGAGGGCATTAGCTATGAGGAGAACTTGGAGAAACTTGGTTTGTTCTCACTGGAACGAGAGAGGTTGAGGGGTGACCTGATAGAAGTCTACAAGATTATGAGAGGCATGGACAGAGTGGATAGTCAGAAGCATTTTCCCAGGGTGGAAGAGTCAATTACTAGGAGGCACAGGTTTAAGGTGCGAGGGGCATGGTTTAAAGGAGATGTACGAGGCAAATCTTTTACACAGAGGGTAGTGGGTGCCTGGAACTCGTTGCCAGGGGAGGTAGTGGAAGCAGATACGATAGTGACTTTTAAGGGGGGTCTTGACAAACACATGAATAGGATGGGAATAGAGGGATATCGTCCCCGGAAGGTTAGGGGGTTTTAGTTAAGTCGGGCAGCATGGTCGGTGCAGGCTTGGAGGGCTGAAGGTCCTGTTCCTGTGCAGTAATTTTCTTTGTTCTTTTGTTCTTTGTTCTTTGTTCTTTGGTTGGGATCAGACCTGGCAGAAAGGAAGATGGCTATGTTTGTTGGAGGTTAATTATCTCAGTTCCAAGACGTCACTGCAGGAGTTCCTTCGGGTAAAGTCCTCGACCCAACCATCTTCAGTTGCTTCATCAATGACTTTCCCTTCATCATAAGATCAGATGTGAAGATTTTCGCTGATGACTGCACAATGTTCAGCACCATGCACAACTCCTCAGATAGTGAAACAGTTCATGTCCAAATGCAACAAGACCTGAACAATACCCAAGCTTGTGTTGACAAGTAGTAAATCACATGCATGCCACAGAACTGCCAGGCAATGACCATCTCCAACAAGAGAAAATTTCACTATCACCTCTTGACACTCGCTGGCTTTATCAATATTGAATCCTCCACTATCAACATTCTGGGGTTACCATTAGTCATAAAATGAAGTGGACTAGCCATATAAATACTGTGGCTACAAGAGCAGATCAGAGGCGGTAAATTCTGTACAGAGTAACTCATCCCCGACTCCCCAGAGCCTATCCAACAGATAAAAGGCATAAGTCAGGAGTGTGATGGAATACTCTGCACTTGCCTGGATGAGTGCAATTTTAACAACATTCAAAAAGCTTGACACTATCCAGGAGGAAGCGGCCCCATCCACAAACAATCACTCCCTCCATCACCGACACACAGTAACAGCAGTGAGTACTTTCTACAAGATACACTGCAGGAACTCACCAAGGTTCCTTGGACAGCATATTGCAACCCCATGATCACTACCATCTAGAAGGACAAGGGTAGCTGATACATGGGAACACCACCACCTGGAAGTTCCCCTCCAAGTCACTCACCATCCTGACTTAGAAACATACCGATGTTCCTTCACTGTTACTGGATCAAAATCCTGGAACTCCCTCCCTAACAGCACTGTGGGTGTACCTACACCTCATGGACTGCAGCAGTTCAAGGCGGCAGCTCACCACCACCTACACAAGAGTAATTAGGGATGGGCAACAAGTGTTGGCCTAGCTAGTATCACCCACATCCCTTGAATGAATAAAAAACTAGCAGGGTACCACGAGGATCAGTGTTTTGGCCTTAACTATTAATGATCTATGTCAATGGCTTAGGTGACGGAACTGAGCATGACATATCCAAATTTTACTGCCAAATTTGGCAGTCAAATTTGGCAAATACTGCTAAATGTGAATAAAGCAGCATTAATCGCCCAAGACCACCTTACAGACTCTATTATCTAAAACATCCAGGGAAAATGTCACCCAAATGTTGAAGCATTCAATAATACATCGTGACCATTTTATGGAAAAAGGCAAAAGAGATATAGGCCAGAACTCTACCAGCTTGCCCGCCACAGAATCGGAGCGGGCGAGGGTCCAGCAACAGAAATCTCTGTTGACCTTGGGCGGGAATTTCCGGTCTTGCCCGAGCGAGGCAGTAAAACCCCACCCATAGTGGCATCAGCTGCAAAAATTCTTGTGTAGATTTGTTTATTTGGAAAGGTGAAAATTCTAGAGCAATGTAGGACCTTTAGCTCACCATCTTTGCAATCTACTACAAATTAGATGCCACTAGCTATCACTGCAGTGATTAAGGTAGAATTTCCACGAGAGTCTTTTGATCTTTCATGTTTTTTTCTGGCATTACTGCTCAAGTAATGGAAGGAAATTGGGAGAATCTAACTTCTAAAGCATAGTATCAGTCTTTGACATTGTTGACAGTATCCTCTTTATTTTAGGTCTTCCCAATTCTTTTCCCTTCATTTTCTGAAGGTGCTGGTACATAGACAATTAATTTCCATGGAGATCCTCCCAATCATCTAGTGTAATCTCAGTAGAAGAACTGCAGGAACCCCAGAAAAAAAGAGTAAATAGTATGAGCACTTTTATGATTTTTATGGCAGTTTTCATAGCTCTTCCACCAAGATTAGGTAAATGATGAAGAGACCGTCTGAGAATGAGTGTTGAGATGCCATTCAACGATTGAGGAATCACAAGTGTGCCTCCTCATCTTGTTCTCAACCAATGTCCACAGATGTGTATTTTCCAGCAGAGGTCACTGGTCATGATCAGGAGTGAGAACCTGGATGATTTGTTTTCTCCTCCCTCCCAAGGTGTGTCAAATGGGCAGCCAATCCAGTCGTGGCAGTTTCCCACTGAGCGTATTGGCTAAATTTACCATCCCCATAGAACACTAAGCAAATCAATTAATATGGCAATGGCTGGAGATTAAAGTGAGGCCTTCCATGATTATTTATTTTTAAAGTTCATTTTAAAGTTTATTTATTAGTCACAAATAGGCTTACATTCACACTGCAATGAAGTTACAGTGAAAATCCCCCAGTCGCCACACTCCGGCGCCTATTCAGGTATATTGAGGGATAATTTAGCATGGCCAATGCATCTAACCCGCACATCTTTGGACTGTGGAAGGAAACCGGAGCACCCGGAGGAAACCCACACAGACACGGGGAGAATGTGCAAACTCCACACAGACAGTGACCCAAGCCGGGAATCAAACCCAGTGTCCTTGGCACGGTGAGGAAGCAGTGCTAACCACTGTGCCGCCCCTCCTGTGCCACCGTGACACCCCTGCACTTAACAACATACAGGATGATGCATTTACCAGCTGAGCCGTCAGGGCAATCTCCTAATTGGTCCCTAAATGAGCAAATCACATTCAACAACAGGATTGTATTGGGAAGGCAGCAGAGCGTATTATTAAGTGGAGAGAGAGATTGTGTGCACATCCCAGAGTGAGAAACAAAACTAATATCCTGCCACTGTGGAAATGATAAAATCTATCTCTGCATTTGAAACCACAGAGAAGAGCTTGAGAGAAACTTGGCACTGAGTACTAAGAGATTAAACCATTATCAGTCTTAATTATTGTTCCATAAAGTATACCAATTCATTTATATTTTTTATTTGTGCTCACATTTTATTTATTAAAATTCAATTGCAGTATAGTTAGAATGACGCGAGATGAAAGAGACAGTGTGGTAGTAAGTCAGCAACTGGAAACATCTGGTGGGGAGTGAGTCCACTCGATGCGTGTTTTAACTTAAGGGAGTGGGTGAGGAGATTTATGTTCTTTAATCTTTGGCGTTCTTACCTCATATCTTGTTCCAAGAATAGAAAATGGAATAAAGTTCAGTATGTTGTGGAAAGACTAATCATAGAGATTAAAAAGAAAAATCATGTTGTTAACAAATCGGAAAGGGAAATAGAATGCTGAAAATAGCAAGCCTGTCAGCATCCAAATGGGAGGATACCACTCGAAGGAAGGGTCTTTTTCTCTCTTTTCAATTGTAAAGGACTGTTGAAATGAGATTTGGGGCCCGATTTTATCATCGCGTTGCGCCCGTTTTCAGGCACGAAAACTTGGTAAAGTCGGGTGAGAGGGGAATAGTGCGATCCGCATCTACCTCCGTGCCGGTTCCCCCTTTACCATTGCCCGAAAATGGACACGATCGGGACCATGTTTGAAACGGGCGTGGCGGCGATTTAAATGTATTTGCATGTATTTAAATTGACTTAATGGGCTGCACACCCAACTTTACCGGCAACTCCCCCTCGACCACCGCGTTCGCCAATCTAGAATCGGTGTGAAACAGACATGCTCCATAGAAGTCCGATTCGGGCGCTCCATCAGTGAGGGTCAGTGAGGAGGTAAGTGCCGAGCATCCGACTGCTCTCTGCTGCTCATGGGTGGTCCTACTGTTGCGGCCATTTTCTTTCTCGGGCCGGTGGCAGCTCTGCGAGTGTGTGGGGGAGTGGGGGCTGTTGTTTTGCAGGGTCTCCGATGTCCGATTTACAGCTTGGACCCAGGTCTCAGCACTGAACTTGGGTCTTGCGGTGCTGCTGGGTCCTAGTGCACTCAGCTCACTTCCAGCTGAAGGATGTGCACAAAGCCCTTGCAAATTGCACTGCTGCAGCCTCTCAAGTTTGCAAGGAGCTGTGATTGTGGGGAGCATGTGGCTGGGGGAATTGGGGGGCTGTGATTGTGGGGAGCATGTGGCTGGGGGAATTGGGGGGGCTGTGGTTGTGGGGAGCATGTGGCTGGGGGAATTGGGGGAGGGGTTGTGATTGTGGGGAGCATGTGGTTGGGAGAATTGGGGGGGCTGTGATTGTGGGGAGTATGTGGCTGGGGGAATTGGGGGAGGAGCTGTGATTGTGGGGAGCATGTGGTTGGGAGAATTGGGGGAGGGGCTGTGATTGTGGGGAGCATGTGGCTGGGGGAATTGGGGGGCTGTGATTGTGGGGGAGCATGTGGCTGGGGAATTGGGGGGCTGTGATTGTGGGGGAGCCTGTGGCTGGGGGAATTGGGGGAGGCGCTGTGATTGTGGGGAGCATGTGGCTGGGGGAATTGGAGAGGTGTGATCGTGGGAAGCATGTGGCTGGGGGAATTGGGGGGCTGTGATTGTGGGGAGCATGCAACTGGGGGAATTGGGGGGGGAGGCGCTGCGACTGTTGATGTGCTAGGAGCCTCTACATGTGTTCCTCTCCATCTCCCCCCACCCCCCTTCAGAGTGACGAGATGGCTTTTGCGATGCAACCAATCGATCTTGCTGTTCTTTTGGTTGCTGCTGGAGCTGAGGAGGAGGAGCTGGAGGAAGAATTGTGGGCACTGGAAGCCCGGGCCTTACCATTCGCAGGAGTAGAGGGAGGCGAGGGGCAGGAGGTGGCCACCATTCACCTGGGCGGGGCGGGGGGGGGGGCGGGGGGGGGGGCGGGGGGGGATGACGGTAGAGTGGGAGGGGCGGAAGCGCAGGAGAAGGAGGGAGCAGAGACCCCAGCAGTTCCATAAACAGATGTCGGACACCGTGTGCTGCCGACGTCTCCACCTCCGAAAGGAGACAGTGCAACATCTGTGCAACCTGTTGCAGGACCTGGCACCTAGGGGCAGCGGGGGGGGGGGGGGGGGGGAGGGGGGGCACCCACTATCAAATTGACGGCTGCTCTGAACTTTTATGCAACTGGCTCCTTCCAGACCCCGAGCGGAGATGTCTGTGGCATCTCCCAATCAGCTGTGCACACCTGTGTCAAGCAGATCACAGAAGCCCTGTACGCCCGGGCTGGGCAGGACATCAAATTTAACCTGGACCAGGCCCATCAGGAAGCCCGGGCTGCAGGGTTCGCAGCCATTGTGGGATGCCTAATGTACAGGGGCCATCGACTGTACCCAAGTCGCCCTCAAGGCCCCACTACAGAATCTGCAGAAATTCAACAGAAAGGGGTTCCAGTCCCTGAATGTTCAGCTCGTGTACGATCATAACATGAACATTATGCATGTCTGTGCAACATACCCAGGCAGCGTGCACAACAGCTTCATTGTCAGGAGCTCGGACATCCCGGAGGCATTTGAGGAGGAACCCAGGCTGCGGGGGTGATATGGGTTACCCGCTTTGGACATGGCTGATGACGCCTGTGCAGAGGCCTGTGACTGAGGCAGAGACCCGCTATAATGAGGCCCATGTAGCCACCCGCGCGATAGTGGAGAGGTGCATTGGCCTCCTCAAAATGTGATTCTGGTGCCTGCACCCATCTGGCGAGGCCTCCAATACAGCCCAGTGATCTCTTCCTGCAGTGCGTTGCACAATCTGGCTCTACAGAGAGGTGACCTATTGGAGGATGAGGTGGAGGCTGACCAGCCGAGCGTTGCTGGGGAGGATGACCAGCAGGAGGAGGAGGAAGAGGAGGAGGAGGAAGAAGAGGAAGAGCACGCTGAGGAACACCAACCAGGTGCTGGAGGGCTGGCAGCCCAAATGAGGCATGCGAGGGCAGCAAAGGAGTCCTTGATCACTAGGCAGTTCAGTCGCTAGGAGATTGTTTCTGTGGGTTCCATCTCCCCACCCCCCCCAAAATTCCTTCTATCTCCCACAACATTGTCACGGCAGAGTGGTGAGCCTGGATACTCTGTGTTAGTGAGTTTTTTGGCAGGCAGGAGGGTGATGACAACTCACTAAGCACCATTATGATGATGCCCTGGTGCAAACTAGTCTGACTCCTATCTGAGCTCTACATGCACGCTGGCACTTGGGCCCATATCTGTGTAGTGGGTAAGGGATCTGAAACCCCCATACCGGGCCCTGGGGTGGGTGGGGTGGGGATGGGAGAGAATCACTTGTGGGGTCTGGGGAACCAATGGCTTCCTTTTCTCAGTGACACAGCATTGAGGGGCCTCCCCAACTGACATCAACATGAAGCATCCCTCCGGCGATCATCAGTGGAAGAGGATTCCTATTGGAGACAAATTTGAGACAAATTAGTCACAGGTGGGGGGTGAAAAAACATTTAATTGCAATAAAGGTGTTTAAATAAGACATTCTAACATAAAAACTTGTGAACAGAAAACATTAAGATGCTTAAATATCTTTCTAACTAGTGCAGCCCTTCACCCGTGCTATCTCAATACAACTACAACTTCCTAACCTTACGTGGCCTACCACTATGGGCCTGATTTTACCATTTTGAGCCTAAGTGCCGAATCTGGGCGTCAAATAGATCCGCGCCTGGAATCCTCTTTGCAGCGCGCCCATACGCGTTTTGCCGGCTCCGGCCCAATCCGCGCTGTGGGCGGCGCTTAGCGCTGGCGGACCGATCGGAGCTCTGAACTGCACATGCGCAGTTCGAAAAAAATCTGACAGCACGCCCAGGCTCGAATAAAAAGGCAGAAAGCGGAGAGAACGGCTCTCTGACGTTCCTCCTCTGGTCGGAGGGGGGAGGTGGGAGGGGAGGGGGTGTGACCGATCATCTCCTGGGGGGGGGGAGGGGGGGGGCGGGGAGAGGGGGTGTGACGTCTCATCCTCTGGTCGGAGGCGGTGGGGGTCGGCTGCCAGTCTGTGGCCGATGCCTCCTGCCAGAGGGGACGTGCGGCCATGCCATCCCACGAAACCTTCAGGATGAAGCGATTCCTCGCTAGGAAGATGAAGCAGAACTGGCCGACTCCACAGTGTAAAGGGATACACCATCATTGGTACACTACTAGCCACTCTCCCGCTCTCTTACCCCTGCAGGGAAGAGTAATCTGTGGCTGGTAGTGTACCAATGATGGTGCCAGGAGGGATCGGCCGCAGACAGGCAGCGGAACCCCCCCCGACCAGAGGATGATACGTCACACCCCCTCTCCCCCCCCCCTCCCCCCAGGGGATGATCGGTCACACCCCCTCCCCTCCCCCCCCCCCAGGGGATGATCGGCCACACCCCCTCCCCTCCCACACCCCCAGGGGATGATCGGTCACACCCCCTCCCCTCCCACCCCCCCAGAGGATGAGACGTCACACCTCCTCTCCTCCTCCCACCCCCCTCCCGCCCCGACCAGAGGATGACCTGGGTCAGAGAGCCGTTGCAGTCTCTGACCCCGCTGTTCGGAGGCTGCAGCGGCGACTTCAGACTTTTATTTTGCAGCTCGGTAACAGCACGGACGTGGATCGGGCCAGAAGACGGTAAAGTGGGATTTGGCGGTAGAGTTGGGCGCGCGATTCATTAAGTCGATTTAAATGCATGAAAATGAATTCAAATCGTCGGGCCGCCCGATTCGGGCGCGGGCCAGACCCGTGCCCGAATCGGGTATTGGTAAAGGTGCGATCTGCTCGGATTCGGGTACAGATCGCGTTAAAGGCCTGACGCCCAACTTTACCGCGATTTCGCGCCTGAAAACGGGCACGAAGTTTTGGTAAAATCAGGCCCTATGGCTCAGTGACTCCCCAGAACGTACATCGGAGGTGGAGGGGACCAGTTGGCTACCTCACTCCGTGGCCTGTGATGCACGTGGTGGGCATTCTCTGGAGGCTCTGGACCTTGAGGGCCTGCTTCCAGGTGTCTGGGATGTTTCCATGACACCCTCTTCATCCCACTGCCCCTGAGATGCCCCGGTGTCAGGAAGGGGGGAGTCAGAAAGTGTAGCCACAGCCACAGCTTCCTGGTTGGAAGGCCCCGGCATGGGCTTGAGCCCTTCCTCCTTTCTTGGGGTTCCTGCGGGCCCCTGGGACACTCCATGGGACGGCGGTGCTTCTGCAATGAGCTCCAGAAGTTCCAGCGACACCTAGCACTGCCAGTCCTGGAGGACCACCTGCATCCTACCCATGGTGGTCGAGCCCTGAGCGATGGCCACTTGAGTTGGGGGCCACCTGTCAATGGCCACAGCAAGTGCCCTCTGAGACTGGGCCATGCTCTGCAACCCCTCAGCCATGACCCTCTGCGACTGGGCCACATTCTCAAAGGTTGCTGCCGTAGCCTGCTCTGTCTCAGCGCTGTCTTGCTGGGTCTCCCGCAAGCTCTCGAGCCTCTCAGCCATGGGCTGCAGAATCTCGAGAAGCCGGTTCAGTCCCTCAGTTGTGGTCCTCTGGGACTCTGCTGTGGCCTGCTGTGACTCAATCATCACTTGGAGCCTGCCACTCATGGTGAGGAACCCCTGCCGCAGGCTTTCCACTGCAGTTGCCACTCTTGCAGTGTTGGCCTGGGAAGCATGCAAGACAGGCAATAGCTGGTCCACCTGAACTCCTCCCAACAGCCTCACAGTTGGTCCAGTGTAGCCGTCCAGTGTAGCTGGCTCTGTTCCTGCATCTCCAGCAACTGAGGGAGAAGTGATCTCAGAGGCCCAGCATGTAGCCTGGGGCCAGCTGAGTCCTTGCCTCCGGCAGGCCCCCGCATGCCAGAGGCCTTGGACGTTCCCTCCTCCACACAATGTACATCAGCAGATGTGTCGTGGTCACCTGAGAGTGACCCAGAAGTCTCACCACTAACTGGACCCACCGATGTGTCAGTATCTGGGATGGTTGTGAGGTGGAAGCTGACGCCAAAATGGTACCACTCTCGGAGGTTCCTTCACCCATATCCTGCAAGGACTCTTCCCTGGTTAGCACTGCTGCTTCACAGCGCCAGGGACCCGGGTTCGATTCCTGGCTTGGATCACTGTCTGTGTGGAATTTGCACGTTCTCCCGTGTCTGCGTGCGTTTCCTCAGGATGCTCCAGTTTCCTCCCACAGTCTGACAGACATGCTGGTTAGGTGCATTGACCCAAACAGGCGCTGGAATGTGGCGACTAGGAGAACTTCACAGTAACTTCATTGCAATGTTAATGTAAGCCTTCCTTGTGACTAATAAATAAACTTTAACTTGAACTTTACTGTATTAGGCCTTCCCAAAAAGAGGTGACACAAAGTTATCACTGGCTCTCCATCAGGCAAGTGAGTCCCTCATTACCTACATTAAATCCCACCCATGAGTTCCTGGGACATTTGTTTTCTTTCATTTGTGGGATATTGGCATCGCTGGCTGGCCAGCATTTATTGCACATTCCTAGTAGCCTGTGGACAGTTTGGAGTGAACCACATTGCTGTGGCTCTGGAGTCACATGTAGGCCAGACCAGGTAAAGATGGCAGATTTCCTTCCTGAAGGAAAGTGAACCAGATGGGTTTTTCCGACAATCAACAATGGTTTCATGGTCATCAGTAGATTCTTAATTCCAGATTTTTTTTATTGAATTCAAATTCCACCAGCTGCTCTGGTTTCGAACCTGGGTCCCCAGAACATTTGCTAAATTTCTGGATTAATAGTATAGTGATAATATCACTCGGCCATCGCCTCCCCACATGTGATATAATGGTTATCATTGATGGACATCAGCAGGAATTGAGGCAGTGGTCGTAGCAGCAGGGCATGATCAGATCACCTTAAATATAATGTAAATTTTATATTATTATAATATGTTAATGAAACATTAACATATTATAATGTTAATATAATAACATTATATTATTATAATGTAATATAATAATACATTATTATGCAACTCACAATTTTGCTACTGAAATATGATTTCTATGTGTGAAGGAGTTTTGTAGCAAGGACTTTGGTGTATCTATTGTTACTACCTGGCTAGTCCTTTGTACTATATCAGTCTTTTCTTGGCTATCTGGGGAAGGGGGTAAATGGGAAAAAGCAAGGTGCTACTTAACATAGATTATATTAAAGGACAACTGCCTCCCAAGATAAAATTAAAGGAACACAGTCACCCAACCAAATTTACAGGTAAAGGAGAATATTTCTGTCTCTATGCAAATTGAGGCCATGCTTCAGAAAGAAAGCAATGACATCGTTGCTCTGCATGCTAAAACTTGACATGTAAATGTCCAAGGCAAGCACAGGACTGCCAGTTGCGGTAGAGGTCACTGCAGCTCTGAACTTTTTTGCCTCCAGTTCCTTCCAAACAGTCAGAGGATGTCAGTAACACCTGTTTCCCTCGATCTGTAATAGTGCACAAGGGCTTGCACACTATCATGTGCAGTGAATCTGTGACCAAGAGCACGAGATCACATTGCAGCTGCTATGAGGAGATTAAAGTGGGGCCCTAATTTGCAATGCAGAGTGGCCAGTTAAAGAGCAGCAAGTCACTCACCGAGCAGCAAGAAGAAAAAGAAAGATAGCAATGTTGAAAATAGTGTCAGCAGCAACCTCAAGGGTGTCAGCAGCTGCAAACAGAATCAACAAATGAGTGCTTAGGGTGTGATGATGAGTGAAAGAAGTTAATATGAAGAATGAGCAACTGGGAGAGAAGACAATCTTGGAGAACGCTTGGAAAAAAATTCACAAATTGAGCAATTAACTACACACTTATGAACAATTTGAGGATGGCCAAGAACCTAGCTTTGGTAGCTGGCCACCTAACTCGTGTACTAAATTCCGATGGGTCAGAGCAGTTTACAGTGCTGATAGGGAATTCCAACCTTGGCATAACATTTAATTGAATCTTTCTTAATAGACACAACATATCTTTTGGCAAACGACTAGTCTGACTGACTAAATAAAATGGCCTTCAAATAAATTACTTCATTGTGCTTCAATTTAGTCAAATTTCTAGGGAGATTCCCATTAGTGATCACAATCATTGTTAAAAGGATGAACACACAGAAAAATGTCCTTTTGAAATTGAAAAGAAAATCTCCCACTTTTCACCTGTGTAACTTTGATGCTCAAGTGAGTGTTCTGACGCCCTCTGCTTTGTCTTTCAATAACGTTTATTTTGAACTAATGCTTGTAAATTATTTTAGTGAACTATTTAACCACCGATTTCCAGAGCTAAATATTCTGGTGAACCAAACGTAAGTTTTGATGCAATTAAAATATTATTTCATAAGTTATTAAACAGACTGTGGGGCAGTATAGTGAGGATACAACACACAAAGGGGCAACAAAATACAGGTTAATGACTCCGACTCTGCACTTATTCAGTTGCTCAGTCCAACTATGCTGCTGCAGAGAGCCACATGCTTCACAAAAGCATACAAAAAGAAGGCAAAGGAAAGCCTATTTGGACAACATTGCAAATTAATGCACTGCTCATCCAACTCAGAACAAAGCTATTTCTCAGAATTGTTTAGCTTTTTTTTCTTAGAGTCACAGGTAGGCTTACATTAGCACTGCAGTGAAGTTACTGTGAAAATCCCCTAGTTGCAACACTCTGGCGCCTGTTCGGGGACACTGAGGGAGAATTTAGCATGGCCAATGCACCTAACCAGCACATCTTTCAGACTGTGGGAGAAAACCAGAGCAAACCGACACAGACATGGGGAGAACCGTGGACTCCATACAGACAGTGACCCAAGCTGGGAATCAAACCTGGGTCCCTGGCGCTGTGAGGCTAACCACTGTGCCACCATCCTGGTGTAAAAAAAAGAGAAAAACAAACTGGAGCTAACATGGGAGAAACTTGGAGATATCCCAGTTTGAATTCCTGTGACAATCGAGTAGTCTCTGGGAGGCAATGGTAGTGCATAGCACCTACAACAACATAGCAAATACTTCCTATAAATGGAAATGTAAGATCTTGTTCCGCTCACTTTCAAATGACTCTAATGATTCCATGCTCATCACTTCTTTCTGCAGATTATTCCAAAGGGTGATGGCTTTTTGTGAAAAGGAATACTTCCAGGCGTCTAACGTAACACTTTGGTGACCAATTTTATTTGTATAACCTCTAACCCTACTATCCTATCCTTCCAAAATAACCTATCTGGTCCAATCCTTTCATGACATTAAAAACTTTCAATCATTCTTTCCTTTGGCCATCATTTCTCCCAAATAAATTAGCTTAACTCTTAAACCGCATCTTCAAAGTTAATAGCACTAAAGTAGAGCACTATTTATACAACATGGAAGTAAAATTCAGAGAAAGGCCTATTTCATGGAGTCAGTATATAAGTCCAGTATATAAGTCGTGTTTTGACCATCCTCAGGTGAGAATCCCCAAAGGTTGTCGATCTGTGTGAGGCCTTGATTTATCACCATCCAACCAGAATACCACTCAAGTTATTACAAACCCAGTTGAGGAGGGATGAATTGGATCCCTGTATTTATTCAACCACCACCATCCCTGCAACCTCCAACAACACTCCACCTCCCCACCATCCTTGCTGGTAGCAACAAGATTTAATCTAATAATGTTCCCTTTCCCCAGGCCCGGTCGTTCAGTTTTAAAAGGAACCAATTTAGCCAAGTTTTCTTGAATTAAGATGGAGTGAGTTTATTATCTGCCAAAAAGGTAAAGTGAAAAAAATGGTAAAACACATGCATATACACTCATGCAGATTTGAAGTGAGAATTGTGCCCAAGGTAAATAAATATAGATAATAAGGTATATGGAACGGTCCACAACTCATGAGCGGCAGATGAGGAAGCATGTGGCTGTAACAAATTGAGATTCGAGTAGAGTTGACTTTGGTAGGCAGATAGTCCATTTTGAGGTTCCAGTAGAGCTAATGTCAGCAGGCAAATAGTTGGTTCTTCAGTTCCAGTGTTCTGTGGTTTGGCAGGAAAACTCACCAGTACTCTTTTCAGCTGTGGTCCTTTTACTGGCTGGACTGGCTTCCATAGTTAGAGAGAAAGCAATTTAAGATATACCTGCAAAAATGGTTATTTTGCAGGGGCATTGCTTGCTGGCTGCTTCTATTACTGTGCTACATACCTACAGTGTGAAAAACTTCCAGCTACTTATCCTCACAGGGCACACACAGACAGGTACTGAGACAGATTTCTTTCCTAGCTTTAAACCTAATCTTTTTAATGTTCCAAGTGGATGACAAATCTACAATTCTGTCTCGACATTACTCACAGGATCTCTTGAGATGAGATTACCATTATGTCCCTCTGTCTTTAGCAGAGATGGTAATCAGTCTCTGGATCTCTCGATGAGATTGCTATTATGCCCCTTTGCCTATAGCAGAGATGTTAATCAGTTTCTGGATGTTTCTTGAAGTATCTTATCTGGAAACAGGGAGGGGTTCCATTGTCCTTTAGAGAATTACCCTACAGTACAAGCCAGTGACTTGTGTACATTCTTAACCATCTTTGGGTTTGTGTCCATTTTTAAAAATAAAACTCAGGTCTAATTTAAAGTCCAATATTTCAGTTTGTAATTCCGTGCTTTTTTTCCACCATTGTGACAGTCGACAGAAATATCTGCTTTGGGATTCGATACACTGACAGTGAATGGGGAGGACAAATATCCATTGGTATGTTACACAATTGGAATAAATAGAAAGGCATTTGATTTATTGGGGTTCTGTATAATAAGAGTCAATTGTCAATTTGTGCTGTTGGATGAGATGGCAATGGCAGTTGTAAAATCCACTGAGTTTAAAAAAGCAGAAATTCCTTTAACAGAGGGAATATCACTTTCAATTAGAAAAAGAAAAGTTTTTTTCAATAGCTTTCTTTAACAATTGAGAGAAGCCGACAGGCAATGTACCATTGTGTAATATAATTTCGTAAGAATACGTCAGCTTGTACCTCATTCTGATTCTTCTTTCCTTCCTGAGTGACATAGGCCTCTGTTGTTTACTGTCTGGGCTTGGAAGAAAGGTTGGTTAACACTTTCACTGCTGATCATTAACCAGTTACCCCTGTTGAAAACTGAACATTAGGTGAGAACAGTATCAAGCTTAGTTATGATGTCTCCTACACTGAACTGGAATGATAGAGGCTCACACCATCTAGGTTCACACATGATAACAGTTGATATCATCATAGAACATTGCTGATGTTCAAAGTGCCATATCCTAGAAAGATCCAGTACCTACATATAGGATATAAAATAAATATAAGATATCAAATAAATCCAGAAAAAAGAGGAAAATTAATTAAGCAAACCAACTGGGTGACGATAACTAATTATGAATCAATAATCTTAATCACAAAAGTGATACAAAAAGAATTTGTGAATATTCTAATTTAATTTTCTTCCCCTCTGGAAAGTGCTTTGAAGTATTTTCTATATTATTGGCATTATGTAAATGCCTAGGTTTAGTAAATACTGTTAAATTATCAAAATTCATTATGATTAAAAAATATGAGCATTCAAGATTAGGATCCAGAAGTCAAGCACGCCCTTTGATATTTCAAGAATACTCTTCAAAATACTATCTAGTTGTGTTAAAATGGCTTCTATGTGAAGCAACATTTAGTTATAAACTACATTGTACCCTTCAGAATAATAGCCTGTGGTTGAATGCAGAGGAAGCTCATAGAGGAGACTAATTGGAGGTTAATCTGTCACTACTTCCTTGCATTCTTAATGATTGTCCTCTGGAGGGACTGCCACTTGGCTACACTGACTGGAGCCACAGCTCACTTCCTTCACAACAATAGCAGCTTTTTTTTATTTGATTTGATTTATTATTGTCACATGTATTAACATACATTGAAAAGTATTGTTTCTTGCGCGCTATACAGGCAAAGCATACCGTTCATAGAGAAGGAAGCGAGACAGTGCAGAATGTAGTGTTACAGTCATAGCGAGGGTGTAGAGAAAAATCAACTTAATGTGAGGTAAATCCATTCAAAGGTCTGACAGCAGCAGGGAAGATGCTGTTCTTGAGTCGCTTGGTACGTGACCTCAGACTTTTGTATCTTTTTCCTGACGGAAGGAGGTGAAAGAGAGAATGTCCGGGGTGTGTGGGGTCCTTAATTATGCTGGCTGTTTTGCCAAGGCAGCGGGAAGTGTAGACAGAGTCAATGGGTGGGAGGCTGGTTTGCGTGATGGATCGGGCCACATTCACGACCTTTTGTAGTTCCTTGCAGTCTTGGGCAGAGCAGGAGCCATACCAAGCTGTGATACAACCAGAAAGAATGCTTTCTATGGTGCATTGGTAAAAGTTGGTGAGAGTCAGCTTGGACTCAGTAAAATCATTTCTTGTCTTTATGTTTTGGAGAGAGTGAATTTTGTGCAAGTTAAGGCAATGGGTAGTTGTACTATGGATTGGAATGTGACAGAATCAGCCACTGTCAAGTCAGGTACTTTACAAGTAAGATTCAAGGTAAAGGTCCATCTGCACTATCACCAAGTGATTGTACATCAGGTGCAGAACAACAACTTTCCTTTACCATATAGTAAAAATATCCATGAGCATTATCAGACAAAATGTGGCACTGAGCTGTATAAAGAGCTATTACAGCCAGTGATCAAGTTTGTTGTAGAGTAAAAGTCCCTTTCCACTGTATCATGAAGCAACTTCAGATCAACGACAACATATCAGCTACAGAATAAATCTTCTTCAGTGTCCATCAAAAACCTGAGACAAGCACTTCCCACTGAAATATGTGTGAAATTTTCATTACCTACACCAGCCATTCAGTGCCATATCAGAGCCAAAATGCAAATTCCTAGCCAATTAAACCCAAATTAGACTTAGTTTTATATTGTTACATGCAGAATACCCACAGCTGATAAAAAGAAGAAAATTTATTTTACTAGTCTGGAAGGGTTGAAATAGGACTCGTCTTTGTATGATAGCGTAACAAGAATTAAAAGAGTTCTCCTCCTCTACAACACTGACTAATTGAAGCCGAACCAACGTGGTTGGAACTGAAAGATAAGCCAAGCATTTTGTTTGAGGAAGGAGTGGTAAAAATGCAGAAAAACACAATCCGGTTCTGTGTTTACACTCTGGCTAGTGATCAACTCCAGAGTGGTAATCACATAAGTCTGAAACATGGACCTGTTGTCCATCTGTCCACTCTTTAGTCATAGAGGTGTCGAAAACTAGGCCAAGAGGAAATGGGCTGTTGTGCATTAAGACAGGCTGCCATAGCCCACTCCAAATCTTCTACAAAAGAAAAGCAGCTTCCAAAAGATTTGATTTCTCCTTAGTGGTAAACATTTCCGTTCCTCTGAGAAAAACTGTTAACTCTCCAGAAAGCCCATCTGTTCAAGACTTGAAAGTTGTTCCCATATATTGGAAGGAACTTCTAACACCTTACTGTTTTTCTGTACAGGATACAAGAAAAAGCTTGCACTTCTTCTCACTTCTAGTTCTTAAGCTGTTTCTCTCCATATCTCTTTCTCACTCCTGTTTTTCTCTGCTTTACTGATATAACTTTGGAAGTCCTCTCAATTTCCTTTCAAGTTACTCCAAAATTCCAGATATAGAATCCTTGCATACTCTTATTCCCTGGACGTTCATGGTTTTGAGATGAAGACTCATAACACTCACACCTGCTATACCTGCTGCTTCTTGGAACACAACATTCCTTCCTTCCTGCTACTATGTATAGTCACTTGTAGGAAGATTTGTGCTTAGCTGCTCCCAGTAAACATCCGAGAGCACTTCAGGAAATATTCACAATCTTCCACTGATTAATTTTAAAGAGTTGGCTGTGCACAGAATGTTCCTTCAGCTAGGAGTGGCGATAATTAATTAAAACATAAACTTGACATCACTTAAAGAATATTTCTTTAGTTATTTCATATTGGCTCCTATGTCTACCATATGATGAACATGTTAATGTCCAACAGCATGGACTGATCCAGATCAGTTACTTAAACAGAAGACAACATTAAAATTTGAAGCTTTGAATTCAAACACTTACAATGGTTCTATGCACAAGTTTCCTTCTAAAGAAGAAATCATAAAGTCAGGCCCTTCTTAGATGAAGATTATCTGCATCAGTGTTCCTTTTAACAAACAGGGCAGGATTTTCCTCCATCCACTGCTCGAAGACCGGGGAAGATATCAAGACACCACCACCACATCTCCTGTTGCACCAGAGGTCCAAACATCCTAGACCACTGGGACACAAATACCAAACATCCCTACTGCTCCAGCGCCCACCCGCACTTTGATAAATCAGATCACAAGACTGCTCCTGCTTCCAGCTTACAAACAAAAACTGAAACAGGAGAATCCATCAAAGAAAGTCATGCAATGTTGATCCGAGGAATCGGATGACCTCCTATGGGACTGCTTAGAGTCAGTAGACTGGTCAGTATTTAAAAACTCTGCGACCAGCCTGCATGAGTTTGCCATTACAGTAACTAACTTCATTAGTAAGTGTGTAGAAGACTGTGTGCCAAAGAAGAAAATCTGCATGTTTCCCAACCGGAAACCATGGATGAACATGGAAGTCCAGCTCTGAGGCGTTAAAGTCAGGCGACCCTGACCTATACAAGAAAGCCAGATATGATGTAAGGAGATCCATCAAAGATGCCAAAAGACAATACCAGACCAAGCTAGAATCCCAGATAAGCCATACAGATTCTCGCCGACTATGGCAAGGTCTGCAAGACATAACAGGCTACAAAATGAAGGCACGTAAAATCGCCAGCTCCAATGCATCCCTCTTTGTTTGTTCTTTGTTCTCCCCGCTGAGCTCAATGCATTCTATGCTCGTTTTGAGCAAGAAGTCAGCGAGAGCACGTCCTCCACCTGGAAGCCTTGAATGGACCTGTATCCGAGGTACCATTGTTAGAGCAGCCTCCTCAAAATCAACCCACGGAAAGTGACTGGCCCGGATGAGCACTCAGGTCCTGCGTGGACCAGCTGCTGGGGGTATTTGCAGAAAGGGGCTCTGCCCAGGTTGAACAAGTAACCCCATCTACGCAGCTTCAACTGGAAATTCTGTACCATCACCTACAAGACCAAGTCATCTCTGCATGCCTATCTCATTATGTGAAGTTAACACAACTGGAAAAGTAAATTATCCAGCATTGGTTTTCAACCCACTGACCGCTATAAAAATATACCTGAGCGGACTTTGATTCTGGACTCAAGATCCCACATGAAAAATAGTTGTTTTCACTGTAGTCTCTGTATAGTAAATCTTTCTTTTCTCTATCCCTCCCTTTACTATCTAAACACAAGGGGGATGTTGCAAACCCTCTTTTACATTTAGAAAAAAAAACTTAGAAACCCTACAGCGCAGAAAGAGACCATTCGGCCCATCGAGTCTGCACTGACCACAATCCCACCCAGGCCCTATCCCCACATCCTTACATATTTACCCACTAATCCCTCTAACCTACGCATCCCAGGACACTAAGGGCAATTTTTAGCATGGCCAATCAACCTAACTCGCACATCTTTGGACTGTGGGAGGAAACCGGAGCACCCGGAGGAAACCCACGCAGACACGAGGAGAATGTGCAAACTCCACACAGACAGTGACCCAAGCCGGGAATCGAACCCAGGTCCCTGGAGCTGTGAAGCAGCAGTGCTAACCACTGTGCTACCGTGCCACCCCACGGTATTTGTTTGTGTGTAAATAAACTAACCCTTTGAGTTCATCCTATCTCAAGTTTGCTGTGAGGTTATTAATAGAAAATAAATAAATAAACTTTATAATAAATAAACTCCAATGACTCAGGAGCCTGAGGGTGTCACATCAGATGATGGCTGGTGCGGCCTACTGATAAGGAACTGTGAGTTAATCTGGTGGCAATGCTTTACTGGTGAGTCTAACTCACCAGCGGCTTTAATGAATCTGCAAAGTTGAGGCCTGCTCCTGCCAGGTGTAATCTGCACACACTGGGTTTCAGACACCTCTTGCACCAGAATCACAGGAGTGGTGGATGCAGCTGATTTCTATGCTCAATGTTCTGCTGCAGGTCAAGAGGATTGACAGCGATAACACTCATGATCAGGAGCAAGTAGTCTGCACAGAACACTTGACCATGTGAAACATCATTTCCTGCAGACAACACCAACTGTAATTGGAAGAGAAAACTCATGGCAATTCACTAACTGAGAAAAGTCCATCAGATATTAATCAGCAATTAACCTGAAAGACCACCCCTTTAAATATGGTGGGTTGGCCGAAAGTGCACGGTGTGTCAGGTGTACATCATTCATGAAACAAAACAGTACCAATAGCACTGAAACGATGGATGACATGGAGCTGAAATTTGCAGCCAAAGCCTGCTCCCAAGATCTGAGCAAATATGTGGCAATTTTGAACACTTTCCCTTTGCTGTCTTGTAACTCACTTCCCAATTTTGAGTATTCCATCCATTACTGTAAAGGATTGTTAAAGTTCAGTTCGGATACACGCCTCACTTGCTCATGAAGACATTTTGTTCTTGAGTTCAGAAATTTTGTGATTCACTTTGGAAAGAGAAAAGAAAACAATTGTGTCTGCTTTTCCTTTGCTTCTGATTAATGACGTATTTCCACCCAGGTGGAGATGCAACTTCACTGGCGACAGTCTGCTTCCTGTTTTTTTTTTCATTATTTTTTACCCCCTCCCTATTCCTGTTGCTTCAGTTACAGGTGCTTTGATAATGCCAGTTACAATACTTCTGCTTTTATAGAACATTTACAGTTCTTTTCCATTGCACCAAAGAATTTGTGATTGCTTTGTCAGCCTTCCTTCCTCAGTTAAAGCCAGAAAACAGAAAGAAAATGATTACCCTTTAAACCTTCTCGTCCTCTGCCGAAACATGTCCTCGTGTGAACTTACCTCAAGTTCTCCAAACTCAAGCGAGTTATCCTGGAGACTTCAGTATACAGTGATGGGAGGGAGGGGTGGAGGGAACTGGCATTGATCGTGGGGTGGGAAGACCTGGCAGTAATTGGTAGGGGGAACCTGGCAGTGATAGTGATGGGGAGGAACTGGCATTGATGTGGGGAGGACCTAGCAGTGATTGGGAGGGGGGGGGGGGAAACGTGGCTATGATGGGAGGGGAAACTGGCTGTGATGGGGGTTTTCAGTCAAACCCTGATATTCTGACAATTTATGCGAAAACTCCACCCTTAATATCTATTAGAGCTTCAGTATCTTAAAAAAAACCTCCCGTTCATGGAAGCCCATTTAACGTTTAACTCCCCTCAAGTACTTAATCCATTAATGAATGAACAGCCTTTTATTCATAACCCAAAGTCAAAGACAGCTAATCCTTTAATATCCTCTTTCAGCTACTAATAAAACTATGAACTAAGGACACCTGCTGCAATAATTGTAGGTTGTGGAAAGCGTCTAAGCATTAGTAATAACATAATGATACTCCTTGAGGATATATCAACAAAAGTTATTGTAACTTAGAACAGATTTTTGTCAACTTCCATTGACATGTAACTTTTTTAAAAAGAATGGGGATTTTAGTTATTTCACAGTTTGACAGTTCTGCGGGCTTTAACCACCCTTGACATGAAATAATTGTAATTCCGAGACTGCAGGTTAAGGCCCTTCTTGCTACAGCAAAAAATGGATCTGTTTGAACTAAAGCATTGAGTTTAAATGGGCCTGCTGAGTTCAGATTTCCCTCATGTATGAGTCACACCTTGCTCCTTTTCCCTACCAGTGAAAATGGGATCTGTCGGAAATGGGCCGGGACTTCCAAATCCAGGTCTCAGTCATCATTTTTAAAGGTCCAACGAGTCTCCATGCCTCTGGGAAAATCCAGTCCAAAGTATATGTTTGATGCACTGCCATTTCCCTAATCCCTATTATAATTTTTTGCATGTTGCCTGTAAGGGTTTCATGTTTATTCTGACTAACCGCTCCCATTTTGCACACCTATGGAAACTTTTACAATCTCTTTTTGCGCACTATCCAATACAGCCCTGTGTCCTTTTTTCTCTTTCTTTACCTGTCATACTTTACTAAATTTTTAAATCCTCAAGCTTGCAACTCATTTAGAAACATTATAAGCCTCTTCCTCTAATCTAGACCTACCATTAATTTCTGTTGTTAGTCACATTTATGGAAATGGTGCTCAGGTATTGGTTTCAAGCCAATTGCAACTTACCTCTCTTCCATCCACTGATAACTCAGTGCTTTCACATAAGCCTTCCCTGCATTGGCTTAATGATTGGGCTGGGACTCAGTGAAGTTCCCTCTTGAATTTTGTCCTCCATTTAAAATAGCAAGAGAAGCAGTAGACCAGCTAGCCATTAGATAGACCCAATGGGAGGCCATTTTGACATTAGGGTTTCATTCGCATAAAGTTGGCAGATGGCATGTGGAAGGTAAGTGCTCTGGAGCAACCTGATAACTGTTGGTCTTTACAATATGAGACAGCCTATCTTCAGGCAGCAGGATAGAGGGTGTGCCAGGAGTGCCAGAGACCCAAAATGGTTTTTCGTGATGCCTGGAGCAGCACTCCTGCTCCCCCAGGTCCCCCAAAAAATGAATGAAGTTTTACCTTCTGGTTCCTCTTCAGCTCAGTGGCTGAAGTGGTCATGGATTGGAGGTGAAAAGTGAAGAAATGCACTGTGGACTCAGGCTAATAAAAGGCCAAGAAATGAAACTCAGTTGCACCATTTTTTTGTCATACAAAGCGCACCACACACAGTCGAATGGAAGTGTACAGAGCAGGCGAGTCATAATGGGCATGCAAACATGTCAATTAGTATGCAAAGTTGATTTGATGCCAGTGCTCCCATTTTGCATCTCCATGATCCAGTCAGCACCCTCTCTTCTTGAGGTTAAACACTTGAATTCTGCTGCAGAGGATTCAGTGCATGAATTTGATGGGGCAGCCTACAAGTAAAGAACGCACAGAACAAAATGCTGGTACACTGGGAAACGTGCCAAAAAGCCTGTCTTCAATGTGAAGGTATTTGAAGCTGTATTTATTAACCTTGACTATTCACTAAACTTCTGGTGATATTGCATCTAGGTCCTCAGGCTAGAATCCTGGCATCCACCTCCATAGGTATATGCTCCCACTGCTTTTTCACCATCTGTCTGGAGGGTCTTTATGACACCTGTGGAGACAGGACATCTCTCCTCATTTCCACCTCCTCCACCAAGCCCTCTAGTGGAGCTGAAGAAAATCATGTAGTATGCTGTCTCCCGTGGTGAGCGATTGTTCTTTGCTGCACAGCTCTATTCCTAATGATGCACCTCCAGCAGCCACACTGCATCTTTCTTTTTAAAGGCTGGCTTTAAGTACTGCTTCTAACATTGATTTTGAGCCCCTTGCTGATGCAGGCAGTCACTCAACAATGCAATTAATCCTGGCTGCATGCAGATATCATGTAAATGAGCAGGCAACATGTAGTTGATTGAACAGACATGGATTAATCATGCACCGCAATCTCCACACTAGCTTTTGGGACGAGCTAATTTAGCCCCTATTGTTTTACAGGAATTCTGATGTTTACCTAGTTTAGAGGATTTCATCCTCACAATTGTAGAGTTAAAGACTTTTATGTGTCAGGATCTTCAGTTTGTGCTTTGGCCTGACAAATCCACTTCATCAGCAATTTGTAAAGTCGACACATAACATCATATGCTTCTGCTGCCATAAACAACAGGCCTAACAGATTGATCTAACACTGGAAAATGTAAAGGAATGAACATTGATTTTCTTTTGCTGCACTACACATTACCAGTGTCTCAAATCATTTAAAAATAGCTACTTTCAACCATTAACAAGAAACAATACAGATACAGAGATCCAGGCAGACAAAGAGAAACCCTTGCCCTAACCATGATTGCAATCCTGGTTCCATAGGACACAACACTGCTGTAAACCAGCATCAATTAGTCTCCTGTTCACTACTCCATATTCTGGTGGAATAATGGTAATGTCACTGGACTAGTAATCTCGAGGCCCAGGGAAATGATCTGGGGACATGGGTTCAAATCCCAGAATGCAGGTGAGGGATTACAGGGTAACTTGTTGAGACTGGTGGAGATGATCCTGCTGGCCCTGCAGTATCTTATGAATTCAGCCCTTCTCGCCTCCATTCACCTGTTGGTTTCTCCAAGACGAGAAACACCCTCTCCAAAATTTGTTCTCCCTCTTCCCCTGATTTCTCACATTCACTCAGTGGACTACCTACCCTCAGCCCCACTGGACTGTAGCCTTGTGCTGGAAGACCACTGGCCCAATAAAGAATGTTCCCTCTAGTTTCTCTTTGCTGTGTATCCCTGGCCTATGTTCAAAAATAGAATCATTGTTAAAATGAACTCAGGTGCCTTCAATAAAATACTTAAATGAGCAACCCAGCTCCTGCAAGTGGGTTGGTTCCCCCTCCTCATCTTTCCTCTGTTAAAACCAGCCATGGACAAGATGCCCCCGGGAGTGGGAAATGGTTCTCAGTTGGGTGTTTAAGTGACCCAGCGGGCAGTTAAGGTTTGCACCAATGGCAATATGCCGTGGTGGTAGGGAAACATCAGAGTCCGCAAGCCACATTGCCAGCCCTTTAGTCTCCCAGCTTTAATGCTGCCTCTTTTTGGCACTTGCAGTGGGCTGGAAAAGTTCAGCTCAACATTTGCCCCATTGCTTCTTGCAAAGTCTCACAACTCAGACTGGTTTTCTCTCCCAGTGGGCGCTCTTTCCTCATCCGGGACTAAGTCCCATGACAGGGGCAGGGACAGGGAGTGTTTCCCATTGCAGAAACTGATAGAAAACCACACCATCACTGGAATTGGAGCAGGCGAGAGACAGACAATGGAAATGTCCGTTGACCTTGGGCGGGGATTTCCTGTCTCACTCAAGCGAGGCTGTAAAATCCCGCCCCATTTCTTCTGTTCCTGGCGTAATTAATTATGAATCCAGGGATGTTGCAGTCTTCCATGGCAGGGCAGACTTGATGGTGTGTGTCCCACTGTCATACCCAGGTGCCATATTGAAAAGCACCCCCCCCCCCCCCCCCACCCTCCATCATCACTGATCCATCCACAGGACTTAGTCCCAGATGAGAAAGTTCAGCCTATTGGAAGAGAAAGCCAGGCTTAGTTGTGAGATTTTGCAAGGAGCAGTGGGGGAAATATTGAAGAAATAAGATGGACTTCCTCGAAGACACTAAAGCCGGAAGATCCATCAGACAGACATTCCCCCACCCACTACTGTGGTGTTCGAGGGTCCAGGGGTGCTTGAAGTCTCCATCCAAAACTCTGAAGACAGCCTTCGGCCTTCTTCAGATAACTCCCAATTTCTGGATGCTACATTAGTCCAGACATGTTCGGAATGGGCACGTTTTCTCACTAGCATTGCAGAGAATCAGGGGAAGGTTGCAGTCAGGCCTTTACTTACATACCATTAGCGAGATGCAAAGCAGTTTACGTTGGCTTCCAGTAGGATTCCCATCAGCCATGGGGGGCACAATCGAAAGATCCCGCTATAAATTCACACTGGCATGAAGTCGATCTTTGGGTTTCCTGTTGAATTCTTTCCCCAACTCCCGCCGGCCATTGATCCTGCCAACAGGGGCATGAGAGAATTCTGCCCAATGTGTTGCATGCTCATATGAAATTTGACACAAAGTTGTCTGAATAACGTGGTATTTAGCTAATGGCTGCTTAAAATTCTGTGGCATTTTTGAATGTTGAATTTTAGTGATAATTATTAATTTCCTGCATTTTAATTCATGTATCTTTGTTACCTGTTTTGGCCGGAAATTTTGTATGACAAGATCTCGACTTTCAATTTGTCTTGTTTGCAGCTCTGATTGGCCTGATAGCAAACGAATTTTGAGAATTATTTTGGGGGTTCTCCGTGGCATTCAAGGTTTAAATAAGGAAGAGTGGACAAAGTGACAAGAAAGGTCAGTGCGGCCTAAAGAGTAAATTTTCCATTTGGGAACAGCTGATGCAGAGATTCAACCACTGGGAGTGGGCAGAGCTCACGTTCTAAATATGGATGGAAAATTGAAGGCTATACATGCCAATTGCTTGATACAAGTTGCAACTGGGGCGAGGCGCAGCTCTGGAAACATGCATTTTTAATGTACCTTTAATGTAGGAAATTATTCCAAGGCTCTTCCTAGTAATCAGATGTAAATAGACATTGCATAAAAAAGATATGAAGCAGAGTAACCTAAAGCTTGATCAAAGAGGTGAGTTTCAAGGAGGATCTTAAAGAAGAACATGGAGTTGATGAGGTGGAAGGGCTCTGAGATGGATTTCCAGAGGGCAATGCCGAGGCAGCTGGAGGTATTGCCTCCAGTTGTGGGCTGAAGAGACATCGTGATGCAGAACACCTCAGAGTCAGCGGAATAGAAAGTAGGATTGAAGGACATCATAGAGATGAGAAGGGTAATGGCATAAAGGCATTTGAATATATTCTCTAACCATAAATTTCCTGGGGCAGCAGGCCCTTACCAAGAGAATCTTTGACTCTATCTCATTGGTGGAACAGGCAAATCTGTGTCCATAGAGTAGGGAAGGTTGGAGAGAGGCAGAGCTTAAAGTGCTGCAATAGACTCAGGTCCTCTGTGTGCAAAATTCTGGCTGATTCCAATCTCTGGGATCAGCCTGAGAATGGCCTCTTCATTCCTTTGCTTACTCTGTTCTGAGAGCAATGGCCAGAACTTCTGAGAGCAAAATGTTCGGTTTTCAGACGATTCTATTTCACGGACAGCTGGATTTTTGATAATGTACCTTGTTTTAAAGCTAGATGTCTTCACAAAAGAATAAAGGCACTATAGTGGGCTCGCAGTGTGACTCACTTACACATGCTAGAAGCCATATATATTCACACACAATCCTGGTTCTTCTAGACAGAAAGAGCATATCCACACATTACACCTTTTTCAACTAAACATCAGCCATTCCCTGGTTCAATCCCCATAGCAATGCTGACCTGCCTGACTGAGTTTGAACAACAGCTTGACAGTTAACTGTTTCTTGCTGCATTCTCCATGGCAATGCCTCTACCAATCAGAGTCCACTTACCACCGAATGAGAACTCTCTTCTCATGCAGCATAAATTCATAGGGCCCGATTTTACCATTTAGAGACTAAGTGCCGGGTGCGGGCGTCAAATAGATCCGAGCCCGGAGGCCGCGCAGTTCGGAAAAAATCTGACAGATTACTCTTCCCTGCAGGTGCGAGAGAGCGGGAGAGATGGCTGTGGCTGGTAGTGAACCAGTGATGGTGCCAGGAGGGATCGGCCGCAGCAGGCAGCGTAACCCCCCCCCCGACCAGAGGATGAGAGTCACACCCCCTCTCCACCCACCCCAGGGGATGATAGGCCACACCCCCTCTCCTCCCCCCCATAGGATGATACATCACACGCCCTCCCCTCCCACCCCCCACCACCCAGAGGATGAGACGTCACACCCCCTCTCCCCTCCCACCCCCCCCAGGGGATGATAAGTCACACCCCCTCCCCTCTCACCCCCCCCCCCCCCAAGAGGGCGATGTGGGCCTGCCCCCTCTCCTCATCCCACCCTCCCCCACCCCCACCAGAGTTCCAACTGGACCCCCCCCCCCTCCTCTGGCAGACGCCAGTGGACCTGTGTGAAGCCCGGTCACTTCAGCCGTGGCTCAAAGTCAGTGTCCAGGAACGTGCTGCAGGCTGTCGAAGGACTGAAGGTGAGCGGGAAGGATGGTGGAGGGAGACCATGATCGAGGTAGGTTAGGGGTGTGCTCTGCCGGGGGAGCCTGCCTCCCAGAGGGGTCTGATCCCGGAGGGGGGTGGGGGGCCTGCCTCCCAGGGGAAGGGGTGTCCGATCGCGGGGGGGGGGGGGGGGGGGGGGGGGGTCCGATCCCGGGGGGGGGAGCCTCCCAGAGGGGTCCGATCCTGGGGGGTTAGAGGGGGTGTCCGCAAATGGTGGGCCTCGGCGATTCCCCTGCCGAATAGAAGTACAAGTTGGACTTTTATTTATCAGGTCGGTAAAGGCGCGGACGCCAATTGGGCCGAACGCTGGTAAAGGGGGAATTGATGGTAAAGTTGGGCGCGCGCTTCATTAAGTCGATTTAAATGCATGCAAATGCATTTAAATCGCCGCGCCGGCCGATTTGGGTGCGCACCGGAACGGCGCCCGAATCGGCCGTTGGTAAAGGCGTGATCCACTAGGAATCGGGTGCGGATTGCGGCATAGGCCCGACGCCCAACTTTACCGCTATTTCGCACCCGAAAACGGGTGCGAAGTTTTGGTAAAATCGGGCCCATAGTATCATAGAATCCCTACACTGCAGAAGGAGGCTATTCAGCCCATCAAGCCTGCACCAACAACAATCCCACCCAGGCTCCATCCCCACAACCCCACACATTCGCCTTGCTAATTGAGCATGGCCAATCAACTTAACCTGCACATCTTTGGAATGTGGGAGGAAACCCGGAGCAGCCAGAGGAAACCCACGCAGGGAAACTGTTGTTCCCTTTATTGTTTTTAATCTTGCCATCTGTCCTGATGAGAGCAAGATGAGTTTAGATAGCATGTCTCTTTTTTCAGCAATATTCAAGTTCTATACTACAAAATTACTATTTATAGAGCTCAAAATGATTGACAATAACCCAAACAGTGAGTGGGCATGCAACCTCAGGGTGATTTGTCCAATCGAGCAGAGAGTCATGCAGAGAGCGCATGTGCCCTTCAAGGCTATTGTAGGAGATGGTGAATCACCCACACCAGGTGTCAAAAGGAGGCAGCATTAAAGGCACCTTCGATCATGACTTCACTGATGATGGTGATGGTGGTTCAGCATTTAGGAGGTGCATCAAGAATAATTTGATTTGATTTATTATTGGCACATGTATTGGGATACAGTGAAAAGCATTGTTTCTTGCACACTATACAGTCAAAATATACCATTCATAGAGTACATAGGGGAGAAGGAAAGGAAGAGGGTGCAGAATGTAGTGTTACAGTCACAGTTAGAGTGTAGAAAAAGATCAGCTTAATACATGGTAGGTGTACCAAAAGTCTGATGGCAGCAGGGAAGAAGCTGCTCTTGAGTTGGTTGGCACATGATCTCAAAGGTTTGTATCTTTTTCCCGATGGAGGAAGGTGAAAGAGAGAATGTCCTGGGTGTGTGGAGTCCTTGATTATGCTGGCTGCTTTGCCAAGGCAGCGGGAAGTGTAGAGGGAGTCAATGGATAGAAGGCTGGCTTGCGTGATGGACTGGGCTACATTCACAACCCTTTGTAGTTTCTTGTGGTCTTGGTCAGAGCAGGAGCCATACCACGCTGTGATACAACCAGAAAGGATGCTTTTTATGATGCATCTGTAAAAATTGGTGAGTCGTTGCAGACATGCTGAATTTCCTGAGCCCCCTGAGAAAGTAGAGGCATTAGTGAGCTTTCTTATTAATGGGCATTTGTTGCATGGCAGAGCACGAAAAAAGTGTTTCAGGCCAAGGCTCCTGCTCATTTGGTTTTTGATAATGACCTGACTCTGCACTGAGCAAGGATTACACTAATTATTTTCCATTGTATTTCACACGGATCCCTGTATCTTCATGATTGCTGTGTCCTGTTATATATTTCAAAGGGTTCCATCGTTGCTTTAATAACTGATTGCATGACTTGATGGTGATGTCATCAGGGTGTGTGCACAGGCTGATGTTTTACTTTCAATTTTGTATTTGATACAGAGCAGAAAACAGCTCTTCAATAAAATTTGTTGTGTGTTTGTCTGAATCTACATGTGAGAACCAAGTCTTGTCTTTTTCTGTTAAAACCCACAACCCCTATCATAGTTAGAACATTACAGAAAGAATATTGGTGGCCAGTCAGGATTTTGTTTGATGGAGAACATCAAGGAAAAATCTGAAAGATCTTGAAAAAGATCCTCACACTTCAAATATTAGAAGCCTGGGAAAAAGTCAACAATAGGATTTAAGATTAAAGATCCAATGCAGAAAGACTCAAGTAAGGAAAAGCTCTCTGTATGTTTTTTAAAAAGAGGGGTTGTTTTTCCAATCGGAGAAGGGTAAGATTCCAGGCAATTTCTGGCATATTCAAAAAGAGTAAGGGCCCGATTCTCCCAACACGACATGCATGTTTTTTGGTGCATCGGATTGGGAAATGTGCATGTCGCCATTTCGCGGGATCCCCACGAGCATTTACGACACACATGCATCTCCTAACCGGAAAAAAATGGCGCTGTGGGGATCGCGCGGAAAACCGGTATACCGCTGATTTGCATTACTTTCCATACCTTAGCATGCCATTATCGGGATCGACACGGCAGTATCCGCCCACATTTGCGTCTCCCACCTCTTTGGTGTGGTGTCACCTTGGCGCGAATCAGAGTAGGCATATAAAAGTCTCAACCTGGCGTGGCAGCCTTGAACTGGCGTGAGGAGGTAAGTGCTGCTAGCGGAGCATGGGGGAATGTTGCAGGTAGGCCCTGGAGATGCCTGGTGGGCTTCCTCCTGGCTGTCTTCAGGTACTGGCTGGTGGACCAGTGATATTGGGATGAGCGGGGGGGGCTTCTATTTCCTCAGAGCTCTGTGGGTGAGGGTCTCTGAAGGAGTCCTGCTCAGCCTTCCCCTTCAGGGCAGCGCTGTAGCTGTGTGGGGGAGGGTCCCTGAAGGAGTCAAAGAAACAAAATTTGCAGACGACACAAAGATACGTGGAAAAGTGAATCGTGTGGAGGGCGTAGAAGGTCTGCAGAGAGATTTGGAGAGGCTGTGAGTGGGCGAGGATCTGGCAGATGGAGTATAACGCTGACAAATGTGAGGTTATTCACTTTGGAGGAAATAATAGCAAATTGGATTATTATCTAAATGGAAAAAAATTACAACATGCTGCTGTGCAGAGGGACCTGGGGGTCCTTGTGCATGAGACGCAAAAACCCAGTCTGCAGGTGCAACAGGTGATCAAGAAGGCAAATGGGATGTTGGCCTATATCGCAAGGGGGATAGAATATAAAAGCAGAGATGTCTTGCTGCATCTGTACAGGGCATTGGTGAGGCCGCAGCTGGAATACTGTGTGCAGTATTGGTCCCCTTATTTGCGGAAGGATATATTGGCCTTGGAGGGAGTGCAGAGAAGGTTCACCAGGTTGATACCAGAGATGAGGGGTGTTGATTATGTGGAGAGACTGAGCAGATTGGGTTTGTATTCGTTGGAATTTAGAAGGCTGAGGGGGGATCTTATAGAGACCTATAAGATAATGAAGGTGCTGGATAGGGTAGAGGTGGAGAGATTCTTTCCACTTAGAAAGGAAACTAGAACTAGAGGGCACAGCCTCAAAATAAAGGGGGGTCAGTTTAGGACAGAGTTGAGGAGGAACTTCTTCTCTCAGAGGGTGGTGAATCTCTGGAATTCTCTGCCCACTGAAGTGGTGGAGGCTACCTCGTTGAATATGTTTAAATCACGGATAGATGGATTCCTGATCGGTAAGGGAATTAGGGGTTATGGGGATCAGGCGGGAAAGTGGAAATGATCCACTTCAGATCAGCCATGATCTTATTGAATGGCGGGGCAGGCTCGAGGGGCTAGATGGCCTACTCCTGCTCCTATTTCTTATGTTCTTATGAGTCCTGCTCAGCCTTCCCCTCCACGGCACTTTGCAGTGGCATTGTCTTGCCGCAGGGTGTGGTTGGGGACTCGACTGAGTGCTGGTGTTCCGGGGTGGGGGAGGAGTGCACCATGTGCTGACTGAGGCCTAACCAGATGAAGCAGCTGCTGCTCCAGGCCGGGGTGCAGAGGTTCAGACATGGACTGCATGGAATCTGCTGTCATTGGGCACCCATCTGGTGCTGATTTGCAATCTGTCCCTGCCCTGTGACACGGACCAGCAACACATGCCTGTAACGGATGCTGCAGTTGCACACATAGCAATGGCTCAAGGATGCGCAGTGCCCACAGCTGCACACCGACCTGCATAATCTGTGCCAGCATTTGTCATGATGGGAATCTCACACAACCTAATCGGGCCACGCATGGCACCATGGATTGTGTGGTGTTGCCAGCACCCACAAGTGGGGATTCTGGCCCAAGTGAGGGATTGGGCTGGTGCTGGGTCTGTGCAGCCAATGATAATAATCCATCATTCTATGCTCTTTTCAAACCCCACTGTGCAGATGGATCTCAGACTGATCGATTTCGAGCTGGCCATTATGGTGGCGACGGAGGAGGAGGAGGAGGCAACTCAGGAGGTGGTGGGTGTGGAGAGACCACCGCAGGAGCAGCCACCACCAGTCCCTCAGGAGGGAGGGCAGGGAGCTGCCACTGAGGGCCAGGAGGTGGGTGAGCAGGCTCCTGAGAGGGTGCACAAAAGGCGGAGGGTGCTGAGGCCAAGGAGGTACAGGCCCCGCAATTCATTCGAGGCCCTCTTGGAGGAGATGTGCTGTCGCCGGCTGCACCTGTCCAAGACCACGGTGCGACACCTTTGTGAGGTGCTCGCACACCTGGCACCTCAGGGGAGGTCACGGCTGCCCTGAATTGTTTTGCATCTGGGTCATTTCAGGCACCCAGGGGCGACCTAGTTGGGATCTCCCAGGCCTCGGTGCACAGATGTGTGTGGCGGGTCACAGATGCCCTGTATGCCTGGGCAGGGCAGTACATAAACTTCGATGTGGGCCGTGCACAGCAGAAGGCTCTCAGTTTCGCTGCCATTGCAGGGACTCCCAATGTCCAGGGAGCAGTGGACGGGACACACATCGCCTTGCGGGCCCCACATGCAGGACAGCAGCAATTTGTGAACAGGAAGGGGTTCCACTCCCTCAATGTGCAGATCGGGTGTGACCATCAAATGAGGATCGTGCAGGTCGATGCACTCCATCCAGGGAGTGTCCATGACAGCTTTGTGCTCAGGCAGTTGGACATCGCTGGGCTCTTTGAAGACCAGCCCAGGCTCCTAGGATGGCTACTGGCTGACAAAGGATACCCACTAAGGTCATGGCTGATGACGCCTGTGCGGAGGCCCGAGACTGAGGCGGAGACCCGCTACACGGAGGCCCATGCAACCACCTGGGTCCATCATAGAGCGGTGCATCGGCCTGCTTCAGATGTGGTTCTGCTGCTTGGACCGCTCTGGGGGGGGCCCTCCAGTATGACCCTGTGCCTGCTTCACGCATCATCATCGTTTGCTGTGCTCTGCACAGCATCACCCAGCAGCGGGGAGACCAGCTGGAGCAGGGGGAGGAGGAGGAGCGGCGAGGGGGGTGAGGTGGACATCCTGCCGTACGAGGAGCCGGAGGAACGAGGGCGGGTAGCAATGGCAGGTGTCCGGCAGGGAAGGGCAGCGAGGGACGCCTTGATTGCAGCCTGCTTCACCCATCTGGTGCTGTGCAGTGAGGGGGCTGCAACCACCACACATCCACCACACCCCAGGGGCAAGTGCAGCCGCTATTCCCCCTCCAAACCGACTTGGGCCCTCAAACCACCACATCACCCTTCCCCAGCCTCTGCCATTCCACCATCCTATCCCCCAGAAACATCCAACCCTGTTAATGTGCCTGGGCTGGCAATGGTTGCAAATCTTGTTTGAAGGCTGGAGGGTGATGACGACCCGTTGTTGTGCACCCTGGGATCCTGCTCATGGTGCCACTCAAGTCTGACTCCTACCTGTACTCCGAATGCACGCTGCCACCTGGCCCACCTAGCTGTGAGGGCTGGGGACTCATGTTTGTTGGGGGGGGGGGGGGGGGGGGGGGAGGGGGGGTGGGGGGGGGGTGCACTTGCACCAAGATTCTGGTGGATGTTGGGGAAGGTAGGGCAGCCACTCTGTGGCTGAGTCTGCAAGGCACAACAGACAGCACCTCTGTGCATGGGAATGGGGACCACTCAGCTCTGTGGGGGGGTGGGGGGGGTGGGGGGGGGGGGGGGTGGGGGGGGTGTGGGGGGGGGTGGCGGGGGGGGAGGGCGGAGGCAGGGGGAGAATCAGAGACACATTAGTCACAGCTGTGAGGTGCAAATAAAAGTTTATTGTGCTCTTATCATTAGTGACGAATAAACCCTGACTACTAGTAACCTTCACCCGTGCCCTCTTCGTGAACTACAACTTTTTAACTTTGTGTGGCCTACAGCTTCTTCTCGGTGCTACCCCAGGATGCACATCGGAGGTGGAGGTGTCCGGCTATGATGCATGCACTGTCACCTGTGATGCCCTTGGCGGACGTCCCCTGGGTGGTCGGGACCTGGAGGGCCTCGACTGACTTGCGGATGGCACTGTTTCGGTACCACGTTGTTCATCTCGCGGGCCCTGAGATGCCCCGGTGTGAGGAAGGGGGGAATCGGAAGGTCTCAGGATGCCCAGGCTCTCCTGGGTGGAAGGCCCCAGCATAGCCTCAAGACCTTCCTCCTCCCTTGGGGTGCCCAGAGGCCCCAGGGACACTCCATGGGATGCCAGGGTAGCTGGACTGAGCTCCAAAAGCTCCGGCATCACCTGACTCTGCCAGTCCTGGAGGTCCAGATGCGTCTGCCCCCCGATCTGTGATCCCTCAGACCTGGCCTTCTGAGACTGGGCCAAGCTCTGGAGCCCTTTTGCTACAGAATTCTGTGAGCGAGCCAGGCTCTGGAGCCCCTCAGCAGTAGCCCTCTGAGACTGGGCTAAGTTGCCGAGGTTCACAGCCACGGCCTGCTGTGTCTCCAGAATGCCAGCGAGAGTCCCAGCCATGGCCATGTCTCCCACATGCCCCTGACACCCATGGCCATGGAACAATGCGCCTCCTGGATACTGGCAACACCTTCACCCACGACTCACTGTGTCTCCAGGATGGCCTGGACCCTGTCAATCATGAGGACAAACTCCTGAGCCCGACTTTCCACTGCGGTCACCACCCTTGCAGTGTTGGCCTGGCTCGCACGCTGTGTCGGCACCACCTCCTGCAACAGCACTCTGTTGGACTCCCCTAAACAGCCTTGCAGTCGCAGAGTGGTTGCTGACAGCCCTTCCACAAAGAACAAAGAAAAGTACAGCACACGAACAGGCCCTTCGGTCCTCCAAGCCTGCGCTGATCATGATGCCTGCCTAAACTAAAACCGTGTGCACTTAGAGTCTGTATCCTTCCATTCCCATCCTATTCATGTATTCGTCTAGTTGCCCTTTAAATGCCACTATCGTACCTCCCACCACCTCCCCAGGCAGCGCATTCCAGACATTCACCACCCTCTGTGTAAAAGACTTGCCTCGCACATCTCCTCTAAGCTTTTCCCCACGCATCTTAGCATCTGACTATCCATTCTGTCCATGCCACTCATAATCTTGTAGGCCTCTATCAGGTCACCTCTCAACCTCCGTCATTCCAGTGAGAACAAACCGAGTTTATCCAACCTCTCTTCATAGCTAATCCCCTCCAGACCAGGCATCATCCTGGTAAACCTCCTCTGTACTCTCTCCAGAGCATCCACATCCTTCTGGTAGTGTGGTGACCAGAATTGTACACATTATTCTAAATGAGGCCTAACTAAGTTTCTGTACAGCTGCAGCATGACCTGCCAATTTTTATACTCAATGCCCCGACCGATGAATGCAAACATGCTGTATGCCTTCTTGACTAGCTTATCCACCTGCGTTGTCATTTTCAGTGATTGGTGGACATGTACGCCTAGATCTCTCTGCCTGTCAACACTCCTAAGAGTTCTACCATTTACTGTATAATTCCTACATGCATTGGACCTTCCAAAATGCATTATCTCACACTTGTCCGGATTAAACTCCATCTGCCATTTCTCCGCCCAAGTCTCCAACCACTCTATATCTTGCTGTATCCTCTGACAATCCTCATCACTATCCGTGACTCCACCAATTATTTTGTCATCTGTGAACTTACTAATCAGACCAGCTACGTTTTCTTCCAAATCATTTATATACACTATGAACAACAAAGGTCCCAGAACTGATCCCTGTGGAACACCGCTAGTCACAGCCTTCCATTCAGAAGAGCACCCCTCTACTGCTACCCTCTGTCTTCTATGGCCAAGCCAGTTCTGTATCCATCTTGCCAGCTCTCCTCTGATCCCATGAGACTTCACCTTTTCTACCAGTCAACCATGAGGTACCTTGTCAAAGACTTTACTGAAGTCCATGTCTACAACATCCACTGCCTTTCCCTCACCTATCATCTTCGTCACTTCCTTGAAAAACTCAATCAAGTTAGTGAGGCACGAGCTCCCCTTCACAAAACCATGCTGTCCATCACTAATAAGTCCATTTGTTTCCAAACGTGAGTAAATCCTGTCCCTAAGAATCTTTTCCAATAATTTCCCTACCACTGACATAAGGCTCGTCGGCCTATAATTTCCTGGATTATCCCTGCTGCCCTTCTTAAACAATGGAACAACATTGGCTATCCTCCAGTCCTCTGGAACTTTACCTGTAGCCAATGAGGATACAAAGATTTCTATCAAGGCCCCAGCAATTTCCGCCCTTGCCTCCCTCAGTATTCTGGGGTAGATCCCATCAGGCCCTGGAGACTTATCTACTTTAATGTTTTTTAAGATGCCCAATACCTCCTCCTTTTTGATATCGACATGACCCAGAATATCTACACACGCTACCCTGGCTCCTCAACCATCAAGTCCCTTTCTTTGGTGAATATTGAGGCAAAGTATTCATTTAGTACCTCGCCTATTTCTTTTGGTTCCATGCATAGATTCCCTCCACTATCCTTTCCTGGGCTAACCTCTTGCTCTTTACATACGTATAAAATGCCTTAGGATTTTCCTTAATCCTGTTTGCCAAGGATTCTTTTAGCCCTCCTAACTCCTTCCTTAAGTTCCTTCTATGTTCTTCATATTCTTCAAGGGCTTCATCTGTCCTAAGCCTTTTAGACCTTACGAATGCTTCCTTTTTGTTTCGACATGGTTCATAATATCCTTCGTTATCCAGGGTTCCCGATACTTGCCACACTTACCCTTCATCCTCACAGGTACATGCCGGTCCTGAATTCCAATCAACTGACATTTGAAAGACTCCCACGTGTCGTATGTTGATTTACCCTCAAACAGCCTCCCCCAATCTATACTCTCCAGATCCTGCTTAATGTTGTTGTAGTCTTTCCCCAACTCCCCAGGTTTGCTGATGCATCTCCACCAGCCTTGGGATGAACGAACCCTGGCACCAGGCTTGGGGACAGCTGACAGCCTCCAGCAGACCTCCGTGTGTCCAAGCCCTCGGATGTGCCCGTCTCCACCGGATGTACATCAGTGTCTGTGATGTGCTCACCAGCAAGTGACCCAGAAGCCTCAACAGTAAAAGTACCCACCGTGGTGATAGTCTCTGTGTTGGTGGGCTGTGTGGTAGATAACGCTGCCGCTTCACTGATGCTGTCCTCGGAGGATTCTTCAGAGCCTCCCTCTGAGGTGTCGACCAGGGGGTCGTGGGCAGTTTGCTCCAGAGCAGCAGGGATGGAGCCAATACTCGAAGGGCCGGGTTCCTCTGGGCCCAGAGCTGCAATAAAGAACACACATTGGGGGAGGAAGGTAAATCATTCTATGGAATATTGTACTTACTTCGAGGAGGACCTATTAGAGAGTTACGTCTATGCTCATTTGCATGCTGCACGCCAACCTGGCTGTCCGTCACCATTCTGGTTGCCCCATCACCCCTTGCCAGCTCCATGGCACGCTGTTCAATGCTGGTCTGCTGCCGCAGATCGGGCACACCACCACCAGTCTGTGCAGTTTCGCACATGTTCCGTATACTTTTCTCCCATGGGAACATAAGGTGGAAAGCAAGCATTAATATATTGCAGTGCATGGTGTGCAATGCGTGCCTGTGTCTCGGGCGTTGTGCTGGCAGTTTTGGGGAAAAGGATCATCACTGAAGGGTGCTCGTTGAGGGGTGAGAGGTGAGGGGAAGGGCTTAGATTCTGTTCCTGGGGGAAGGGGTCCTTGTTGCATGCCCGTCAGGTGTCTAAGCATGGTTTGAGATCCATGCCAAACGTGTGCGGGTTCCAAGTGGGATGCTCACTCACCCTTGCTGCTCGAAGAAGGCCGTACAGTTTTTTCTGACACTGCTGGCCAAAACGCAGTGTCAGGCTCCTGGCATTCACCGCTTCTGCCACCTCCTCCCATAGTGCCGTGGCAGATGCACCCCTTGGGCGAGGACCCTGGCTGGGGAAGATCCGCTCACGCCTCTCCCCACAGCATCAAGCAGGTGCTCCTGGTTGGCCTCGGCAAATCTTGGGGCAGGTTTCCTGCAGGACATCTTCATGGCGTGACTGGCTGTGTGTCCATTCCTGCAGCTTATATACAGCTCTGGCTTATTAGGGGAGTGCAGGTGCAGTGAGTGCGGCCAGTCAAGGGCCCGTTGGCAACAAATCCTTGTGAGAAATGTGGAAGACTGCTTTCAATTGAGTGTCGTGCATCCCTCGGGGTGCTGATTGGCTGCCATTCAATAAACTGCTGTGTCCGGCGGGGGTGCAATACTCAGGACTCCCATTCAAGAGAGGGAATGCTCGCAAGCTGGTGGTGTGCATGGCAGCACAGCGCAAGCTCTCTGCAGGGCAGCAGTGAGGCCAATATGTTCAAGGGATGGCGTACTCATGCTATCCGGATCTATAGAGGCATGGGGTGAGCGGACAACCATGTCTGTATTGGGGGGGGAGGGGGGGTGCCCAGCGATGTCTAAATGGGGGGGAGAGGAGGGTGCCAGCGATGTCTGTGTAGGGGGGCGCGGGGGCGGATGGGCAGCGATGAGGCCAGCAATGTCTGAGAAGGGGGGATGGGCAGCGATATGGCCAGCGATGTCTCTGAGGGTGGGGGGGGGGGGGGGGGGGGTGCAGTGATGTGGCCAGCGTTGTCTGTGGGGTGGGGGGGAGCAGTGATGTGGACAGCGACGTTTGCGAGGGGAGGGGGCAGCGATGTGACCAGCGATGTCTGTGAGGGCGTTGTGGGGGCCAGTGATGTCTGTGGGGTGGTTGTGGGGGCCAATGATGTCTGTGGGGGTTGGAGGGCAGTGAAATGGATGCTGGGAGGTCTTTTCAGTGATCTGCCAGAGATGTGTGCAAGCGCGGGTTCCCACTCATCCTGCCGATGTCAGGCTCTTTGGCGTGAATAGGCCCCGCCCTCTGAGCTTTTAATGATATTCCCGATTGTGACCTCTACATTGCACAGAGATTTGAGTGGGAGATTTGAGTCTGAAAATAATCATGATTTACACCACTTTTCTCACCAATTAAGCACTTAGAATTTTTTGGGAGAATCAGGCCCTAAATGTTTTAATGTAAAGCTGGGGTCCTTTGAAAAAATAATCCATCAGGTCAACAGTCTCCAGATTAAAAAGGAAAGTACTGGGAAGACAATAAAAAAAAATACTGAGCAATCACCAGTCTCTACTGCCTGCAAGAGAAATGGCAAGTCAATTAGGTTCCATGGACCATTTCAATAAAGAAAATTAATTATGGAGTTCCTATATAGAGCGGTTTCAGTGCTTTGTACAACTGAATAAAATTGAAAATGAATTGCTCGTACTAGTTTTTCTCAGAACAAGAGGATGTAAAATCTAAAAGTTGCTCTGAAGCTCGTTCACCCGACAAAGCCAAGAGCCAAAACTTACAATGTGTTGACAAAGGTTCTTGAAGAGCATTACTCATCAAAGCTGTTGATCATCATGGAACGGTTCAGGTTCCACCGAAGGAATCAAGTGGAAGGCAAAAACTTTGCTTAGTTTGTGGCAACCTTAGAAAAGCTGGCACAACATTATGAGTTTGACAAGCCACTAGAAGATTCTCTTCACAATCGTGTTTATGGTCTCCAAAATGAGGCTATACAAAGAAGTTGCTTACTGAACATGCTTTGCCTTTATAGACAGCTGTAGAAATCAGTGTCTTGGAACTGGCTGCTCAAAAGGCTTCACAATTTGAATTCATAAATTTCATAGAATCCCTACAGTGCAGAAGGGGCCATTTGGCCCATCAAGTCTGAACTGACTCTCCAACAGAGCATCCCACCCAGGCCCTATCCCCATAACTCACATATTTGCCCTCCTAATCCCCCTAACCTAATCATCTTGGACGCTAAGGGGCAATTTAGCATGGCCGATCCACCTAACCTGCATATCTTTGGACTGTGGGAGGAAATGGGAGCACCCAGAGGAAACCCGTGTTGCCACAGACAGTTACACAAGGCCAGAATTGAACCCGGGTGCCTGGCTCTGGATCTTGTACATGTTCATCCCTTCACTGCACCATCTTTTGCAGCATGCAGTGAGCCACCACTATCCGTCACACTCTCACAGGCGAGCAGTCAAGCGGTCAAGGCATTGGAAACGCATTTTTAAAAGGCCAATGGCATGTTTGATGGTTGCCCTGGTTTGAAGATGGAAAATTAAGGTGCTCTCCTGTTCTAGCAAAGAGAGAATTGCTCAATGATGTTATGTACCTGTGGGCAGCTGTGAGATGCTGCAGAGGTCTACAGCAAACCCCTGGAAGAATCTTCCTTCATGGACAAAACCCTGCATACCCTGTGTGATTGGCAGTCTGAAATGTCATCCAATTGGTTAATGAGGCAAGGACTAATGAAAAGGGGTCCACATGAATGTGCCCTTGCTCATTTCCAACCACCCCACCTCACCCTTCCTTGAGGTCATACAGCAGCCTCTATCTTGGAGGCAAATTCCACTATAAATCCTGATACCTCACACAACTCAATATGTGGCTTAGAATTCTTTACCTCAGGCTTCCAGAGTTATTCACATCTCCAGTAACAAATCGCGGAACTCATAAGGCAAGTTCTGCACCCTTGACAGTGAAAATCAGACTTCCTGTTACCTCTGCCCTCCTTTATCTTGGCTGATTCGTAAATCGTAAACTGGGCAGCACGGTGGCATAGTGGTTAGCACTGCTACCTCACAGTGCCTGGGACCTAGGTTCAATTCCGGCCATGGTTGGCTGTCTGTGTGGAGTTTAAACATTCTCCCCATGTCTGCACGGGTTTGCTCTGGTGCTCCGGTTTCCTCCCACAATGCAAAGATGTGCAGGTTAGGTGGATGGTAAATGTACAGGGTTACGAGGATAGGGCAGAGAGGAGGGCCTTGGTGGGGTGCTCTTTAAGAGAGCTGGTGTAGGCTCAATGGCCCAAATAGCCTCTTTCTGCACAGTATGGTTCTAAGTGTAAATGCTGACAAGTATCGGAAACACTGAGAATGGGATCCCTCAAATCATTTCGTAACCTTCATCAAATCTTCCTGACGCCATGAAAATCCAGCCATATGTGTGTACAGTCAATGATGCCCTGCACTTGAGGGAAAGATGTGCGGGTTAGGTGGATTGGCCATGCCTAATTGCCCCTTAGTTTCAGGAGACTAGCAAGGGTAAATGCATGGGGTTGTGGGATAGGGCCTGGGTGGGATTGTGGTCGGTGCAGACTCAATGGTTCGAGTGGCCTCCTTCTGCACTATAGGATTCTATGATTCTATGATTAGCTAACTGGTCATGGCACCATGGTGCAGGAAACCATTTAAGGGGAAGAATTACAAGGAATATAGTGGTAATAGGAGATAGTATATTCTGAAGGATTTACACCATTCTCAGCAGCAAGAAGCAAGTTCAGGTGCCTAAGTTGCCTGCCCAGTGCCAGGGTTTGGAGCATCTGCCTGAGGCTGGAGAGGAACTTGCAGTTTGTGGAGAAGGATTGGTCACCATGGCCCATGGATGTACTAATGATATAGGCAGGACAAAGAAAAAGATTCTGCATAATCAGTTTGAGGAGATTGACACCAAATTAAAAAGCAGAACTTCAATGTTTATAATCTCTGGATTGTTAGCTGAGCTATGTGCAAATTGGCAAATCAGATTAGGGGGATGAATGCATGGCTGAAAGACTTATGTGGGAGAAGTGGGTTCAAGTTCATGGGGCACTGACACCAATGTTTCTTCAGAAGGAACCCTTCAAATGCAGACAATGAAAATATAACAAAATTTACTCCAAATTATAAATCAAAGAAAGGGTTTAATAAAGAAACTTAATTACTCCAAACTTGGGGCCACACCCTGGGCCACTCCAAGCGCAACACAATTCCAAACAGGTTCTTATTTGTAGTGAGTCAGTTGGTCAGCTGACTATTACATCATTCTGTAATTGGTTCCATGACTGGGTCAGCTGACCTTTAGAGCTTGTTACCATTCGTCACATTACATCCAATACAAAGTTATCTTTGGTTACATTCTAACAACCATTATTGGGGAAAATGGCATCTTTACCATTCAGATGGTCAACACCTGAATTACACTGGGACCAGTGTTCTTGCGAACCACATATCTAGGGAAATAGAGAGGGTTTTAAATGAAGTAGTGGGGGCAAGGGATCAAACATGGGAAGATGTGATAAAACAAAGAATCGAGTACAAGGCAAGGCAAAAGAGAAAGGTTTCACTATGAGAAATGAAAAACAGACCATAACAGGGAAGGATAGAGAGTACAAGTCTAACAGTAAACCAATGGATGAGCCTGGAGGTTCTAAAAAGAGTAAAAGGATAAAACTAAAGGCGTATCTGAATGCACGAAACATTCGAAACAAAACAGATGAACTGAGAGCATACAAGGAAATAAATACGATTTGACAGCCTTTACAGGGACATGGATGGGGACCTGAATATTAAAGGTTATGTAATATTTAGAAAGAACAGGAAGTGAACAAAAGGTGAAGGGGTGGCTCTGTTACTTAATGATGGTATTAGCACAATAGAGAGGGATGACCTAAGTTCAGGAAACCAGGACATAGAAACAGTTATTGAGATGAGCAATGGTAAAGGCAAGAAGTCACTTGTGAGGGTTGTGTACAGGCTCCCTCATAATCACCACATGGTAGGGTGGAGCATAAAGGAAGAAATAATGGGAGCTTGGCAGAAATGTGATAATCATGGAAGATTTTAGTCTACATTTAGGGTGGAAAAGTTGGACAAATATAGCATAGATGAGGAGTTCATTGAATGGTTATACAATAGTTTCTTATAATAGCATGTTCTGGGGCTGGATCTGGTATTGAGCAATGAAGTGGGATTAATTAATGATTTCATAATGAAGGCATCCCTCACCGATCATAATATGATTGAATTTTACATTCAGTCTGAAGGGGAGAGGAGTGAGTCTGAGTCTATGTTTTACACTTAAATAAGGGCAACAATGAGGACATGAAAAAAAAGCTGGCTAAAATAGATTGGCTGTTTAGTTAAGGGGTAGGTCAATAGAGATGCGGTGGCAAATATTTAAGGGAACATTTCAGAATACACAGGAAAGATATATACCAACAAGTAAGAAAAATTCCAAGGGACAGTTACACCATCTGTGGTTAACTAGAAAAGTTAAAGATAGTAACAAATTTAAGGAAAAACAGATGATTATGCAAAGATAGAAGGAAGGTCAGAAGATTGGACAGAATACAAGGAACGGCAAAGGATGATGAAAGAAAGCTAACCAGAAATGTAAAAAACCGGTATTAAGAGTAAGGACGGCATGGTGGCACAGTGGTTAGCACTGCTGCCTCATAGTGCCAAGGACCCAGATTCGATTCTGGCCTTCGGTGACTGTGTGGCGTTTGCACATTCTCCCTGTGTCTGCATGGGTTTCCTCCAGGTGCTCCAGTTTCATCCCACAGTCTAAAGATGTACAGGTCGGGTGAATTGACCATGGTAAAAAATACATTTTAAAAAATTTTACCCCTTAATGTCCCAAGATGTGTTGGTTAGATGCATTAGCCTGATAAATGTGTGGTGTTATGGGGATAGGGTAGGGGAGGGCCTTGGTAAGATACTCTACCAGAGAGTCAGTGCAGACTCAATGCGGGCCGAATAGCCTCCTTCTGCACTAGAATGATTCTATGATTCTATGAAGAATTGCCTATACATATTTTAAAAAGAACAAAGTGAGCGTTGGTCCTATAGAAAGTGAGTCTGAAGAGTTGAAAATTGAAAACAAGGAAATGAATTGAACAGGTATTTTGCATCAATCTTCACGATGGAGGAAATGGAAGAGAGGAGGGAATTCAGGAAAATTACAATCACCACTGAATAAATTGTTGGAGCTGTGGGCTAACAAGTGCCCAGATCCTGATGGACTTCATCCTGGGGTCTTAAAAGAAAAGCTTGTGAGATATTTGATGCATTGGTTTTAATCTTCCAAAACTCTCTAGATTAAGGGGCGATCTCATTAAATTGAAATATAGCAAATGTAACACCATTATTCAAAAAGGGAGGGAGACAGAATGTGGGAAACTACAGACCAGTTAGTTTAACACCTGTCATAGGGCCAATGTAAGAAGCTATTATTAAATAAGCTTTGGCAGAGCATTTAGATAATCTGCTCAGAGTCAGGCAGAGTCAACCTGGTTTTGTGAAATGGGAATCATGTTTATCCAAGTTATTGGAGTTCTTTGAGGAAGTAACATGTGCTGTGGATAAAGGGGAACCAGTGGAGGTACTATGCTTAAATTTCCAGAAAGCATTTGATGAAATGCCACATCAAATGTTATCATGGAAAATAAATGCTCATGGTATAGGAGGTAACATATTGACATGAATATAAGATTGGCTGGCTAGCAGGAAGCAGAGAATAGGCATAAATGGGTCTTTTTCAGGTTGGCAAGATATAACGAGTGGTGTGCCACAGGGATCAGTGCTGGGACCTCAACTGTTACAATTTAGATAAATGACTTCGGTGAAAAGATGAATGGGATTGTTGCCAAATTTGCTGATCACAAATATATGTTGGAAAGTAATTTGTGAAAAGGACATAAGGAGGTTACAAAAAGATATAGATAGTTTCATTGACTGGACAAAGATCTGCCAAATAGAGCATAATGGGCGGAATTTTACTGACACGCCCACCCGAGGCTCGTAAGAGTGTGTTCAAGGCCAACGGAGAATGCCGTTCTGTGAGCCTCGCCCGCCCCGATCAGGGGTAAAATCAGGGCCAATGTGTGAAAATGTGAAATTGTCCATTTTGGCAGGAGGAATAAAAGGGAAGCATATTATCTAAATGGTGAGAGATTTAAAAGCTCTGAGATAAGAAGGATCTGGGGTCTTAGCGCATTAATCACAAAATACTTGTATGCAGTCACAGCAAGTAATTAGGAAAGCTAATAGAATGTTATCATTTATTGTGAGGGGAATTGAATACAAAAGTAGGGAGAATATGTTTTAGTTATACAGAGCACTAGTGAGAACACATCTGGAATACTGAGTAAAGTATTGGTCATCTTATTTAAGGAAGGATGTAAATGCATTGGTAGTCGGTCAGAGGAGGTTTACCAGACTAATACGTGGAATAGACATGTTGTCTTATGAGCAAAGGTTGGACAGGCTAGGCTTGTCTCCATTGGAGTTCAAAAGAGTAAGAGGTGACTTGATTGAAACAAGGGGTCTTGACAGGATGGACATGGAGCAGATGTTTCCTCTTGTGAGAGAATCTAGCATTAGGATTCAGTATAAAATAAGGGGTCACCCATTTAAAATGGAGGTGAGGCAAAATGTTTTCTCTCAGAGGGCTGTGAATCTTTGGAACTTTCTTCCTGAAAAGGCAGGGGAAGCAGAGCCTTTAAATTGTTTTAGCTGAGGTGGATAGATTCTTGATAAGCAAGGGGATGATAGATTATCAGAGTAGGCAGGGTGCAAATTTGAGGTTACTATCAGATTACTCATGACCTTATTAAATGGCAGAGCAGACTCAAGGGGCTGAATGGCCTACTCCTGCTCCTTGTTCAAGATGTTCATGTATTCATATCAAAGAACAAAGAACAAAGAAGAACAAAGAACAGTACAGCACAGGAAACAGGCCCTTCGGCCCTCCAAGCCTGTGCCGCTCCTTGGTCCAACTAGACCAATCGTTTGTATCCCTCCATTCCCAGGCTGCTCATGTGACTATCCAGGTAAGTCTTAAACGATGTCAGCGTGCCTGCCTCCACCACCCTACTTGGCAGCGCATTCCAGGCCCCCACCACCCTCTGTGTAAAAAACGTCCCTCTGATATCTGAGTTATACTTCGCCCCTCTCACCTTGAGCCCGTGACCCCCGTGATCGTCACCTCCGACCTGGTAAAAAGCTTCCCACTGTTCGCCCTATCTATACCCTTCATAATCTTGTATACCTCTATTAGATCTCCCCTTATTCTCCGTCTTTCCAAGGAGAACAACCCCAGTCTACCCAATCTCTCCTCATAGCTAAGACCCTCCATACCAGGCAACATCCTGGTAAACCTTCTCTGCACTCTCTCTAGCGCCTCCACGTCCTTCTGGTAGTGCGGCGACCAGAACTGGATGCAGTACTCCAAATGTGGCCTAACCAGCGTTCTATACAGCTGCATCATCAGACTCCAGCTTTTATACTCTATACCCCGTCCTATAAAGGCAAGCATACCATATGCCTTCTTCACCACCTTCTCCACCTGTGTTGCCACCTTCAAGGATTTGTGGACTTGCACACCTAGGTCCCTCTGTGTTTCTATACTCTTGATGACGCTGCCTTTATTGTATAACTCCTCCCTACATTATTTCTTCCAAAATGCATCACTTCACATTTATCCGGATTAAATTCCATCTGCCACCTCTCCGCCCAATTTTCCAGCCTATCTATATCCTGCTGTATTGCCCGACAATGCTCATCGCTATCCGCAAGTCCAGCCATCTTCGTGTCATCCGCAAACTTGCTGATAACACTAGTTACACCTTCTTCCAAATCATTTATATGTATCACAAATAGCAGAGGTCCCAGTACAGAGCCCTGCGGAACACCACTGGTCACAGACCTCCAGCCAGAAAAAGACCCTTCGACCACTACCCTCTCCTATGGCCAAGCCAGTTCTCCACCCATCTAGCCACTTCTCCTTGTATCCCATGAGCCTTAACCTTCTTAACCAACCTGCCATGTGGGACTTTGTCAAATGCCTTACTGAAATCCATATAGCCGAGGGGCCTATCTTTGACTTTGACTTTGTCAAATGCCTTACTGAAATCCATATAGCCGAGGGGCCTATCTTCTTGTTTTGCAGCATGCATGGGGAAGTCCTTGGCTTTGGTGGATTATGTCTCTCACTGATGGGCTAATGTTATTGATGTAACCTAGTGCAGGCTGGAATAACACTGAGGCACACTATTTCAGTGCCTCATTGAGTTTGACAGCCACAGGCAAAGATGCATGTGACCTTATCTTTGGCAGCAGCTGGTACTGCCGAAAAGGACAGTCTCCACACATATCCCAGTAAACTGCTGGTAAGAAATTTTGAGCCTATATATTCATGGGAGAAGGCATCCTGTGAGCTAACACCCATGTCATCCTACTGCAACTGAAGCTTCCAGGGCTGTAGTCAATAGCCCTACTTCCTCTAAGCACATTGGACATGCAAGCAAAAAACCCATTGAAAGCAATCAGAGCTTTGCCTAAAGCCCCAATACTGATTTAATGCATTGCTTTTAGAAACGCCTGCTTTCACTTCCAACAACCAGAAGTCCCAAAAAGCTTAAAATCAGCAGTCCAAATAAACTAACCAGTGATCTAGCCAGGAGGAGCTGATGACAGATTTAAATATTGTTGAAAATGGTATCCTCCAGGCTATTCCTGCTCATGATTTATGTGACTGAGTTAGGATTGTCAAATAGGAGCCCAGAGCTGTTGACAGAGGCATTTGGCCCCTTAAATAATCATTGGACCCCAATTAGCTTCTGTAAACCGGTGTCTGCATACATTGGGCAAACATGCTGGATGCCAAAAAGCAGCCCCAGTTCGATGGCATAAGGCACATTTTGAGTTCCACATTGAGGCCTGACTTTCCACACCTTAGTCCTAATTTTTTTTTGCTAGTGAAATGGATGTCTGCAAGTTGAAAGAATAAAGATTGGAAGAATAAAACATTGAATAGAATCAAACATTAATTTATAGTCTATTCATTGTATAGTCAACGTTTACAATAAGCTGACAGAAGGAGAGATGAGGTCAATGATCCATGAAAGTTTGATTCTCTACACTGCTTGACACATGGCAGAAAGCAAATCATTGAATACTTGCCAGAACTCTTGACTAATTCTGGTCATGGTTGAGTGACACCAATGACAGAAGAGTGTGGTACCAACGTACCTAGGGGAGGCTCTAGCACTGAATAACATAACTGAAACATTCCACAGCACTATTCAAAGAAGAACAAGGGAGTTTTCCCAGTGTTCTAACCAACATTTATCCCTCAACCAGGACCTAGAAACTATTGCCATTTGTGGGACCTCACATTGCACAAATTAGATATAGTATTTCCTACATTACGATAGCAAGCATACTGGGCGACATGGTGGCACAGTGGTTAGCACTGCTGCTTCACAGCACCATGGAATCGGGTTCGATTCCCAGCTTGGATCACTGTCTGGAGTTTGCACGTTCTCCCCGTGCCTACGTGGGTTTCCTCCGGGTGCTCCGGTTTCCTCCCACATTCTGAAAGACGTGCTGGTTAGGTGCATTGACCCAAACAGGCGCTGGACTGTTGTGACTAGGGGAATTTCACAGTAACTTCATTGCAGTGTTAATGTAAGCCTTACTTGTGATTAATAAATAAACTTTGTTTTTACTTCGAAAGTACTTTGCTGGCTGCAATGTGCCTAGCAGTGTCCTGAGGTTATGAAAGTCGATGTATAAATGCAAGTTCTTTCTTTTTTTAGTACCTCTGTGTACACAAGACTGCTGTATGCCTTTCACACTTTTGAATAATAACAGAGCCAGACAACAGATTACATCAAAATATGGAAAATAAATATTACAGCCAGCATGACGCATTCAATGCTGGCACCTGCATGCATTGCTGCTACCTTCCAAACACATTTTGCACTACCTAAAGCCAACATCATTGAATAAACACCAGTCATAGAATTAACAAAGTGAAATTATGCCCTCTGATATTAGTGCATGAATGTTAAATTGAAATGAAACTTCTCCCTCTGCTACTGTAACAGAAGTATTAATCCAATTAAAATGGAATTTTAAAAAATAGTGTAGAAAAGTATTTCCTACAAACTTGTTAATATATTTATATATTAAAATTGCACAACACAATTTCCTCCCATACATTATTTTGCAATGGTGTTCCATTATGTTAAACAAGGAAATGGCATATGAATGGAACAGATACTTTAGGCAGGATTTTCCCATCCCGCCCACCACGGGCATTGCAGCGGGCAGAGGGGTGGACCATGCAAAGGTACATTGGCCTCGGGCGGGATTTTCCAGTCTTGGGTCGAGCGCAGCTGGAAAATCACGCCCTTTGCATTTGTCTTCATTGTAGAGGGTGCAAATAACATCTCAGAAATCAGGAAGTAAAAGGAATGGGGGATCTTAAAACAATTAAAATCACCAGGAAAAAGGTACTAAGAAGTTTATTAGAACTAAAAGCTGACAGGTCCTGATGGACTTCATCATAGAGTCTTCAAAGAAGTGGTTGCTGAAATAGTAAATTAATTGGGTTCAAATTTCCAAAATTCCCTTGATTCTGGAAAGGTCTCCTCTGATTAGAAAATAGCAAATATGACTTCTCCATTCAAGAAAGGAGTGAGACGGCAGCAGGAAACTACAGGCCATTTAACATTTGCCACAGGAGATTGCTGGAATCTATTATTAAAGAGGTTATAGTGATGCTCTAAAACCTCAATGCAATCAGGCAGAGTCAATTTAGTTTTGAGAAACCATATTTGACTAATTCGTTGAAATTCAGTGAGGAAGTGACAGGTAACATCGATAAAGGGGAACCTGTGAAAGTAATGCACATAAATTTCCAGAAGGCATTTCACAAGGTATCACATCAAAGATCACGATGGAAAATAAGATCTCATGGTGTATGGGTAACATATTAGCATGGATGAAGGATTGGTTAGCGAACAGAGAGGAAGCAAAAATGGGCAATTTCCAGATGGGCAAGATGTGACGAGTGGAGTGGCAGAGGGATCAATGCTGAGGCCTCACCTATTTATAATTTCTACCAATGATTTTGATGAAGGGACTGAATGTACAGTTGCTAAATTTGCTGATCATACGCAGATACACATGCAGAGGGTCACAGATAAGTTAAGTGAGTGAAAATTGGCAAATGGAATATAATGTGGAAAAACGCGAACTTGCCCAATTTGGCAGGAAGGATAGAAAAGCAGCTTTTTATTCAAATGGAGAGAGATTGCAGAATTCTGAGATACAGAGGGATCTTGGTGTCCTGGTACATGAATCACAAAAAAAGTTAGTATGCAGGTGATTAGGAAGTCAACTGGAATGTTATTGTTTATTGCAAGGGGAGCGGAATATGCAAGTAGAGATGTTTTGCCACAGTTGTACAGGAAGTTGATGAGACCACATCTGGAGTACTGTGTGCAGTTTTGTTTTCCTAATTTAAGAAAGAATATAAACACATGAGAAGCAGCTCAGAGAAAGTTCACTTAACTAATACCTAGGATGGGTTATTATCTTATGAGGAAAGGTTTGACAGACTGGGCCTGTATCCATTGGAAGTTCGAATAATGAGAGGCTATCTTATAAAAACATAATGTCTGCTACGAGAGGACACAGGTTTAAGATGCTGGGGGGTAGGTACAGGGGAGATGTTAGGGGTAAGTTGTTCACACAGAGGGTGGTGGGCGAGTGGAATCGGCTGCCGTCGGTGGTGGTGGAGGCAAACTCAATAGGGTCTTTTAAGAGACTCCTGGATGAGTACATCGAGCTTAATAGGATGGAGGGTTATAGGTAGGTCTAGAAGGTAGGGATGTGTTCGGCACAACTTGTGGGCCGAAGGGCCTGTTTGTGCTGTAGTTTTTCTATGTTTCTATGTTTTCTATATCCTGTGGATTGTTGGCAAGGTGGATGCTGAAAGGATTTTTCCCCTTTTGGGAGACACGGGAACTAGGGCACACAGTTTAAAATAAGGAGTCTCCCATTTAAGATGTAAATGAGAATGCTTTTTCTACTCAGAGACTCAATAATCTTTGGAACGCTCTTCCAGACAAGTGGTAGAGGCAGAGTCATTGAATATTTGTAAGGCAGAGGTAGATAGATTTTTGACTAACAAGGAAGTCAATGGTTACTGGGGGTATGATGTAGGGGGGTTAATTAGGCTAGTAAATACACAACCATAGATTTAGGAATACTAACACAACACTAACTTTAGAATGAATGATCCTGGACTATGGGAACGTAAGCCAGCCAGGGCTGTTGCCATAGAAGACAGCTCTGTATGATTAACAAATATTTCTCATTTAAAACATGTATTTTGAATTTTCAAGGTGGATGTGTTATGCTTTTGGTTACATTTTGTGAAACTTCAGTCAGTGACAAAATACAGCAGGCCCTGGTAGGAGAGCAAAGGAACAATAGTCCCACTGAAACAGTAATGCTATCAGCAATGGTCGGGAACAAGATGGCTACCAATGCTAGCCTTATGAATAGGGTCGTACAACTCCGAGAGATAATGCAGGTGGCGAGCAGACATAAAGAACTTCTCAGGGTCGGACGAGAATCATGTGAAATCCAATGAGGTTTCCCCACGCAGGTTTGTACCCTGCTCGCAGCGCCAAATTATAGATGGGGGTTTCCTCTCAAGGCTATGTATTTGCTTAGACTTAAGCTAAATACAGAGACTCAAAATGCAGTGTACTGATTTTGAAGACGTGACTTCACTTAACCAAATGATCGAAAGGGAGAATGATATAAGGTAAAGAATGCGGGCAGCCGGATATCCATCTGAAGAACAGTGCCCCTGTGAAGGCAATTATAGATTCCCAAAATCATATTGCCTACCTTTCCGGTGGGCATTATCCAGGAAACATTAATACAAATCAGTCAGTAATCATCCTGTCATTAACTCCAGCCAATAACAATACACACCATGACCTAATGGGATTTCATTTGTTATTAAATTACCGACGTTACCTCCATTCTGATGCCCAGTTGGGACACTGGACAGCGAAATGGGAGAATGATTCCCACCGAATTGAACCCACATGACCCTCGTCTGACCCTGAGAAATTCTTTATGTCTGCTCGCCACCTGCGTTATCTCTCGGAGTTGTACGACCCTATTCATAAGGCTAGCATTGGTAGCCATCTTGTTCCCGACCATTGCTGATAGCATTACTGCTTTCAGTGGGACTATTGTTCCTTTGCTCCCCGACCAGGGCCTGCTGTATTTTGTTACCGACTGAAGTTTCACAAAATATAACCAAAAGCATAACACATCCATCTTGTAAATTCAAAATACATGTTTTAAATGAGAAATATTTGTTAATCATACAGAGCTGTCTTCTATGGCAACAGCCCTGGCTGGCTTACGTTCCCATAGTCCAGGATCATTCATTCTAAAGTTAGTATTGTGTTAGTGTTCCTAAATCTATAGTTGTGTGTTCATTAGCCTAATTACCACCCCCCCCCCCCCCCGCCCCTGCATAAGGATAGGAATGTGGAGTTAATGCCACAATAAGATCAGCCGTAATCCTATTGAATGGTGGCATGGGTTTGAAATGGGCTGCTCCTGCTCCTAATTCATATGTTCATACTGGAACTGATGATAACTTCATTTGTTTATATAAACCTATTCCATGTTCTAGCTTCCTGCCAGCAGTATCACCACGAGTTACAGCTGGGTAATACTGGGATCCTTTCAAACAACAGGAATCCTACTGAGAGCTTAAAATGCAGCCGCAATGAAGCCCAGTCAGGAAATGGCATCCAGTTATAGTGGCATCATAACAGTTGGTAAAATGCCACTCTGCCTGAACACCACGATTGGCAGGAGGATCCCAGCTCTGATGTCTGAAACAAATTAAACCTAACTGATTCGCTATTGGATTGTCCATATCACAGAAATTATGGCTGCTATTGATCTCAATTAAGTTTCATTAGCTAGTTTTCAGAATTCACTGCTGAATTACTTTGATCCTGAAAATGACAAATTGATTTTATAAAGGATGCCCCTGTAATTTCCTCCCCTCTCCTGAAAGCACTGATCTTTGTTTATGTGCTGTTTCACTGTGTTAGCTACCTTCCAGTGCTTCACCTAAATAGCCATTCTTCAGGTGGAAATCCAGTCACTGAGACTCAATAGGAGGTGAAATTTGTAAGGGCACCTCTGCTGAGTTCTTTTGATCCTCACAGGAGATCCAAACCATGCACTTTCCAGCAGGAGTTACTGGCTACAGATTAGGAGTAGAAGCCGTGATTGATTTTTCTCAACTCTAGCATTAGGGATTATGAGGCTAATTGGACATCTCCTGCTGCTAAATCAGAGAATCATAGAATAGTGCAGAAGAAGGCCACTCAGTCCGTGGTGCCTGCGCTGGCTCTCTGAAGGTACAGTTCAACTAAAGCCATTTCCCTGTCTTCGCCCTGTAGTCTGCACATTCTTCCTTTTCACATAATAATCCAATTTCCTCTGGAATGTCTCCACCATTCACTAAGGCCTTGCAATCCAGATCTTAACCACTTGCAGAGTGAAAATAAGTCCTCATGTCGCCATTGCTCCTTTTGCTAATTACCTTAAATCTGTGCCCTCAGGCTCTCAATCTTTCCACCAATGGGGACTGGTTCCTCCCTATCAATGCTGTCCAGAGCCCTTATGATTTTGACTATATCTATCAAATCTCCTCTCAATCTTCTTTCCTCCAAAGAGAACAGACCCAACTTCTCCAATCTTTCTACGTAACTAGAGTTCCTTATCCTTGAAGTGATTTTCATGAATATATTCTGCACCTTTTCTAATGCCTTCACATTCTTCCTAAATTGTGGTGTCCAGAACCGGACACACTACTCCAGCTGAGGCGAAACCAGTCTAATGTATGCTAAACAGCTTTAATATAACTTCCCCTGATTTTATACTTGATGTCTCTATTGATAAAGCCAAAGATGATATGTTGTCTTGCCAATTTCAAAGATTCATGCACATATACACCCATATCCCTCTGTTTTTGCACTCCTTTCAGAATTATACCTTTTATTTTGTATTGTCTCTCAGCACTCTTCCAACAAAACCGAATCTCTTTACACTTCTCTGCGTTAAATTTCACCCTGTCACAAGTCCACCTATTCCACCAGCTCAGGACTTGTTCTCTCTTCCCCGCTCCTCAATTGATCATAACAGAGTTTTTGTCACATGTAAGGATGAAGGTATTAATTCAATGTCTGTGCTTAATCATCTATGTGCCAATTGTAAAGAACTCAGTCTAATAGGCTTTCTTGAATTCACACTAACATGCACACCTGCACACACAATTACAAGTTCTCCAGTACTTTTTGGCCAAATTAAAATTTGCTGCAAAAAGGCAAACACAGAGTTAACTATTGATGAGTTCTCTTGTGTCTGTGGCTGAGGCAGATCTCTTCCATGGTCGTCTTGGAATTTCAGTGGAGTTGAGGCCCATGTAGACTGTAAATTTCGGGAAGAGTCTCTTTTTTAACCTTAATCCATCTTTTCTAAAAGCTAATGAAGTCACACCTGATGTTCCTTTTGATGGAAATTCTCTCTGTGATGAATTTCAAACGGTAACAGAGATGGGGGCCAAAATTCTTTGCCACCGTTTTTGGTGCACACGATAGGGGTTTGGGCAGAGGATACAATGGGAATGCCAAAATAGATTTTACACCAGCAAGATTTCCCATTCCCAATGTCCCTATCCCCCGCCAATGATCTAATAGGGTTCCTGCCATGAAAGGTCGGGAACCTCATTACCAAAACATTAACATCTCATTAGTGGGCTTTCCCACTTTATTATTCCCCCCATGTTAGGAAATGGTCCCCACCAGGATCGCACTATCCCTTGGTATTGCCGGGGGCAGTACCTAGGCACTGCCATGGTACAGTGCTGGGGAGAGTGTGCTTCCAATGGAGAGGTCCATGGCGGGATTCCCTCTGTCCATGGAAGAGGGATTCACCATGTTTGTGGTGGTGTGGGTGAGGAGTTCCCCATATCTGTGGGGGGATTTGCCATGTCCTTGGTGGGGGTTCTTCATGTCCATGTGGGGTGTTTCCCCTGTATCCATGGCTGGGGTGGATGGGGTTTCAGTGTCCATGTGTCCATGGTGGGGGTTCCCCATGTGCATAAGAGGGGGGATTTCCTGGGTGCATGGCTTCTGCTTCCATGGGGAACCTGATTCTTATTTTTCTGCTTCTGAAATGTGAAATACCTTTGAATATTCAGCGTCAGGCTTGTTTACCTTGCAGCCATATCAGTTAACATATTCCCATTTATTTCTAATAGTGCCATTAAGTACACAGTTATCTTGTCCGTTGCCGCCACATCTTCAGGGCAAGAGTACAATGAGTATACTGGAGAATATAACCAGCAGTGACTTTGCAGGATCCACCAAATCCAGTGGCAAGAAATGCAGTTCAGCTACAGCATCCTCTGCCAAGCCAACTTGCCCAGCGTCCCTCAAAGCCAGCTGGGCAGGATGTTTGTGTCCCTGACACCAGACTCCTGAAGCAACTGCTCTACTCACAACTCAATTGTGGCAGGAGATTCCCAGGAGAACAATGGAAATACATTAGGGATATCCTCAAAGTGTCCCTGAGGTGGTCAAACATCTTTTTTGACTTGTGGGAGTCCCTGGCTTGCGATTGACCAAAAAGGGGAAGACCCATCTGGAAATGCACCAAAAACACCGAGAGACTTCACCACGAACATGCAGAGGTGAAGTCGGGGTGCCGGAGGGAGTGCACAAACCTCCAAACAACCCATCTACCCAACTAGTCAAGCATCGCCTGCCCCACATGTGGCAGAATCTGCAGATCACATATTGGACATATCAGCCATCCCAGATCCTGTTGAATTGGAATGGAAGCAAATCAGCCCCAGTCCCGAAGGGCTGTCTAGAACAATGTGCATGGTAAAGGGCGACAAGCATGTAGTAATGTTTTCTCTCTTGCTATGTTGTGAATGCATTTATTTAAAGAGATAAGCTTTCCCAAAGTGGGAATATAATGAAATTAAACCAATGCTCACTTTTTTTTAAAGAGATTTGAACTGAAGTCCATGTCACATCAAGAATGGAAAGCACTTCAGCAATCTTCCTAAGGCAACAGGCCAGCAATGCTGATGTCCCCGTGGTATGAATCCATAGGCATCAGCTGGCAATCAGTACCTGACCATTCCTTTACATCTGATCCTGTACAGAAAGCTGAAATCAATATGCCAGGCAAGCCTGAACTGGCCCTCCATCAAATGTCTTTTATATACAAATCCAGAATCCAGCAGAAGCCACTGGATAGGAACTAAGAACAGAAACCCTCACAGATTTTTCTCCTCTCTCACCCAAGGTGCTGAGGGCTAACTACAACATTCTTCAAGTGGTTTTCTTGCTGCCATTAGCTAACCCAGCACAGACTTGGAATTGAACCTGGCACCTTCCTGTCTTATAGCTCATAACCATAATGGATGTGTCTTTACTCACTGAGCCACAAGAAGTGGATTCAAGAGAGCAGTTTTTAAAAATTGGGTTCTTTAATGCATAAAAAATTGCGTTAAGACTGCCGTGCTCTGTGTGAGTTCGCTGAGAAGATGAAAGGTATCATTTTATTGGTGCTTCTGTCACATCTTTAAATCAAATGATGTTTCAGCTGGTTGTGCTTATCTTCAATTTGAGTAATTTGGTAAAATTGCATTAACGAGTAGCTGCAAAATAAATGGAATGTCAGAACCCCATCTGCACCTTCAAGAGAGAAGGACATTTTAAATTACTGTGGGAAATCTTCAGTTAGAAGGAATTAACATTTGCAGGAACAGGGCATTAACAAGCACTGTAATACTCAATACAACAGGAACTAGGTCAAGGGAGGCAAATACACAGAACGAGAGGGAAAGAAGCAGAGAAAGAGATGCATAGAGAGAAATGCACATTTTTAAATGATACAGAAAGCCACATAGGTAGAATGGAAGACAGACAAAGAAAGAATGGGACAGAAAAAGAATAAGATAAAGACATTTACAATAAAAAAAGATGCTCACAGACAAAGAGAATGGAAAAAGATGCACAGAAACAACTAGAAGAACTAAAAAACACATAGAAGGAATGTGAGAAAAAGCAAAATAGACAAAGAATTAGACTTAAATGAAGGCAAATGGGGTATCGTCCATTGGTTAAAGCGAGCCACTGAGAGGCCCAAGTCACCTTATTTTGGCAAAGCCTGCAGGTATTTAACTGGGAACTGGTGGATCTTCCTCAGGACCAATACTTTGAGGACAGAAATCCCTCCCTCACCGACAGCTGCCAATCAATCAGAGACCAGCATTGCTCAGCAACGCCATTAGGAGACCGATGGCTGCTGCTGGTAATGCTCAAGGGTAAGATAGCTGAGGGACCATAGACCATGGAGGGAGTTGTGGGGTGGGGGTCATGGGGTGAGCGTCACATGGTAAGGAGGAAGAGGATAGATGTTAGCAACAAAGACAGGGGTGGCTCTCAATGGATACCCATCCAAACACCCCCCCAAATCCCCTCCCCGAGCGCCACTTCTCAGTGTTGGGTCTCTCAATCAGGAACTAATTTGGCATCAAACCCAAACAGGGTTTTTTTGGGGGCTCCTTAAATGGCAAGTCTCCCACCTGCCACGGGGTGAATACCAGTGCCGGAAAAATGTCCTTTCCCCATCTGTGGAGCGTCAATCAGGTGTCAGCACAGACTAAGGACTTCAGTTATAAGACTGAATTGAGTTATAGGACACACAAACTTCCAATCTGCCCAGAATGAAAGAGACACCTAAAAGATATTTGCATTTATTAATCACAAATTGGGGCATAATACCAGATTTACATAAAAAGACTTGTGTTATTAAGTATTGCAAACAAGAAAGACATTTGCTATACATACAACATCACAGAAGTAAAAGATAATTAAAGTCCACCTCATTCTGCAGCACTTTATTTTGCCAGCCATCGATATGAGGTTGGCATATTGTGACATTTCATGACCACAGAATCAGCTTTAAGTATCTGATTTTCTTTTCCAGTCATTGGAATTCAGTCATTTTTTTTCACAAAGCTTTAATACAGATTAAAATGTTAGGAACTTCACGAAGACGAGGCGATGGTCTCGTGATATTATCTCTAGACCATCAATTCAGAAATTCAACTCATGTTCTGGGGACCTGGATTCAAATCCCGCTACGGCAGATGGTGGAATTTGAATTCAATAAAAAAAATTGAGAATTAAGAATCGACTGATGACCATGAAACCATTGTCAATTGTTGGGAAAAACCCATCTGGTTCACTAATGTCCTTTAGGGAAGGAAATCTCTTGTCGTTACCTGGTCTGGCCTACATGTGACTCCAGAGTTGCAGCAATGTGGTTGACTCTCAACTGCCCTCCAAGGGCAATGAGTGATGGGCGATAAATGCTGGCCAGCCATGTCCCATGAATAAATTTTTTTTAAACTTAACTGGTTTCTTCCATTTCTCAATGTAAGTTAAAATTGATACCCTCTTTTCTGTCCACAACTCCATTATGCAGCAATCTCCCATTCCTGTTCCAACTTTGTAATCCTTGGCTTTCTATTTAGTTCTAACGGAACTCAACACAAGATTCAGGAATAGTGTGTGGTCTTTTTCTTGGGTATTTTACAATTCATTGGTCTGAGCACTGACTTTACTGAATTCCAAATTTAGCCATGCCCCAGTTTCTTTGAAGTGAGGATGTTGAAAACAAACAGGAACTCCGCCAGCGGTCTGATTTGGTGTTTTGCATACAGATCTTCAGCGAAAATGTAGCTTGGTGGAAAAGGAGATTACTTTCCTGAATGAGCCTATTATTTCTCTTTTCCTGGTGCAATAGACATATGTATTTCTGTTTATATTTCAAGGTTCTAGAACATGAGAGGGTGGTTGTGGAGAGTTGTTTTTCAAACTGGAGGCCTGTGACCAGCAGTGTGCCTCAGGGATCAGTGCTGGATCTACTGTTATTTGTCATTTATATTAATGATTTGGATGAGAATATAGAAGGCATGGTTAGTAAGTTTGCAGATGACACTAAGATTGGTGGCACAGTGGACAGTGAAGAAAGTTATCTCCCATTGCAACGGGATCTTGATCAATTGGGCCAATGGGCTGACGAATGGCAGATGGAGTTTTATTTAGACAAATGCGAGGTGATGCATTTTGGTAGATTGAACCAGGGCAGGACTTACTCAGTTAATGGTAGGGCGTTGGGGAGAGTTACAGAACAAAGAGATCTAGGGGTACATGTTCATAGCTCCTTGAAAGTGGAGTCACAGGTGGACAGAGTGGTGAAGAAGGCATTCGGCATGCTTGGTTTCATCGGTCAGAACATTGAATACAGGAGTTGTGACGTCTTGTTGAAGTTGTACAAGACATTGGTAAGGCCACACTTGGAATACTGTGTGCAATTCTGGTCACCCTATTATAGAAAGGATATTATTAAACTAGAAAGAGTGCAGAAAAGATTTACGAGGATGCTACCGGGACTTGATGGATTGAGTTATAAGGAGAGGCTGGATAGACTGGGACTTATTTCTCTGGAGCGTAGGAGGCTGAGGGGTGATCTTATAGAGGTCTATAAAATAATGAGGGGCACAGATCAGCTAGATACTCAATATCTTTTCCCAAAGGTAGGGGAGTCTAAAACTAGAGGGCATAGGTTTAAAGGGAGAGATACAAAAGTGTCCAGATGGGCAATTTTTTCACACAGAGGGTGGTGAGTATCTGGAACAAGCTGCCAGAGGTAGTAGTAGAGGCGGGTACAATTTTGTCTTTTAAAAAGCATTTAGATAGTTACATGGGTACGATGGGTATAGGGGGATATGGACCAAATGTAGGCAATTGGGATTAGTTTAGGGGTTTTAAAAAAAAAGGGCGGCATGGACAAGTTGGGCCGAAGGGCCCGTTTCCATGCTATAAACCTCTATGTCTCTATGATTTTTTTTTTATTTCCATCTGTTTCTTGCCAGTTTCATTTGTCTCCATTTTCAAAGGTTTCTCTGGGTATCTTTGTAAAGTATTCTCTGTAAGAGCTGCAGGCTGCCTGTATAAATGAGAGTAGGTCCACTAGATTTCCTACGATCACAAATAGTGAGAAATATTATTAGCACTGACTACTTAATTGTTTCACTTAACTGTGGGCTAACCACCGGAATTGATCAGTGCTTCCACCACTATCATCAGGACAGATTGGGTGTGTGGTGAACCATAGTTGGTTACCACTATGAGTGCTGAGCCATGGATGGTCAGCACTATGGGTGTTTGTAGATATGTTACTGTTGTCACTGTTGGGGTTAGGGTTGGGCTGTTCTACCTGTTGATATTGTTCTGTGGTACACTCCAGTTGGCTCCGCCTACCTGGGGAAGTATAAAGGTCACTGCACTGCCTGGTGACCCTTTAGTCTGGGATTGTATTGTATATAGTGTGCTCCATTCTTGTTAGTAATAAAAGCCTTTATTTCCCGGGTACAATCTAGCTTCCCGAGTGATTTAATCGCGCATCAATTTTATACTAACAAAATTTTGAAAAAAAAACCATGGAGCAAATGTTGGAACCCGATCGGCTTACTTTAGATCCACGTGCGGCAGGAGCATCGAACACTTTCGACCATTGGTTAAAGTGTTTTCAAGACTACATCGATGCCTCAACAGCCATTCAAAACGACGCCGATAGACTGCGGGTCCTCCACGCGAGGGTAAGCGACACCGTATATTTATCAATCCGCGATGCCCAAGACTACATAGGGGCCATCGAACTACTTAAGAAACGGTACAACAAACCGCCAAACGAGATCCATGCTCGACACCTTCTAGCCACTCGACGGCGGCAGCCCGGCGAAACGACAGAACAGTACCTGTGTGAACTTCAGCAGCTAGCCAGAGCCTGCAACTGCAAGCCAGTGTCGGTGGCCCAGTATACGAACGACTTGATCCGAGATGCGTTCGTGGCGGGAATCGGCTCGTCGTATATTCGCCTTCGACTGCTAGAGCAAGATAATCTAGACCTCGCTAAGACAGTAGAATTGGCTGACGCGATGGAAACGGCCTCCAGAAGTCCAGAAACGTACCCCACCGACCACATGGGAACATCGTGGCAAGTACAGCCACCGACTCAACTTTATTCAGCGGCTCCGAAAAACTGCGCGATTGTGTTTCCAACCTCGGACCTGATGACGGCGGCAGCTCCAGGAGGCCCGCGGTGTTACTTCTGTGGATTGGCGAAACACCCTCGGCAGCGATGTCCAGCTAGAACGGTATTGTGCTCCGCGTGTGGAAAGAAAGGGCATTATGCCAAAGTCTGCAGGACCAAACCACTCTCCAAACATAGCAGCGCGGCGTGTGATTCTCCTGAGCCTGTCTCCTTGTCTCCAGCGTCTTCGAGGTCTTCCACCACGTGCGATTCCAGAGCGCCGCCATTCCTGACGACGGAGACGCAAGACACGTGCGACCTGCAGGGGCCGCCACTTTTAGCGCCACCGACCACGTGCGATCCATGGGCGCAGCCGTTTTGGTCGGCACCGACCGCAGACGACCAGCAGGGGTCATCATCATCAACCATCTCAGCTGCCTGCAGTTGCACCCAAAACCCAACGGTGGGGTCAATCATCCTGGACCAGGCCAAGCCTCACAGACTCGACAAGTCCATGATGGGCATAGAGGTAAATGGACGCCAAATTCATTGTTTGTTTGACAGCGGGAGCACGGAGAGCTTCATTCACCCTGACACCGTGAAACGGTGTGGTCTCCGAGTACGGACTGTCAGACAGACAATTTCGATGGCGTCGAGGTCCCGGTCTGTTACCGTGCTAGGGAGCTGCGTGGTCAACCTAACGGTGCGGGGCACAGTTTACGAGAACTTCAGGCTCCTTGTGTTACCGCACCTTTGCGCTCCGATACTCCTGGGACTAGACTTTATGGTCCACCTGAGGAGTGTAACCCTGCAGTACGATGGGCCACTCCCTCCACTTTCTGTGGGAGCACAGCAGCCTCCAAATTGCCCAGCGCGCTCCACGTGTAGCCTCTCGACACTCAGAATCACCCCACCATCTTTATTCGAGAATCTCGTGCCAGGCTGCAAGCCCATCGCAACCAAGAGCAGGCGTTACAGCGCTGAGGATCGGATCTTTATTCGATCTGAAGTTCAGCGGCTCCTCAGGGAAGGGATCATCCAACCTAGCTCTAGTCCATGGAGAGCGCAAGTCGTGGTGGTTAAAACTGGAAACAAACCCCAGATGGTCATAGACAATAGTCAGACCACTAATAGATATACGCAGCTGGATGCGTATCCTCTCCCGCGCATATCTGACATGGTCAACCAGATTGCGCAGTACCGGGTGTTCTCCACCATTGACTTGAAGTCAGCTTACCACCAGCTCCCCATTCACCCAGAGGACCGAAAATACACGGCCTTTGAGGCGGATAGTCGTCTTTATCACTTTTTAAGGGTTCCCTTTGGCGTCACGAATGGGGTCTCGGTCTTCCAGCGTGCAATGGACCGAATGGTGGACCAGAACGGGCTGCGGGCTACCTTCCCATACCTGGATAACGTCACCATCTGCGACCATGACCAGCAGGACCACGATGCCAACCTCCTTAGATTTTTACGCACTGCGTCTCGCCTGAATCTGACCTACAACAGGGAGAAGTGCATATTTCGCAAGCGCCGCCTAGCAATTCTCGGATACGTGGTGGAAAACGGGGTCCTTGGCCCTGATCCAGACCGTATGCGTCCCCTCCTTGAACTTCCCCTGCCCACTAGCATCAAAGCACTGAGAAGATGCTTAGGCTTCTTTTCATACTATGCACAGTGGGTTCCCAATTATGCGGACAAAGCCCGTCCGCTCATCAAGTCTACCTCCTTTCCCCTAGCAACAGGGGCTCGCTTAGCCTTTGAAGGGATAAAAGCCGACATCGCGAAAGCCACGATGCGCGCTGTTGATGAGTCCATCCCCTTTCAGGTGGAGAGTGATGCATCTGATTTCGCCCTGGCCGCCACACTTAACCAGGCGGGCAGGCCTGTCGCCTTTTTCTCTCGCACCCTCCAAGGCCCTGAAATTCGGCATTCTGCGGTGGAAAAGGAGGCCCAGGCCATTGTGGAGGCCGTTCGGTATTGGCGCCATTACTTGGCGGGAAAACAATTCACCCTGCTCACGGACCAGCGGTCCGTGGCGTTCATGTTCAACAACACGTTACGGGGTAAGATCAAAAATGATAAAATCTTGAGGTGGAGAATCGAACTCTCCACCTACAACTATGATATCATGTACCGTCCAGGGAAGCTCAATGAGCCCTCAGACGCCCTGTCGCGTGGAACATGTGCAAGAGTGCAGGAGAATCGATTACAGGCCCTCCACAATGATCTCTGCCATCCGGGGGTCACTCGGCTCTTCCATTTCGTAAAGGCCCGGAATCTACCCTACTCAGTGGAGGATGTCAGGTCCATAACCCGAAGCTGCCAGGTATGTGCTGAATGCAAACCGCACTTCTACCGACCTGACAGGGCACACCTCATTAAGGCCACTCGCCCTTTTGAAAGACTGAGTGTGGACTTCAAGGGCCCCCTTCCTTCGACAGATTGGAACGTGTACTTCCTCAATGTGATTGATGAGTACTCACGATTCCCTTTTGTCATTCCCTGTTCTGATACGACCGCTGCCACGGTTATGAAAGCATTACGGGATCTTTTCACCCTGTTCGGTTACCCCAGCTATATCCACAGTGATAGGGGCTCGTCATTCATGAGTGACGACTTGAGGCAATACCTGCTCTCAAAAGGGATTGCCTCAAGTAGAACTACGAGTTACAACCCTAGGGGTAACGGACAGGTTGAATGAGAAAATGCTACAGTCTGGAAGGCTGTCTTACTGGCGTTGAGGTCTAAAGGTCTTCCAGTCTCCCATTGGCAAGAGGTACTCTCTGATGCGCTCCATTCCATCCACTCACTCCTGTGTACGGCAACCAACGCTACTCCACATGAGAGGATGTTTTCCTTCCCTAGGAAGTCTTCCTCTGGGACCTCATTACTGTCTTGGTTGACGTACTCAGGACCTGTCCTCCTGCGGCGGCATGTTAGGACCCGCAAGTCCGACCCTTTGGTTGAACAGGTCCATCTCCTCCACGCCAACCCTCAATATGCCTATGTGGCATATCCTGACGGGCGCGAGGACACGGTCTCTATTAGAGATCTGGCGCCTGCAGGGGACTTGGAAACCCCAGTCGCTCCCACACCCCTAGTTAGGGACCCCCTGACCCTTATCTCCCCTCCTGACACGGCGCGGGCAGTATTGGGACCACCACTTAATCCTCTTACTCCCGTGTACAGCTTGCCTGAGTCCAGGAGATTGTCGCCACCTCGAGGCGTGCTCGAGTCCAGCAGATTGTCGCCACCTCGTGGTCCACCTGTCCGTGAGGAACTGGAGGAGTCATTGGACACCGCCTTGGAGAGAAGGTCACCACGGTTACCAGAACCGGCGTTACCGCCAGTGTTGAGGAGGTCGCAGAGACGGTGCGGTCCTCCAATACGACTGAACTTGTGAATATATGAACAGTTGTTCTGTTTTTTTGCCCCGCCGGCCTTTGTTTTTAAAGGAGGGGTGAATGTGGTGAACCATAGTTGGTTACCACTATGAGTGCTGAGCCATGGATGGTCAGTACTATGGGTGTTTGTAGATATGTTACTGTTGTCACTGTTGGGGTTAGGGTTGGGCTGTTCTACCTGTTGATATTGTTCTGTGGTACACTCCAGTTGGCTCCGCCTACCTGGGGAAGTATAAAGGTCACTGCACTGCCTGGTGACCCTTTAGTCTGGGATTGTATTGTATATAGTGTGCTCCATTCTTGTTAGTAATAAAAGCCTTTATTTCCCGGGTACAATCTAGCCTCCCGAGTGATTTAATCGTGCATCAGGGTGCCCCACCCAAATTTCCACTATATCTAACAATCAAGCCCTATGGCTTTTGGCTATTACCTCAATGTTTACTTTCTTTATTTTGGTCACTATTAAGAGATTTACCTTCCAGATCCAAGAAAGTGGGGTTGATATTCCTCAGCGCTTCTGCCCCTCCACCACAGTGACTTTGTTAGAAGTTCAGTGGAAACTCAATCTACACACACAACCGGATATTTGCCATAATTACTATGACAAGACAGTAAAAGGAAATCCAACCCACAGTTTACAAAACCTTATATCTTTTCTGATGATGGTGGATGCTAGCTGTGTAATTTCCAATACTATGGTTTCTGTTCTGTTTTACTGGTGGCTGAGGGAGGAATGCCAAGGAACTATGCCATAGCATCTCTAGTTCTTTTAAATTTTAGTTAGTGCTGATGCACAGCTAGTGGTAACCCCAAAGTAAACCTATCAAATTCATTAAAGATGGCCTCAGGGAAATCCAGTATAAAACATGCATGATGGAGACTGGGTCACTGACACCAATATAAAAACAGCTTTAAATAGTCACCTGAGTTAGCAGATATGCCTATATTTAACATCTCAATTGAAAGACAACACCTTCTACAAAGCAGCACTTCCTCCACATGTCAGCCTAGATTATGTGTTTAAAAGCCGAGATGGGCTTAAACCCAAAACTTTCTGATTCAAGAGATGAGAGTGCCAGTAACCACAGTCAGCCCCTGCAATGAAAGCCTGCACAGGCAATGAAAACACTCATAGAAACGGGGAGGGTGCAGGGAAAAAAGGTAAGCAATTATTTATATGTCCAGGGCCTCCTATTATAAGCGACAGGTATCAGTGCTTAAACAGCCCCATAGCCATTCACCTTCTGCTTTCTAAATTGCCTCATTTATTGGTGGTCGTAAAACTAGCCCATAAACACCAGCAGGAACTTGTCTTGCAGCTTCCAATTTCGTTCCCAATTAACTGAGTCCAACACAAGGCTAACTGTTACACCCATCAGTCGGGTTTAAATGTGCACTTACAGAAATAGTAGTTTGATGGTTTCTGTGGTTCAGTTTTCCCTTTGCTTTTCTTCACTCTGCCCAAATCCCCTGAAGGCTAATTCCACACCTGGAACATCATTACCTAACAATAGATACTGCATTAGGAGGGAAAAAAGCCACGGGCACGCTTCACCGAACTCCCTGAAAAGGGCTTTCACTTGTCTGACTCCATGTATTTCCGCTCTCCTGCTTCTGTTTGTGGTTTGAGTAAATAGTGCTAGCCTACATTCCTCACAAGCCTTGCTCATTTAGCAACCTCTGCTGCAGTTTTCTGTGTGAGAGAGATTTTGTGCGTAAGTTAACCCTTAAAGCTTCTTTGCCTCCTGTGCTCTGTTAATCAATCAGTGCCCTTAATCTTCAATCTGCCCCGAATTTCTCACCTCCTCCCTGAAGAGGCTGAGATTGGGTACAGTTTTACAGTTTTATACAAGTGGCTATTCGTAATATGTGAGACTAAGCAGTGGGTGTGGCAAGCTATTTGACTCCATTTGTGCACCATTGTGTAAGAAGCATTGGAACACGAGGCCTGGATATGTTTTCCCTGTCATAGCCCAGGGGCCTTCAGGCTATTTGTAATACATCATCAGAAATCAGCTAATTAAGCACAGACCAGAAACTGAAGCTGAGTGCTTTGTGGCTTAGAACCACACTAGCTTTGTCAATTCTGATTTCAACGTAAATAGAATGCTCTTTGATAAGAGATGATGCACACAGGAAGCATGTTTGAGGAATCTCAATCTTTATGGGGTCAATTCAGGAGAGATCATATGCAGTTGAAGGAAAATAAAGTATTGGAGATGGAAGGAGGGACACTTCCATTCCCCGGAGGAGTTGTACCCGGCAGGGACCCCAAAAGATTCATTGGTGGACCCTCTCCTGAAAACCCCATGAACGTGCTGTGTGGGAAATGCCCAGGAAGTTAAAACTTCAAATGGGCAATTACCCTGCAATTGAATACTCCAATTTAAATCCGAGACTTTGGATGGTTCCAATCCTCTTAGTAGAATAGTTACCCAAAAGAAGTTAGAAGGGTTAAAATCAATAGTCATTGTTTGTAGTACAGAACTTGAATATTGCTGGAAAAAAAAGACTTGTTGAAGCTTTTTGTCTTGCACTCATCAGGACAACACAAGAATATCAGCATAAGGGGAAAACAACAATTTATACTGATTCGGAAGAGAATGCTAATTGGTTGGCAAGTGCACTGTGATCAGTAGAGGCGTCAACCACTACTACATTCTGGGCAACTATGGTACCGACCACCTCACCCCCAACTCCAGCACTGCACATCCCCCACTGTCCCCACCGACCACCACCCCAACCACTGACATGGCCCCGGCCACCCACACCCCAATGACTACCCTCCCCAATTCCCAACAAACCCCACACCCCCTAACTACTTTCCTCACCCCTCTGACTAAGCCCCCCTTGGCTCAACTGCTCTCCCCACCCCTGATCACCCACCCACACTGCAGAATATCCCTCATCCCCACCCTCTATCCCCCTCGACAATGCCCCAACTAATTTTAACCCACTTGACTACCCCTGACTCCACCAACTACCGACCCCACACAACTACATCCCAAGCCCCAACTAGCCTGTCCAGGTCCCATGACTGCCCCCCGTACCCCCCTGGCCCTCCTACCCAAACTATTATCCCCACCCCCACTCCCTCTTGACTATCCCCCGACTGTCCTCCACAATCCCAACTAACCCTTACTTTGATCCTGACCACCCCAAACCCCTGACTTCCCTCCCGATCTTCCAGCTATCCCCCCAGCCCCGTGATTACTCTCCCCACCCGAGCTAACCCCAACCCTCAGACTACTCTCCCCATGACAATCCTCCCAATCCTGCTCCAAACACCTCACCACACCCCCCCATCACCTGACACCCTCTCACCACCCAAGCCACCCCTACCGCAAAACACCTGACCCTGACCACCCAACTCCCACATCCTGGCCACCCAACATCCTGTCTCCACACTGACCACCTCACCTCCCCTGACCACTCCACAGGCCCTGACCAGCCAAACCCCCGACTACTCCCTGACCACCCGATTTCCCCCCATTACAACCACCCTAACTACTCACCCACTTAGCTTACACACTTATCTTCACCCTGGCTTCTCAAAATGGCCGGAACCTTTAAACTTACCTGATGTACGGCCGTTTGTGTTATAAAAAGGGGCTGTTGCTTTCTTTCCCCTGACACGACTGTGCTGCACTGGAAGGACTCCGGAGCTGCTGTGCTGCACATTTCTCAGCAGGCCCGGGTCGGCAGATCAGGTGAAAAATGTGCAGCGCCCGACCCGGGTAAATAAGAAGGAGGAGAGTGGCAATCCAATGGTGATTGCCTCTCCATGGTGGTTCTGACCCATTTCTCCCAGTAACCCACAAACCTTTGGTGACCTCAATCTCTTTCTCCATCACACTGGCAAGGAATGACATTCTCTTTGTCATGAGGTTGGATGTTGACTTTGGATTAACAATTTTCACAGTATTCAGTTGTATCTCCTGTGATGAAGCAGCCCATGCCAACCTACAGCAGAACATGGATAACATCCAGGCTTGGGTTGACAAGTGGCGGCAAACGCTCCCACTGTGTAAGTGCCAAATAATGAACAAGCGACAGTGCAGTCATCTACCTGGACTTTCAATGGCATCAGCCTTTCTGTTACTTTCAAAGTTAAAATTTGGAAGGCATCTAAAGATGAATTGGACCAGTCATGTTAATACCATGATGATTGAAGCAGGACAGAGATTCGGTGATGAGCTGCTCACCTCCTGATCCCTCAAAGTCTCTCCATCTTCTGTAAGGTTCAAGTCAGCAGAGCAATTGCTTACCTGCCTACAATCAAGCAGATGTACAGAGTCTAAGACAGGGCAGCTTCCTTGACTGGTATCCTTCTTCCTTGATTCAAAGTTCAACTCCTCTATCACTGGTACACTGTGGCTGTAATATATCTATAGGATGCAGCAATCTAGCAAGGTTTCTGTCTGTGTGGAGTCTGCACATTCTCCCCGTATCTGCGTGGGTTTCCTCTGGGTGCTCCGGTTTCCTCCCACAGTCAGAAAGATGTGCTGGTTAGGTGCATTGACCCAAACAGGCACCGGAGTGTGGCGACTAGGGGAATTTCACAGTAATTTCATTGCAGTGTTAATGTAAGCCTTACTTGTGACTAATAAATAAACGAATAAACTTAAACTTTCTTTGACAGCACAAGGACTACAGCAGCTGAAGAAGAAAGCCCATCACCATATTTTCAGTGACCTGCCAGCATCACCCACATCGCAAGAATAAAGAGAAAAGCATTCCGGCTCTGTGTGAAGATTGTTACGCACTCACATTCAAATGGGTCTAAGGGGAAATGGGGATGCTGAGGGATATTGATCTGTAGCTCCCAGGATTGATCCCCAGTCTGTGTTGAGTTATCTGAATTCAGATAAGGTAGGAACTGTGCTACCACCTTTGAGTTAGGGAGCAAGTAATTCAGCAAGGCTTTTTGCTCCTAATCATTGGAGAGTGATTCCTGCAAGTAAGTATGCCTGTGTGAGTGATAGATGAAGACATTTTTGAGTTCAGTTGTGATTCCTCTGCCTCTACAAACACACATACACACACGCACAATCATAGCTGAATAACCACTTGCACCCACTGTTCAGGTTCATATGTGAAAAATGACTATTTGATTGAAGTGCTGGAAAGAACCAAACCTCACCAAGAAACAGTAATTCCCAGAGAGAGAAAATTGGCAGGGAATTGAAAAAAAAACTTTTTTTGAGATCTAAATTGCCTTTCTTGGTGGCTGGTGAAAATAGCATCTTCTTGTGCCCAAGCTACCCTGACGTTTATTCACCAAACTTTCCCCAAATGTTGTTTGTCTTTGTCTGAGGCATTGGTTCAAATTCAACCCAGACAATTAAGAGTACATTTTCTCTCCACTGGCTATATGGAGCAGAAATTGGCACGCCACTATGAACAGGGTACAGAGAATGATCTCTGTCCAGAATGAGTCTGCCTGAGGCACAGTCAATGTTGAGCCTTGTGCTGTATTGAAATGATGCTGGCGAATCAGCATTGGACTTTGGCCCACTGTGACTCCAGCAATGGCCTTCAAATGGGAAGAGGCAATCATCAGGTGTGGGTAGCAATTGGGGAGTGGTGGGCGGCAGAGGGGGGGGGGGAGGGGGGGAGTGGGGGGGAGTGATCAAGAGGGGTGGAACAAGAACCAGCAATGGTCTTTAGCATTGAAGTGGAACCAAGCGAATCACTCCTGCACCACCTGCAACACACTCAGGTGATATTTTCAACAAAAGTAGCTTTTTGGTGGAAGCCTCTGGTAGTTTCTTTAATGGGTGCCAGGTAGACTACATGTAAGATCATGTTTTCCTGAATGCAGCTAGCACAACATTCAGGGATATCCAATGTTCAATAGGGATCTCAAACGAGCTTTAGAGGCCCTATTTGCTCACAAAAAGAGCATACGGCCGGTTTCAAGAATACCCTTGGCATATCTTTTTCTGTTGTTACTGTAGACTGAGTGGTCACATGATAACATGAGGACACAGCTACAGAAGGGATCATGAGGCGGGAGCCTGGGGTTATCCCTGGGAGCACAGACAGAGCACAAATGTTGAAATAGCTGCTGAGCTAAGGAATAAACTATTCATTGTTGTAAGTCCTCGTCTGTGGTTTGGGAACCAACATATTTACTTGGTGTCAGAAGTTAGCATTTATGGCACAAGGACTTTGCTGCATTGACTCACTCAACTTTGATGAAAAAGTTGCACATAGTTGGGAAAGGCTCAAGAAGGAATGGTATATTTACTGCGGTGCTACATTGTCTGACAAGTCAAAAAAAGATATCGGCTTTCAAAGTTAGCAGGCCACAAGACCATCAAAAAATTCGAGTCATTAGTTTTCCTAGCGGAGAAGGAAAAAGAGGACCCTGAAATGATCCTGAAAAAGTTTGAGAATATGTCTTCTGGTAAAAAATATAACCCTCAAGAGACATGCTTTCAATTCAACAAACCAAAGAACAGATGAATCAATACAATCTTATACAGCCACCCAGAAAATATTGGCAAAAACACATGCATTTGGACCTCTCGCTGATGAACTAATCAGGGATCATATAGTTTGTGGAATTCACAGCGATTTAGTCCACAAGCAGCTGCAGCGAGAGAAAGATCTAATGTTACAAACAGCCATTTGTCTCTGTATGTTAAACAAACAATCAGAAAAAAAGAAGCAGAGATTTTAGGCGGGAAACAGAAGTAATCACAGTACAGGGAGTGCCCTGCTCCAACTGCAGTGGCCAGCACCCTCAGAATAGAACAGCTTGTTTTACATATGGTAAAAGATACAACAAATGTGGGAAATGGAATCATTTTGCTAAGTGCTGCAGATCGAAACCACAACAGCAACATGGCAGCTGGCCGGTCCCCCATGGGTAGGAGCATCGGCAAGGTGAATGAATTGGAGCTCAGCAAAGCAGCAAAGCTACAGAGCTTCTAACAACAGTCTATTGTGAGAGGACCATAGAGACAGAGGAACAGGAGGAGGCCATTCAGCCTGTTGAACCTGCTCCGCCATTCAATCGATCATGGCTGATTGCACGGAGAAAAGGGTAAGATCTTCATGACCTTCAACATAATTTACAGTAATACAAGCTAAAGATTAACAGTGGAGCAAAGTGCAGCATATTGTCCAGCCAAATGTTTCGGGAACTAGATCCATAGACAGCACCAGACCCCAGCCCCCAAGTGGGCCTCATGGCTTATGGTGGGCAAACCACCAACACCAAGGGTGTAGCTACCCTCCACTGCACACAGGGAAATTTCAAGTTTTATATAGTTGGTGAGACTATAAAGCCACTAGGTCTCCAGAACAGTATTACACTGGAGCTTATTCAACTTGGTCCAGAAGTGGATGCTCTACAGCACCAAGCCCTAGAGAAAACAGCATACAATGACAAGGAAGCATGGGGCCTGTCCAATGCCCAAACAGGGACAGAGTACACGGCACTGATCTCAGTGTCACCTGATCAAGGGACCGATGCTGATGCCATTAAGTCCTACGATCCTTGCATTCAGTCTTATTTTGTTAAATCTAGATGCTGCACCAATGATCCTCAGGCAGTTTCATTGTGAATCCCTTCATCTCTGTCGCTCTCTAAAGTACTCTAGGAGCTCAACCAGGTAATCAATGAGCAGACCAAGGAGTCGCTGCCAAAGTGAAGGAGAGAAGAAACTGGGTGGCATACAAGGTTTAGCAATGCCTCCTTGCGGGTTCTCCTCCCAGCTGGAAGAGCAAGGCAGAAGGTCATTTTCTCAAGAGATAGTAAAAAGAGTTCATCTTACCTGACTCAGTAAGCCAGGATGATGATTGCAAAGGAGGTCAGCAGCCATGGGATCACCCCAGTCCCATCTCAAACATGAAGGCTGTGTTGTAAATGGGTCAGTGACCTCCTTCACTTTGCCAGGGTGAGTTCTCCAGACCATTCTCTTCTTTGAAGCTTGTCTTTGGCAACACATGGGCTAAGTGTGACTAACTACATGATGACAAGGGCATGATGAAGTGGAAAATGCCTTCTGATGGATGATGGAATCCCAGTGGCAGCCAGCACGGATATCTCCATCTTGTCCATTGAGAGCAGATGAATGGCGGAGGTATTCGTGAGTCCCGTCATGGGCCAAAGGGCTGCTACCAGCATAATTGCTGTGCTAGTCTTTGTGGGACTGTTAAGATTTCCTCCTTCTGTTTGCAGGAGAAACTGGCCCACAACAATAAGAAGTGGGCAAACACCCTTGAAGACATCACTGATTGCTGACACTGTCAGAGGAGGCAGCCTTGAAACTTGCTGGGTCACAGGGTAACCACACATTTACCGATTGTGAGACAGAAGTGTCTACCCAAGGGGCACAAAGGGCATCAGGGTGACACATGAGGTGCAGTGCTTATATTGAGCTTAACGCCAGGCACAGTTGGGATGATAGGTCATGAAACCCTTAACTCCGAAGTGTTTATGTTCTCACATGCAGGTCTCAGTAATCCCAATTGGCGGTCATCCACAAGGACAGGGGCCAGTAGTCCATCTCTGAATGGGAAGAGAAGTCCTCAGAATGCACCATCACATCATTCTCCTCTACCCTTGACCAATTCAGATACTCTAACATCAGTGGATATCTGTTTGTGATTAGATTCAGGGTCGCAAGCAGCTGATACAAGTGTACTTAATGAGCAGCTGCCTTCCATACCTGGGGACCACTCTCAGGGTATTCTGAGTGTGGACAGTGGCTCCTTTCCCCCGTCTTCCAGTGACCCCAGAGCCTCCAGTGGCTGAGATAACAGAGGGCCCATCAGCATTCTGGAGTCCTCCAAGCCTCAGGTAGCTAGAGGGTGGCCACCAAAGTCATCCCAGATCACAGAGTAGCACAACCATCAGCCTGCCTCCACTTTAGCTGTAAGCACAGGTGTTGTTGCTCATAGGAGCACTTGGCAGTATGTTAAGAAGGGCATCTAAGGGGTTCGTAGGTGTTTAGACTTTGCACTTGTTAAGCTTTGACACAGTAGGACAAATGTATCTATGTCAATTGATTGCCATTAGTCATCCATGCAAGACTTGCTGCCTATATAAAACATTGGTTAGGCCTCAGGTAGAGTATTGTGCACAGTTCTGGAATCCACATTACGGGAGGGATGTGATAGCACTGGAAAGGATGCAGAGGAGACTTACCAGGATATTGGCTGAGCTGCAGAGTTTTGGTTATGAAGAGAGATTGGATAGACTGGGATTGTTTTCCTTGGAGCAGAGGAGACTGAGGGAGGCATAATTGAGATGTATTAAAATTATGATGGAGGGATCAATGACCAGGGGCCATAGATTTAAGATAAGGGGCAGGAGGTTTAGAGGGAATGTGAGGAAAAACCTTTTCAACCAGAGAGTGGTGGGAGTCTGGAACTCACTGCCTGAAAGGATGATGGAGGTAGAGACTCTCATAAAATTTAAGAAGCATTTAGATGTGCACTTGCAATGCCAAGGCATTCAAGGCAATGGGCCAAGTGCTGGGAATTGGTATTAGAAAGGTTTGGTGACTTGTACTTGACCGGCGCAGACGCAGTGGACTGAAGGGCCTTTTTCTGTGCTGTTTATCTCTATGACTCCATGAATCTATTGTCAGATATCATCTACAGTTTTGCTCCCTCAGTGGGCTGCTAGTGTTAGAATTAGCAGCGTTTTGTCAGCTCCTCAGCTATGTGAACCTGGGTGCTGGATGATGGTGTGACAGCCAATATGCATTATAGCGAGTCTTTATTGCACTGACATTGAAGGGCATCAGGATGACAGGAAGTAAGCATCTATAAGAATGTCTCAAGCCTCCGTTGTACATCTTGTCACAATGATGTGACATGTGCATGTGTGATACAGATCTAATTTCAGTGGCTGGTCAAATATATATGCTTTACCAGGGATCTTAAAAAAACATGCAAAATCACTGACTTAACATGGCTGCCACAAGCCATCTGAGGTTTGGTATTACAAATTGGCCAGTATCTGGAAGGTTCCATTGTGGATTATAATTAAGACATGCCAAGGGCCCTCATGCTGTGCCTCTGACTCAGTCGCATCCTTCACATCTTCCTCATCGGATTAGGAGTGATGATCCCTGATGTTCTCATGATGCACGACCTCCCCCCTCTGCAGTCCTAGATTGTCCAAACCACCACGATACAAGAGAACGTCACTGGGCTATATATGAAGGGCTCCCCTTGATCAGTCCAGATATGTGAATCTTATCTTAGCAGCCTAACGGCCTATTCAATGGTCACTTGGGTGGACCTGTGGCAGGTATTGTACCTCTCATCTGCTATAGTGCAAAGATTCAGCACAGAATTACATGAGTAGCCATGTCATTAAGGAATAGCTCCTGATCCCGAAACACCATCCCTGAAAGCCCTCCCTATCGCCCAACCCTCCATGGGACCCTCGCTAACCTCACTTGACTATTCACCCACTCTGACTACCGCACCCATGACTACTCTCTCTTCAACTACTCCTGCCCCCTAACTGCCCCTCAACCACCTCCTGACAATACTCGCCACTTAAGTTTTCCCACTGTTCTCCCAGGGATATCCCCTGACTACCTCTCCAGCTAACACCAACCCCTTGACCACCTACCTGCCCCCCGCACTCTGGCCCCCACCCACCACTGGCCACTGAACACCCTTCCCCCACCACCACCACTGCACTCCCCTCCCCCCCCATAGCCCCCCCCCCTCCCCCAACCCCCACCCCAACTAACCACCCAGGGAGAAAACTGAAGGAAGTAAAATTGAGAAAAGCTTCTTCCATTTTTGGAAACCACTGGATTTACTTCGGATATCACTGAGGCTTGGGTACTGTATCAGTGGATTGGAAGGGAGGCCACACGAAAGCTTTATAAGAGGAAGTAAGGTATGCACTACAGCAACTCTCCAAAGCTCCTTCAGCAATACCTTCCATACATGTAGACCTTACCACCTAGAAGAAAGAGCAAGGACAGCAAACATATGGGAATACTATCATCTGCAATTCCTCTCCAAATCATACACCACAGAAAAAAATATTAACCATTCCTCATTGTCCCTACTCAAATTCCTGGAAAACAGATACATTTAGGAAGGGAATTCCAGAGTGCAGGATACTATAACCGAAGCCTTTGCAGGAAGAAGAAGGGGGAATTGCACACTAAAACCAGATTGGTAAGCGACAGATTTTCTTGTGATGATTGGCTATTAGGCGGAATGTTCCCTTGGAGGCTGTGGAGTGCTCTTCTCCCTTCCTCCGCCACTCCAGTGGTCCTGTCAGGGGACTGCTAATAGTCTCAGCATGACACCACAAGCAGCCGTTGTGTGTTTGCATCCTTGCCATCTAAAGCTCCTAATTACAATGTGTAAAGAATTCAGTGTTGCTCTCAGCAACTCCTTGTGCTAATAGTGTTTGTTCAATACGCTTTAAATAAACAGTAACAATTACACAGCCTCAAAGGAGAGCTAATATATCCTGAGGAAGTCGCCAGAGAGAAGCATCAATGGACTGTTGTCAAATGTCTGTCCACGTGGTGCAGTGATAGCTACTCTCTGCTGGGGGAGTCTTAATCAGGAGAGGATGTACCCAGCACACCTGATACCAAGCATTTAAAATAAAGATTTCTGTCTCCCACTGGGCAGGATCTCTTTAATTTCCCTGTGATTTCTCCTTCTCCCTCCTCATGGTGCTGACTCTTGCTGGTAGTTCACAGGTCCTGACAGGTCTTTCGTGCCATAGGTAAATTGTTGGTCTTCCTGTGTGAATCCTGACAATTAGTGTCAGCAGGGTCTGTTATCACAAGGAGCCACACAGCGAAACTATCTTTTCTCACCCAATAAACTGCAGGAGTCACTGCATAGTGACAGGAACAAAATCCCGCACTTATTTTCTCCAACTTTACCCAGCTTGTGCGAGTGAAGTCCACTGGACCCCACCGCCCAAGCTGTGTCTAGTTGACTCAGCTGTGATTGGGAATTGATCCTGTGAATGCGCTGAATGGAATGACTCAACAAGTAATGCATTTACTCAGTGAACCATCAACAGAGGTTAACTCATAAAAATAACTTGAAAATTCAAATCAAATTTATTTAGTGCTAATCTGCTATATTCTTTTCTTTTTCTGAAAATGTATTAGCAAAGATTTTCCTGTCACTGCTCTTCCTGTGTACAGCCAAATCTGACCGAATTTCTAAGTTCAGATGATTTACTTAGTGTGGTCTTGTGGCAGGTACAGATAATGTTCTGTGATTGGGTGCACAGACCCATTATGGAGAGGAACTGACTTCAGTACTATAGCCCTCATAGTGCCTGAAGCAGAGGTTTAATCCTGATACCATAGAAGAGAAACTAATCCTTGATGCATTCATTTGAAGCTGTCTAGCAGTCTGACATGGACAATATTCAAGCTCAGGCTGATAAATGGCAGGTAACTTTCATTCCACATAGTGCCAGGCAATGGCCAACTCCATTAAGAGAGAAGTCAACCATCTCCCTTTGACATTCAATGGTATTTCCATTGTTGAATCCCCCACTATCAACATCCTGGGCATTACCATTGGCCAGAAACTGAACTGGGCTAGCCCGTGGCTAAAGTCTCGGGATTCTGTGCAGAGTAACTCACCTCCTGACTCCCCAAAGCCTGTTCATCATCAACAAGGCACTAGGTATGGATGTGATGGAAAACTCTCCACTTCCCTGGATGAGTGCAGCTCCAACAACCCTCAAGGAGCTTGACACCATCTAGAACAAAGCAGCCTGATTGATTGGCATCCCAGCCACCACCTTAAACATTCATTCCCTCCACCAGTTATAGCAGTGTATACCTTCTATAGAATGCACTGCAGCAAGGAATGCAGCAAGGCTTCTTTGACAACATCTTCCAAGCCTGTGACCTCTGCCACCTAGGGAAAGGAAGCAGATGTATGGGAAAACAACCACCAGTAAGTTCCCCTCCAAGCCACAAAACACCCTGACTTGGAACTGTTGCTTCATTGTCACTGGGTCAAAATCCTTGAACTCCTTACTGACAGTGGTGTGAGTGTATCTCCACTGCATGAACTTCAACACTTCAAGAAGGTGACTCACCACCACATTCTTAAGAGTAATTACGGATGAGGAGTAGCCAGTGATGCTCGCATCTACAAGGCACAAGTTAGGAGTGTGATGGAATACTCCCCACTTGCCTGGATTGGTACAGCTCCAACAACATACAAGAAGCTGACACCATCCAAGACAAAGCAGCCCACTTGATTGGCACCCACCACCACCAACGGGCAGTGGCAGCAGAGTGTACCATCTACAAGAGTTCTGCAGGAACTCACCAAAGCTGCTTCAGCAGCATCTTCCAAACCCATGACTACTACCATCTAGGAGGACAAGGGCAGCACACACATGGGGACACCACCACCTGGAAGTTTCCCTCCAAGCACTGACAACACTGTGAGTGTATCTACATCACATGGACTTCAATAGTTCAAGAGGACAGCTCACCATCACTTACTCAAGTGCAATTAGAGATGGGCAATAAATGCTGATCTAGCCAGTGATGTCTATAGCCTGTAAATGAAAAAAAGTGCTGATTTGCTTTACAGAACAAAGAGTATTACGAGAGAGAGGCACAATGAGAGCTGTGCCAGAATTCTACTGCCTCGCCTGCCCGAGGCTCGTAAGATCCTATCCAAGACCAACAGAGAATGCCGTTTTGCGAGCCATGCCCAACCCAATTCCAGGGCAGGCGTGGTGGTAAAATTCCAGCACTGAAGTCCAGAGACATTAATTAGATAAACAGATAAGTGATTTGTTGGTGGGTTATTTATCTCTAAATGGGGCAATAGCTTAAACTTGTACAGGGAGATAGAAGCACGATATTAACTTTATACCACAACTAGTTTTAAACTAATAAATATAGCTACAAATTATTTCTGCATGATATTTCTAAACTAATGAAAAATGCAAGAAAGATAGCATGGCAAGTGATGTGTTGCAGCTGTAGCATGTGGATTCCAATTTGATCCATAGCAAACACATCTGTAGTAAGTGTCTGCAGCTGGAGAAACTTCAGCTTGTGGTTTATGAGCTTGGCTCTGTGCTTCAAACACTGCATGGCATCTGGGAGAATATTGGTTACCTGGACACATTGTTCCAGGAAGCAGTTTTATCCCTCAGGTTAGATAGCTCAGATTTTGTCCATTATCAGGGACTGGAGGTTGTGACTACAAGTGAGACAGATATGGGGATCCGGAATGCAGCACTGGAGGAGCCTTAGCCCTTCCAGTTGTCCAACAGGGGGACAAAAGTAGGGACTGCAGGAAGAATTAGCAAACTGACCATAGCACCATGGTAGAGGGGGTCATTCAAGTGGTGGTGGGGGGGAATTTAGTAGTCATGGACACCATATTTGGGGGGGTGGGTACTTCTCTCTGCAGCCCAGAGCTTGAATCCAAAGTTCGTGTTGCCTGACATGTACCAGGATTAAGCACACCTCCTTGGGGCTGGAGAGGAACTTGTGAGAGGGAGGGGAAGGATGAAGTTGTCATGGCCTACATTGGTACCAACAACATAGGTGGGACTAAGAAAGATGTTCAGCTGAGAGGGTAAGAGCAGCTTGGAGATAAATTAAAAAGCAGAACCACAAAGGTGATAAGCTCTGAATTTGTGCCTGAGCCACAAGCAAATTGGTACGAGGTAAATAAGATCAGAGAGCTGAGTTCATGCCTCAAAGATTGGTGTGGAAGAAATGGGTTTTGATTCATGGAGCACTGGCACCAATACTGAGGAAAGGAAGCTGTACCATTGGGACAGTCTTCATTGAACTAGGCTGGAGTCAATCCTCACAGATCATATACCTTGGCTGGGCTGTATTGAGGGCTTGAAACTAAATAGTGGAATGAGAGTTCATGTGAGGGGAGATTTAGAAAGTTAAAGAGAAAGGACATGGCAATAGTGCAGGATAACAAAATAAGGGAATGATAACCAGAGTGTGATAAGAAGGGAATGAACTTATAAATATAAGACAGCAACAGGTAAAAAAAGGTCAGGGTAGGGAGAAAAATGTAAAAAGGCTCTTCATCTGTACAACCTTCATAAGAAGGTGCACAAATAGATACAGCTCAATATAATATGACAGAGCAATTACAATCATGTAGTTACAAAGTGACAAATGCTGAGTGCTGAATATTCAAGAGTATTTGACATTTAGGAACAAAGGAGGTGGGATAGCTTTTTAAAAGAAAGATGAGATCGATGTTGTAGTGAAAAATGATCTTAGTTCAGAAGATCAAGATGTAGAAGTAGTTAGGAGAAAAGTGCAAAGGAAAGAAGTCACTGGTGGGAATAGTTTATAGGCCCATGGACACTAGCTATACTTTAGGATAGGGTATGGATCAAGAATTAATAGGAATTGAAAGAAATGTTCTGCAATAATAATGGGAAACATTAGCTGCATATCAATTGGACAAATCAATTTGGTAGTGATAGCATTGAGGTTGAGTTCATATTGTGACCCAGGTTTGGCAGGAATGGAGGGAGGAGCAACACTTCCTTTCAGACAGCCAGACCGATGTTGCTGCCTTGCAGAGACTGAATGCCAACCTGGGCGCTGATTAAATATAGTGCCCGGACCCACAACCCCATGAGGTGACAGTGGTCTTGACGATTTCCAACCGATCCCCATCATACAATTGGCCGGGCCCCCCGACTATGAACATCAAATTGGCTGGCCACTGTGTGATTGCACATGGTCAGCTGTCCTGCCTCTGAGCGGAAATCCTATGCAGTTTCAGTTCCACTGTCTGGATGCATGACCAGTGCACAGAATTCTGCCCCACAAAACCTACTGAGAGATAGTCTAAGAAACGTCAGTGGGTTAATGGAATAGTTGCAAGGGAAAGCCGGTCATTCAAAGGAAGATCAGTTCAAACTCTCATTGAAGGTTGATGCCTTCTTCAACATTACATTGAATTGTCAGTCTGTAATATAAGATTAGTCCTAGTGCAATTTCTGATCAAAGTAACAGTGCTACCAACTGTATGAAGCTGATACTAAATGAGAGGCAATCTTTGCCTTTACTTGTGCGCCTTATGAAATGGTGATATTAATTGCCAGATTTATCCAATATTTAATCAGCAGCAAAGATCAGAATTGAAGCCCATAATCCCTGCCTTTGTTCTGTCTCACACAGTACTTGACCTTCTTGACATTCACCTGATGAAATGAAAATTACTGTGAGCCATCCTTTGAGTACCATTATCAAGTAGTTCATAGTTGGCACAAAACTGCCCTTCATTTGGCACCAGGGCCTAGGTTTTCCTCAGGTTTTCCACTGCACTTCTGGCTAAATTATGGAGTGGTGGCAGCTCCAGAGAACTCCAGTACCCATGTATCACTTCTCTCTCTCTCTCTCTCTCTGTCCCCCCCTTGGGAAAATGGACATGGTGAGAAGGCAGATCAGGAAAAGCTTGTTCAGCACCAAGGGCATTTTTCCGATCTGAAAAATCCTTATGTTTCTTATGCAGTAGTTAGGAATCTGTTTGTTTTTAACCTTGGGTTATAACATTGAAATCATACCCTCCCCCTCACTGGTTCATAAACAGGAAACATCCTGTTTATAATATTCGTATTGACCACCCTGAAATTGAAACTCTACAAACATTAGCACTGAGAGGATGCTTCACAAACCAAATATTCCAGCTGTTTAAGCTTCAGAAGTCATGGTGAGAGAAGGGTTGATTAGGACAAGGGAGCAGGTGTAAGTGACAGAGGTCAAAGGAGGAGGAAAATCCACCCCTCCCACGCCCCCCTCCCCCCTCCCGCCCCCCCACCCGGCTTGGAAAGATGCATGCACATCAAGCAGTGTTTGTTTTCACAGCTTAATAATGTTCTGCAAATGAAATCTTAAGCCAAACGGTGAAACTATTCAATCTGCACTCAGATTTGCTGCAGTCAAGCTTAATTTTGTAATATGCACCTGATGAGAGAGCAAGCAATTCATCCATGCTCAAGAGAATATTAAGGCAGAAAGAATCACTGGGAAACACTGCTGTTTCATTTATTAGATGGTTTTCAGCTACACAAATCAGTTACTTACCTACCTAAGCTTTCCCAGTAACAATCCTTCCTGAAGATAATCCCTCGTCTTGCTCACATTGTACCATAATTAGCCAGCTGGCTGCCTTGCTTGGGATTTTGTGTGTGAGTTGTCAGCCATTTCCCTGCAAGCTGAGTTCACACAAAGAAGGGTAAGCTGAGCAGCAGCAAGACTCAGAACGTGGTCAGTTTGAGACCAACAGCATCGTTGACTCAGTGCTTCAAGTAATTTATTTGCACCTGTCAGAGCACCATGTGGTGCCCCTGCACATATTAAATAACTTCTTTGTAATTCCTCAGCAGTGATGGCAGCCATGGTTTCCTATCCCAAATTAAGTCGAATGACTTTAGCGCCCAGTTTTCTCCCCTCTGCTGCCTGATGCTGGGGTATAGTTTCACAATATTACACCGGCCTGCTCCAGAGCTCCATTTTTCACCCAATGCCTGCAGCCCTGGGTCAACGAGGCCAGTTCCTTGAAGTGAATTGTGCCTTACATCTGAGCTGTTGAGCAACTGGTTAACCCTGACACCTGTTGCTGGCCACTGCTCAGAGGGAAAATCTAGCACGCCTCTCCAGTAGAATTTCCTCAGTGATGATCATATGTGAGACCCTTACTGATTTTTCCCTATTCTAACTCTATTGCTAATTGTAACTCCGTTCTCTGTTCTAACTGAGATCAGCAAGCTCGGCGCACATTTGGATCTTCCTGCTTTGTGTGCACCACACCCGAGGGTGTATTTAACCAATAAGCCTAGAGGGTAGCTGAACTGAGAACTATACCGGCTTCCTGGTTACCATGTTGAAATTGTGATTATCAATAATATGCTACAGCCCTACACTGTTAGTGGAGTGAAATATGAACAGGTACTTATGTTTGCATTACACTGGCAGACTTTAGAATTATAATAATTTATTGATTATTTATTTTATCTTTACATTTTCCCATCATTTATCCATTCTACACTGTTGCATTTTACGTTCATGATGGGAATGTGTGGTTGAGCAACATTAAGGCTGTTCTAACCTATAATTGTCTCCAGCAAATGGTATAGATAATTCACTCCTATTTGGTACTGTACTGCTCGTTTGTGTCTCAATGTCAGCTCCTGTATGTGTATATCCTGAGTAAAAGGAAATGATTCATTTCTATCGGTAGCCCATAATTTGTATTGTTAGCCCACTTTCAGCTCCTCTATATGTATAGAACAGGCTGTGTGAAATAAAGTATTTACTCTCATCAGGTAACCAAAGCACAGAATTTGGCCCATTGAATGTATGCCAATACTAACTGAAGCCATCTATCTAATCCCATTTACCAGCCCCATTCCTGTGTCCTTTAACATTCTTCATTTCCAAGTTTTAATTTTATTCCCTTTCAAGTGGTGTTACAGCCTATACCTCAGCATCAGTCAGTGCAAGAATTCTAAATATTTCCCCCCTTGTTAGTGTTAGGAATGGGTTAATTGCAACCTTCCACTTTAAACCTAATTTTTATGCTAATTGTTTTAATAGTACTCACTAGGATATAAAAAGGGGTTTACAAGTGGCACTGGGCGTTAGGTGTGTATATGTGGAGTTGTAATAAAGTGAGTCTGTGAAGAAGCTGGACTTACATCATCTTTTATTACTGGACTGCAACTGAGAGTTAGCAATTAACTTAATAAATAAAATTAATTTAATAAAACCTGATTAATTAACGTTCAAAGACTATTTCCTCGGGTGGATGGAGCTATTACAAGGGGGCATAACTATAGGGTTCATGGTGGGAGATATAGGAAGGATATCAGAGGTAGGTTCTTTACGCAGAGAGTGGTTGGGGTGTGGAATGGACTGCCTGCAGTGATAGTGGAGTCAGACACTTTAGGAACATTTAAGCGGTTATTGGATAGGCACATGGAGCACACCAGGATGATAGGGAGTGGGATAGCTTGATCTTGGTTTCAGATAAAGCTCGGCACAACATCGTGGGCCGAAGGGCCTGTTCTGTGCTGTACTGTTCTCTGTTCTATGTTCTATGTAAAACAAATAACTTAACAGTTAGCAATTCAGCAATCAGTAGAAATATCTGGTGCAAGGCTCTTCCAATCTCATATTGTAATTTCAGCCGAAGATCTTTGAAAACCAGGGAGAAATACTTGTTTGCAGCCATTTGTCAGTATTATGTTGATCTATTAATGAAGAAACCCAGTGAAAGTGAAAAAGTTTCATGCATTAAAGCAAATTCATAACTATAATTTTTCATTCCTGATTTGATTTCAGAGAACCTTTTTTGCACTCTAGTCATGACTCTAATTTTCTCCCTCCTAGAGAATGGCCTTGGCTCCCTGGGAGAGGTATCTGCTGCCAGCCACTCTTCCCATATGCTTGTTAGTGCCAGACAACCAGTTAGGGTAAACTGCTGTAGCCCAGGCCAAGATTGCAACCTGTAGCTGGGTCCATCAGGCTCCCAGCTGCTCAAGGCCAGCATAGATACCTGATGTGTTTCCAATGGGGCCTTCCATGTTGTAGCTTCTGGGGAAACAAGGAGGATAGCAAAACAAGAACAGAGAACAGCCACTAAGGGTTTGCACAAGGGTGAGTTAGAAGTTTTTTTTTGTCAATGGTGATATGTTTTGAGCATGCTTATTTGATAAATTTCTTTTCTGCTCTGGATTTGGTGTTAGTTTTTTGCTTTGAAGTGAAATGAGAGCAAGAGGATAGAGTGAAAAATGTGCTTGGATGGTGATTGCAAGAAAAGTGATAAGAATTGTGGCACTGTTGGTGAATGTGGAATGAGAGCATTGATTTAGGTATAATGTTCCTCAATGAGTGTGAGTTCAGGCAGTGGGGTGCTGCTGGTGGTCATTGCCCTTCACTCTTCTTCCTCCTCCTCCTCTACAAGCTGTTTCCTTTCTCTACATTTGTTACTGACCAGGTGGTGTTAAAGGTTAATCCCTCATGATGGTAATTTTGTGGAGCATACAGTAAATAATGACAATCCTGGACTACCACTCAAGTTCTTCTGCAGTGATTTAGACAGGCTTCGAACTAACGTGTCACCGAGGATGAAATTGTCATGAATGTAGACAGGATGAAAGCATATTGATTGTCACCAGCACAGTGGGCACTTACCTACCTGAAGTCAAAAACTAATATTTTTTTGTACACTGAAGAAACTGAATCCCTTTCTTAAGAACATAAGAATTAAAAGTAGGAGTAGGTCATATGGCCCCTCAAGCCTGCTCAACCATTCAGTATGATGGCTGATCTGCTACATTAATTCCATAAGACTTGGTTCCCTTAGTATCTAAGAATTTATCAACCTCTGGCTTGAATACAAAGTGGGTGGGGGATTTGATTAGGGATCAATGATACTTTCTTTATGGTGCATTAAGTTTGAGATTCAGGACACTTACTAAATGAATAAAGGTACAGGACACCATGGATTTTGAACAAACAAGTAAATTTTACTCAGGTTCAGAAAGATAAAACAGTATCTATCTTATTTTCTAACATTCAGGATGATGAGGTACGTGTGAATTAACAGGCAAGGTGTGGTCAAACACACACACTGCACAATAAACTTCAGATGTGACCAAAACCGATTCCATGGATTTCTTAACAACCCACTCAGATGTTTGTCACATTGTAAGGCTATTGAGGGTTTCCAATCTTCACCTTTGAAATTATTGCCTTGGAATTCTCTCCAAAGGTTGCTCCCACTCAATCAGTTGCAACAAAAACCCGCCTTGCAGGTTTCAATCTCACCTTCCAAGATTCTTTTCCCCTGGATCTACAAGTACATTCCAAGCACAGTTTCAGATCTTCGACCATCCCAGACAGAATTTCTCTGCTCCAAAGGAGTATCTTTGCCCCAACAGCCTGCAGCAAAAAGTTATCAACTTTTGGTTGCCTTCTCGGATCATTTTGGTTTCTATCCTGACCATTTCATTTAAAGTTTGTTCCATGCAGCTCTTCCTAAAATTTGGAGGCTATTACTCTGCTCCTTTGTTTTAACTTAATGGAACCTATTCTTGTCCCAGTCTTTGTAACCCTACCTGGGGCCTCTCCATGTCCCCCTCCTATATCCTGCTCCCTGGGACACAAATGGTCATCTGCATTTCCACACTGTTCATTTTCTTTTCTTCTGCGCAGATGCACAGGGTTTGTCCTTGACCTGAAGTGTGTAAAATGCCCAACTTGGGGACGTATGGCCAGTTCCCAGCCGACGCATGGGCAAGAGAACTGAGGTTCATTAGGAAATGGAGTTCCTACCTCTGAACTTTAATCAAAGATCTGTTTGTGATTTATCACAGTTTACTCAATGATTGAGCATTCATGGCCATCTAGTTATTGAATTCCAAAGAGACTCAATGCTCTGAGTGAAAAAAAAATCTCTGTTGAACCCCTGATTCTGACTCTATGATCTCTTGTTTCAGACTCTCTGCCAAGCATGAATCTATTTATGACCTCCAAGAATTTCATACATTCCAATGTGATTTAATCTCATTTTTCTGAAGTCCAGAGAGTAGAAGCCATTTTACTCAAACTCTCCTCAAGGACAACCCCCTCAATCCATTGAGCCTCCGTTGCATTTCCTTTCAGATATGCAAACCCCTTCCTTGGTAAGGAGACCATAACGCCAATACTCTAGGTGTTGCCTCATTGATATCCTATATAATTGCAGCAATTATTATTATAATATTCCAACACCCTGCAGCAAAGGCTATCATACCAAATGCCATCCGAATTGCTTGCTGTACCTATATGTTCATTTTTGAGATTCAGCTACAGGAAAACCCAAATCCTACTGAACACCAACATTTATTAGTTTCTTCTTACTCCTACTATCAAGTGGATAATTTCACATCTCCGCACGTTACATTCCATCTGTCACATCCTTTCCCATATATTTAACTGGTCTATATCCTTTTGCAACCTCTTTCTGTCCTCGTTACAATTCACTTTCCCAATTGATTGGTAACATCAGCAACCTTGGGTATATTACAATTTGTACACTCACCTAAGTTACTGATATTGATTATAAATGGCTGAAGTCAAGCTCTGATTCTTGCAGCTCGCCAACTATTACAACCTGCCAAATCAAAAATGGTCCATTTATTCCTACTACCTGTTATCCATCCATGAGCCAATTCTCACTTCATGCCCACTCCATGAATCCATTACTTATGTAACAACATCTTGTGTGTTATCTTATTGAATGCCTGCTGAAAATCCAAATATAACTATATGCACTGGTTCCCCCTCATTTACCCTGTCAGTTACATGCTCAAAAATCTTTAATAGGTTTGTCAAATATGTTTTCCTTTCATAAAATCATATTGATTCTGCCTAATCATATTATGATTTTTCTAAGTTCCCTCGAAAATTAGTCTTTAATAAGTTATTCTAGGCTTTAAGTATTCACTGTATGTGCTCCTATTTGCCAGTCCATTTTCCTTAACCATTACAGCAAGCAGACCTTTAGTTGGACATGTATATATGCTTCCTACCGATTACACTGGGAGCTTTCTGGCCAATTAGCACCCAAAGTGTGGGAGCTACAAGACCAAGAATCTAGACTTGAAGGCCAACTAATTGCTTCTGTATGTAAAAATCTCTTCCCTAAGATAATGCATCTTCATTCTCAGCCTGTGCAACAAATCTCAGTACTTATAGAATGAGAGCAAAAATCGGCTTTCTCACATTGTCATTCTGTTGCTTGCTCTGTTTTGAAATCTGTACGGATGAGCTACATTCATCTGGAGTGAGATTACCATCACAGAATGTAGACTCCCACACTGAGTGTGGGGGGAAGCACCAGAGAGCAAAATTACAGCTGAGCTAATGTTCAAGGTTAGAAGGAGGATCAGCTTTGCGAGCTAGAGGCCACATGAGTCCAAACTCAGTGAGACAGGGAACAGAATACTGACAAGCGCTGAATACAATATTCCCTAAACAATTCTTGATGTTAAAGGAAGCATGAAATCATTTACAAAGCGCAGATTTGTATGTCAACAACAGACAATACCCTTAATGTAGTGAAATGTCCCAAGGTGCTTCAGAAAAACACAAACAGCCTAAAATAGTCGCCAAACAAAAGGAGATATTAAAAGAGAAACCTTGATTAAAGTTGGGACTTAAAGCAATATTTAAAGTTGAAGAGGGTGACGGAGAGGTTTAAAGAGAGAATTCTAGAATATGAGGCCTTGGTAATTTAAGACAGAGTCATCAGTGGGTGGGAGAAATAGGAAATAGCATACCTAAGAGATCAGAGGAATCAAGAGAATTTTAAATTGTTAAAGAACCAGGAGCCAACATAGATTAGCAAGATGATAGGTGATCAAGACTGGACACAGTATAGAATAATTCCCAGGCTGACTAAAAGAAGAGTATGTCTCTTTTGAGCCATGTTCTGGCAGTGGGCTATCCATTGAGTGGGCTATCATCTACGGCAATGTTCGGAGCAATCTTCATCAATGAGATGACATTAATAACCTGGTGAAGTCATACAAGAGGGATCTGGAATAATCAAGTCTGGAGCTGACAAAGGCAATGATGAGAGTTTTAGCAGTAAATGGGCTGAAACAGAGGCAAAGACGGAGGGCACATGAGATTAGAGCACCACTCAGGCTTGAATACAACAAGATGGCAGTACATTTCAGCCTGTGTCTCTGGCTGGGGAAAGAGATGAAATTAGTGGTAAATAACACAATTTGTGGCCGGGCATAAAGGAGATGGTTCCAGTCTTCTCTAATTGGCAGAAATTATGATTTGCCTAAGATTCAATGACAGCAAACAATCTGACAATGCAGTGTCAGTGGAGGGGTAAAGAGAGATGGTAATTAGGTAGAGCTGGTTGTCATTGACGCGCACGAGGAAGCTGGTCCCATGGCTCTGGATGATGTTACCAATGTTAATGATGCAGAGGAGGGGAAAAGGATGGAGAAGGTGGCCATCCCATTGGACTTCACCAAATTGATCATTTCCTACACCTGTATTATAAACCAGTGATCACCTGGGCTAGTTCCAATTGCCCTAGTGTCTCACATAAGAAATTTCTCACTAAAATAAATTGGGCCTGTTCCAGGGTATGACATGGCTCAGGACGGGTGTCGAGTGTATCTAATGTATTGAACAACATTATCACTGTGTGGGACTGTCTAGATGGATAAATAGGCTTTTTCTTAGCTGACATATTTGTATGTTCATCTTTACTACGTAAGATGGCTTGAATCAATGACATATATTAATCCTGTCACTAGTTAGTGTGCTAACAGAACGTGGTTCACAATAAACATCCTCTTCCTTCCCTCAATTCTAGGCATGCTGCTTATGATCTCTGTCAAGCTCTGAGATGACCTATGAGCTGGAAAAGTGAAGACGGCTTCAAAGAGTTATGGATGCTGTGGGTTAGAATCCCACAGTGCAGAAGGAAGCCATTCGGCCCATCGTGTCTACACCAACCACAATCGCACCCAGGCCCTATCCCCATAACCCCTTGCATTTACCCCAGCTGCTACCCCTGATACAAAGGGACAATTTAGCACGGCCAATTTATCTAACCCGCACATCTTTGGACTGTGGAAGGAAACCGGAGCACCCGGAGGAAACCCACGCAGGCACGGGGAGAACGTGCAAACTCCACCCAGACAGTTACCCGAGGTCGGAATTGAACCCTGGTCCCTGGTGCTGTGAGGCAGCAACGCTAACCACTGTGCCACCGTGCTGCCCCTCACACCAACAGCCAATCAGCTTCACCAATCAGCTGAATAGTGTTGATCTTTTATTATTGGCACAAGCTGACTGGATGACAGTCATCAATGTCTGCTGGCTCTAAATATCCTAAATAAAATTAGTTTGGACATAACCAAATTCACCGGACCAGGAGGACAGGTCTGTCATAATTGACAAAAACTAGCATAAATTGACAATTCCATTTGAAGGGATCACTCAATTATGTCTCTTGTACAATAAAAATATCACCCTGATCCAGAAGGGCAGTTTTACTCAGTGCCTGAGGGAATGGTATGGTGGCACAATGATTTGCCCTGCTGCCTCACAGTGCCAGCGACCCATGTGACTGTCTTTGTGGAGTTTGCATGTTCTCCCCGTGTCTGCGTGGGTTTCCTTTGGGTGCTCCGGTTTCCTCCTACGGCCCAAAGGTGTGTGGGTTATGTGGATTGGCCATGATAAGATAAAATGCCCCTTAGTGTCCCAAGGTGAGTAGGTTAAATGGATTAGCCATGGTAAATGTGGGGGTTCACAGGGATAGGGTGGGGGAAATGGCCTGGGTAAGATACTCTGTCAGAAAGTCGGTGCGGACTCGATGGGCTGAATGGTCTCCTTCAGTATAGGGAGTATAGGGATAGGGCCTGGGAGTATAAACCCTACAGTACAGAAAGAGGCCATTCGGCCCATCGAGTCTGCATCGACCACAATCCCACCCAGGCCCTACCCCGATATCCCTTCATATTTACCCACTAATCCCCCTAAACTACGCATCTCAGGACTCTAACGGGCAATTTTTTTTTAGCATGGCCAATCAACCTAACCCACACGTCTTTGGACTGTGGGAGGAAACCGGAGCACCCAGAGAAAACCCATGCAGACACAAGGAGAATGTGCAAACTCCACACAGACAGCGACCCAAGCCAGGAATCGAACCCAGGTCCCTGGAGCTGTGAAGCAGCAGTGCTAACCACTGTGCTACCGTGCCACCCGCACAAGCAGGGATGAAGGTTAGGTTGAAGGAGCGGGTGTGGGTAAAAGCTTAAATTTGCGAGTCTGAATTAAGTTTAAGTCTGACTGGAACCCCCAGAGGAAAAATTTCGACAAGGGGTTTGAATGCAACTAAATGGCAAGGTGACCAGAGTTAAGAATTTAAAAGTTAAATTAATAAATGATTTACCGTCAGATTTAACTGAATCCTGACACACAAAATGGGTTGATGAAAGATGATGGCAGTGATTGTGTGATCATTTCCTCCCAATCTGCCCAACCCTTGCAGTGCTTGTCACGATTGACACATGAACCTAGAACTGCACCTATGCTGGAGCATACCTTGGAGTTTTCGATGTTGAAACTGGGCTTCCAAAATGGAATATGCCCCAAATGCCAACACTAAAATCCCTCACCTCGATGAATACATAATCCACCAAAATCGTCTTACAAGAGGCACTCACAAGCTTGAAAAGAATGGTGCAAATTTTGATTTATTCATTTTGAAAGATAATGCCTTGGGCTGGAGAATTCAATTGTTGCAAAAAAGATTGAAATTAATTTTCTCCTTTTGAAAGGGGATATTTTTGACTTTTCATTCCAAAACTGTGAACCATTTGGCTTCAGCTGAATTGAGACTGTAATGCTGAATAAAAACTGAACAATGCACACTACATGCACAGCATTTCATTAGCAGCTCTTTTGTATTTGCATGAAAAGAGCATCAAATTAATATAACAAGTACTGTACATTTATTCCATAATTAACTGCAGATTATTTCTAGATTAATCTGAAATGATAATGTAGTGGTTTTCATGCTTTTCTGTAAAATCTACCGGAAAAATCTGAAGCAGATTCATAGCAGGACTTCAGATTTCAAGGTTCAAATAATAAGGTGGTAGATCCATACCAAGTGACATGTCCACACCATCATGGAGTGCATGAAATTACTTTGTGCAGCTTCTGTCCACCTTTCCTAAACCCAAAACCCCTTTACATCTCACCTAAGTGGCCATCCTTCATGGGTGAACTCAGGCAGTGTGTATTGACAGGTTAGCTGACCATGAAAGGAATCAGTAGAGCCTAAACTTGTCTTCATCCAATACCCATATGCATACTTCCAGCACAGGAAACCCAGCTGATTATCTAGCATGTATCCCAGGATGGTGAGACACTGGTTGAGATTAATTAGCTACAGCAAAGACTGGGGATTAAAAATGGCACCTGCCAGATTTGCATGAATCGGTACCACACTGGGAATGCACTCACCAACTATGTCCTTGAGGAGCTGATGTGAGAAATAATTATCAATATTTACTTGTTCCTGAGAAATAAGCTCTCCATTCTCCACTTTTTTGGACTCCATGTTCTATAAACCATCCCTTGCCCAGAGTATGTATGCACAACTGTCACTGCACAGTAATTCAGTTCAAGCAAGGTCATTGATTCACAACTGGTACTGAGGCGCTTTTGTTCAAGTCCGTCACGTCCACTAATTCAGTCTGCTGTGTGATACATCACTGCATATTGTATTTTCTGAAGTTACTAGCAACTGATCAGTGGGCACTTCGATTTGAAAGGAAAGGTGCCAAGGTGGAACTGAGGCCACGGGCACCATTTTCTGAATTCATTAACGGCACAAATGAAGGGTTGACCTTAGAGTTAACTATAAAAAGGTTCAGGGCAGGGAGATTACTTTTCAAAAGACATTTCTACCCCTTATAATTTCCCTCAGCTTACTCTCAGCTCTGAGCCGGTGAGGGGACCCTGTGTACAGCTGGTTGCTTCTCAGCTGGAAGGCAAAAATTGACTGGGGCATCATTTATAAAATCCTCTCTCAAGACTTTAGCAATGGGCGAGGCCTGGGAGGTCTGATTATCCTGGCATATGTGAATGAAGTTATCCAAGTCCCAAAGGACAATTTAAGGATGCGATTTCTGTTACCTTTTTGTAATGTGAAAACTGGGCACTGCCCACTGTAGCTGTGTTGCTAATTACACTGCCCACGTGATGCTGGACTACATTGTCTGGGAGGAACCTGGATTCGATTCCTAACCTACACTGTTACTTCATCCCACGCAGGGCAATGCAAGAGATGCTACAATTGAAGTCACTTTTTTTCAAATGTTACCAGAGTCGACCAGCCCCATATGGCCAAGTAGTGATGGTGACCAAGGATAAATATCATTATGTCAGACTGTTTCCTGTCATACCTCCAAGCTGAAAAATAGATAACAGGAAGAATGCTAAAACACTCAGGAGAAGGAATCTGATATCCGGTTGGACATGGAGAGTTCATTACGTTTAGTCCATGGTAAAATCATGGACAGGCATGTGGTCACTAGTACAGCACAGGAAATCAACAGCAGGTCTCCAACTTATAGGAAGCAGCAGTTGAGTGGGTGTCTGCTATATGTCATACGTGCGGTTTAGGAATTGCACAGGCAGTCTTCATCTGTCCATATAAGCAAAGTCCAAGAAAAAATGTATTCAATATTTATTTATATATCAAGGTGTGTGATATAAACAGAATATGCTTCAAGATGTAGTCACATAAAGTAAATATTTCTTCATAGGTGATTGACTGTAAAACACTATCTTCATGAAATAAAGTTTGGAATTTTTTTTATAAACACACAATGACTTAGATACATGTTGTTGCAATACTTACTGCTTCTGAGTGCCTAGTGGGCATGGATCAAAAATACAAAACCACCCCTAATTTGGCACTAACTGGAATTTGCAACTTAGACAAAGCACAGCTTAAATGGTGTGGGAGATGGGAAACTGTCACACTGTCCAAGAAAACTGTCCAGCAGGGAGCTCTCTGATGAGGCGAGACTTACTACTGAAACAGTGAAGAAGGAGATCAATGTGCTAATTTTGTAGGGCTCTAATACTAGTATGAAGCCTGTAGACATAGGTTAGTCTAAAAATTGAGCTGCTGGCACCTTGCGAGTGAATTGTGGCACGCATAATTTTCTAACAAGCAATCAAGATCCAAATAATAGTTTGTGCTACTGGTATGAGTGGCCACATTTCAATATTAAAATGCAATTTATACTACCCTGTTCAGATGTTATGGGTGAAGATTTGGTATCTATTGCACATGTTTCTTGAGTGTATGAGACATGTTAAAACATACCAATTTAGAAGTGGGACAAGCTTTGTCAATCTTTGCAGGCATTGGTTCCACAGATAAATTTATGGGCTCTTTTGTTAAGCATCCTGCACTATGCCGCATTAGGTGTTTTAAATATGTTCATTCGGGGTTCAATGTACTTGGAAGGACTCCACTGAGAAGTTCGTCAGCAAGACGTGGCAACTCCTTGGGCCCTCAACCCCAAGAAAGGGATTAATAATCTTCTGTTAAAAAATCCATCTTTAAATATCATGATTGCCTAACTCTCCCTCTCATAGCACAGTGCAATTCTTCCATCCTCTTTATACTGCAATATGAAATAGTCATCAAGAAGATCAATCAGCTATTGGGGTGCATTTGTACATCAGATCGAGGCAAAATTCAGGATGTCCTAGCATCCTGCAACTGTGGTTGGCAATCCTTCAGGAGCTGGCCTGTTGGCTGCTGCTATCCTTTGCTCCTGGAATTTTTTACCAAAAGTGACAAGGGGTGGATAAATGCGAGAAGGAACATCGTAATGACATGTAAATAATAGGCATGTATCAACTGATGTACTTTCCATCACCTGCACTGGAGTAATGCTAAGCACTTGGAACTTTCTTTTGTTTTTCTGGCATTCAGGATCATGACAGTAAGATCATAAACTGGGCCTGTGAAGTTGTGATGTGGAGATGCCGGCGTTGGACTGGGGTAAACACAGTAAGAGTTTAAACTCTACCTGTGAAGTTGATCAGAGGACAATTCTTGCACAGACTTGGGCATTATTAAGAGTGAATGTAAAGGGTGGATTTGAGTCCAGTGCTGCTGGCCATGCTTCTGCAGCAGGGACCCAGGCTGCATCCATTCCCTACCCATTCTTAGGGGTTACCTACAGAGGCTCAGAATATCATCTAAAATATATTTGATACAACTTACTCGGGCAGTTAGCACATACCTGCACCATCTGAGAAGTTTAGGGATAATAATGGCTCTGTTTGAATTATTTTTAAATGAAGATGGGAAACAACTTAACAGTGAGTTTCCTGCCCATCTGCCAGACTACATTTCCAAAATTCACGTGGGCCCCAAGTTAGCGACCATGTGCTCTCAGTGGCCACAACTGAATTCAGCAAGCGCATAAGTGAAAACGTCCTCTTTATTGCCTCACTCTGGGTTAATGATATGAAGGAAAGGTTTGGTAATGATTCTATGGTAGGAATTTATCTCTCTGTTGTGTGAAAATGACACGGTGGCACAGTAGTTAGCACTGTTGCCTCACAGCACCAGGTTCAATTCCCACCTTGGGTAACTGTCTATGTGGAGTTTGCATGGTTGCCCCTTGTTTGCGTGGGTTTCCTCTGGGTGCTCCGGTTTCCTCCCACAGTACAAAGATGTGCAGGTTAGGTTGATTGGCCATGGTCAATTGCCCCTTAGTGTCAGGGAGATTAGCAGGGTAAATACGTGGGGTTATGGGGATAGGGACTAGGTGGGATTGTTGTCAATGCAGGCTCAATGGGCTGAATGGCCCCTTGCTGCACTGTTGGGATTCTATGATTTTATTTATATGAAAATTGTTTTTTCTGAATTTACTGGCAGGAAACCCTGAATTGATTTTAAAAAATAACTGAAGTACATTCCAGTGACTTGGGATCACAGTCAAAGATTGCTGTACATTTGTATTACTGCACCTTCGACATTGCAAAGCCTTTGAAATGGAGACAACCTTTCTACAAAACCACACCAGCAATTTGGAGGAGTATGAATAGCGACCATCTTCTGTCCCATTAGCAAGTTTCCAAACAATCACCTTGATACTCAACTGGATAGGGACAAAGCAATAGACATAATCACTTGGGCAATGGAACTCTGGATGAGAGACGAATTCCCAACCATGATCTAAGGTGAGAGGGGAGAGATACAAAAGGGTCCAGAGGGGCAATATTTTCACACAGAGGATAGTGAGTGTCTGGAACGAGCTGTCAGACATAGTAGTAGAAGCGCATACAATTTTGTCTTTTAAAAAGTGTTTAGACAGTTACATGCCTATAGAGGGATATGGGCCAAATGCGGGCAACTGGGACTAGTTTAGTGGTTAAAAACAAAGTGGTGGCATGGACAAGCTGGACCGAAAGGCCTGTTTCCATGCTGTAAACATCTATGACTCTATGACTCTATAATCAAGTTACAACTGGAATACGCCAGCTATGATTGTATTTGGGTCACTGGGCAGTTAGAGAGAGAGTCTTGTGACAAGTTAACCCTTTGTCCATTTAAGCAACTGTCTTTTTTTCTTGCAGAAGAGGATAAGCAACTGAAGGAGAAAGACCCTGCATTGGTGCCCATACTCTCTGTCTATCTCCATCCAGTTTGTAAGTTTTATATCCGGCCTGCTGATTTTGACTATCCAGGTGCTGCAAAGAGAAATTTTCAAAAGAACACAACCCAGCACTGCTGTCTCCAGAAGAATAGACAAATTGTCTGCCGACATCTTCAAACCACTTCAACATCCAAAGCAGAAGGACCACCTAGTTCTGCCTGAAGGCAGCAAAGTCAACAACCTTCAATAGCTGTATACCCCTTTAATTTTACTGGACTCTAATTTGCTTAATCTATCCTCCCAGTCTGTAATCTATTTGTACGTGTGAGGACGTTGAGTCTGCACATGTGAGGACATTGAGTCTGCACATGTGTGAACATTGGAGCTTTTTTTCGTTACTTTATTAAGACAAAGGTAAGTACAATAAAAACTATCCTCTTTTCTTATTGAAAACCTGCCTGATTGTGCGTTTTATGGTCACAGAACATGAACAGTTAAACACTTATGGAATTGGCAAGTATATCCTTTAAAAGAACTGTTTTGGTAATATGAGGAGAAGGAAAAGAGGGGAGTCACTTAGAAATCATAGAAATCATAGAAACCCTATAGTGCAGAAGAAGGCCATTCGGCCCATCGAGTCTGCACCGACCACAATCCCACCCAGGCCCTACCCCCACATATTTTACCCGCTAATCCCTCTAACCTACACATCCCAGGACTCTAAGGGGCAATTTTTTAACCTGGCCAATCAACCTAACCCGCACATCTTTGGACTGTGGGAGGAAACCGGAGCACCCGGAGGAAACCCACGCAGACACGAGGAGAATGTGCAAACTCCACACAGACACTTGATCCCTCTTCATCTGATAGTAACACCCCAATATTTTAACTTGTGTGATATGTTTAATGAAAAGAAAGCCTATATGATTATAATAGGAGTCACATGGTGCAGTAACACTAATATCAATCATATTGCAATATCACTACAGTTGAAATTGTGTGGTACAGATTTTATTACACTCAAATTTATTGTCCATACCTATAAGGTGGTGTAGATTCCCAAGCCTATAACACACAACAGATTCCGGCCGTAACATTTTCTCCAGCTGTTAACTCTCTCATCTTACACAATACTAAAAGTTCACTTTATTATTGTCTTAGAAAAGCTACCAGATATATGTATATTTTTCCCCAATTTTCCCTTCCCACTTGAAATGCTGACTCTTGCACCAGTGTGGTTCTACAGGCAATAGAAAGCTGTGATGTTTTGCCCAGATTATAATGATTTGCATCAGTCTAGACAAAAAATGTCAGCAGGGCATTCCACCATGGGGGCATCACAGCCAAGTCATTTCCTCGTTTATAGATGCATACTTTCCGACACGGGGGTACAAAGCAAGAGCAAGAACACTGGCCAAATCATTCATTTTGCCTATCTTGGTGCTAGAGTATTCAGGCAAATTGGAAGTCCAGTGCCTTTGATGTGGCTAATCATTGAGATTGGCAAATTCAGCATTAGCACAGATGGAATTTGGTTTGTATGACTCAGTACCATAGATTATGTACATTTATTTACCTAATCATTGGAGGAGTTCTACATATACCTATATGTACATCATACATGCAATGAACAATGTTACTAAGATCTAAATTATATAGTGTATTTACAATATATTTATTCAAAGCTAAATCTCCATTGGCAGACAGTCAAGCTAATTACAAATGAGCTGTAAGACTTCAACACATGAACATATATATAATATATATATAGCTGGAGTGCAGACATAGCACCACAAGCTGATGACTAAGTTGCTCTGATAAAAGGTGCAATGGTTCACACTAAGTTTTTGCTTCACACCCTGTAGCTCCCAGCCAAGTCAGCAAGTCTAAACAGCTGTTTACAGTTGATAATTTACACTTGAGTCAAGTCCAATTGATCTTGGAAAGACAAAAAGAAATACTGTAAGTAACTTATGTTTAATAAATAGCAACTCTTCTGTATCAAAACAAGAATCCTCACGGTCAAAATTGTTTTAAAGTTAAAGTTTATTTATTAGTCACAAGTAAGGCTTACATTAGCACTGCAATGAAGTTCCTGTGAAATTCTCCTAGTCACCACACTCCGGCGCCTGTTCGGGTCAATGCATGTGTTTCACACTGTGGAAGGAAACCAGAGCACCTGGAGGAAACACACATAGACACAGGGAGAACATGCAAACTCCACACAGACAGTGACCCAAGCTGGGAATCGAACCCAGGTCTCTGGCGCTGTGAGGCAGCAGTGCTGATCACTGTGCCTCCATGCTGCCTCATTTAAGTCAATGTACGAAGAAGGCTATTCTTTTGTGAAGCTTCCACCACACTCAATAAAATGTAGGACTCAAGTTTGCCCTCCCTGACTCTCTCCAAATCATGCCTTTTCCCTTCATGAAAGGCAGTGGCTTATCCAACGCACATTCTTGAATTCTCTTTCTAAACACTATCTTGCCACAGGCGCCGGAGTGTGGCTTCCAGGGGATTTTCACAGTAACTTCATTGCAGTGTTAATGTTAGCCTACTTGTGACACTAATATTTAAAAAGATAGCTTCAAAAGTCTCCTAAAGCCCATATTTTCAATCACCAATGGCGCATCTCCTCATTTTCTTACAATTCGTCCTCAGTCTGCAATGCCCTTATGAAATTTTAGTGCATCTAAAATGTAAATAATCTGAAAATGGAAGACAGAAGATTGGTAAATGAAAATGGAAGTCAGAGAAAATCTGTGGCAGACAAAAGAAAGAAGTCAGGCAGCTGTATGACTTGAGTCCAAGAATTAACTGTGCAGTTGGTCTGGATCCAATCAAATTAATGACTAACTCCAAAATAGCTTATTGTGGGTACGCTGGCCTTTTATTAAAGTGATTCACACAGGCTAACTCCTGTAGTTCAGCTGAGGGACATCTGTCACTAATTTGAGGAACTTACTTTGTGGGGGAGAAAGGTCTTCAGGCAACCCAAATGATACAGTCTTGTTGACTGTTCATCATGTTGGCCTTGACTGCAAGTATTTTGTTAATTTCTCCCACTGCTTGTGAGGAACCATAGGGTGTTACGATAGGCCAACTCATGACTTGCACCTCATCTTCGCTGTCACAGTCAAAGTCGGTGGGACAGTGGTTAGCACTGATGCCTCCCAGCGCCAGGTTCAATTCCCGGCTTGGGTCAGTGACTGTGCCGAGTTTGCACATTTCCCCATGTCAGCGTGGGTTTCTTCCACAATCCGAAAGATGTGCTGATTAGGTGCATTGGCCGTGCTAAATTTTCCCTCAATGTACCCGAACAGGCGCCAGAGTGTGGCTTCCAGGGGATTTTCACAGTAACTTCATTGCAGTGTTAATGTTAGCCTACTTGTGACACTAATACTTAAAAAGATGGCAGCCATGTGATGAGAACAAAAATTAGGTTACTATGAACTTGTGTATCATGATAATTGACATACCTGAATATGAAGCAATGCTTCAGTCAATTCTGCTGGCAATCACAAAAATAAGAACAAAGGTCATAGAGAACCTCAATTCGAAATGGAAGATGAAATAAACTCCCAAAATTATATATGAAATTACTATGGCAACCACTCTGGCTCGATCCTGTACTTTCTACAATTGGAGTTGGAACTAACTCTTGATTCCAGTCTAACTGCATGACTTGAATCCCATTGGCATTGAAACTTTGACAGGAACAACTCAGTTTTGCCTTTAAAAATATAGAATCATAGAATCTACAGTGCAGAAGGAGGCCACTTGGCCCATTGAGCCTGCAGTGACAACAATCCCACCCAGGTCCTGTCCTATCCCCGTAACCTCACATATTTACCCTCCTAATCTCCCTGACATTAAGGGGCAATTTATCATGGCCAATCAACATAGCCTGCACATCTTTGGAGTGTGCAAGGAAACCGGAGCACCCTGAGGAAACCCACATAGACATGGGAAGAACATGCAAACTCCACAGAGACAATCACTGTGGTCCCCAGGGGTGGCACGGTGGCACAGTGATTAGCGCTGCAGCCTCACAGCGCCAGGGACCCAGGTTCGATTCTCGACTTGGGTCACTGAATGTGCGGAGTCTGCACGTTCTCCCCGCGTCTGCATGGGTTTCCTCTGAATGTTCCGGTTTCCTCCCACAGTCCAAAAGGTGTGCACATTAGGTGCATTGGCCGTGTTAAATTCTCCTTCGGTGTACCCGAACAGTGGCGGACTGTGGCGACTAGGGGATTTTCACAGTAACTTCATTGCAGTGTTAATGTAAGCCTACTTGTGACAAATAAATAAACTAACTAATTAAACTGACTAATCCATGGCTGAAATTGAACCCAGGTCCCTGGATCTGTGAGGCAGCAGTGTTAACCACTGTGCAACATGCCGCACCTATATATATATATATATATTTCTAAAGTTTACTCTAAATTTACTTCTGGCAACATTTGTAAACCTACAGAAATACCAAGGCTCCTTTTTTAAAATTAATTCATGGCATGTGGGCATCGCTAACTAGGTCAGCATTTATTGTCCATCCATAATTGCCCTTGAACTGGACATTAGTGAACTCGATAAGGTTTTTTTTAATGACAATTAGTCATCATTAGACTTTTAATTCCAAGTTTTTACTAAATTAAAATTTCACCATTCAAACTGTGGTCCCCAGGGTATTACCCTGGATCTCCAGATTACTAGCCCAGTGACAATATTGCTATACCAATACCTCCCCTGTCATGTGCATTATAGTCACTGTGCTTCTCAAATGCCTCACTTAATAGTTCAGAAGAAAATTTGATAGCTCTTGTGGGCAGAACACTGGACAAAATAACCACTGAAGACTTGTTACCTTTCTAGGAAGTTAACAACCCCCTCCCAGCATTAAAAGGAATGAAGTATGTTTTTTCACATTATATATTTGGCCTCACTTGCAAATTAGCCCATGAGCTTTCTCTACCTCATCTCTGTATCATCCTCCTGCACTATTCCCAATTGAACCTCTCTGCTCCTTGATCTGCAGACTACTCCTAGCCTTCCCATTCTTTCAGCCCTTCAGCAAAGCAGTGGCTTATCCATTGCACATTCTTGAACTTTCTTTCTAAATATTATCTTGCCACATCTCTCCCTAGCTTCAAAAATCTCCTCAAAATCCATATTTTCAATCACCTGGGGCCCCCTCCCTATTTTCTCACAACTTGTGCTTAATGTGTAATGCCCCTATGAAATTTTAGTGCATTTAAGATGTAAGTAAGTGAATATGGAAAGCAGAGAAAACAAAGGTTAAAAAATAGGAGTTGTTTAGTGAATGGTGGTACATACTTCAATGTTTCAATGTAGCTTCATTGAGTACAGGGTTGACAGAGGAATTCGACACTTAGCATTTTTGGGGGAGAATTGTCCCCTTCACCTTTTCACAAGGAAAGGGATTGGGGGGAAGGAGACATAATGGGCTATGCGCCTAAATCCTGCAGCTCCGATTGGTGCTTCCATTGCGCATGCTCCCCTGCCACATTCCTCTCAGGCCAGCTAATGCGTCCTCCTGACCCCCACAGACATTGCCCCAACTCCCCAACATTACTGACCCCCTTATCCCCCCACCAACCGCGCCCCCCCCTCCCCACCACCCAGATCGATCACAGGCCCCTCCCCCCTTCCCCTCCATCAATCTCAGGCAGAGTGGCTGCAGACCACCCCAATCTCAGGCAGAGTGGCAGCGGACTCCCCCCCCCCCTTTCCTCCTCACTGATCATAGGCAGAGTGGCAGCGGACTCCCCCTTCCCTTCCACCAATTTCAGGCAGTGGCAGCGGACCCCTCCTTCCCCCCCCTCTGATCTCAGGCAGAGTGGCAGTGGTCCCCCCTTCCCCCCCACCAATCTCAGGCAGATTGGCAGTGGCCGCTCCTTCCTCCCCCCCTTCGCTCCCCCCCCCCCCGCCCCCCCCCGCCCCCCCCACACCCCCACCCCCCAACTGATCCCAGGCAGAGAGCCATTGGACGCTCGGCACTTACCTCCTCACTAACTGGAGTGCCCGAATTGGATTTTATGGAGCATGTCTGTTTCGCGCCAATTCTGGATGGGCGAACGCGATGGTAAAGGGGGAAGTGCCAGTAAAGTTGGGCGTGCAGCCCATTAAGCCAATTTAAATGCATGCAAATGCATTTAAATTGCCGTTGCACCCATTTCGGGCATGGTCCCAATCATGGCCATTTTCAGGCATTGGTAAAGGTGCGGAAGCGGGCGCGGATCACGCTACTCGCCTCACGGCCAACGGTAAAAGTTTTGGCACCTGAAAACGAGCACAGCGCGATGGTAAAATCAGCCCCGTCATGTGTTGGGAGTGTGTGAGTTCTCCCCAGGAGTACAGGTAGAGCATAAGCATGAATAAGCTGCTCAGCAAGTGAATAATCTATTGTTTGCTACAAGTTCTAGTTGTCAGCATTTGGGAACCCATCATTTCCACACTATTGTTTAAAAAAAAAGAAAGGAAAATACCAAAGAATTACAGGTCACACAGGATAACCTCAGTGGGAAGATTGCTGGAAAAAATTCAGAGGGATAGGATGAACCCACATATTGAGGGGAATTTTATGGCCCGGTCAAGCAATTAGCAACCGTTTGTCTTTTTTGCGGATGGTGCCATAGGCATTTGGGTTGATTTCTTTATGTACACCTGTGATTATTAACCCCAACCATTTTGAATGGAAGAATCGATGTGGCTTCCTTTGGAGTCCATTCAGGCAGAGCGCAACTTCCAGATTTCAGATTCTGTCAGAAATTGTGATGCCTTCAATTGGGGAAGGAAATTTTGGGTCAAAACAATTTAAGCTGGTGAATCTCTTTCCGACAGGTTTATTTGGTAGCAAAAGCCACACAAGCGGACTCCCCCCCCCCTTTCCTCCTCACTGATCATAGGCAGAGTGGCAGCAGACCCCCCCCCCTTTCCTCCTCACTGATCATAGGCAGAGTGGCAGCAGACTCCCCCTTCCCTTCCACCAATTTCAGGCAGTGGCAGCGGACCCCTCCTTCCCCCCCTCTGATCTCAGGCAGAGTGGCAGTGGCCGCTCTTTCCTCCCCCCCTTTGCCCCCCGCCCCCCCCCCCCGACACCCCCACCCCCCAACTGATCCCAGGCAGAGAGCCATTGGACGCTCAGCACTTACCTCCTCACTAACTGGAGTGCCCGAATTGGATTTTATGGAGCATGTCTGTTTCGCGCCAATTCTGGATGGGCGAACGCGATGGTAAAGGGGGAAGTGCCAGTAAAGTTGGGCGTGCAGCCCATTAATTGTGTGGCTTTTGCTACCAAATAAACCTGTTGGACTTTAACCTGGTGTTGTTAAACTTCTTACTGTGTTTACGCCAGTCCAACGCCGGCATCTCCACATCATGAATCTCTTTCCTGCAGGTAATAAATTCTGGTTGGAGATTTTCAAATTTTAAATATTCTTCTTTTTCTTTCTGTCTCCTTTTTAATCACTCTCTTAATCTAATATATTTTTTCCCTCTTTATCTTATTCTTCTGCACCTGATCTATCCCTAATTCTGATTCTGCCACCGACCCCAACCCACTTCCTGGCAACCGTATGGACTGAAACAGACTGCTTGCCATCTTATGCCATCTTGAGATGAACACTTGGCCACAGTGATTGTCACTACATTGGGAATGCTATATGAATGCCTGAGGTCGTTGCTGTTGCAACTCACCCTTTTTCCTTTTCTATCCTTCTTGTCTCTTAAAACGTAAAACCTCATTGGTTAAGGCGTGTTGTTCACTTAGCTTCCAGATGGACCATTTTTGCCTTCATTGCACTGTCAGCTGTCATCCAGTATGTTCTAAATATGTTCAAGCTAAAGTGTGCAAATAAAGTCTCATGACACAAGATGCCTCGCTCGAGCAAGGTTTAGCCCAGTATTCTTTTTATATTTTTTTATTTCCATGATCCCGGGGTTTGGGGGATCACAATGTTGCAATTCCATCTGTTTTTCCATTAAAACATAAACTTGTGATTATTATTATGAGCTACAACAGGGGCCCCAAGTACACAACAAGGAAACAGGAGAATGAAGGGTCAGGGACAAAGGATAGAAATGTAGAGGCAGAGATTCCTCACAAATTGGTGAGTTGCTTTGTTTTGCAGATTCACCAAAGCTGGAAAGTAACTCCCACCACCCCCACCACCCCCACTGAGTTGCTGAGAGCAATCCTCTTTCCTGAGTGGCAGGACTCATTCTCCTTGATCAACTCAGGCAGTAATTCATATCAGCCTGAATTGAAATTATTCGCGGTGCAGCTCTTCATTCCTTTGAGAAATACAAGTAAATATTTCCAACCATAGTAGAAAATCTCAAGTTACAGCCTCTCGGAGCACTTTGAGGATAGTGTCTCGAAGGAATTCTTCTGCCATTCTGCACGAATAATTTAGTCCTTCTCAATCCACAGATTGTTCTTGCAGATGACCATTTCATGCAAAGGAAATGAATTGTTTCATGGGTTTGTCCCTGAAAATGCTCTTCTGCCTTTTTTTCCCCCTCGCTGGCTCCCCATGAGCCAGTCCCTTGCTGGGAAGAAATTTGAAAACGATCAGGCAGAGGCACCACGAGGTATGTAATGCTCTCCGAGTGTCTGTGGGGTTCCTCTCTGGCAGAGAAAGGATGAATAAAACATGCTTTTGGACAATCATTGAAAAAACAGCAGGATCTAATGTACCCATAAAATTGGGTAAGAAGGAGGCAGCTTTCGTGACATCAACAGCAAAAATGAATAGCACACCCTCCGAAGGAAAGATGCAGATATACTGCACTTGACAAGATGGGAGTGCAGAGACTACAGTTATACTATCACTCTGCTATCTTCAATTCTTTTTTGAGATTCTGAAGCTGGTTCTGGCTCTAATCCATGTGCATACTGTTGCTATGCAATACCCAAGGGAAAGGAACCAACACCTTATTGTGTCACTGGACAATGCAACCAAACTCCAGGAAGTCTGCCACTGAAGGGATTGCACTTTTACTCAAATATGTTGGAAAGGCAGATTGTTCATGTGATCCGTAAATTATAATGGTCGTTTTTATAAATATGTGCTCCTGGCAGGTAGCCTAGCCTGACAGGAATGCATATTGGAAAATCATGGGTGTGACTCATATAAACCATTCTAAATGATTTGGTGGAAAATCATGAGAAATGCACATGCAATTTCCTGATATGCATTCCTGGTGGGCAGAAACCCCAATACTCGCTTGGACATTTGATAAATCGTCCATTTTTAAATCACATTTTCTGTTTCACAAAAGCAGCAGTCACCGCCACCTCGGATGTACATAAATTCAGACCAGCCTTGATTCCTGGTCCAGGTCAGGAAGAGCACAACCAAACTGCACACTACCTGATATGACTTCAAACTGCCTGGGTTTCCAGATTCAAGTTATTAGCATTAACCATCAGTTCCCACAGGATCTGCCCCTACACACCATCAAGTTCACACCCCGAATCAGTCATATTATAACCTTTGCAATTCATCAGAGACTCAATCCAATAGAAGCCAACAGAAGCACATAGCAAAAATAAACATTTGACATAAAACTCATTGCAAAACATTTTGCTATGTCTAGATGAAGTCTAGCATTGCACAGAGTATTTATAATTCATCAGCTAAGCAATGAAATATGGATAATTAGGGAGCAGGAATTCTTCACAGGCAGTGTAAGTGAGAAGGCATTTGTGATCATATGAGTTTTATACAATGGAAAAGAACAGGAAAGCATTTGGCCAACTGTAACTGTTGCTTGCCTTCTTCTTTCTCGGACAATCGGGTGGCCAGATTCTCTTTTGTTCCTTCATCCCAATATGTGTTAGAAAGTGTTAAAAAAAAACCTGATAAAATAAATGCGGTACAATGTGCAAACGTAAGTGTGTTGACTTACAATGAGATCAAGTGAGGCTAAGTTGCTTGGTCACAGTTGTAAATTTGTTTTACTTTTATCATTTTAGATATTATGGTGTTCTTTTTTCTCAAACTACGGATTGGCTTTGAAGACAAGCCAAACAATGCAATGGGCATAGGTCACCAAGTTTCCTCCTTCCAACATATGAGGGCTGATTTTAGACTCTTACATCCATTAGTAAGTGAAGATGGGACATGATGAACACCAAAACATGGGAAAAATGCAATGCCATTGCTCATTTGTGTTACAGGCAAATCATTGGTGATTTTAGAACCTCACAAATTCTAGTGGGAACTTTTCTCATGATATTTAAATAAGAGGACATATTAAATAAATTAGTTTGTGCCTTCCTTGTTCAGGATCCTTCGCCATCACAATGGAAAGAAGGTATTTACAAGATGCTTATACTTCATGCATAGAACCATTAGGAGCAAGAGCCTAACTCCAGAGGTACAACAATTTCCCATCTCCATCACCCCCACATAACCCGTTCAAACTCACCCGAGAGTTCCTGCCAGCCAGGCAAGTGGTGCTGGATTAATATAGATGTGTTAACAGCACTGGCAGTTTGCCCTGAAACTGCAAATGCAGACTAAGGGCCAATTCCTGTTGATCCTCTGTCAACCCTTGGGCTTCCTGCTTTTGATGTGGATGCCCAGCATCAAGTCTGGGTCCAGGCACATTTTTACCCCAATATGTTTTCCTCAGGATGGTTAAGGGTTAAATATTGGCCAGCATAACAACTCATCAGATGGTGTTGTGGGATCTTTTACATCCCCTTAAGAGGGAAGATGGAGCCCTGGATTAGCATTTCAACACACAGTTACAGCCACTCCACTTAAGTAACCCAGAAATGCAAGTGGGTCAACGCTCCTTATCTTGAGTGGGTGCTAATCCCTTCAAGTCATCCCTGGGCACTTCCACAAATTGACCTCATGATGTGCAATTTGCAATTTACATTGTCACTGGACTGGACATTGTACCCCACCCCACTCCTGCCAGTCGTGTTTACAGCAGGAGGTGGGGGAAGTCACACAAAATAGGTCAGGTCACTAGCGCCTGCCCTCAGGTTGACCCCCACCTGACCCCAAAATACACTCCATATTTAAATAAATAATCAAACATCGATTAAAATAATAGAAACCCTACAGTGCAGAAGGAGACCATTTGGCCCATTGAGTCTGCACTGACAACAATCCCATCCAGGCCCTATCCTTGTTGCCCCATGTAATCCCCCTGACACTAAGGGGCAATCCCACTCAGTCCTGTTCCCCGTAACCCCAAGCGTTTACCCCGCTAACCCCCTAACCTACACATTTCGGGACACTAAGGGGCAATTTAGCATGGCCAATCAGCCTAACCCGCACATCTTTGGCCTATGGGAGGAAACCGAAGCACCCGGAGGAAACCCACACAGGCACGGGGAGAATGTACAAACTCCACACAGACAGTCAACTGAGGCTAGAATCGAACTGGGTCCCTGGCGCTGTGAAGCAGCAGTGCTAACCATTGTGCCACCATACACTTGTTATGAAGGCATGGGCAGGTGGGTGAGAGCGGGCAGTTTGTGGTCTAGATGAAAAATGGCAGGAAGGAAAGGGGGAACCTCATCCAGAGAGTGCCCCTGGTGGACTGGGAGAACCCCCCCCCCCCCCCCAACCACCCAAGATGTAAGCCCACTTCCGTCCTCACTTCCTGGTCTTTAAAACCTGGATCCTCACATCCCCTGCCCCCCACCCCTGCCCCTGCCCCCACCCCCGCATCCCCTCCTTCCTCACTGCTTGGTCTTCAAAACCTGGACTACCCCACCCTTCCCCCACCACCACCCCACCTCCATCCACCCACCCCAAATCCCAAAATTCCTGCAAATGAATGAAATAAAATGCCATCACTGTACTAGGTGCTCCTTCCTGCTGTCCCAGCGGCACCCACTGCTGAGCTCCGTCACTGCTTGGTCTGCTCAAGCTGCCGACCAATCAGATTGGCCAGAAGCTGGCAATGGTGGGGCTTCCTCCAGCTGAGGGGCTTTCCTCTCACTGAGGGGCAGAAGGCCCACTCTCTGCTAGTTTAGCCTGACTTCAACAAGTTAGAACTGTGAAGTAGGCTTCTTTCCAGCGCATTGGCTGCAAACCGGCTTGGCTTCCAGGGTGGGAGGGGGTGGACAAGCTGTCTGTACCCCTGTAAAATGTAGCCCACTGTCTCTCCTCATCTCCACTGAATGATTAGAGCTGAGGGTTTCCAAGATAGAACTTGGAAAATTTCCGCTGATCCCCTGCAGACAAATTGAGCAAAAGCTCCGAAATATCTAACATTCCAATCCAAATTATTTAATCCTGACTGGTAATATTCTACTGATGCCATTACTGTGGTTCCAGTGTGACAGCAATATAATGTTCCATTGAGTAGACAATCATCTATGCTTATCCTTACAAGCTTCAAACCTGTCATCTAGCTCCTTTTTAAACGTTAATTTAATTGCTTTTGACGGGAATCTGTATCACTGATCCTCTACTCTCTGGTGAAAAAGATTTTCTTTAAACCTCTATCTGTGGTTAGGGCTTGTCAATTTTATATTCATTTTCTCTTGTTCACCATGTCTCCCCTGAATCTTCTTTTTCGTTTTGTTTAGCCAGACACATCCTATTTCTGTAATGAAAACAGAACATTCTGGAAATACTCAGCAGGTCTGGTAGTGTGTGCAGAGAGGGAAACAGTTAACATTTCAGACCAAAGGCCTTTCGTTAAAAGTCTAAACTCGCCTTTCTGTATCTTATTTATGTGTTTCCGTTGAGCCATCTTACCTTTCAAGATAGATGCAGTCAGAAGATTGATTTATGTAAGAACTGTTCAGAGAGTGAGTCAGTGCACCTGTCTGAGGAAGATGACTAGAGAAAGCACATTATAGCTGTAACGTCCAACTTCAGCAGGGGCTTAAAATAGGTCAAATCATTACTGCCTGTTATGCACTCTGTCCATTCTTCTTTCCATTGACTCAATCTCATTTAAATGTCAAATAGACGAGGAAGGCCAATCAGCCCATCCACCCAGAATGACATATCCCCACAGACATGAAAACATCCCACTGCTTTCATAGAATCATAGAATCCCTACAGTACAGAAGGAGGCCATTTGGCCTTTCAAGCCTGCACTGAATACAATCCCACGCAGGCCCTATCCCTGTAATCCCACATATTTACCCTACTAATCTCCCTCACATCCCCCGAACACAAAGGGCCAATCAACCTAACGCGCACACTTTTGGACTGTGGGAGGAAACCAGAGCACCTGGTGGAAACCCACGCAGACACGGGGAGAGCGCACAAACTCCACACAGACAGTGACCCAAGCCGGGAATTGAATATATAATATATATTAATATTTAATATATAATACGTATAATACTTTCCCTTCCCTTCCTCTACCCAGCAGCTCATTTAGTTCATTCATCACTCTCAGTGGCATCAGTCCCAAACATTTCTTTTATGGGCTATATCTTATCAAAATATGGCAGAGTGTTGGGTGCAGTGCGAAAAACGGAATGTTTCACGTTGAAGGCACCAGCGTGTTTTCGGGCTGAATCTTGTGGATCATTAGTATTAATTTTTATTCCCACGAGTTTCATGCTGTATCAATAGTGTGTTCCCTCTGATTCACCCACTGTGTAATAACTTAATTACTGCAGGCACTGGGAGCTCCATATAAACGGCTCTGTGGGTGCTCCCCAGCTCTTGTTCCACAACAACTGCAGGGGATGGCAGCCAAGAAGCCAGCACCACACTTCATGGAGATGACACTGACCAGACTGCTAGACAGAGTGGCACAGAGGTGGGAAAGCCTGTACCCACACAACAGGAGATGCTTTCCAGCAGGGTGACCACCCCTGCCTGGGATGCAGTGGCAGGGTACACTACAAAAGAGGATGGGCAGCAGTGCCGGAAGAAGATGACTGACCTCCTTCGCTCAGCCGGGGTAAGTGAACCACACCCGATCTCTCAACGTACTCCCCCGCACAGCCCTCGCACCCCCAACCTCTCCTCTCGCCACCTTGGCCTCCCGGCATCAGGCACCAGGTCCCCTCCTCCCTCCCACAATCACCATGTCCCCCCAGTAGCTGCTATGCTTCTCACACTCCAGCTCCCACCCAAGCCCCATGTCTGCCACACCTCATTAAATGCCAATACTCCCACCTACGCTTTCCCTATCCATGTCATTGCTGAATAAACTGGACCACAACAGGCATTGTCAGCAGGTGCAGTCAGCTGAAGTCATGCCCAAGCTGCAAACACTCACATGCTTCGAGGAGCGGGCCCTCGAGCTGACCTGGGAGGAGGAAGACTGTACTGCTGCTTGTGAAGTGGGGGCAGCAGAGACACTTGAGAATCCTCCACACAAATGCTGTCATTTCTCAAGTGAATAAATACTGTTCCCTCCGTATATCCTGTAATGCAGTGATTCCATATCCCTTCTCTTGCAGACTGACCAGCAGAACAGGCCGGATCATCTTCACGCTCCCTCGAACCACCGGACCTCAGTAGTGTGGAGGGGGACTTCTCTGACCCACCATGGAAGATGCATCATAGTTGTCACCCACACCCAGCACCAGTGCAGATATTAACACCTCGGTGGGTCCAACGTGTAGGCAGGCATCGGGGTCACTCACTGGTTAGCACCACACAGCTGAAGATCCACAGCAGACATAGGAAGGGACATCCCAGGGGACCGGCACTCGGAGGGATGCTGGAGCCCAGGACTCTGCTGTGCCCCTGACCCAGTCATCCCACAACTGCAGAGTTGTGAGTATCAGGAAGGGATGACAGCAACTTTCCTCGGAGCGCAAGACCAACTGGAGGAGTCCCATTGCCTTCTATCTGAGGAGGTGGGACCATCATTGGTTAGCACTGCTGCTTCACAGCTCCAGGAAGCCAGGTTCGATTCCCGGCTTGGGTCACTGTCTGTGTGGAGTTTGCACATTCTCCCCGTGTCTGCGTGGGTTTCCTCCGGGTGCTCTGGTTTCCTCCCACAGTCCAAAGATGTGCAGGTTAGGTTGATTGGTTAAGCTAAACATTGCCCTTAGTGTCCTGAGATGTGTAGGTTAGAGGGATTAGTGGGTAAATATATAGGGATATGGTGGTAAGGCCTGGGTGGGATTGTGGTCGGTGCAGACTCGATGGGCCGAATGGCCTCTTTCTGTACTGTAGGGTTTCTACGATTTCTATGATTTCTATAATCACTGCAGCTCACCAAGGCCAACACTACTTGGTCTTCAGTGGAGACCTTGTGCAGGATGTACACTTCATGCAGGAGATATCCACAGGGCTTCCACTGCATGGTGCAGGCACTAGTAAGAATCCACGAATGTCAGTGCCAGAGGAAAGCGGGGCTCCTGGATCTCACTCCAGCTGCCCCTTCATCTCATTGAGGAGCACAGAAGCCCTGGAAACCCGAAGGGAAGAGGATTTACAAAAGTACAGCCTGGTCCCTCCAGCCAGAGGACTCTGGGCATCTCCAGCCCAGCTGACACCCCCTACCCTGTAAGCGACCCGCCTCCAGTCCCTGACAGCAACAGCAGTCCAACATCCACGTTGCCCATTAGCAGGCTTGGACCCTCGAGGTCCCAGCAAACCCCCCCTCCCCCTCCACCTGGGGACCCCTGCCCAAGTCATCTCAGGCAAAAAAGCATGGAAATCAGCAGACTGCCTTCACCTCAACTGCAGATCCCGGGGAGATACCTAGACATAGGGGGGAATTTTCCTGTCTCATCCGCCACGGGAACCATGGAACGGTGCGTTGACCATGGGCAGGTTTTCCGGTTTTGGTGTGAGTGTGGATAGAAAATCCCGCCCATACAGTAAGAGTGAGGAAGATTAAGAAACCGTAGGCATTTAGTGGGCATGGGTGAATATAGGCACCACTGCAGTAAGGTCACCATTCTGTTCTGATTGTTTGTTATTAAATTTCATTGTGTTCACCCATAGAGCCTCCATCCTGTTTGTTTGTGCAACCAAACTTGGGGGAACACCACGTTCACTTAGTGCCTCATCCCTGTGGAGTGTGAGAATGGCAGTGCTGCATCCCTCCCTCTTGCCAGTCCCCACCAAGGAAGGGCGTTCCCTCAACTGCAATATGGACAGGAAGCCAAGGAAGGAGGAGATGGGAAGTCCTGCCTGATACCAGCTTTCACAATCCCTTTAAAGCAAGCGGCGCCCCGACATGAAGGGTAGAGGAAGCCAGCAAGTAACCCCCCCCCCCCCAACCCCTCTCCCCAAACTGGCAAATCAGTGTCCCCACCACCTCGGCCCCAAGTTGAACCTATCCGTGTCCCCTGAGTCCTCTCCGGACTCCCTGAGCAGTGAACACAACGGAGGGAGCTGGCTGCCTGAGCGCTCACCTCTGAAACCCCTCTCGGAGGTGAAGGCACCAGGTTCACACTTGTTTAAATGGCTGCACTGGCGTCAGCTGAAAACTGCGCAGGCCCAATATCCAGAATGTTCGCCAATAACATGCTAATGTATTAAAATGAGCTTTCAGTGGTCCCATGGAGCATTTCAGGCAACACCACCAGCGAGGGCGGTAAGTTTGGAACTAGGGAACCCGCAGAATGAGCCCTTGCTGCCATTCCTGCTGATGGAGAGTACGGGCTCAAAATCATCCCTATTAGTTTAAACCAATGCCATGTTGTCTTACTATCAGCCTTTAGCTGGTTGTAATGTTCTTTAAATCTGCCGTCGTAGTTTACCATGCCCAGAAATGATTTCAGCTCGGATACATCTTCTGGCAGTAGGAGCTCCTTAATGGCTTTTATCTCTTCTTCCAAATCCTTTTAAATCGACCCTGAATCCTAAGTAGGTAACTTTTTCTGATTGGTATGTGCATTTTTCCCAATTCAGCCTAACCCCTGTTTCCTTAAACCGTCTCAATACTTCTTCTAGATTGGATCTGTGCTCTTCAGGCCAGGTGCCTGGGATTAGTACGTCATCCAGATAGACCACCGCATTGGGATGCCTTGCTAGAGACTCTCCATCGTACGCTGGAAAATGGCACAGGCTGATGAGACTCCAAAAGGCAACTCTTGTGCATGTTGATTGTCACCAGCCTTTGCAAGCCCTGATCCAACTGCAGCTGTTGATAAATATAGCTAAAGTGCAAGTTAGTACATTTTAAACCTCCTGCTAGCTACGGTGGCAAGTGGTTAGCACTACTGCCTCACAGCGCCAGGAACCTGGGTTCGATTCCCGGCTTGGGTCACTGTCTGGGCGATGTCTGCATGTTCTCCCCGTGCCTGAGTGGGTTTCCTCTGGGTGCTCCAGTTTCCTCCCACAGTCTGAAAGATGTGCTGGTTAGGTGCATTGACCATGCTAAATTCTCCCTCAGTGTACCCAAACAGGTGCCGGAGTGTGGCAATTGGGGGATTTTCACAGTAACTTCATTGCAGTGTTAATTAAGCCTAAGTGTGACAATAATAAATAAACTTTAAACTTCAGTGGAGAGATCTTCAATTCTGGGTATGGTATACCTGTCTATCTGTGCTGCTGTACTGACAGTTAATGCCACAAATTCTCACTGTTCAATCTGGTTCCAAAATGGGCACAATGAGTGCAGCCCATTCGGCAAATTGAACGGGCTTTATAATACCTAAATCTTCCTGTGTCTTGAGCTCGATTGCCACCTTCTGATGAAGAGCATAAGGCACTGGGCAGGCCAGAAAAAATTTAGGCCTCGCTTCCTGATCCAGATAGATTATAGCTTTAGATCCACTTATACATCCTAAATTGTTTCTGTCTTGGAATATTTATACAGTAGCTTCTGAAAACTCCATCCCTCAGGTTTAATATTTCCAGCCAGTTTAGCTATATTTGCTTTAACCGATCAAGGCCCATTAAACAAGGTCTCTGACCCTTGATTATCAGGACTGGCAGCCTTGCTGTCGGTTCTGATATGCCACAGTTACTGTTGCTGCACCTAAACTCTGCAGTGTCTCTCCAGTATATGTGGACAAAATGGCACTTGATTCACTTAATGAACCGTTTTGAAGATAACAAAATCCCTCTTCTCCCATGACTGTGGCCGACCTCCATTCTGAGTGCTTTGCCATTTACCAGCAAAGTTATCTCTACTGGGGACACTTTGCTTAGCTGGACCTGGTTTAGGATGAGCGATTCTCTCTCTCTTGCTGGGTTCCTCATCAAAATCGTTTAAGGAAGTTAAGCTAATATTTGCTGGGTTTTAATTACATTGACTGTATCAGTTGTTTTGCCCTGCACCATGCCTTTAACTGACCTTTCCTGTTATACTGGAAGCAGACATAGTTCTTGCATTGACAAACTTCTTGGACATGTTTTCCCCCACATCAAAAACATACTGCATCCTTCACCATTGCACTTCTGCTATGGGGCACTGTTGTGCCTGCACCTGGGTTGTTTTGCACCGCAGTCGTTTACCGCCACAAACAATTTACCTCGTTCAGCACACCTTACAAACCTTGCAACTCTGTTACACCCTGCTCTACGCATTCAGTCATCACAAGGCTGTGTTCTCAGCCCCCTACTATACTCCTTATACACCTATGACTGTGTGGCCAAATTCCCCTCCAAATTGATTTTGAAGCTTGCTGATGACACCACCACAGTGGGTCAGATCTCAAACAATGATGAGGTGGAGCACAAGAAAGAGATAGAGAATCTGGTGAACTGGTGTGACGACAATAATCTCTATCTGAATGTCAATAAAATGAAGGAGATAGTCAAGAAGCAAACTGGAGGACATACCCCTGTCTACGTCTATGGGGACGAAGTGGAAATGGTTGAGAGCTTCAGGTTTCTAGGTGTCCAGATCACTAACAACCTGTCCTGGCCCCTCCATGCCGACACTATAATTAAGAAAACCCACCAACGCCTCTACTTTCTCAGGAGGCTAAGGAAATTTGGCATGTCCACCATGACTCTCACCAACCTTTACAAATGCACCATTGAAAGCATTCTTTCAGGTTGTATCTAGCTTTGGTATGGCTCCTGCTCTGCCCAAGACTGCAAGAAACTATAAAGGGTTCATGAACAAAGCCCAGCGCATCACTCAAACTAGCCTCCCATCCATTAACTCAGTCTACACTTCCCGCTGCCTTGGAAAAGTAGCCAGCATAATCGAGGACCCCACTCACCCCGGACATTCTGTCTTCCACCTTCCTCCGTCAGGAAAAAAATACAAAAGTCTGAGGTCACGTACCAAATGACTCAAGGAAACCTTTTTCCCTACTCCCATCATACCTTTGTATGGATCTACATTGCATTACATTCATCTTTCTCAACACCCTAGCTATGACTGTAACACTACATTCTGCACTCTCTCATTTCCTTCTCTATGAACGGTATGCTTTGTCTATATAATGCACAAGAAACAATGCTGTTCACTGTATACTAATACATGTGACAATAATAAATCAAATCAAATCAAAATCAAAAACCTGGGCTAGCTCCACAGTTTTTTCTAAGATAATTTTGATCTCTGCCAGTAACCTTTTATGTATTAAGGTGTTTATACCGCAAGTCAATCTGTCCCTTAACATTTCTGCTAATGCTAGGCTGAATTCACAGTGTCCTGCAGTCCGCTAAGTCTTGCCTTGAAGCCTGAGACTGTCTCCCCGGCTCTCAGATTCTCATATGACATTTGTATCTCAGCATAATGATTGAGGGATGGAGGTTAAAAGTATTTTTGACCAGCCCCACAATCTGGTAAAAAAAAGTTGTATCTGGAGCACCTGATGATGTTAAACCATAAGCCCGTGAGCCTCAAACAGTGAGCAAAATAACTTTTTGCTTTTCTTCAGCAGTTATTTCATTCACCATGAAAAAAGAACACAGATTTCTATATCTCGTCCCCAGTTATCTCCTTCAGGGTCAAATGGCTCGGTTTTTCTGATCATAGGTATTGCGAAGTGAATATACTTTACTTCTTCTTATGCTGGACAGTCAAGTCTCCACCCCCTCTAGCTAGACATGCGGTCCCCAACGACTTTGATGTTTTGCCTCGTCGCCAATGTAACAGACCGAGGGCAACACAATGTGACTTGAATCCAACAATAGGCTTTATTGAAAAATAAAGAATAACATATATACAACAAGGCCAGACTGAAATACAATGCGACTGCTCTACTCAACTGCCTGGCTCCAGTTGCAAGTTCCTCCTTAACCTGTGGTATGCCTCTTCCTGCTGATTGGCTTAGCTTCCCACGAGATGAACCATAGGGTCCTCGCTGATCATGTGGCCCCTGAGAAATGCCCCCCTCCCACCACCCCCACCCCCCCTTAAAGGGCCATGCTACTGCACTAGTCTTGTTCATTTAACTGTTCAAAATATTCAATAGTTAATAGGCTCCATCACAAGCTGGTAGAGTGTTTGTTCTTGTGTCTTCCAAAGTCAAGGAGGTCATCTGTTGAAACATGATAAATTCTCATAAGCCCAAGTACAGTGACAAAGTTCTCTGTTTGACATTTGGGATTATCACAGTAACCTAGATATTTGGCAGATAAAGGCACCCTTTATCAAATAGCCATCAGTATATCACTGTGCAAACATATCACATCCTCTGAAGTTTACATTTTTGGAATTCTCTTCAATCCCACTCCCAACTAGTCGGGTAATTGAATTGAGCAGTCGAGTATGAGCGAGCAGCATCCAAGTGTCCAATTTTCTGATATTAAAATTATTATTTCTATCATACCTCTGGTGGCCCCCTTCTCATCGAATAAAAACAATGGGGGTCACAGCTGTACTTTGTTCTGAAGCGGTCAAGCTGCACAGCTCATCTGTGGCAGTACAGTTAATCTTTTATTAATAAGTCCATAGGGGTTAAAATAATCTTACCTCCTTTCAATAGCAAGCTTTTATGTTGGCATAATTCGGCATTATTCCCAACAACGTTCATCGTCAATTGTCAGATTTTCAAAATATATTTGTTTTGTAATAGAATTTTGCTTCTTGCATTTTAAATCTACAAAACGTGAAGTGGGTAAGGGCCAGGTAACCATGGCAATGGATTCTAATCAGAAGATTTTAAAACAATGCAGTTTTCTATTTCTATCATCGTGACTGGATCATTAACAATTTCCCTGTGATTGCAGCTAATTGTTGAACTGTTTCAAGAGGGAGTCTCTTTCCAATTAAGATTTATTTCAGAGAGACAATCTCCATCACCACTACTTTTGACTGACATGTTCTCCTTCTGGTCTGAATCTATATTGTATCATTCACATCCTACTCTCTAATGACATTGCAACCAAATTTGAAAATGCTGACAATTTGACTGGGAAAGCCTCTTTTTTTTCACCCCATCTGGCAGGTCCATCATTCCAAAAGTCTTCCTGTGTCACTGAGTCCTTCCTTCTGATGCCGTTGGCTCAATAGATTTGAAATCTCCCTTTAACTCATTCCATGCAAGTTTCTGAAATTAACCATTCCCTCAAGTTTTCAGGATCTGTTGACTAATGCTTATGGACTCCTTCGCTAGAATCTCCTCCTTCAATGCCAGATTCCTCCCCCAACAAGTCACCAAAATACCCCCCCATCCCCCTCCCCGCCCGCCCCGAGCTTCTTGCCCATTAATACCAAAATACTGCAATTGCTGGAAATCTGAAATAAAAATACAAAATGCTGGAAATACTCAGCGGGCCTGGCAGCATCCGAAGGGAGGGAGAAACAGAGTTAGGATCAGATTGCCCAACCTCGCCTGCAGCTGGGACTCTCCAGCCCCGCTGCAGTGAACGGAGATTTGGCCGAGCGCCAATTTCTCCATTCTCGCTGACAGCAGCAACAGGATGTGAACAGCTGGAGGATTCCGCCTTGAATGCCTCAGATTGACGACCTGACAAAAGGTTATTGACCTGAAATGTTAACTCTCTTTCTCTACACAGATCCTGCCAGAACTGCTGAGTATTTCAAGTCTATTATCCTGTTGCTGTGCATGCTCACAATTATAGTAATGCCACCATTAGAGGAAGACGCAGGCCATCGCAACATCTTACCAAGAATGAAATACGCCATTTCTTTTCAATTCTCTTCCCCTTCTCTTTGTTTCAAGTGGCTTCTTTTGGATAATGTATAATTCTATGACTACCAACAACCTTCCATTACCTCAACCAAGTACCACTCTTCATGTGAGAGTCTAGACAGTGAGTAGCAGCAGGATATTCAACTAAGGAGAGCATCATGGCTAAATCTGATCTGTCCTCATGTGATGATCATACTTGTGCCCTTTTCAATGGGGTTTTGCTATGATCCTGGGTGATATCCCCACCTCTTAGCCCAGGGCTGCTGAAGCCAATTATAATTGTGGTGCTCTGGCTTAAATTGCTCACTTAGCAGAGGCCCAGAACATGTTGGTCATATTTGTTAACAATACACTTGACAGCGCTTTTATCCATTTGGTCTTCAGGGAAGCATGAGGCTGTTGACAATCATCTAAATCCTCTGATTAAATTGCATCCTTGACAATCGCTCTCTGATGTTATCTTGTATAATTATACATAGTTTTCATTTTTGCTTAAGTGCTTCTAAGTTCTACTTTGGGTCAGCGCCTGTCTGCCAACAGCTGTTAAAGCAGCCAGTTTCTGTCAATGTGGCCCCATGTCCAAAATGCATGACAGTTCACACAAGACGATTGGCCACATCACCACTGCAGATTGATCCAGAAATAATCTGCTGCCAACCATTATATTCCTTTCATGTCCTACTATCCGACTGCATTCATTGCATTTGTTCACAAAGGTTCTGCTGCCTTTAAGGCAAAGTATTTAATTAGGACAACATTCCCAAATAAATTGTGTTCAGTACAAATTTCTTCCCTCTCCCTCTTAATTTTGCGATCTAACCAATGTCAGGACATCAAAGAAGGATTTTGTTGGATTTGAGATAATCAGGCTTTTGTGAATGTCAAGACCTTGTGGGTGAGGATGAAGCTCTGAACAATAGGGGACCAGCTTTGGTTAGCCATTCAGATATCAATCGTGCTCATTGAGAAGCTCAGAATACACCTACCCTTGACCTTTAAGATACTGCATGTAGCTGAGCAGTGAATGAAAGGGACTGAGCCATGACAAAGTGGTTGCTTTTATCAACTGATCTGTTGAGGGAACTGCAGAAGACCAATGTTGGTGGGCCCAGTATTTCAGCACAATGTTTAAGACACCTCAATACAATATGTGTCTGGTCCATCTATTTCCCTATCAGTTGTGGCAGATTCAGTTCAAATCAAGGTTTATAAGTTTAACCTTTTATTTTTGTGCAGAAGGGATGGGCTTGCAGCGTGGGTGAGCAATCACAGAGAATGGGAGATTTTCCCTGTCCTTGGGCCCAAATAAAGCCTCCTTCACGGAAGATCCAAAAGACTCTCAGCAAGTAAAGCCAGAAAGAATCGGAGCTGAGGCTGATACAGAACTAAAGACAACAAGTCAGGGGAATAAAATAGAAAAATAAATTGAACATTTATCAGCTAACCTAAGATTGTAGGAAAAGAAAATGATATGAATAGGCGCCACAAGGCGGAGAAATTATATTCTAACAAACACTAACTTAAAATATTAGTTATCATGTAACAATATAATTTCTATTTAGTGGGGTGAGGATTACTCATTGGTAAATTAAGGATAGGGTGATTAAGAATGCATGATATATGTTGGCCTAGCCAATGATTCCCACACCCCATGAAAGAATAAAGGTTTAAAAACTCACTGACCTTGAATTCCCAGCATTGAGTTGTACAAAAAGAGAACAATAACTTTCATTTGAGGTGGCACAGTGGTTAGCACTCCTGCCTCACAGTGCTGGGGACCCAGGTTCAATTCCAGACTTGGGTGACTGTTTGTGTGGAGTTTGCGTGTTCACCCCATCTGGGTGAGTTTCCTCTGGGTGCTCCAGTTTCCTCTCTCAGCCCAAAGATGTGCGGGTTAGGTATATTGGCAACGTTAAATTACCGCTTAGTATCAGGGGGATTAGCAGGGTAAACGCATGGGGTTATGGGGATATGGCCTGGTTGAGATTGTTGGTGCAAGCTCGATGGGCCGAATGGCCTCCTTCTACACTGTAGGCTTTTAATAAACACCCTTATAAAAAAATGTCCTGAAGCAATTCGCATGGGCATAATCAAACCTGAATGTCATGCAAAGGAAGGAGCTATTAGGAGGGGTGACAAAAAGCTAGCCAAAGAAATGTTATTTTAAGGGCGGGTCTTAAAGGATGAGAAGGGGCATGGGTTTGAAAAGATTCAAAAACATTTGGCCTAGACCATAGAATGCACAACTGCTAATAATGGAGAGAAGGGAAGGATAATGCACAAAATAGAGGCCAGAGGCAGAGGAATGGGAATTTGAGGGCGGGGGAATGATTGCTTGTAGAACTCAAGGATGTTATAGAGATAAGGAGGGATGAGCTCATGGAGGGATTTAATCATAAGGATGAGAATTTTTGATATCAGGTATAGGGCACCAGGAAGCAATACAAGTCAGCAAGTAAAGGGCCATGGGCAGGAAGAACTTGGAGAAAGACAGCGTATGGCGGCAGAGTTTCAGACAAGGTGAAAGTTACAGAGGGTGGAGGATGTGAAGCCAGACAAGTGAAAAAAAAAATTTTACCTTTGTATAACTCCTATCACAACTTCAAGATGTCTCAAAGCATTTTTCAGTCTATTAAGTACTTTTGAAGTATAGTTGTAATGTTGGAAACATGACAAATTTGTGCAAACTCCTGCATACATAGAAACATACATCGCAAATAGAAGCAGAAGTATGCTATTCAACCCTTTGAACCTGTCTCACCATTGATTATGATCATGGCTGATCATCCAATTCAATACCCTGATCCTGTCTTCCCCCCATATCCTTTGATCCTTTTAGCCCCAAGAGCTATATATAATGATTTCAACAACGATGTAATGACCAGGTAATCTATTTTCATGATATTGGGTCCTAACCTCTGACTAATGTGAGAAAGAGATGGCCCACAGGAATCACAAGAAATAAATACCGACTTACCAGCACTCTCTCAGTACGGCAGTGGAGTGTCAGCCTTGATTTGCGTGCTCAACCTTCTGAATTGGGACTTGAACCCACGGCCTTCTGACTCAGAGGCAAGAGTGCCACTAACTGAGTCACAGCTGTCTGAGTTTAGAGGTGACAAATGTGTGATTAGCATGAATGTTGTGTAGAGTTGAAGGAGAGTAATGTTCCACAAATGGAAGCAGGTAGTCTTTGTGACAGGCAATGTGGAACCACGATCTCAGCTCATGGTTGAATTGGATTTCAATGTTTGAAACTGTCTTTCAGCCAGAAAACATAACCCAGGCAGAAGGATAGAGTAAGTGGCAGGGCGTTAGAGAGATCAAGATAGGGAATAGAAACATAGAGCTGGGTGCCATCGGTCTACATGTGGAAGCTGCAACAAATATGTGGACTAGTGTGCCAATAGCAATGGAAAAATTTGTGTCATGCTGATTTACTTACAGAAAATTGGAAAATTGACTAATGCTTCTGTGCAATTTTGGATGAGCCACAGTTTCCTCCAGCATTGGGAAGCCCAAAGAATTATCTTTGGCTCTGCTTCAAATATCCATGCCCTATCATTTACTCTATCATTATGCCTGGGCAGCCTTCTCAGGCTGAAGCAAACTGTTTGCAATATCTACATCCAATCCAACTCTGAGCTGAGATTTTGGTTCCACATTCCCTCTGTCATCCTCAACTCCCAATACGATTTCTGTTTCTGTCTGACCTTCAGTCATACCCACTCATTTTAGACGGGAAACACCACTCGAATAATCAAATGAGGACCGGAAGTTAAAATAGTTGGGACTTACACTGAGTTCTCCCTGGGGGGGGGGGGGTTCCCTCCTGTTCCACACCCCAACCACCACAAACATGCATTAAGTTAAAATCATCCCAATATATTCAAACCTTTGCTGTCCTTCACAATCAATTTATATTTATGGGGAGGCAATGGCCTTGTGGTATTATTGCTAGACTATTAATCCAAAAACTCAACTAATGTTCTGTGAAATCATCATAGAAATCATAGAAACCCTACAGTACAGAAAGAGGCCATTCGGCCCATCGAGTCTGCACCGACCACAATCCCACCCAGGCCCTACCCCCATATCCCTACATATTTACCCACTAATCCCTCTAACCTAAGCATCTCAGGACACTAAGGGCAATTTTTAGCATAGCCAATCAACCTAACCCACACATCTTTGGACTGTGGGAGGAAACCGGAGCACCCGGAGAAAACCCACGCGGACACGAGGAGAATGTGCAAACTCCACACAGACAGTGACCCAAGCCGGGAATCGAACCCAGGTCCCTGGAGCTGTGAAGCAGCAGTGCTAACCACTGTGCTACTGTACCGAACCCGGGTTCGAATCCTACTATGGCAGATAGTAGAATTTAAATTCAGTTAAAAAAATCTGGAATTAAGAATCTACTGAAGACCAGGAAACCATTGTCGATTGTCAGAAAAACCCATCTAGTTCACTAATATCCTTTAGGGAAGGAAATCTGCCGCCCTTATCTGGTCTGTCTACATGTGACTCCAGATCCACATCAATGTGGTTGACTCTCAACTGCCCTTTGAAAGGGCCTAAAAAGCCACTCAATTCAAGGGTGACTAGGGATGGGCAATAAATGCTGGCCAGCCAGTGATGCCCATGTCCCATGAATGCATAAAAAATATAAATAAGAAAGACACTCCTCTGACTGGCATCTTCAATTACATTAAAACCAGAAAGATGAATCTTCGCTCCTAATGTTGTGAAACAGTGCCACGGAGTCAAACTAACATAAACGTTCTGCTGGTTGAAGAATAACTTGTGAGGTAAGTTTTCCCATGGACTATCATATCAACTCCTTTAGAAGTACACAGAATAAAGTCCAATCGCATAGTACTGTTTTTTCCAGGAATTACGTGAGATGGTCAACTATTCTTTCGTAATGTTTCAATAAAGACACAGGAAAACTTACAAAATACTTTGAAAACAGCTATCACTCAACGCCTTTGCATTCTATTGATAAAGGTGGCATGATGGCACAATGGTTAGCACTGCTACCTCACAGTACCAGGGGCCCGGGTTCAATTCTCGGCTTGGATCACTGTCTATGCAGAGTCTGCACATTCTCCCCGTGTCCATGTGGCTTTCCTCCAGGTGCTGCAGTTTCCTCCCACAATCCAAAAATGTGCAGTTAGGTGTATTGGCCATGCTAAATTCTCCCTTAGTGTACTTGAACAGGCACCGGAGTGTGGCAACTCGGGGATTTTCACAGTAACTTCATTGCAGTATTAATGTAAGCCTACTTGTGACGCTAATAAAAATAAACTTTAAAGTCACCTTTTTCTTTACAGAACCAAGGCTTAGCCACATATTAATCAGCTTTTCACCTGTGCCAATTAAACCGTGCATCTCTGTATCGTGCAGAGTAAGATAGCAAAAGCATTACTGGTAGTACTCTTTCCAGTCATACAGAATTCAAACCAAAGATCTAACACAGGAAAATATATAATTTTATCACAACAACTCAATGTGAAACTCCCTGGAATTGCTGTTTATTCAGCAGGGTAAAGGTAACATATTGTGTAACTTGCAGAGTTACTGCTTATTCAGCTGGATAAAGATAATTCATTGCATTTCCACATGCAGTAATGGTTAAATGAAATCCCTTTGTTCACAGAACATCCATGGAGCCTGAAGCTATGGAAATACATACTCCTAAACACATAATTCTCTTATAAAAATTCACTCAATAAATGCATGCCATTAGTCGCTAATCACCTTTAGCCTTAGCGTCCAATTACTTTGAGATCATATACGTGGATTCCAATCTTGAATCTTAACCAAGTTATTTTGGAGTGTGGGCGACACATTTACTTCAGGAAAGAAAGTTGATCAAAGTTTGATTTAAATGTGTTTTCAGTTGCAACATGCCTCTTACTGATCCAGTGCTAAAAAAATCAAATGTTAAGAACAACCTGTAATTAAGAATTGTGCCCTGAAGCACAGGCTGAAACACTCTGTGATCACTACACAGGCAGCTGATGTTCCACATCCTGGATCATCATTGCTGTGAGCGAGGAAAACTGTGCACTGAAGGGTGGAGGGGAAGCTAAAAATCCACCTGGAGCTGAAGTTATCATTATAGATCATTCAGCCCTCAGCCACTAATTGTCTAACAGGGTGTTCGCTTCCTGCAATTTTCAGGTTAAAATGTTACAGGGTGAATAGTTACTGTAATCACTCCAAGTGCAGAGCTGGCAATGGCTTCCACACTGCAATGCTTATCGTCACCTCTGCAGCTACAGTCTTGCCAACATCCCTGTTCTAGTTACAGTTACTGGAATAGCTGCACTGTGTCCTGTGTGAGCAGCATTGGAGCACTATCCATCATAATGGCACTGATGATAAAACTGAATCAGAGGACACAGGAATATTGGTTTCAACCACCTTTAACAGTGTTGCAGAGAGTAATGTACTTTTTACTTCATTCTTTGTTGTGGGTATCACTGAAAAGATCAGAATTTATTGCCTTGTTGCTGCAGGAGGTATTGGGACTTCTTCTTGAACTGCTGCAGTCTATGTGACCAAAGAGTTCCCAAGTGTTAGGCAGTGACTTCCAGGATTTTCATCCAGCGATGGTGAAGGAATGTCAATGTAAATTCAAGTCTGAAAGACATGCGAGTGGCCTTAGAGGTGTTGCCCTTGTCCTGCTTGGTAGTGAAGGGCATGGGTTTCGGAGATTCTGCCAAATAGGCCTTGGCAAGTTGCTTCAGTGATTTCATAGATAGTATGCACTACAGCCACAGTACACTTGTGTTAGAGGGAATGGAAGTTTAGTTGAGTTAGTCCCTCTTATCTGTGATTGGACTACTTGTTAACCATCATTATCAACCATGTGAATGATGGCATTGGATAACAATTCAGATGTTTGCTGGTGACACAAATACATGTGGGAGAATAGGACTTCAAATAAAACAAACAGACTACAGACCAATCCAGAAACAAAACAAATTAACCATTCATTCATCCTACTATTGTTTGCTACCAGGTTTTCTGTGTAAATGTGAGTTCTTAAACTTCAAATTAGGCCAGTTTTGAGAGGTTTTTGAACAATTGTTTGTTATGCCAACTTTTTAGACTAGCCCAGCTATCATCTCTGAAGTTTTGCCGCAATATATTTTTCAGGAAGATTGTTCTGATTTTCTCTCACATTCTTCTCTTTTTTTTCTCTCTCTCCTGAAAGTGTCAATAGTTTGTTAGGATATCTCCACAATGGCTATTCACTTCCTGTCCTTAACCCAAATGGCCATTCTCCATGTGTGAAACAAGTATTAGGGTGCCAGATCAGAAACCCCAAGCTTCATTATGAAACCAGACTAAACCCTACCAATTTTTCTATTTTGACATAAATGTGAGGAAAGGATGCTTTGCCTCAGGAGTAATTCCACTGACAATTTAGGGATTTTTATTATCAAAACAAGATTTATTTATAATATAGTTTAAATATACCTCTAACAAAATGGAACAATTGAACAATCTTTAAACATGAAAAGAAACAAGCTCTTAACTTTTAACTTATTACTATTCAATTCCAATTAAGCAATATTTATCTTATAGCCCTAAACACTTCTTTAAAAATAGCTAGCAAATCCAGGCATACTTGCTTTGACTTGAGCAACTGTCTTGGGCTTTCAAAGAGGTCTTTTCACAGAGATACAGCTGCTAGGCTTCTACCTTTAACCAGCTACAGTCAGCAACTGCCCCTCCTAAAAATGAAAATGAAACTGCTTTCCTGCAACAAACCTAGCTCCTCTCATTTCTGGTATCACATGACTCAGTATTGTGCTTTCTCAGCATCTGTTGCATTCCCTCCAAACAGACCAACTGTTTTAAAGTTCTTCTTGAACATAATATTAATAGCACAGTATTGTCAGCACACAGGGTGGAATTCCACCCAAAAAAACTAAGTGTGGGATTCTCCTGCTTCCAAGATATGGATTTCTTGGTCCTGCTGCTGTCAATGGTATTACCATTGATTTCACCCCACTGGATGGGTTGTGCTGCTGGCCGGATTAGGGAACCCTGCCAGCGTAAACTGCTGGAGAATTCAGTGTTATAACAACGAGAATATCTAAGTGAACCGTGCTGATCTCTCAAACGGGCTCCGCACCATAGTCCTCTTCCACTCAGTCCCTTTTTTAGAGCTGTAGGAAATTTGCACCAGTACTGACGGGAGTGGGGGTTAAGGACGCCGGTGAGTGCCGCTTCGGATTGCAAGGGTGCTCCAATTTCAATATTGTGCAATATTGGGAGTCACCTCTCCTCCCAGCACGGACATGGGGACCCTCCCCTCATTGGCAGCATGTTCCTCAACCCCCACCCTGGCATGGATCACCAACATCTGGGCCCTCCCGATGGGTCCCCCGCCTGACCCAGAACATGCCCCCAATCATGATCTTCGACATGCCCCCCCATTGTGACCTTGACATGATCCACCACTGCATGCCCCCCCTGCATAGCACCTTCCATCATAGTCCCCCTGAATAGCCTCCCCCTCCTAGCCCCCTTTCTTAGCCCCCCCTGCATAATCCCCCAATCGTATCGCCCACTTGGCACTGACCCAGGCACACTGGTGGTGCTCAACTGGCACAATGGCAGTGCCCAACTGGCACACCAGTGATGCCCAACTGGCACTGACAGGATGTCCGGTGGCCACTGCTAACATGCCAGCTGCACCCCATCAGTGTGCCAGCTTGGCCCTACCAGGTGGGCACTGCCTGACGGGCACCACCCACTCATGACCCCAATCACCTGGGGGCTTCAATGGTCCACATAAGGTCATTGGACTTCTTATGGTAATACAGTCAGATTGCCGGGACCAGATTTTGAGAGTGGGTCTCCTTGGCCACCTACTCCACTCTCATCAAAGCATGGTCCTTGAAGACCACCAGGAAACCACATGAAACCATGTTGCCTCTCTTCCTACCCACTTCCATCACTAATGCCTCCAGTCCCACATCTGTCACCCTGCAACCCACTCTCTGAGCTGCTGGTCACTTTGCTATCATTTAAATTGTAGAAATAGTCATCAACATAACTTCCCTTTAAGAGGGACAGACTGCCTTTAAGAAGAACAGGCTGGCGGCACCATGTGGTTTCTAAACAAAGCTGCTGGGCTCCACTGCTGAGCACAGGGGGAGTTGACTATGTTATCTCGAAGACTGCACCAAATGGAGCCATTCAGCCAGGCACTGTAATCATGTAGATGCTGTGACTGAACCAAATTTACTTTGGTATGAACAGGGCTGGATGCGAATCTTAAATCCCACACCCAAAATTCTGAGCCACCCAATCTCTAACCCAATGTACTTAAAATGTGCAAAAGGCACAGTTTTGAAATCAGAAATTCCTCAAGATATGACATTAGACGGGATTTTCCAGCCCTTCCCACTGGCTGGATCTTCCGGTCCCACCGAACACCCCACAGCGGGTTCCCTGGCAAAGCAGGCAAGCCATGCAAAACACTACAGGCTTCAGCGGGACAGGAAGATCCTGCCAGCACTCAATGGCGAGACACCTCCACCAATGGAAAATACATCGGGGGGTGATCGGAAAACTCCAGCCATTGATAACAAGAGTTGAAAAAGCAGCGTTCATGACAAAGCTGTATAAATTATCTCTATGCTTCTCAAGCCAAAATAAAACCACTTTAGCTGAACAAATATTAGAAAGTTCATTTGTTATAACTTTGTAATAAATGGTCCAATGGGAAATTGTGGCAATCCAGATTCACCCACACAAAGCACTGCATGTGCTCAAACACATAGCACCAGTTGTAGTTTTTTTCCTCAAAAATAGCTTGAAGCACAGCAAGCCATCAGAAGATAGTCAAATTTTTTGTGCCCAAGGGAGATATTGGGCAGGATTTAATCACCCGGGAAGGATCCCGCTTCTGGAATTGGACTGAGGGAGAGTCTGACCACTGTATGTTTGTCGTGTGACCTTAGGTAGTACTGTACTGGCAGCAGCCAATTAAGAGACTGTTGCCAGAACTACCATCCAGCTGAGGACAGTGACCTGCCTCCAAAAGCTGCCAACCCAATCAGAGGGCAGTTCGGCATGCCACCATTAGTGCTGGCCACTGCTGAGGCTACAGAAAGAAAGACAGGGCGCTTCCATGACCAAACATCTTTGGAGACAAGGTAAACTTTCTTTTTCACCAGGCCGGGGCCAGTCAGGCAGCATCTAGCCATTGGAGTGTGAACCTTGTCGACTGCAAGGTAATGCCAAGGGCACCTCTCCATGGGTGGCCACAGCACAGCCATAAAGGAGGGTCTAACCGCCCCCACCCTTCCCCCCACCCCCGGGAACCAGGTTTTACCCAGCAGTCGCTGCATGCCATGGGCAGGATGTGGCCTTTAATTGAGCACTTAAGTGGTACAGTTGGTTGCCCAGTTTTCAGCAGTGCCACTGGTAATAAGCCACAACAGTGGGAAGATATCAGGCCTGATATCTTCCACTCCTTTCACCTCCAGCCATTTCTAGAGGGCTGGTAAAATCCAGTCCAATATCGTAAAAATGATTTCATTCCAATTATTTGCCGTTTTGATGTAGCCCTATCTCTCTAAGTTTTGCCTAGCCCATCTCTATACCAGCCCTCTTACCAGAAATTGAGTCTGTGCAATTATCGTTTTACTAATAAATGCCTACCTGCCTTTACATTATTGCTTGGGAGTATATTATGTGTACTGAAGTTTCTCACCAGGTCATATATTGTTATATGTCCACCACAATAAATAAACCATTAATATATGTTCGTCATATTTTAGTTGAATAAAACACATCAGAGAGCATCTTTAAAAACTATGAGAGCAATTTCTTGCCAGACTCCATTGCCGGAATTCTACTGCCCTGCTCGCCACGGGAATCGGAGCGGGTAAGGGGCGGACAATGGGAAGGTCCGTTGATATTGGGTGGGATTTTCCGGTCTCGGGTCAAGCAAGGATGTAAAATCCCACCCCATAAGTCCAGGAAGACAGAAATTCTTTTGTTTAAGCAAAGCAAGGAGGCGCACTAATGTGAAGCATTCCACATTTATTACTCTCTCATCAATAAATTAAGGCAAGTTGTAATGATTTCAAATTAGTTGCGAAATAAAGCAGCTTAATGACCTATCACGTTTTATCTTTAGAAATATCTCCTCATTTTACCTTTGAAAAAATTGTGAGGTGGTCGTGAGAAGGTACAATGGTTGTGTTTTTGGCTATGCTGTTGTATATGTAGTTATTGAGAACTGTGGGTCATGTAAGGGGCAGGAGATTCATCCACGGGAGAGATTGGAGTCACTGAACCCAGGAGGGTATCTAATACAAACCTGCATATGAATTCGATACCTATGTCTGACCTCAACCTGTGCTTAGAATAAATCTGACCTTGTGACATTGCCAATGGAAAAGCACTGTGGCAGAGGGTCAGGCCTTACTTCAGTGTTACACAAAGAATTTCTCAGCCATGAGTTAGAGACTGTCATTAAGCAGACACTTGTAGGCATGGTGTGAATACTAATCACCCAATACTTCCCAATATGGATATTGAATCTACAGTATCAAGTATCTTGTCAGTTTACGAATAGTGTTTTTCTTCAGTGATTGCTATTGATCATTTATATTAAAAAATCACTGTACAAACTAAACTCCTCATATGGGGGCTAGTATAAAGCTGGGCCAGGAAGAACTCAGAAAGAAGGAATTACACTGAGCTGGCAATAATTGGGGATAAATTATTTTAAAAGTCTCATTGTAAACATGCAGTTCTTTCTTCTGTGGTTCCTGTCCCATAGGAAGTTGGGGTTTGTTTCTTCATGGCTGCAACTATCCTGTAGTTGGTTAGAAGAATGATTAATTTTGCTTGCAGTGATGCTCCCCACCACCCCCCTCAACTTTGAAACTGGCTCCATTCAAGCCTCAAGAAGAAGCATTTGTACCCACTAAGTTGAGAATCCTTGCTGTCAGCAGTGGATGTGAAATAATCACGGTCCCATCCCACTATTATTCCTAATCATCGTAGGTAACAGTTACAATGTCTTGTATTCGTGCCTAAAATGCTTGCAGCATGTGGCTCTTCTCCTAAAAGAGTGAGAGTTCACTTAGTTTCAAAACACATTTAAATGTTGCTAAATCCCAATGCCATTTTTATGCAGCAAAAAATCCCAAAACGTGACAGTAGCATAATTCAGCAGGAAAAGGAATTACTCTCAGTTCAGGGACAGGATCAGCAGGATCCCCGGAGAGCACTAAGTTGGGTTTTAGCTCATTTCAGGATTGTTTTTTGTGTATTATTTCAGAAAGTCATTCAGGTTTGAGCTTTTAACTTCATGCCTTCAGTCAATCAGCAAACAGACTATCAATAATGAGTTTTTCTGGAATGAAAGAATCCACAACAATTTTTAGAAACGGCAAATCTATTAGGCTCAACATGCCCACCCCTTCACCATAGATCAACTCATCCACCTGCTCTTATAGAACTCCTCTCGATTCATTCCCTTTCCAAGTACAGATGTATCTGTCTCTCAAACTCATTTTGCCATTCCACAATAATGGCTTTCCAGTAGAGGCTGTTAGAGAGATAGGAACACCAACTAACTTTTCCCTCCCTGACCAAGAGGCAGTGGGGCACATTGCAGCACCCTACTGCCACTTTAAATAATATCAGGTAATGCAGCGTGGAATGGAGATTGTAACTGGAATCATTCTGGTCTTTGTAACTCGAATATTATTTTAATAACTGAGTCATTAGGAGAGATCTTGTTAACTTTTTTGGCCATCTTTATAACTGAGAAAACGTAAACTTCAGTCTGTCTTTCACTATTTATTCAGCACTATTTTCTTCAGTAAGTTCATTGTATGTTTCATTTGTGGCCCTAACTTTGCATTACATCAACAAAGATGCCTTTCTAAAATCTGATAAAAGATTCTCTCCACAGTTGTCTGTTACTTTAAGGACTTCTTTGAACCTCTTAGAAACCTGTACATAGGCCACTGCTTCAGTTGGCTTTTGAGCCTGTTCAGTAGGTGACTCCCTGGGGTTAATCTCTGGAGTAAGTAAAAGCTTTGTAGGTAATGAGGAGATTTAGGAGTATTATTACACTGGATGTACTTTGTAAGTGACTATTGTAACTTTCTTGCTGGATGTAAGAGCTATGGAAGAGCACAGTGATAGTCTACACATTAACGGTCACTGTGCTCTAGACAAATAATTCATTGTGAGAAGTTTTACTGGCATTATATATTTACAACTGTTCTTTTCTACTTTGTTTTACAAGGACATCTGGCATTTGTTACCAATGACAGTTCCTGACCTATACTAGCTCCCATGTTCTGGAACTCAAAAGTTCTGGTTAAAACCTTATTGTTTTCTGTTTGTAAGTTTGGATGTCAAAAGACTGTCAACATCATCCTGGTAAGTGTGTCATATCATTCAACCTTATGCTGGAAAACTAAGCTGCACTATGATGCAATTTATAATGTACAAATTGCATTTTGTCACTAGTTTAAAAAAATCCTTTTTTCAAATCATTTATTAACGTGTTGAAACATCCTTAAGAAAAATACAGTTGGTATTGCAATTGGCAATCCATCCACAGCACAACAACTTTCCCAGACAACTGCAGAAACAAGAGTTTTGGGGCTAACTGCTCTATTTTTGACCTATGAGGAATTAACTGACTAGACAGGAGATTTGTGAGGAATTGACAATTATTATGAGGGAGACACTGGGGAGGTAACAGTAAATTGGAAACAGGCAGACATAGTGACCATATTCAAAACAGGGCAATAAATCAGACATAGCCAACTACAGAGCCATTAATTTTACTTCAAGCCTGTGTAAAATAGTGAAATTGATTATCAGGTGTAAACCTGAACTTAGTAAACAGCAGTCAACAACTAACTTTTTGATTGGGCAAGGTTATCAAAAGATTTAAGTCAAAGGCAGATAAAAGAAGTTGAGGTACAGATCAGTCCACCCAGTTTGAAGAGTTGGATGGTTTGCTCCTGTTCCTATGGATTCAGAAGGGGAAGATATTGCTGAAGTGCACCTCAAATGAGCTGTGGTAAGTATCTAGTAAGTATCTAGAAGGCATCTAACAAAGTTGTGCATGAAAAATTATTGGGGGATTTTGGGGTATATTTTGGGTAAAGATATGAAATTGATGGAAGGGAAGAATTACATGTTGATGGAGGGAATGCAATAATGGGGCTGCCTTGGGACTTGCTGTTTCTGATTTACATCAATAACCTGGACCCAGAAACTCAACCCAAATTGGTTAAATATGCAAATTGTATGCAAGTAGGAAGGTTGGTGGAATCACAGGATCTGAATCAGAAATTACTGAAGGTGTTGTACAAAATGTGCCTACGGTTTGATCAACGGCAAATAAGATTTAATACGGGCTGCACATAGTAAAGAACAGTGGGCAGAGTGCATGCTCCATGAATGTTGTTGAAATAGCTCAGAACAAAATTGAAAGCATGCTCATAGACTTAGTAGTCTTGAAGATCATGTCCAATGGAAGTACAGTAATGATAAACAACATCAAAAGCATGTCCAACTACATAATCCAAATGGAAGTCAGAAAAAGTTCTGATCAAATTGCACAATGATCCTACCACAGCTTCTGTACTGTGTCCAGTTCTAGTCACTAAGAAACATCTCAGACATCCAACTGTCAGAGACAGCACAGAGAAAAACCACAAAGGCTGATTTATACTATTAAAGCCTGAATTGTGTGAAGTTCCATTTTTTGCTTCAAAGATTGCTGACTGAGAGGTATGAGGCTGAAAATGGAAAATGCAGAATGAAACTGTAAGGTAGAACATTGGGCCACAGATTCAAACCAGTAAAAGACAAAATAATTTCTTTACATAAACAGTGGACGTAATATTCCTGATATTAAGAAAAAAACATTTGGATGCTGCAATGGGTAGAATTTATAGTCATTCCGGATAGATGAGCTAAAATGGGCTAAATACCTTCATTTTCATCTTTCAATCTTATGACCTTTATTAGATGGGATTGGGATACAATAAATGATCTCAAGAAGGTTTAGAGAAATGAGCTGAGGTTCCTGTTCCTGATTACTATTCTGGTAAAGGCACCATGTAGCTCCATACAAAATGTCCCACAGCTTTAGAGCTTGAAGTCACTTATTAGCTTAGTTCACCCATCAAGGGCAGATGCATGGGAATGTAGGCATCGGAAAATAAGTATCCCTAGAATTAGTCAGCATCTTCAAGAGGCAAAAGAAAATGTTGGCGGGGGCAGGGGGAGTAAAAAACCTATTAACTGCAGGAATGATCTTAATTAAAACTTTTCCAACTGAAGCCAAATTGAATTTAATTTAGTTTGAAATACAAACAGCAAATGCTGGAAATACTCAGCAGGTCTGGTAGCACCTGTGGGGAGAGAAAGAGAGTTAACAATTCATATCTGTGAGCTTTCATCACACATGCCCCCAGGCCTGCTGAGTATTTCTATCTCATTCAGATTTCAGAATCCTTAATATTTTGCTCTGAATTTAATTGATGTTGAGTTTGCCTTGACCTGAGTTTGGGTCATTACCATTTCCTACTTTCTCTAAAATATGGTGGAAATATTTTCTCTGAAGATCATCTCGGAATTCTTTGATTTCCTTAGCCATTGCAGTTTTGCAAGGGTGATGAATCCTCATTTCTCACCTCTTTCAAAGGAGGAATTAATATGCCCAATTTTCTGATTTCAGAGCTCTGCAATATCAACCTATCTATTGTCTGAGATGACCAGTTGCAAGTTTCAAAAGAACTGACAAAATAGAACTGATAGCACCACATCACCAACACCATGTACACACTTAACTTAATAGTATTGTGATTGATGCCAAAACTACACCTCTGAATAGAAGTGAACAAAGTCTTCTGTTATTGATGCCGGTTGATTGGAAAACGGCTAATGTTACGCCGCTGTTTAAAAAAGGAAGGAGACAAAAGGCGGGTAACTATAGGCCGGTCAGCTTAACGTCTGTAGTAGGGAAAATGCTGGAATCCATTATTAAAGAGGAGATAGCAGGGCATCTGGATAGAAATGGTTCGATCAATCAGACGCAGCATGGATTCACAAGGGGAAGGTCGTGCTTGACGAACATGTTGGATTTTTATGAAGATGTGACTAGGGCGGTTGATGGAGGAGAACCGGTGGATGCGGTGTTTTTGGATTTCCAAAAGGCGTTTGATAAGGTGCCCCATAAAAGGCTGCTGAAGAAGATTAGGGCACACGGAGTTGGGGGTAGTGTGTTAAAGTGGATTGGGGACTGGCTATCCGACAGGAAGCAAAGAGTCGGAATAAATGGGTGTTTTTCCGGTTGGAGGAAGGTAACTAGTGGCGTGCCGCAGGGATCGGTACTCGGGCCGCAACTATTTACCATTTATATAGATGATCTGGAGGAGGGGACGGAGTGTAGGGTAACGAAGTTTGCAGACGACACAAAGATAAGTGGAAAAGTGAATCGTGTGGAGGATGGAGAAGATCTGCAGAGAGATTTGGACAGGCTGAGTGAGTGGGCGAGGATATGGCAAATGGAGTAAAACGTTGATAAATGCGAGGTTATACACTTTGGAGGAAATAATAACAAATGGGATTACTATCTCAATGGAAACAAATTAAAACATGCTACCGTGCAAAGGGACCTGGGGGTTCTTGTGCATGAGACGCAAAAGCCCAGTCTGCAGGTACAGCAGGTGATCAAGAAGGCAAATGGGATGTTGGCCTATATCGCGAGGGGGATAGAATATAAAAGCAGGGATGTCTTGATGCACCTGTACAGGGCATTGGTGAGGCCGCAGCTGGAATACTGTGTGCAGTATTGGTCCCCTTATATGAGGAAGGATATATTGGCATTGGAGGGAGTGCAGAGAAGGTTCACCAGGTTGATACCGGAGATGAGGGGTTTGGATTATGAGGAGATTGGGTTTGTACTCGGAGTTTAGAAGGATGAGGGGGGATCTTATGGAGACTTATAAGACAATGCGGGGGCTGGATAGGGTGGAGGCGGAGAGATTCTTTCCACTTAGTAAGGAAGTTAAAACTAGAGGACACAGCCTCAAAATAAAGGGGGGTCGGTTTAAGACAGAGTTGAGGAGGAACTTCTTCTCCCAGAGGGTGGTGAATCTCTGGAATTCTCTGCCCACTGAGGTGGTGGAGGCTACCTCGCTGAATATGTTTAAAGCGCGGATGGATGGATTCCTGATTGGTAAGGGAATTAAGGGTTATGGGGATCAGGCAGGTAAGTGGTACTGATCCACGTCAGATCAGCCATGATCTTATTGAATGGCAGGGCAGGCTCGAGGGGCTCGATGGCCTACTCCTGCTCCTATTTCTTATGTTCTTATGTTCTTATGTTATTTCCAGCAGCTATACAGATTACTTCTCAGGTGATGTATCTGATAATAAAGTTCATTAACAAAGGTCATAATGCAGAATGTTTTGGTACTTATCAAGGCGAATATTGTTAGTCCTGATAATGAAACATCTTTAGCACTCAGTATTCCATTCCCAGGACAATATAACACAGGATAGAGACTGCGCAAAGTATCTCCTACATCTCCTATATGAAGGGTCATCCTGACTCGAAACATTGATTCTATTCTCTCTCCACAGATGCTGTCAGACCTGCTACGATTTTCCAGCTTTTTCTGTTTTAATCTTGTTTTAGGGACAATGAAGTTCCTTCCACAATATTCGATCAAGCATTCCCAATAATGCATCAGTTACCAACAGCCTGTCCATTGCAGCAAGATGGTATTTGCATAATGTGACATTTAAGAGGCAAATACAAATGTAATACCATTTGTGACTGAATTATGGGCAGCTTTTCACTACTCTGCATTGAGATTTGGATTGGGGATTCCCAGTTAGATACACTATCATCAGGATTAGAACAATGTCCCAGAAAGTAAGAGCTCAGCGTGAGATCTAGGCTATTTTAACTCCCAGTCGTCGTCAAATGCAAAACTGTCAGGGCCAGCACTTTGGCAACTGATATGGAGGGAGATCAAGAGGAGGCCCAAAGATTCCTTGTGTAGCCAGGGCAAGAAGTCTTGACCCATAAGTTCTCCTTACAACTATCTGTTTATAAAACTTACCTTGTTCTCTTCTGTCCATGTGGTGCCTCATTTTGAGGTTTGACTGTCAGCTTCCATTTGGTGTGGACCTCTCCCAACTTAGTGTCATTGAGCTGCAACTTTTTAATTCAAAATGGACCTCTGCTACCTTGTAGCGGGAGCCTCAACTAGAATGAAAGTTGTCAAAGATAAATGGCAGCTGACAGGAATGGAGCAACCTCATTTTGCCCTAATCCTGGCCAATGAACATAGAACATAGAACATTACAGCGCAGTACAGGCCCTTCGGCCCTCGATGTTGCGCCGACCAGTGGTACCAATCTAAAGCCCCGTGCCATTTTCACTGAGCAAGTGTGGGTTGGGAGTCAGGCCTGAACGTCTGATATATTAAGTCAATTAATCTCATTGAATTTCTTCCTTTCTGTGTGCACTTAATATTTGTTTAAAACAAATCATTCAACACAGCCTAGAAATTGTTGTAATCAATTAATTGAGAATGCATAATTTCAGCACCTGCTGTTCAGTGTCTAACCGGAACAATATCATTCTAAATCAAAAGAGCTGAGCACTATTACGCCTTGCAAACCGCAGGCATCATCCAGCGCATGTTATAGCTACATCAAAGTGAATCAGCTCCTTCAGCTTTCCTCTCATAAATTGCACTTTACTCCTGGTCAGACACTAAAAGCCAGGCAATGTTGCAACAGATGAAAAATCACACCTTGTTCTCAATCGGCAACCTCCAGACTCCACCCACCCACTCACACACTGACATAACTGTTTCCATATCCAACAACTGCAGATAATGCTGTTTGAAGCCATTACACTCTGGAAGAAACACTAACCACCTTTCACACTTATTTGATTGTCCAGGCATTGAGAAAAATAAATATGTTTGAGCCAGGAGTGGGTAAGCTGCCATGATGTAAGTCATTCTGTAGAACGACCTATTTGAAGTGATCAAGAATCAGGGTTATTTTCTTTCTTTTTCCCCTAGGTGAGTTCGCTGTCTGGCACACACATGATATTCATTACCCTGCTGCAGTTATTACAGAGTTCAGGTGCTGCCTGGTTCCTGCATTTCAACAATCCTCACATTGTAGTAAGTGCATACAGATACTCATAAAAATATAGCGAGAAGATCTCCAGGGTTTTGAATGCAATAATGCACACTTAAGGGTTTGTAGGTAATAAAAAAAAAGTCATTATGGACTCGAGAAGATGAGTTTTCTTTTTCTGTCAGTTGTCTTAGCTTGTGTTTCAGATGAAACGTCAAGTTAACGCACTCACTTTCCACAACTGTCAGTCATCAAAAGCTTCTCCTAATTTTGTTTTTAAGATTTTATTAACTCTTGAAATACTTTGAGTCCTTTCAAAAGCTATTTGTCTTGTAAGTATTAGGCCTGCAAACAGCATCATATGCAAATAGTCATTCTTTAGTGCGAGCCAGACAGTGATATATGATCACAGGGGCTGTACTTTCAAGTGCGAACCTGCCTTCACCTGAACTCTGTACGTGTGTGAGGGTTCTCATTAGTTATCAGTCAGTAATGGAAATTCTGGCTGATGCTGCTCTCCTCTCCAACCCAGCATCTCTTGGCAAGCCTGCAGGATCTGCTGTCAAGATTTGATTTGATTTATTATTGTCACGTGTACTGAGATACAGTGAAAAGCATTGTTTCTTGCGTGCTATACAGACAAAGCAGACTGTTCATAGAGAACGAAAGGAGAGGGTGCAGAATATAGTGTTACAGTCATAGCTAGGGTGTAGAGAAAGATTAATTTAATATAATGTAGGTCCATTCATGGCAAATTAATAGGCAAGTAAATGACTTGATCCTGAGTCTTACCAATGTCATTAAGAAATCTGGCCGAATTTTCTACATTCTGGTAGAACAGAACATGACATCTCCACATGAACAAGATCAACATTTGTGTGGGAGAGGATCCCAGGTATGGACCTCACACTATTTCCCAGTCATGGGTCATCAGCACATTTATGCACCTATGAACTAGGCATCAAAGCTTCAGGCTAATTTTCTTTCTAAATTGGCATTGTATTGAGTTGAATTGAAAGTTAATTTTGAGCAGAACACAGTTGCTGTTGCCACAGACTATATATATCATGTCCCACAATTGCCTGTGCAAGGAGCTCTGATCACAAATAGATAGAGAGAGACAGCCAAGCGGAATACAGAAGAGCAACACCTTCCATTGCAGGCAGGGGCATTCTCTCTTGTAGCTGCTATTAAGCAGATGTATTAGGGAAAGAACTGGACACAAATTTGACCACTTGGCCCCCACTCAAGCAGGAACTGATGGCATACAGTGGAAGGATGAAATTTCCTGAAAAAGAGCTCTTTTAGATAGTTATCCATTGCACAAGGCCAAAACAGCACGTCCACGTTTCTCACGGACATGTCAACGGCTCAGGTGGACATTGCAGTGGCGCTCCAAAGCTTGGCCCACTCGCACCAGGCCATGTCTTAAGGCATCAGCCACATTGTTCAAACAATGGAAGGCCTCCAGGACTGGCATCACCAAATGATGCTGAGGCATCTGGAGATCGCATCCATCCCATGGAGTGACCCAGGGGCCACCAGGCACCCTGAGGGAGGAGGAGGAGCTGGAACACAACTGGGGGCTTCCCAGCAGAGAATTCCTGGCAGTCTCTAGACCTTCTTAACTACCCCCTCCTGACACCGGCACATCTACTGGGATTTGGGAAGAACAGAGTGCCACCAGTGACACCCAAAGGTCAGCCAGGCTCCAGGTCCTCTCGAGGTCATCCACCAAGGGCATCACAGGCTAGAGGACTTGGAAAGCAGCAGGCTTCACCCAGCAGCCTCTACTTCCACTGTGCAGTCTGGGGGAACACCTAGAAGGAGTGGGAGGCCTTGAAAAGTTAAGAAGTTGCAAGAGCACTGGGTTAGCACAGGTGAAATATAGAAAGGTTAGTTATGGAGAAGGAGACATCAAATGTACAATTTCACCGTTAAAACTTGTATCATTTTAAGCCCGAGTACCTTTCACATTGTGCGGTCAGACTCATCAATGGGGGATGAAGGATGGGGATGGTTGGCTTTTCTGTCTCCAGCTCAGAACTCATTATCTCGCAGGCCCCCAAGTGGAAGGCTGAGTGAGTCAGAGTTAAATATCCCATGTCCCTATCACACACTCAGGAATGAGAAGGGAGGTCAGTGGATCATCTTGAGGTAGATAGACGTCAGATCTCTTGTTTTCATGAGGATCCCCAAAGCTTTCCCCACAGCGAGTCATCATCAACCTTCAGCCTTGCAATCAGACCCGCTGATCCTGCCAACCCAGGCCTATCACCCTGGTGTAATGTTACGCTGACCCTTAGAGGGGGTGCATATGAAGGGGTGGGGGACAAGGGTGGATGGCAAGTGTTTCAGAGGAAGTGGGGGGGAGAAGATTATGAAACCCATGGAAGGTCTGAGGATATGAGGGGGGGGTGGGGACTGAGCTGCCAGACATGCCTCCCTTCAGGCAGCAAATCTGGAGACAATAAGAGCCCCCCTCCGGTCCTGTAGCACCCTGGCCGCTGCCTGTCCAGTGTCCTCTGGGTCTTCCTCCGACACCTCCTCAGCATCTTCCTGGTCTCCTCCTCATCCTTCCCCTCAGACGTTGCCTGCTCCTCCCCCTCTACCATGTCGCCCCGCTGCTGTGCTAGATTGTAGAGCACACAGCAAGCAAGCACAACAAACAAAGAACAATACAGCACAGGAACAGGCCCTTCGGCCCTCCAAGCCCGCGCCGCTCCCCGGTCCAGGATTGAATCCTGAATCCAGGATCCCCGCCCAATTTTCCAGCCTATCTACATACCTCAGCTAAAAACGGAGGGAGCTCTGGAGGAGTACAATGAAAGTAGGAAAATACTCAAACGGGGAATTAGAAGAGCAAAAAGGGGTCACGAAATGTTCTTGGCAGACAGGATTAAGGAGAATCCCAAGGCATTTTATTCATACATTAGGAACAAAAGGGTTGTTAGGGAAAAAATCGGACCTCTCAGGGACAAAAGTGGGGACTTATGCTTGGAGCCCAAAGAGGTAGGGGAGATCCTAAATGAATACTTTGCGTCGGTATTCACAAAGGAGAGGGATGTGTTGACTGGGTGTGTCTCGGAGGGGAGTGTTGAACCGTTGGAGAAAATCTCCATTACAAAGGAGGAAGTGTTAGGTTTGTTAGAGAATATAAAGACTGACAAATCCCCAGGGCCTGATGGAATCTATCCAAGGCTGCTCAGGGAGACGAGAGGTGAAATCGTTGGGCCTCTGACGCAAATCTTTGTCTCGTCACTGGACACAGGTGAGGTCCCAGAGGATTGGAGGATAGCCAATGTGGTCCCGTTATTTAAGAAGGGTAGGAAGGATAACCCGGGTAATTATAGGCCGGTGAGCTTGACGTCCGTGGTGGGGAAGTTGTTGGAGAAGATTCTTAAAGATAGGATGTATGCGCATTTAGAAAGGAATAAACTCATTAACGATAGTCAACATGGTTTTGTGAGAGGGAGGTCATGCCTCACTAACCTGGTGGTGTTTTTTGAAGAAGTGACCAAAATGGTTGACGAAGGAAGGGCCGTGGATGTTGTCTATATGGACTTTAGTAAAGCGTTTGACAAAGTCCCTCATGGTAGGCTAGTGAAAAAGGTTGGATCCCATGGGATAAAGGGGGAGGTGGCTAGATGGGTGGAGAACTGGCTTGGTCACAGAAGACAGAGGGTGGTAGTGGAAGGGTCTTTTTCCGGCTGGAGGCCTGTGACTAGTGGTGTACCGCAGGGCTCTGTATTGGGACCTCTGCTGTTTGTGATTTATATAAATGATCAGGAAGAAGGAGTAACTGGGGTGATCAGTAAGTTTGCGGACGACACAAAACTGGCAGGACTTGCAGATAGTGAGGAACATTGTCAGAGGCTACAGAAGGATATAGATAGGCTGGAAATTTGGGCAAGGAAATGGCAGATGGAGTTCAATCCTGATAAATGCGAAGTGATGCATTTTGGTGGGAATAATGTAAGGAGGAGCTACACGATAAATGGAAGAACCATAAAGGGTGTAGAGACGCAGAGGGACCTGGGTGTGCAAGTCCACAGATCTTTGAAGGTGACGTCACAGGTGGAGAAGGTGGTGAAGAAGGCATATGGCATGCTTGCCTTTATAGGACGGGGCATAGAGTATAAAAGTTGGGGTCTGATGTTGCAGATGTATAGAACGTTGGTTCGGCCGCATTTGGAATACTGCGTCCAGTTCTGGGCGCCACACTACCAGAAGGACGTGGAAGCTTTGGAGAGAGTACAGAGGAGGTTTACCAGGATGTTGCCTGGTATGGAGGGGCTTGGTTATGAGGAGAGATTGGGGAAACTGGGGTTGTTCTCCTTGGAAAGATGGAGGATGAGGGGAGACTTAATAGAGGTGTATAAAATTATGAAAGGCATAGATAGGGTGAACGGTGGGAAGCTTTTCCCCGGGTCGGTGGTGACGTTCACGAGGGGTCATAGGTTCAAGGTGAAGGAGGGGAGGTTTAACACAGATATCAGAAGGACATATTTCACACAGAGGGTCGTGGGGGCCTGGAATGTGTTGCCGGGCAAGGTGGTGGAGGCGGACACACTGGGAACGTTTAAGACTTATCTAGACAGCTATATGAACGGAGTGGGAATGGAGGGATACAAAAGAGTGGTCTAGTTTGGACCAGGGAGCGGCGCGGGCTAATTGTTCCTTGTTTCTCGTGGAAGTGGAAATGACTAGGGTTGGGAAGCATTTTCCGATCAGGGCCATTGTGATCTCCTCGACTCGTTTCGATCGCCTCAGGGGGTCGGAGAGGAATTTCCCAGATTTTTTTTTCCCCATATTGGCCCTGGCGTTTTTCACTCTGGGTTTTCGCCTCTCCCTGGAGATCACATGGTCTGGAATGGGGGGGTGGGGGTGAGTTAATAGGTTGTAATGAACAAAGCATCGTAGCTGTGGGGGACAGCTCGGTGGATAGGATATTGGTATGTTTGTTCTAATCCCTGAACTATATTGCAGAGCCCCAGAAGACTGATTCAGACATCTGAACCACATCTTGAGAAGGTCTATGCACCGCTTGATAACTTTCTTGGTGGCAGAATGGGCCTCATTGTAACGATTCTCTACCTCAACCTGGGGCCTTAGCAATGACCTCAGCAGGTAAATCTTGTCCCCACTAGCCAAACACTCAGTCGGAGTGACTCTCAAAGGCACCGGCTCCCTCTGAGTTTGCCGGGATATAGCCGTCATCAGGATAACGTACACAGATGTGCATGATATTCAGCTGATGGTCACACACCAGCTGTATGTTTAGGGAATTGAGCTCCTTCCTGCTGATGTAGGGCATTCCCTGTCGAGACAGTGCTCATAGGGTAATATGTGTACCACCAATTGCCCCTAGACCTCGGGCACCCCAGCAATGGCATTGAATCCTGCAGCCCAGGCATTCTGATGCGCCTGGTCCAGGTTGAAGCAGATTAATCTGTTGCCTGGGTATTCATGACATCCATGACCTGGTGGATGTACTTGACCATCTGCAGCAGCCCTCTGACCTTTGGGTTCCGGCTCCTGTGGTGTCGGGTCATGACTGGGCTGGCTTCCTGCTTGACTCTGTGCCAATGATCAGAACCATTGCTATATGGAATGACTCCAATGCAAAATCCATCCTCAGTCTCTGAGGACATGGAAAAGAGGAGAGACAGTTAACAAAGTTATCCATCTTTCCATTCTAACATCCTCCCTCATCGCGATGTGGTTCGGTGGCTAGAGGATGACATTTCCCCTGCACAGCTATTCATTACAGCTGTCCAATAAGATTAAGGAGGTAAATGCATGGCTCAAAGATTGGTGTGGGAGGAATGGGTTTGAATTCATGGGACATTTGCACCAGTATGGGGGAAAAGGGGACCTGTTCTGATGGGACAGTCTTCATCTGAATCATGCTGGGACCAGAGTCCTGGTGAATTGTATAACCAGGGTTGTAGATAGGGCTTTAAATTAAATCATGGGGGGGGAGGGTTCAGTTGTATGGAGAATTAGAAAATCAAAGTTAAAGGAGAGGGTAGAAGTGCAGGGCTGAGGGCTCAGGAGAGGTTACTAAAGTTTCCAGACCACGTAATAGAACAGAGAGTATAGAAGGTGGCAGGAATCTAACCTCAGGCAGAGCAAAAAAGGTGACAAATATGAGAAGGGAGGTGGTCAATGCAGGACCGAGGGCGTTGTACCTAAATGCGCGCAGTATACGGAACAAGATAAATGAGCTTGTTGCGCACATTGAAATTGGCCGGTACGATGTTGTGGGCATCACAGAGACATGGCTGCAAGGGGATCAGGCTAGGATCTAAATATCCAAGGATATGTGTCCTATCGGAAGAACAGGCAGATGGGCAAAGGGGGCGTGGTTGCATTGTTAGTAAGGAATGAAGTTAAATCGATAGCAAGAAATGATGTAGGATCAGAAGGCATAGAATCTCTGTGGGTAGAGTTGAGGAATCGCAAAGGTAAAAAGACCCTGATGGGAGTTATGTACAGCCTCCCTAGCAGTAGTCAGGGTGTGGGGCAGAAAATAAATCAGGGGGTAGAAAAGGCAATATAAAAAAGGCAATATTACATGGAGGGCTTCAAATTGCAGGTCAACTGGGAACATCAGGTCGGTAGTGGATCCCAATAAAAGGGATTTGTGCAATCTCTAAGAGATGGTTTTTGGAGCAGCTTGTGACAGAGCCGACGAGGGAACAGGCAATTCTGGATTTGGTGATGTGTAATGAGGCAGACTTGATTAGGGAACTTATGCTGAAGGAACCCTTAGGGAGCAGTGACCACAATATGATAGAATTTACCCTGCAGTTTGAGAGAGAGAAGCTGGAATCAGATGTAACGCTATTACAACTAAATAGAGGTAACTACAAAGACATGAGGGAGGAGCTGGCCAGAGTTGATTGGAAAGGGAGCCTAGCAGGGAAGACAGTGGAACAGCAATGACAGGGGTTTTTGAGAGTTATTCGGGAGGCACAACAGAAGTTGATCCCAAGGAGGAGGAAACATGCTGAGGGGAGGACGAGGCATCCATGGCTGACGAGGGAAGTCAAGGACAGGATAAAAGCAAAAGAAAAAGCATACAGAATGGCAAGGATTAGTGGGAAGCCAGAGGATTGGGAAGCTTTTAAAAGCAAGCAGACGACAACTAAAAAAGCAATAAGGGGGGAGATGATGAACTATGAGTGTAAGAAGATAGGAAGAGTTTTTTTCAATATATAAAAGGTAAGAGAGAGGCAAAAATAGCCAATGGACCACTGGAAAATGAGGCTGGAGAAGTAATAATAGGAAACAAAGCAATGGCAGAGGAATTGAATAGTTACTTTGCATCAATCTTCACAGTGAAAGACACCAATGGGATGCCAGAGCTCCAGGAGAATCAGGGGGCGCAGGTGAGTGCAGTGGCCATCACTAAGGAGGAGGTTCTGAGGAAACTGAAAGGTCTGAAAGTGGATCAATCACCTGGCCAGGATGGAATACACCCCAGCATTCTGAAAGAGATAGCTGAGAAATTGTGGAGGCATTGGTGGTGATCTTTCAGGAATCACTGGAGGCAGGGAGGGTCCCAGAGGACTGGAAAGGACTGAATGTAACACCGCTGTTTAAGAAGGGAGGGAGGCAGCAGATGGGAAATTATAGGCCGGTTAGCCTGACTTCGGTCATTGGAAAGATTTTAGAGTCCATTATTAAAGACAAGGTCGCAGAGTACTTGGAAGTGCATGATAAAGTAGGACTAAGTCAGCACGGCTTTGTCAAGGGGAGGTCATGTCTGACAAATCTGTTAGAGTTCTTTGAGGAGGTAACAAGGAAGTTAGATAAAGGAGAACCAGTGGACGTGATTTATTTAGATTTCCAGAGGGTCTTTGACAAGGTGCCGCATAGAAGACTGTTAAACAAGTTAAGTGCCCATGGTGTTAAGGGTAAGATCCTGGCATGGATAGAGGACTGGCTGACTGGCAGAAGGCAGAGAGTGGGGACAAAAGGGTCTTTTTCAGGATGGAGCCGGTGACTAGTGGTGTGCCTCAGGGGTCAGTGCTGGGACCACAACTTTTGACAATATACATTAACGATTTGGAGTAAGGAACAGAAGGCACTGTTGCTAAGTTTGCAGATGATACAAAGATATGTAGCGGGGCATTGAGGAAGCAGAGAGCTGCAGAAGGACTTGGACAGGTTAGAAGAGTGGGCAAAAAAGTGGCAGATGGAATACAATGTGGAAAAGTGTGAGGTTATGCACTTCGGAAGGAGGAATGGAAGCATAGCCTATTTTCTAAATGGGTCCCATATCTAAGGAAGGGTGTGCTGGCCTTGGAAAGGGTCCAGAGGAGGAGTTTCACAAAATGATCCCTGGAGTGAAGAGCTTGTCGTATGAGGAACGGTTGAGGACTCTGGGTCTGTACTCGTTGGAGTTTAGAAGAATGAGGGGGGATCTTATTGAAACTTACAGGATACTGCGAGGCCTGGATAGAGTGGACGTGGAGAGGATGTTTCCACTAGTAGGAAAAACTAGGACCAGAGGACACAACCTCAGGCTAAAGGGACGATCCTTTAAAATAGAGATGAGGAGGAATTTCTTCAGCTAGAGAGTGGTGAATCTGTGGAACTCTTTGCCGCAGAAGGCTCTGGCGGCCAGTCATTGAGTATCTTTAAGACAGAGATAGATACGTTCTTGATTAATAAGGGGGTCAGGGGTTCTGGGGAAAAGGCAGGAGAATGGGGATGAGAAAAGTATCAGCCATGATTGAATGGTGGAGCAGACTCGTTGGACCGAGTGGCCTAATTCTGCTCCTATGTTTTATGGTCTTATGGTCTTATACCATCCAGCTTGCACTGTGAGGCCTTTGCCCATTGTCCCCTCTTCTTGCCTCATGGCCTCCTGCCCCCATCAGCCCTCCCTTCACATCACCTATGGAATACTTTTCAATGTGTTGATAGTGATGAAGATTGAAGGTTTCATTCAGTGGGAGATGTGAACCTTTGGAAGAAGCTGCGCTGCACTGAGTGATACAGTCACTGGTTCAAATGCAGTTTTCAATCAAGATCTTTTGTGAGACCCAGCAAGGTTAATGTCATCCAGTGGGATAAGGATGAGACATGAGAGAGCAGCTGGTATGCAGGGGCCATGAGCATCATCCTTTATGGAACATCCCATGTGTGTCTCTGCGATGGACTGTTTATCTGGTATGGGCTACGGGCTACCTGGCAACACTCCTTTCAGCTGCTACTGGGGTACCTAATCCTTGTGTGCACTCACCTTTCTCATTCCCCTCCCTCATCTGGTGAGGGATTGTGAATGAAGGGAGTTCCATGAGATATGCCAATGTCCAACACTCATGTAGGGTTTGAAGGGAGAGAGGTCCTGGGTCGGTGACACTTGCTGTGTGTGAGGGGAGTTAAGACAGGGCTGGCCTGAGTTGGGGGGTTTCTGAAGCATGAGGGTAGGACTATACCAGACTGAGAGTGGTTAACAGATACAGATATGCAGCGGTCTAGATGTCCTTGGGACATGGTTTCCATGGAGGCATAAGACCAGAGCTGAGGTCAGACATAGGGAAGGACCAACACTTTTAAGATTCAGGTGTCTGAAACTGGCATGGATCTGAGTTAGCTGCAACACTTCAAAGGGTCAATGGAAGTGGTCAGGCAAGACTTCCCCTTTCTGGGGGACAGCCCCCAAGGTCACTCTGTGATGACTTCAGCCAGGCTAATGAGGTTGGCTTGCTAGAAGATACCAAAAGACAATACCGGACCAAGCTAGAGTCCGAGGCTAGCCACACCGACCCCCGTCGACTATGGCAAGGTCTGCAAGACATAACAGGTTACAAGATGAAGGCATGTAAAATCACCGGCTCCAATGCACCCCTCCCTGATGAGCTCAATGCATTCTACGCCCCTTTTGAACACGAGGTCAGCAAGAGCATGCCCTCCACCCTGGAAGCCCTGGATGAACCTGTATCTGGAGTCACCATTGCAGACGTAAGAGCAGCTTTCTTCAACGTCAACCCACGAAAAGCAGTGGCCTGGATGGGGTACCCAGACGTGCACTCAGGTCCTGCGTGGATCAGCTGGTGGAGGTATTCACAGACATCTTCAACCTTTCTTTACAACAATCTGAGGTCCCTATCTGCTTCAAGAAGACAACTATCATCCGGGTACCTAAGAAAAACCAAGCAGCGTGCCTTAATGACTATCAGCTGGTGGCTCTGACATCCATCATTATGAAGTACTTTGAAAGGTTAGTCATGGCAAGAATTAATTCCAGCCTCCCAGTCTATCTGGATCCACTACAGTTTGCCGACCGCTGCAACAGGTCCACAGCAGACGCCATTTCCCTAGCCCTGCACTCAACCTTGGAACACCTAGATAACAAGGACATCGATGTCAGACTCCTATTTGTTGACTACAGCTCAGCCTTCAACACTATTATTCTCACAAAACTCATCTCCAAACTCCGTGGCCTGGACCTCGGCATCTCCCTCTGCGACTGGATCCGGAACTTCCGAACTCATAGACCACAATCAGTAAGGATAGGCAACAACACCACCTCCATGATCATCCTCAACACCGGTGCCCCACAGGCTGTGTTCTCAGCCCCCTACTATACTCCTTATACACCTATGACTGTGCGGCCAAATTCCCTTCCAATTCGATTTTCAAGTTTGCTGACAACACCACTGTAGTGGGTCAGATCTCAAACAATGACAGAGGCAGAGTACCGAAATGAGATAGCGAATCTGGTGAACTGGTGCAGCAACAATAATTTCTCCCTCAATGTCAAAAAAACAAAGGAGATTGTCATCGACTTCAGGAAGCGTAAAGGAGAACATGCCCCTGGGCGGTCCACCTCGCCCTGGAAAAGGGGCTCACGGTGGGCGGGACGTTCTTGGCAGTGGACCCCCTGGAGGCCACCGCCCATAGGATTGTCATCTCAAACATCCCGCCCTTCATCCCCGTGGAGCTCCTCCTCCCCCACCTCCATCTACTGGGGGAGGTCAGGTCTTCGAGACCCGACCCTCAGGCACGTGTACTCCTTCCGGCGCCAGGTATATGTCCGCCTGGCCCGGGAGGAGTGCCTGGAAGGGGGCTTCAATGCCCCCTTCGAAGGGACCACCTGCTGGGTCTTCTGGTCCGCGGACAGCGTGCGGTGCCATGCATGTAAGGAGGCGGGGCATATTAGGAAAAACTGCCCCGTCTCCAAGGCGGCCGCCGACCCACAATCCAAGGCGGCAGCAGCTGGCGCCTCAGCCCCCTCTCCCCCTAACCAAACCGTCCACCTGGCCCCCCACAAGGGGAGACCACACCGGCAGCAGCTGCCACCTTGGCTGCCGGCGGGGGGGGGGGGGGGGGAATGGAGCCTCCGCGAGGCAAGAAGACCCTGAGAAAAGGGAAGAAAAAGGGGGGGAACGTGACCCCGACCCCCTCCACCCCAGTCACCCCGGCTGCCGGCTCGGGGAAAACACCCACCTCCGGCCCCCCTCCCAAACCATCTCCCAGGCCCATGGGCGCTTCAGCGTCCTGTGCTGGGCCCGGCGTCGTGGATGCGCGCGCTCCCGGGTCCGGGCGTGGGGGGGTGCCGAGCCGGCACAGCTCACACCAACAGGGGATGTAACGGGGAGGCAAAAGGGGCGTGGCAAGGTTAAGAGGGGCGGGGTGCGGGGGGCATCTCCCACCCATGGGCACGATAATAAGAAGAGGCGCTGCCCCTTGGGAGCCGTGGGGTTCGAGGTTTGTGCGCCCCGCCCCCCGTTCATGTCATCGCCTGCCACGCCCCCGCCTGTTTTTACGCCTTGTCCCCAGACTGGGGGCAAGAAAAAGATTCCAACTAAACACATGCTGCTGCAGTCCCCCGGACGGGTCTCCCCGAGGCCGGGTGGGAGCGGGGCCCCCGCGGCTTCGTTCAGCCCGGTTGAATTCGACCCAACATTCTTCTATAGCCTGCCGGGGGACTGGAGCAGCACCCCGATGTTCGCGTCCCCGGGCGGCGGTGGCGAGGAATTTGTCTCCTCCTCTCCGTCCCGACCTTTGATGCTGGGCACCCCCAACATGAATCCGGAGGGTTCTCCGGGCTTGGGGGGTGTCCAGGCGTTCGGGGCAGGGGGGGGGACAGAGCCGCCGTCGCCCACGGACCCACAAACCCAGGGACAAGAGCCCGGGGGGAACCCCTCCTCCGCCGATCCTGGGGGTGGGATCGGGGGGGGAGTCAGGACTAGTCGGCGGCTCCGTGCCGCCCGCCGCGGGGGGGGCTCGGAGTCGAAGGGCGATGGCCCCGAGGGGGGTAAGTTGCTCGGTGGTGGGCACGGGGATCGTTTCAGGGTCCACCTGTAGCGAGGAGGGGGACTCCCCCGTGCCCCTCACCGAGTCGCCCCTCATCCCCTCTGGGGAACTCAGGGCCTTTATCAAAGACCATTCTGGCCGCGCTGACAGCGTCCGACTAGCCCTCGACCGTTGTTCAGACCTGGCGCTGCTCGTCCGGTCCACGCGGGCCTGCTCCCAGGCCGCGTCGGACCTGACTGAAAGAGAGCGGCGTCGGGTACGGGAGTTCCTCGACGGGCTCAAGGGGGAGCGGACTGGCGCGTCTTGCGCCAGCACTCCCCCACGCACTTAGATAAGTGGTGATGGTGGCACAATGCTACTGACATGAAGGTGACTATAGCCAGCCTCAACGTCAACGGCAGCAGCGAGCCACTCCGCAGATTTCAGAACTTCTCGGTCCTCCGTGACGGGAAGTATGCGGTGTGCTTCCTGCAAGAAACCCGTACCATTCCGGGAGACGAAGCCCGATGGCTCATGGAGTGGCGAGGGGGGGTCTACATGAGCCACCTCACTCTCGCTTCTAGCTGGGTGGCTATCTTGTTGGCCCCGAGTTTTCAGCCGGAGATCTTGGGGGTCAAGGAGCCGGTGCCAGGCCGGTTGCTGCACTTGACGGTCCGTGAGGGGGGCGTGGTCATTCACTTGCTGAACGTCTACGCCCCGGCCGCTGGACCGCAGCAAACGACTTTCTACGAGAAAGTGTTCGCTCATCTCGACACCATCGCTGGGGGCGAATGCATCATCCTCGGGGGGGGATTTCAACTGCACCCTCGAGGCACGGGACCGCACCGGACCCTGGCTGCGCATCCCGGCAGTGATGAAGTTGCAGGACCTGCTCGGGACCCGCGATTTGGTGGACGTCTGGAGACATCTCCTCCTGGCTCCAGAGCTTTGAGTTTCGTGAAGCCTGGAGGCGGAGCGTCCAGAATCGACCGCCTTTACATTTCGAGGGCACACGTGTCCAGCTTGCCGTCGGCCTCCATACGGCAGGTGCCGTGCACGGACCACCACCTGGTGTGGGCGGAGTTTGTTCCGTCTCGCGTCCGGGGGGGGTCCGCGTACTGGCACTTCAACAACACGCTGCTGGAGGACGAGCGCTTCCTGGACTCGTTCCGTCGATTCTGGGCCGGCTGGAGAAGGAAGCGGGGAGGCTTCCCCTCCTTGAGGCTATGGTGGGACGTGGGCAAGACTCACGTCCGGACCTTCTGTCAGGAGTACGCGAGGGGGTCGACGAGGAGGCGGAAATCCAGGCTCGAGGAGTTGGAGAAGGAGGTTTTCGACCTGGAGGCACGTCTCAGTCAGCCCGACGCGGACCCGGCCCTGCGGCTAGAGTACAGGGAGAAGGGCGCGCTGCGGGACCTGCAACTGGCCGGGTCCCGCGGCGCGTACGTGAGGTCACGGCTCCAGTTCCGGGTGGACCTGGACCGCGGCTCCCCCTTCTTCTACTCGCTGGAAAAAGGGCGGGCTAACCGTCAGCAGCTCCTTACGCTGCTGGCCGACGACGGTTCCCCCGTCTCGGATCCGGAGGGCATCCGGACCATCGCCCGGGATTATTACACCTCCCTCTTCTCTCCGGATCCGTCCAGCGAGGATGCCCGCAGACTTCTGTGGGAGGACCTTTCGCAAGTCAGCCCGGAGGGCGTCGGCAAGCTCGAGGCCCCCATCGCCGTGGCCGAGCTGACCGGCGCCCTCAATGGCCTCGGACGGGGCAAGGCCCCGGGGCTGGACGGGCTGACGGTAGAGTTCTTCAGGGCGTTCTGGGATGTCCTGGGGGGCGACTACGCGGGGGTCCTGGAGGAGAGCAACGCCACCGGGGAGATGCCCCTTTCGTGGCGCAGGGCCGTCATTGCCCTGCTGCTAAAGAAGGGGGATCTCCGGTGCCTTAAAAACTGGCGCCCGGTCTCCCTCCTCAGCACGGATTATAAAATCTTTGCCAGGGCATTAGCTTCACGCCTTGGGTCCGTGCTGGACCACATGATCCACCCTGACCAGTCCTACACCGTCCCGGGCCGATTGATCCACGATAATCTCCATCTGGTCCGGGACCTGGTCCACCATTCCCAGAGGGCTGGTCTGTCGAGCGCCTTCTTGTCTTTAGATCAGGAGAAGGCGTTCGACAGGGTGGAGCACGAGTATTTGCTCAGGACTCTGCGGGCATTCGGGTTTGGGACGCAGTTTGTCGCCCGGATCCGATTACTGTACTCTGCCGCAGAGTGTCTGATTAAGGTTAACGGGTCCCTGACGGCGCCCCTTCGCTTTGGGAGAGGAGTGCGGCAGGGCTGCCCCTTGTCCGGCCAACTTTATTCTATATGCGTGGAGCCATTCCTGCGCCTCTTGCGGAGGAGGTTGTCGGGTTTGACTCTGCGCGGACCGGACGTAGGGGTGGTCCTGTCTGCTTACGCCGACGACGTGCTCCTCATGTTCACAGACCCGGCTGACCTGCGGAGGATGCGAGAATGCCAGGCGGTGTACTCCGCCGTGTCCTCCGCCAGGATCAACTGGGCCAAGTGCTCCGGACTCCTGGTCGGTCCGTGGGAGACGGACCCCCTTCCGGAGGAGCTCAGGCCTTTCACCTGGAGCAGGACCAACCTCCTCTACCTGGGGGTCCATCTCTGCCCAGCCGAGGAATCCTGGCCGGCGAACTGGCGGGAGTTGGAGGCCAAAGTCTCCGCCCGCCTGGGTCGCTGGACAGGACTGCTCCGAGTGCTGTCCTACAGGGCGCGAGTTCTCGTCATAAACCAGCTGGTCGCCTCCATGCTGTGGTACCGGCTGGTCACTTTGACCCCTCCCCCTGGCTTTGTCACCGATATGCAGAAAGCCCTCGTGCAGTTTTTCTGGGACAACCGACTGCACTGGGTCGCTGCCGAGGTGCTGCATCTCCCGATTGAGGAGGGCGGACAAGGTCTGGTGTGCCTCCGCACGCAGGTATCGACCTTCCGCCTCCAGACCCTGCAGAGATACCTTTACGTCGAGCCTCCTCCACGATGGCGTGCGGCGGCGACGTATTTCTTCCGCCAGTTGCACGGCCTCAATTATGACGTGCAGCTCCTGCATATCAACCTGGTGCATATTCCCACCTCCTTGCGGGAGTTGCCCATCTTTTACCAGGACCTCCTCACGGTCTGGAACACGGTCGCCTCGCGACGCAGCTCTCCCCCGTCAGGAGTAGCAGCTCTCGTGTGAGAGCTGCTGCTCAGGGATCCGCACCTCCAGCCTTACGACTTCAGGTGGCTGGCGGAGAGGAGGGCCGTGGATGGCGGGGTGACGTGCTGGATGGCGGAGGAGCGGGCTGGATGAGCCCCCACGTGCTGGCTGAGCGCGCGGGGGTGGCCATACGGCGCGCGGCCAAAGCCATCCAAGACCTTAGGACAGTTGTGCTTGGCCCCGAATGCGGATGCGTTCTGGAGGTGGCGCAGGCGTGCGGTGGGATCCCGCCCGAGCGTTCCCCTGCTCGGACGGAATTTCACATTGGCCCGAAGCCTAGACCTCCCCCCGGGTCAGGTGCCCCACCGCGTGTGCCGCCTCGTGGAAATGTCCTCCGTGCCCTTTTCCACCGCGCGGAGGTGTTTCCTGTACGGGCTGCTGCTGCACACCTTTCACTACCGCCTCCTCGCCCGTCGCCCCGATACACCTTGGCGGGCCCTGTTGCCACCGGGCGGCGGAGGTCCCCAGTGGAGGTCCCTCTACGGAGGGATCTCCCCCAATTATCTCGGGGACCTGGGGTGGAGGGTGCTGCACGCAGCAGTGCCGTACAACCGTAGGTTTTTCCGGTACACGGGCTCCCAAGACTGCCCTTTCTGTGGCCTTGTGGAGTCTGTGGACCATGTCTATGTTCTGTGTTTTAGGCTGCACACCCTTTTTGGTTTCCTGAAGCACCTCTTACTGATGTTTTGTTTGCACTTCAGTCCCACGCTCCTGATCTACGGGCACCTGGTGCGGAGAGGGGTGGGTCGGGATGCCGACCTCCTCGTGAACCTGCTCCTGGGCCTGGCGAGACGCACCATTTACCGGTCCAGGCTGCGGGCGATCGAGGGGGCCGTCCATCCTGACTGTCTGTCCCTCTACCGCGGCTACGTTCACGGCCAGGTGTCCCTGGAGAGGGAGCATGCGGTGTCCACGGGCGCGGTTGATGTCTTCCGCGCCCGCTGGGCGCCGCAGGGGCTGGGGTGTATTATCGACCCCGATAATCACATTTTGGTTTGATGTTTTAAGTTTCCTTTCGACTTTGTTTTTGGTTCGGGCTGTTCCCCCCTTCCTTTTGGGGAGCTGCCCCTTTTAATTTGTCCCTAAGTTAATTTGAGTTTGTTTACTTGGTTGCTGTCGAAAGAAATACCTGATGAGTCCTAGCTCCTGATCTACGGGCACCTGGTGTGGAGGGGGGCGGGTCGGGAGGATAACCTCCTCGTGAACCTGCTCCTGGGCCTGGCGAGACGCGCCATCAATAGGTCCAGGCAGCGGGCAATCGACGGGGCCGTCCATCCTGACTGTCTGCCCCTCTACCGCGGCTGTATTCACGGCCAGGTGTCCCTAGTGAGGGAGTATGCAGTGTCCACGGGTGCAGTTGACCCCTTCCGCGCCCGCTGGGCACCGCAGGGGCTGGGGTGTATTATTGACCCCAATAATCATATTTTGGTTTGACGTTTTAAGTTTCCTTTCGACTTTGTTTTTGGTTCGGGCTGTTCCCCCCTTCCTTTTGGGGAGCCGCCCCTTTTACTTTGTCCCTAAGTTAATTTGAGTTAGTTTATTACGTTGGTACCTTAAAAGAGCTACCTGATGAGTCCTAATTGATGGTTAAATCAGGGAGCCTCATGCTCCCTATTTAAAGCAGGTGTGTCAGTCTCCCAGTCTGCGTTCAGCAGGGAGCAACTGGAGAGCTGGCTGTGTACGGATGTATGGTGTAAATGAAGTAACTTGGTGACGGGACTTTCGCCTCCGTGGGGTTATTACAAACCCCCTTCACTCCAACTTAAACCCCAGTTGCCCCCATTGAGACAGATATGTCCCCCCCAAGCAAGACAATAAGGTTTAAAAATAAGCATTTACCCCCTATCTCCCCCTCGGATGCTTTGCCGCCAGGTCCCCACTTTTCAAGAATGACACAAAATTACACCTACGTGATTTTGGGTGGAGAGGGTGGGTGAATATCACCTGGCCACTCCGCCTGGGTTCAATCCTGACAATGGGATTGAAATGAGAGTGTTTGCATCATTTTCAGGTTCCCACCCACTTTGGGCAGGTCAGATGAATCCCGACAGCCCTCACATCCGTCAGGAATCCCGATTTGTGGCTGATACCCCATTCAGCGAGGCATCGGAAGTCCTACTCGCCATCTGGCAAGGTCGGTGAATCGCTCCCGAGATTCTTGCAGACGAGGTCTCGTTTGTCCAATTTTCCCTACCCTTCGCCAGAGACATAATGAGGTTGTAGCCCAAAAAGGGCAGGAATCTCACTTAAATACATTTTAATAAATTCAAATACAATTCCCCACCATATGTTCCACCCTCAGAAAGAATTCCCCCATGGACGAGGTCTACAACTGCTTCTGCAAAACGTGAGGCAGTCGAGGGGGACACGCCAGGGCACAAAGGGAAGTAAAGCCCCCCCAGGCTGAGGGACATGCCTGGGCACTGTCAGGGCAGTCTAAGGGCAGATCAACTGGTGAGGTCCTTTGGAGGTGATTCCCCTTATGTGTGAGAGAGGTTTGCCCTGGGGCTTGTCGGGGATGGGGGGGGGGTGGTGTGTTTGCCCTAGTTCTTGTGGAGGGGTGTTGCCCCAGTGCTTGTGGGGGTGTTGCCCTGGCAATTGTGGGGGATTGCCCTAGTGCTTGTGAAGGGGCTGGGTCTGACCTGATGCTTGTTGGGGCATGCTGCTTGGTGTGCGTGGTGGCGGGTGAGGGGGGGGGGGGGGTGGGTGGCGGTGGAGTATGGTGACCCAGTGCTTGGGGACCGATGCCTTGGTGCTTGTGGGGGAAGTTCCCTGTATCTATGTTGGGGTGGGGAGAGCATTCTTTACAGTGAGATCAAACGCCCTTTACAGCTGGTTCCAACAGGCCCAGCCCCACCAGCGTGATGGTGAAAACCGCACCCACAGATTTTCTGTGCGCAGTGCCAAAGAATCTGGAGAGAAAACTCACTGTGCAACTGGTGAGCTACACATCACCACAGCCAACACACTTGCGCAAAATTCTGCCACTGTTTCATACGCCTATGAGCTTCCATTTGCTATTTGTCTGGCTGGTTGTGAAGTGGTAATTGGAATTCAGTAGAAGAAAAAGCTTGAATTGAACGATTGATTCCTGCAATATTTGGAGATATTTGCTTGACCTCAAAGTGTCTACTACATGAATGAAATCAGGCACTCACAGTATAGTGAATTACAAATATAGAGGGCTTACACAATCGTGAGAATAAACTTAGTGCAAGGCATTGTTTGAGACAAAGACTGAATGTAGATTAAATGTTCTTGGTAATATCTTGTCTCCAATTTTCGCTGATCTCCAGTCAGCACAAGGCCACAGTGGAATGATTCTCTTTGATTTCCCATCCAAAATCCCCCACTCACCAATGAAGTAAATCAGCTTAGCTTGTAATAAATGTTTCTGTACTAGATATTTGTGGGCAGCTTTCTTTGAGTCACCCCTGAGTGCCATTGCTTCACTACTAATCATAAAATAGAACTGAATTTTTTATGTAGGAGAGGAATCTAGGCATGATGGTAGACAGATCACTGAAACTACCTCTGCCATGGCACAAAAAAAGATCAGGTGTACAGTTTTGGTCTCCCTATCTAACGAAGGATATGCTTGCCTTAGAAATGGTGCAACAAAGTTCATTGCATTCATTTTGAGGATGAGAGGGCTCTCCTTCGAGGGGAAAGTGAGTAGAATGGGACAATATTATTTGGAGTTTAGAAGAATAAGAGGTAATCTAATTGAAATCCTGAACGGGCTTGACAGTGTAGATGCTGAGAGGCTACTGCCCCCTACCACCTGGAGAGTTTCGAGCTTAAGGGTAGTCGCAGGATAGAATTGAGGTGAGAAACTTCTTCAATTAGACAGTTGTGAATATTTGCATTTCTCTATCTCAAAGACCTGTGGATACTCAGTTGACTGAGATCGATAGATTGTTGGGTGCTAAAGGGAATCAGGATATTTGGGGATAGAATGGGTATAGAATTGGGGATAGAATTGATATAGAAATACTTTAATAATCTTATTGAATGGTGGAGCAGGGGTTGGAGGGTATCGCTCACTGTGGCCATTCTTCATTTGTGAGCCTTCATAGAATGCTTGCAGCATAAAAGGAGGCCCTTCAGCCAACTGTGACTATGCTAGCTCTCTGCTGAAGCAATCCAATTATTTCTGCTCCTCTGACCTTTCCCCCTAGTCTAGCAAATATTCTCTCTTCAGGTGCTTAGCAAATTCCCTTTTGAAACCCATGATCAAATCTGCATTGACCACACTCTTAGGCTGTGCATTCCAGATCCTAAACACTTATTACATAATTAATTCACCTTAAAGTGATGTCCAATGGTTTGTGACCCTTCTGTCAATGGGAAGAGTTTCTCCCTATCTATTCTGTCCAGACCCATGATCAATTGAATCTCATTGCAACTTTCTCTTCTCCATGCAGAATAACTCCAGCTTCTTTAATCTACCCACGTAACTGAAATTTTCCATCTCTGGAATCATTCTTATCGATCTTTTCTGCACTCTCTAAAGTCTTCAAATTTTTCCTAAAACACAGTGCCCAGAAATGGGCACAAAACTCCAGTTGAAGCTGAACGAGCATTTTATAAAGGTTCATCAATACTGTCTTGCTCTTGTACTGTTTGGGGTAAATTGCATGTATGACTCACCTTCCCTCACCTCCTCCCATTGCAAAAGTCAGAATACCAGGCAACTGACTTAAAAGAAATGATGTGGCGATGCCGGCGTTGGACTGGGGTAAACACAGTAAGAAGTTTAACAACTCCAGGTATAATTGTGGCTTTTGCTACCAAATAAACCTGTTGGACTTTAACCTGGTGTTGTTAAACTTCTTACTTAAAAGAAAGCCAGCTCTGCAGTGATAGAGTGCTGGGGGTGCCCTAAACAAGCAGAGAGTACTTCTGCCCCTTAGTGGGAAGAAGTCCTGCCATATTAGTTGCCAGGATATCTGATTGGCCAGAACTGAGTAGTGAGCATTGATGGTACTGAAATGGTGCCTAGACCCAGGTAAATTTGGTGCTTTGAATGGGGAGAGATCAAGGAGCCTAGGGGAGGAGGGGAGGATGTTTTGGAGATTATACATGAAGAAACAAAGTGGGGGGGAGGGGTTACATCTTCAGAAAATGTCACCGATGTACAAAGGCCCACTCCCTCCACATCAACCATATCATGGCATAGGCAACACAATATTTGGGTCAATTGACTTTGTAACAAGGTTAATTGCCATTATGTATTTATTTAAAAATGGCAGGGGGCTGCCTATTTTGGCACCTGCCTGCCTATCGTTTTACTGGGACTAAGTCAGGGATAAATAGGAAGGTGTCTGTTTTACGTACCAAACCCCCCGCCATCCTTTGCCAAAAACACCCCCAGCTCAGGGCCGTAAAATCCAGCCCTTTGCCCTTATTTATAAAGTCCAGGATTCTGTGTACTTTTAACCACTTTCTAAATCTGTCCTGTCATTAATAATTTGTGCATAAATACTCCGAAGTCCCTCCGCTTCCGCACTCCCTTTAGTATTGTATCCTCTAATTTATTGTCTATCTTCATTCTTCCTACCAAAATACATCTGAACATTTCTCTGCATTAAATTTTATTGACCGGGAATGTTGGCAACTTGTTTGACCACGGAGGCTATCGCGGTGAAGTCCAATCCCATTCTCCTGCCGTGTCTATAGAGAAGATTTTTTAGCAAGGGCCACTGGAGAGGGTACCCAGGCAGATTTCCCCTTTCCAAACCCTACAGTACTGAGAGTAATTATAGTTTCCTACTGCTACGCCAGTTGTGATCAGTTACCTTTGTACAGACTAAGCACAAGACCTGGGGCCTTCCTGGTTTTTTTTTTAAATCAACACCACGCACATTTATACAATGTGCCAGGTCTGCCTGAACCAATCAATATCTAGCCTGTTGTTTGTCAAGTCCTCCTCGCCCAGGTCACAGGTTATTTATGAGCCATTTTTCCATTGTTCACCAAATTCTTAGTGAAAATATTGAATGGAAATATCACAGACACAGATGCAAAGGAATGCGCTTAAATATAGTCACATATATACATATTCACTGGTGCATACAGGCAAGCAGGCAGACGCCACATATGTGTTCAGTTACACAGTCAATTGTGGCTGGCTTCATTCTCTAACAAATTCATCTCAACAACTCTCTTGTCTCCAGGTATAATTGTTGCACTGCCTCACTTGTGACATATCTTTCGATGTAGGCCCTCCAGCTATTGATGTGAGGTTGCGGTTTGTCATTTTTCAAGAGTTTTTCATTACATTTCTGCCTGTGAGAGCACCACACCTAGTGCTAATAATCTCTTACAATCATTACATCAGAGAGTCTAGCAGCACCAAGGGGCAAACAAGAACTCATCCTTTCCGACAATGTTTGTCTTTCTTTATACAAGTGGTTTGCCTGTTCCTGCAATAACGATCAAATCACTGAATCTTTTTAATTTTCCACATTTTTGATCTATCTACACCATCTCTTCAAGTGTTAGTTGTTGCAATTCCTGAATAAACATGTGAAATTCCTGTTGGTTCAACAATGTAACTGGAGAAGTTTATGTTTGTTCAGTTGGTTGCCTTTATTCCTGATTTAGTAAGACAAGTTTCTACTTACTCAGCAAGGTACACTTATTTTGTGTAACTCCACAAGTACCTGTACCTTCAGTAGGATATGTGCTGTGTTACTATAGTGCTAATTAGCTGGGTAGAAGTTATTCATTTTATTGCCCACAAAGTTGTGTATTCACCAATGTAAGGGTTACTCAATATGTGCCTTGCTAGAATTGGTGCTTATGCACTAATGTAAGTGTGGTAATTGCCCCTTTAGAATCCATCTGTAGAGTAAGGGTCACATGACCCAAGGAACCAATGGAGGAGCAGGGTGGGAGATCACCCTGGTGAGCTCGGATTTCTGTTCCAGAACGTTCTTGGGAACTGACTGCAACCATTAGACTGCAAGCCTCTGTCTAGCCTTTACCTGTAAATAGATATGCTGTTGTTTTTCCCTTAACTGGAAACAAGGATTATTACATTGGTAATGAGGGTAAAAGCGAGTCTCAAACTGTTAGTATACAGTTTCAGATGAAGTTGAGACAAGGAAGAGTAATTACAAAAATCCCCCTATTTGGATGGATAGGTCCTTTTGATGCCTCCATGGAGCACTGGACACAATAGTTAGAGCTGATAGCAAATTACTGTGGATGCTGGAATCTGAAACAGAAATATAAAGCTGGAAAATCTCAACAGGTCTAACAGCATCTGTGGAGAGACAGTAGAGCCAACATTTGAGTCAGGATGACTCTTCATTGGTCCATTCATGGGCATGATGATTTTGCCCTTTGTTGATGCACATTCAAAGTGGATGGAAGTGTTTAGGTGAAGTCTCCAACACCACACACTACAGTTGAGAAATTACACCAATGTTTTTCCAACTATGGAAAGCCTAAAGTCAAAGGGGGTGATCATACCTTCTCAGCCCGCCAGTCAATGGGTGGGGCATGCCGGTAAGATCACGAGAGAGCTGAAAATTGTGTTCACGCCCGATTTCTCACCTCTCGCAATTTTACCGACACCAGATATCCGGCGTGATCAGCCTCACGCCCGAAAAGTGCACGTGGTTGATTATATTTTTTAATTCAATGTTAAATATAATTTAAGTACTACAAGTGAGTGCTGGATGCAATCATCCAGGCTCACTTGCCTTAACAGCCTTGCCAGTGAAGGTCCTCACCGTCAAGGATCATGCATGGTCCCTATCAGCAGGGACGTGTTGTGATGGTTTAATTGGTAGGACCAGAGGTAATTGAGGCACTCCCAGGAGATTGGGGGGGGGGAGTGCCTCTTTGGCATTGCCAGCCTGGCAGTGCCAGCCTGGCACCCTGGCATTGCCCACTGGGCATTCTGGCACTGTCAGTCTGGCACACTGGTGGTGCTCACTGGGCACCGGGCAGTGCCAAGAGGGTGGGGCCTGAGAAGGCAGAGCCTACTGCAAGAGGGTGGGGCCTGAAGAGACAGGCCCTAAGGGGAGATGGGTGGTAGGTCACTGCGTGTTCTGCAACTGGGATCAGGAGAGTGCTGCATACTCTGGAACCACAATTGACCAGGATGGGGGTGGGTGGGAAATGATCGGTGATCCATGTAGGAGGGGGGTGATCAGCCAGTCTGTGTGGGTGGGAGCAATTAGTTATGGAGGCCGGAAATAGCTGGTGGGAGGCAGTGACAGATCTCTCTGTTTCATATTGTTGTAAGAAGTTTAACAACACCAGGTTAAAGTCCAACAGGTTTATTTGGTAGCAAAAGCCACACAAGCTTTCGAGGCTCTGAGCCCCTTCTTCAGGTGAGTGGGAATTCTGTTCACAAACAGAACTTATAAGACACAGACTCAATTTACATGAATAATGGTTGGAATGCGAATACTTACAACTAATCCAGTCTTTAAGAAACAAAACAATGGGAGTGGAGAGAGCATCAAGACAGGCTAAAAAGATGTGTATTGTCTCCAGACAAGACAGCCAGTGAAACTCTGCAGGTCCACGCAACTGTGGGAGTTACAAATAGTGTGACATAAATTCTGATTCTAGGATCGCATGATAAAGACTCAGGAGGAAAAAAGCAGAAATATTTATGTGAAATAGTGTGACATAAACCCAATATCCCGGTTGAGGCCGTCCTTGTGTGTGCGGAACCTGGCTATCAGTTTCTGCTCCGCGACTCTGCGCTGTCGTGTGTCGCGAAGGCCGCCTTGGAGAACGTTCTCCAAGGCGGCCTTCGCGACACACGACAGCGCAGAGTCGCGGAGCAGAAACTGATAGCCAGGTTCCGCACACACAAGGACGGCCTCAACCGGGATATTGGGTTTATGTCACACTATTTCACATAAATATTTCTGCTTTTTTCCTCCTGAGTCTTTATCATGCGATCCTAGAATCAGAATTTATGTCACACTATTTGTAACTCCCACAGTTGCGTGGACCTGCAGAGTTTCACTGGCTGTCTTGTCTGGAGACAATACACATCTTTTTAGCCTGTCTTGATGCTCTCTCCACTCCCATTGTTTTGTTTCTTAAAGACTGGATTAGTTGTAAGTATTCGCATTCCAACCATTATTCATGTAAATTGAGTCTGTGTCTTATAAGTTCTGTTTGTGAACAGAATTCCCACTCACCTGAAGAAGGGGCTCAGAGCCTCGAAAGCTTGTGTGGCTTTTGCTACCAAATAAACCTGTTGGACTTTAACCTGGTGTTGTTAAACTTCTTACTGTGTTTACCCCAGTCCAACGCCGGCATCTCCACATCATATTGTTGCACAGAACAGAGAGATCAGCACATGCACAATTGCGCACTCTGCTCTAATTTGCTGGCTTTTGGATCATTCCACAATCAATAACAGAGTCCTGCCAGCAGAGTTGCTAATGAACCTTCATCTCAGAACAAGACTGAGCCTCATGTTTCCAAATTTGCCAGGGAGGTTCGAGGACAACCAAAGCAGTCAGAAAACAAACCATGATTAACCTAAATCAACACATTTTCAGTGGATGAAGCCATGTATGTGAGGAAGTTTGAAAGTTGGTCAGGTTGGGTCCCTGGAGTCATTGTATCCAAAACTGGAGCCCTGTCTTATCAAGTGGAAGAGAAGGAAGGATTCTTTAGAAACATGCAGACCATTTGGGACAGTGAGAGTTGTTCCAACAGTCAGTACTGCCACCAGGAGCCAATTGCCATCTGGGAATGGTACCAGGTCATCCTGTGGCAGGTACAATCAATGTTTCCATGGAAACAGATTAAACTGAACTGCCTGTGCCTGAAGAGGCACTTGTCATTGTGGTTTCAGCTGACAGCAATTCTGTGAAAGACGCAGACAGAGGAGTCACGCAGCTCAACAAAGATTCAGAAGCTTCTTGAAACATTTAATTCATAATTGACTAAATTCAAGTATTATATGTTTAATTATTTGGGATTGTGTAAATTGGTATTTAAGTACTGGGGGGGGGGGGGGGAAGATGTGGTGATTTTCCCTTTGAGGATCCTTCTGAAGAGTAAGGGTCACATGTCACAGGGAACCTATTGGGGAGCAGGGTGGGAGATCACCCTGGTGAGCTCAAGTTGCAGAACTTTCTTGGAAGCTGACTGCAGCCATGAAGCTGCAAGCCTCTGTATAGCCGTTACCTGTAAATAACCATATTAGCTGGAAGTTTACCAGCCCGCCCATCAAGGGAATCGGAGCGGGCGAGGGGCGGACAATGGAAAGGTCCATTGACCTCAGGTGGAATTTTATGGTTTCGGGACGAGTGATGCCGTAAACACCCGCCCATTGTTTTTCCCTTAACTGATGAACAGGAATGATTACAGCAAGGTTAATCGTTGTGCTCTGTATTCAACAATTTTAACACTGTAGAAATTAATTGAGAAAGAGATGGAGAAATAATGTTGGATCCTGCAGTAATCTCTTAGCCTGAATTTCCAATTTCAAATCTGCCATTTTGAGGCAGGACTCGGGGCAGGCATTGGATGGGAAGAAGCTCATGCAGACTCACTTCCGGATAGCTGCTAGCAGTCATTTCAGTACTGCACTTGCCTAGAAGCAGGTTACCTCACGCAGCCTCAGCATTGATAGAGTGCTATAATCTTTAAGTTTGAAATGTCAGATGAAAAACTGATTTGTGCTAAAAAAAAATGCTTGCTTTCTTCCCCTTGGTATATTGGTTTTCCCTCTCTCTTCCCCAAAGTGATTCCATTTTCTTGCCAGTTCTGACTAATCTACTTATTGACGGTCTGCCTAAAATCTTAACTCGAGCACAAACAGCACAGCTTCTCATTTGCAACAAAGGGAATAATGATGAGAGGTATCCTGCTGCATCTTTCAGATCAATCAATATTATTAATATTTGATGAAATCCTACAGATCAACAGAAAAGCTGCTCGGAACCTCTCAATAATAATTAAACTAATTACAGCAGCAGCTGTTTGGCTTCCAGATCTGTATATATACACCAATCATTATCAGTTCTGTATGTGGTGGATTAGATGGTGAGTAAAGCTCCCTTTCACTGTCCCCATCAAGCAACCCCAAGATAGTTACAATGTGGGTTTGATAAATTTCTGTGCTATCTTTGACCAAGTTAAGCATTCTGAAATAGAATTATATTGGATCCTGGCATAAATTATTCCTAACCCTCAAAGGATTACTGAGAAAGTAGAGGACCAGACTGACCTGGAATAAAAAGACTCCGAAAGACCATAAAATTACCATATGTGTTTGTTTAAAGTTCTGATATCGTGATTCATAAAAGGATAAGTACAACCAGCATTGATCAAACACTGTGGGGAACATGATGGTCACTAAACGGCTGGAACTATTGAATTGCTTTGCCAAGGAAGACAAGCAGTTAAACCTATATATAGGATATAAGATTAAAGAGATATACTGGAGCATTTAAAATTTATCTTTGGTGCCTGGAAGAAAGTATTGGTACCTTTCTTCAGGAGATTAAATGGGATTCAGTATATATAGTCCACGAGAGGATAAGTTGGACATGGAATGTGGAAGTAGAAGACTTGATAGAAGGAATCCATCAAATACAGAACTAGTCTGTTCCATGCCTTGGATTGGGATGACATCATCTCCAGATAAACCATCCAACCAGTAACACTTCGTCAAATAACCCATTTAATAGTTAATTCAGCACTCAAACACAAGCCACAGGAATGCTCCAAAGCAGCACATTTGCTTCAATATCTGAAATGTGTTACTCTGTAGGAGTCATTTCATAGTGGATTAAGTATAGGTCAGCAAATGGATAAATGTTTTCAGCTACAGAGCAGTAAGGCAAAACAAAATTCTTTGTCTACCACAGTGTCCGATGAGTTCCAACAAAATGGACACTTTTTTTATTGAGAAATCAGCTGAAGATCCCAGGAGTTTTAGTGCAGGACAGATTTGTGCTCAGTAATGATGTCTTCCACAGTCAAATACCTTGCTGTCACTCAGTTTTGATATTGGCCACTTGGGTGAGGAGCAAAGGCTGCTGTAAACTCCTGGAATCCTAGCAAGAGACATCACCTTCATGAGACTATAGGGATGCCTGGCAGCAGGACCATCCGATGCATAAATTACACAAGTTTTACATATAAGGACTAGATACAAGAGAAATAAAAATGATCTTCTGAGGAAACTGAGTTTTGGAAAAGTACAGCAAGCAATGTGCAAAGGAGAACACAGCGTCAAAGAATCTTACTCGAAAGCATGGTAGGAAATTAGAAGTCAAAATACTTGAATTTAAATGGCAACTTATCACAGCTCGGAAACATCTCAAAGTGCTTCACATACAATGAATTTATTTGAAATGTGCTAACGTTTATTTATGTATGCAAACACAGCCATCACTTTGCACAGCAAAATCCGACTAGGAACAGTAAAATTAATGAGTAATTAATCTATTTTGAGTCATGTTGATTAAGGGAATTATAGTTGCCAGGATGTCAGAAGAGCATCATGCTCTTCTTCAAATAGTGCATGAAATCTTACGCATTTAAAGAAAACCCAAAAGACCAGAACATTTCCTGGAATGTTACTTGAATCCTCAACTTTCTGACTTGGGGGTTATCAACTGGACCATAGGCATGAAATCTTACTTTTTTAGGGCCGACCGATCTATAAAACTTTACTTAATCAAATTCTGTTTGTGCAATTATAAGTAACAGAATATCAGTTTTGGAATGATTGTTTTGCTGTTTATTATTTGTAAGTAAAGACCCCTTGTGGATAAAATGAAAAAAAATACTCCTTTCAGTCAAAATTCAGTACAATATTTTATTAATATTTAAAACATAAAAGCAGTGAGATTTAGACTCAGAAGCAGAGTGAAGTGTGGCTGATTGATAGATTTGTGTTTGGAGTTTTCTTAAGCAATGTGAAGTACACTGCAACATTATCCCCCATTGAGTATGCATTTCTCTCTATATGCACCTTTGTTCTGATCTAAACAGCATAGGTAAGAATTCCTCTAGTTTCTATGTATAGTGACAGTGTAAATGTGTTCATGAAGATTCGCTTTTGCATATTACAATGTTGCTACAACAAGCAATGGACCTCTTACTCCTTTATATTTAATGAAAAGGGATAATTAACACACTGTGATTCTCCCCTCCACGTCCACAACTTAACTCTAGTGATATACCTCCACTGGCTTTGTCTAAAGATCATATTTTCCAAAAATGTCACAGCTCAGTGCATGTGGACTCTGCAGGAAGTCAATGCAATGCAGAAACATTGCATCAATGGGAGTGCTGGGAATGATTTGGAAGGTATAATGCCAAACTTTACAAATTGGGCGGTATGGCAAACAAAGTGAAAGAACTGCACCAAAATAAAGGAGGATGTACATATTGACTACATGTCTCCTATGCTGTAAGGTTGTTTTCTGTGATAATGTCATAAAGAGTGCAAACAAATTTTACTGCAGGTTATTTCTGGGAGAAACAGAATGCAAAAGCAGAAAGGTAATGTAAAATTTATATAGAACCACAGCTAGACCACACTTGCAGTACTATGTATGGTTCTGGTCTCCCTACTACTAAGCACTGGAGAAAATGTAGAAAATTCTTCTAAGGATGGTAACAAAATTAAGAGTGTGCAGCTATCAGGAAAGCCGACCCACTACTCACAACAGAAAATGAAATAAATAGAGCATGACATAATCCAGAGGCCCAAAATACAGTGTTTGAAGGATTACATGATTCTTAACATCAACAGTCCATTCATTTAATTAATCAGGAGCTGTGGATCTTTGGATGTAATAACTTAGTCATGTGTGGCTTGGTGGGTATTACATACTAGAAGTCAATGTCGAGAAAGGGTCAGTAATGTTCATCAACACTATCCTCACCATGTCTAAATGACCCGAGACGAAAATCACTTCCAGGTAAAAACGGAACAATCTGAAATAAAGCACCCATGGAATCACCCATGATGTAAACAGAAAATAGAGGGAAGTGAAATACAAGTTGAAATTTAATCAAGAGGTTCAGGTATTTTATATACAGAATAACCAATGCCTTGGAGTTTGTTACAGAGTGAATCAGATTGAAGGGCTTGAATAGATTTTATATTGAACAGATACCCAGTATGGGTTACAATGTAACATTTGATCAAGGTGTTCTGATGGTATATACATAGACAGGAATAATTTATAGGCTGGAATCAAATTGGAAGTTTGGATAAAGTTATGGATTGTTTTCTCATTATCCAAAGTAGCAAGATATTTGAAGCTGATTGTGAGATTCATTGACAGGAATGTATTTTTGATGTAATATGGGTTTATTGAGAGGATTAGATTTCAGTTTGTGTTGGTGGCTGGGGCTCGTATCAACGATGGCAAGTTTCCAGTTCTTCATGTAACTACAGAATGAGAATGCCAACTGAAGTATCTTTACATCCCGTGACATTGCCAAAAAGGGCATTAAGTGTACCAAAATCACTCTGGTCACACATTGGGAAACTTCCAATTCACCCGCCTCTGCAAACCTTCACCACGTTTTCTACCCTCATCATCCTCACATCCAATGAATCTGTCCAATTCATTCAGTATTGTGTTTCAATATATAAGCAAATTTCGACTGATCACCATGTTCTAATTACATTTCCTTATCTCTTTCGTTTCAAGCTTTGTGTTGTCTCGAACTATGGGCTTTGGCCTTTCATCAAAATGCCTAAGACTTTGGACAAATGTTTAGACTTCTCTTCCCTGTTTTCCATAGATATATTCTGTAACTGTCATGAATTACAGTAGGTAACCTAGATGTACTTTCAATTGGCCTATGAGGTGAAGGCAAAGGGAAGGAGGCCCCAGTAATATGGCTGGAAATTCTAAATATATGGAACAAAGTTGCTGTTCCAATGGTTACTGGATAAATATAACACTCAATTTGATAGAGATTGAAGTTCAATTCCTCATCTGTGTTGAGTTTGATTAATTCAGTTTGGAAGAAGAAAAAATATTGGCCTGATTCCTTCTCTGGATTATTGTCTAGTGACTCTTTCTATAAACTTTAGCTACAATACTCAACATATTCAAATAGCTGATTACATTCACAGGTGAAGTGTACATACTTGGGTCAACATTAATGATACCACAGCCAGAGGTAACAGTTTTAGGAGAGACAAGGAGAAAATTAAGCAAAAGAATGTTGCTAGCAGAGTATAGGTTTAATGACATTGTTGCAGCCTCCCACATCATTGCTGAATGGATTATATGCACTGTCACCATGACTGTTGGCATCTGATGGCAAAAATTATTTTAAACTTGCAGTTGACTCTGCATTGCCTGAGTCTTCCCTTTCAGGAGCAGATCATGGCTCCTGACCTATTTAATAAGACACCACAATGATACTGAGCAGTGGGAGGAAGAATCAAAAAAGTACTTCATCTCATGCTCTGTCCTAACAAATTAATATTAGTGTACTGAGTGTTGACAGCATTTGGGCTTTAGTAAGCCTACCTTATTACTGTTGAGCACATAAAGTCACAAGAACACCTTAGGGCTTCTGCTCAACTGTCCTGTCTAGTTACTGATGTGGATACTCACACTCAAACACTCATTTTCTTGGAAAACCTTGGTGAAGGGCCAGTGCCCAGATTTCTGGATACCAGAAAGCTTAGAATGAGTAGATAATATGAGAAAATAAAGTTAGAACTAGTGGTACTAAGCTTAGGTTGTAAGATGATGTGGGGATGCCGGCGTTGGACTGGGGTAGGCACAGTAAGAAGCCTCACAACGCCAGGTTAAAGTCCAACAGGTTTATTTGGTATCACGAGCTTTCAGAGCGCTACTCCTTCATCAGATGAGTGGAGAGTTGGGTTCACAAACAGTTCTTGGAGATCCTCTCCACTTTGAGCCTGCCAACTCTCCACTCACCTGATGAAGGTGCAGCGCTCCGAAAGCTCATGATACCAAATAAGCCTGTTGGACCTTAACCTGGTATAGTAAGAGTTCTTACTAGGTTGTAAGAGTTTGAGGACTGGAGAAAGGAGAAAAGACAGGAAAACATGAACTTCTTACCTCCCCAGATCCTGGGAAAGGATGAATCAGAGTAGAAGATGATGCAATGAGTTTTCATTCTGATGCAGGGAAAGAAGACAGAGCATATAGGAGGACTAATATCCATGTATTTGTAATACTTAAGGGAGTGATTTGGAATCCAGAAACCTCCCTGCCACAGCCAAATTCAAACTAAAAATTAGTAGTGTGCTCTTGTCCAACTGTACAATCACCTTTGGGATAAACTTATGTAACAAAAACATCTGTTTTTACAGTGAATTCCTAATCTTAGCTCAGTTGTCAATAATGCTAATTGGAGTGTAGGTGATGTCCCCTCCAGGATGGAGAGTCACAAATAGCTGAATGGATCATGAATGAGTTGCATGGGTCTATTCCCCAGTGACTTGTTACACAGCCTGGGATTGGGAGATCCAACTGTGGTCGTTTACTTACAAAATAATTTAAAGTGTTTGGAATGAAGGGGACTGTGGGGTGTGTTACACTGTGACCTGATAAACCACGTGATGGGTCACACAGTCATGACAGCAGATAACACTAATAGAATTAAGGGATAATATGGTCTGAACCAGTGAAATTAAGTGTGAATTTGTGAGGGTAATTCCCAGTTACTTTATTTTAGATGTCGGGTCCATAAAATGGGCAGTGGCAGATCCTCAATGGAAAGGAAAATCAGACCAGAATATGACTTGTGATTTACACTCTACTGGAGTTGAAAGTTCTGCCCACATTACATACTGTATTTGTAATTGTATGTTTGAATATTGGCTGGGTGTTGAGGATATTGAGGGAGGAGGGCAATTTTCAGAGTGGGCATAGTGCATCCACCCAGTATGTACTGAAAACATTCCCTCAATGTGTGTGTGTATGAATGTGCATGTGCAATGTCCACTTGCATGTAAAGGTGTACACCTATGCCCATCTATGGTTCATATCTATCTGTGTTCATGGTCTGTAACTGTATATCTATCAATTGTACATACTTGTGTGTGTATGAATCTGTAGAAATTTATGCTGCATATATCTATATGCACACGGGTGTATCTTTGGTTGCGTATGGCAATGCTGTGTGTATATGTCATACAGCTGGTCCTTCACGTATACTATCATATATTGGTTGTGTTTGTAAGGAAAGTGTGTTTCATTAATTTTTTTTGATCCACTGAAATTTTGTCATTCAGCCAATCAAATGCATCACCAGTCTTGAAACAAATGGACCTATAAGAATTTAATCTTAGTAGGACAGGAAGCAGAGTAGTGTGGAAACCTTTTTCCACAACCTGTTAGCAATCAAGAGTTCTCAAAACAAGCTTTTATCTGAAACTGATTCAGAGAGCAGACATTATCCATTCCAGAGCCTGTATCCTGGCTGCATTTCAAAACCCAACTCAAACATCAGCTCCATAAGATTAAATATGACTGAAATGTGCACATGTTAGTGTTTTACAGAATAATTCCTATTTGTGTTGCAACTTCTAAAGACTTTTGAAAATGGTTCACTTTTTCAGGCTTCTCCAGGTGAGAGACTCTCAGTCCATTTTTAGCCCACTATATGAAGCGGAGATATGAAAGCAAAATACTGAGGATGTTGTAAATCTTTTCCTCTCTCCGCTGATGCTAGCTGACCTCCTGAGTACTTCCAACATTTTCTGTTTTGATGTCAGAGTCCAACACCTCAGCCTGATGGCCTTTCACCAGTTCTGATGAAAGGTCACAGATTGGAAACTCTGCTTCTGTCCCAGTAGATGTTATGATGTGGAGATGCCGGCGTTGGACTGGGGTAAATGTTGGGGTAAATGGAGTAGATGTTGCCAGATCTACTGAGTACTTTTGGAATTTTCTGTTTTTATTACAGGAAATGCTGACTCTGCTGCCTGAATATCATTTTTAGAGAGGCATAATCATTGGAATGCTTTACCAAGTATATTAACTGAGATCGTTTGCTCATCAGCAAACCCCTTGGTACCCTCATTGCCTTGAGCTAAATTCTGTGGTATTTTGTCCTTCTTTATTCTCATATAGCACTGGTTCATTCACGGCATTCGTTAAAAGGAGGTTTGTCAATTTCTTCAGGGGAGGGAGGGAAGGTGAAAGAAGGTTTTTTTTTGCCTATTGTTGGCCCTTTATCATCCACTAAGGCTTTTTTTCTCCTCTCATAGTGTTTAATGCTGTTCAGGTTTTAATATCTTGACTGGTCCCATTGCTGCTGTTGTACAGACAATATTGTTATGTGCACTGTCATTTCATTGATCCCATTTGTTCAATTTTCTTATGCTGCTTGGATGTTATTTTGTTACTACAAGTCTGCTCTGTTGGATATTGTCAAATTTCTCAAATAAATGAGCATGAAGATTAAAACTGAAAGTGGGGGCTAAAACTGAAAACAGAAAATTTTGGAAATGCACTCCTGGTAGGTCTGGAAGGAAAAAGATGGACTGTTTTATATGGAGACCTTCTGTCAGACACCCAACATCCACCTTGATTATGACACCTTAGAAGCTTGTTATTGATGGATTGAGGTGAGAGCATGCTGGAGAGAAAATACGACACAAGCAACTGGGAGGTCAGCATGGATTCAAAGCATTCATATAACCACAATCAATTTAACCTCACCAATTCAGTCCATCTCACCTCAAAGGTCTTGCAATGTCTACCGTGGCAAACCAGAATACAATGCTGATAGCTGGGTGAGCTGGAATGGCTTACAACAGCACTGGAATCACTGCTCAGGAAAGGGCTTAAGTTTTCACTGATGTTTTGAAAAGCTTTTTGTGTTCTTTTATTGCAGGTACAATGTCCCAAATACTGTATATTTGGCACCGAGACCACGCCAGATTTCATATTTTCTGGCACCATCTCCTTCACATAGAGGCACACCCTGAGGCATACCCTGCACTGATCATTAATGTCATAAAAATAACTTGGTTGTAGATCAGGGAATGGGGAGTGCTTGCGTGCTGCAAGTCCCCATCACTTTTAAGGGCAGAAATACTGAAGATTTAAAATTTGATTGGGCATTTTTTTAAAAATCTATTAATGTTACAGTGGAGTGAATTCTTGCAAGAAAAGAGCATTCGCTTGGATTGCAAAAATGGCGACCGAGAGAAATGGTTGATTTTTGATCCTTTAACCCGAAAGCAGCCACAAATGTTGCAATCAGAATGGCCCCACCAGCAGAACAGCTGCAGTTTTGTGTCTTGGAGAACAGGGAGACCTTAAAGCACTGTAATGGACTCAGTGTCCTGTGTGCGCACAACTCTGGCTGATTCTGTCCTCTGGGATCAGCCCAAGTATGGTCTCTTCATTCCTGCATTTACTCTGGTCCGGGAACCGCACCTGAGAAAAAATGTCCAGGATTTGGACAATTCCAGTTTTTGGATAGCTGGATTTCAGACACTGTACCTGTACTAGGAAACCCAGGTATAAAGGCCCAGGTTGCAAAGAGGAGGAATGATGCTATGATAGATAAATAAGGAAGGAGTGATTAGGTTAACACCAAGCTGAGGTGTATTGATTGTCAGAGACAGGGTAAACAGAGAGGAAATAAGTTCCACCATTTAGTTCCTTAAACCAATAAATGGGAGTATAAAATAGTGCTATAGGTCTTGGGTCCATCAGAATTAGGATGCAGGGAGGAGCAATTGTGTCGAGGACTCGACATTTGAAATGTAGGAGGAATGAAAGGACTAAATACAGAGGGGTGTTGATTTATAGTAGTTTGGTAAACTGAGAGAGACCACAAAGTTGTAACAGAGAGAAAGAGAGAGATGTTTGATGGACAAGGTGATATTTTATTTATTTTTTTCTGTATGACATTAAGCTTCATCAAATGATGGGGGGGATGGAAAGAAGAATAAATCAATTTCAAAGAGTGAAACTGAACAGCCCACTGAGTCATTAAACAGTGGCGCACCAGAAAATTATGTCAGTGAATAAGCTGAGGGTTATAAGCAGCCTCCACTGTAAACTGCAAGAAACCAGCAGAGCTGGTCCAGCCCTTGCTGGTAGGTGCACACTTTCAAATACTCAGGTCCACTTGACTAAAAGTAAGGAAAGAATTCCCCTTCCCAATGAATCTTGTATAAAACCATGACTGATAAAATTTCCTCCACCCCATCAGTTGGAGGCATTTCATATCATCTTAAATAATGAAAATCCTCATCTATCTACAACATGTTCTGAAAGGCCATGTAGAACACACTCTCAAACTAGTCTGTAAGATCAATGCCTGTCCATCCTGACTTCTGCTAGCAGTTTCAGCATCAGAAGTCCACCCCTATCTGGATAGTCTGTCAGTATATCTGCACCCTACAGCAACATTTAGCATCATGGCCCTGCAACTTTCCCTGGGAGAAAATAAACACTTATCTCCCTCCTGAAAATTGTCCTGCCATCTCTCTGCTTTACACTATTTGAAATGCCAAATTACATCTTTGTTCTGTCTTTTGTATTTTCTTGGTCTGAACGGCAGAGCTGGACTAGTTTGCCACCTTTAACATATACTGCACTGCTGTAAGGTGACCAATCCTTGCATTCCTCACCAGGCAAGCCCAAGCCAATCAAGGCAAACCTCAAAACGATAGGTACAAATCATAGGCTGGACATTACCTTAAAAAGACCAACTAGCGATCAAATGCCCCCCAATTACAACAGCCATCTCAGCATTATTTTGCTAATCTCGGTTGTACTTCTTGTCAAAATATTTTCAAAAGGACTTGGGGTGAGGTGGAGGCTGGATTTGTATATAAACTAAGGATAGATTGATAAGTATGTTTATAATTTACATAGATCACATTACAACAAAAAAATTATCTTTTAATCAAATATTGGGAAACGAGTGAGAGGGGGCGTAGTTGAAATGAGCAAGCAAAGTAAATGTGAAATGTCCTTCCCCTCCCACCCCACCCAACCCAATCAGAGTTTTGCGTTGCAAGTCTCATACCCTGAGCAGTTGGAGTTCATAAAGGCTTGAAGCAGCTCCAAAGGTCCCTGGGTTACCAGAGAACCAACTGCTTCATAATCCTCAGTCTTTTTCATTGTCTGTTTGGAGGTGTCCCTAGTTTTGCATCTGAACTGTGGCTTCGCCTCACAAATTCAAATTGGAGACTCTCATCTTCTTGGTGCTTTTCAAATCTTTCTTGCACTTGCAAAATGGAAGATAAAAGAGGGAGGGATGAGTGGTGTGTTCCTCCCTCTTTCAAGCCTTTAACTGAGGGAATAGCTGTACGGAAAAGAGAGAAAAGGCGGTGGATAGACCTGAGCCCATCACAAACATTAATTCTTCAGCCTCCTTGGTTGCAAAGAAAAAGTCATCTTCCAATTTTCTTTTTTTTTCATTTTTTTTTCTCTTAAAACATAAGTTTGCTGAACTTAATACTGAAATCTTTCTTGCTGGCCACTGTCAATTTTATCTATACTCTCCCAAAGACACTTTGTATAATGGGGAGTCTGTACATGTCAGGAGAAGATTTAGATATCATGAAATAGGCCAGACGACACTCAGAATTCGCTCATATTTTCCCGGCTGTCAAACTTTGTAGTAGATGTTTGCAGGGCTCTGTGGAGGCATCTCTTGAACAATGTACACTGGATGGCCATAGTCACCGCTAACTTTTTCATAGTGAGGACAGTAGTTGTTATCATTAGTCCTCAGCGGGATTATGATGTCACTGGGTTCCGAGCCACTATTTCCACTACACTTTGGGCTGGCCAGTGTGTTGAGGGAAAGGACGGCTGACCTCTGCTGGGAACTCTTCCTGTGTCGCTTTCTGAACTTTATTAAGAGGACCACGAGGAAGATGATGATGAGGATAAAGATGATGCAACCTGCTCCAATTGCAGCAAAGAGTGCCATTTTGGAGCCAAAGATCCCCTCGTTCTTGTTCAGCTTGTCTTTAATCTGACTATCAGTAGCTGTTGAAAAAGAAGAGAAGAATTAGTGACCTTTCCAATTCTGAACCAAACTATAGTTCAACTCAAAAGGTATCATCAGATTAATTACTATCATGTCAAGAAGAAAATTGGCCAAACTGCTTGTTTGCTTTGGACCTCTTGAAGTGGTGATGATGTCATAAATGTCAAAGATACAGTGTTGTTGATCGCTGTTCACTATTGAATCTTTTTGGCAAGCAGCAGGCTATATCCTTTTCAAATGTTTTTCTTTCTGTTTCCCAAGTTTTCTGCACAAGCCACACTCAACAGAACAGCATGGGTTGGTCACTCTGTATCTGAGCTTGGTGTTGTCTTTGCTAGTACCTCGTGACACCAGAGGACCTATAATTGACACTCCTGTGATTTTGTGCCCTTGCTACGAGAGTGTGGCTTACACCTGGCTCAGCAGGTAGAGAAGGCTTAGGGTGTTGCACATCTCATCATAGAAAGAAATCATAGAAACCCTACAGTACAGAAAGAGGCCCTTTGGCCCATCGAGTCTGCACCGACCACAATCCCACCCAGGCCCCACCCCCCTATCCCTACATATTTACCCACTAATCCCTCTAACCTACACATCGCAGGAGACTAAGGGCAATTTTAGCATGGCCAATCAACCTGACCCGCACATCTTTGGACTGTGGGGGGAAACCGGAGCACCCGGAGGAAACCCACGCAGACACGAGGAGAATTTGCAAACTCCACACAGACAGCGACCCAAGCCGGGAATCGAACCCAGGTCCCTGGAGCTGTGAAGCAGCAGTGCTAACCACTGTGCTACCGTGCCGCCCCGTATCATATATGAACAGTATACTGGTGTTCTAACACATGATCCTAACCTGGCACCCTTGTTGAACATTTTTGATCCAGCTGAATTCACTACATCTAATTACAAGCCACATAGTACGAACATACGATAAAGGAACAGAAGTAGACCATTCGGCCCCTTGATGCTGCTCCACCATTCAATAAGATCATGGTTGATTTGTTTTGTGTTGAGTTTCATATTGCCCAGCTGCTCTCAAGAACTAGATTCCCTTGCTGAAGAAGAACCTATCAACCTCTGCCTTAAAAATATTCAGCGATCACTCTTCCACTGCCTTCTCAGGCAGCGAATTCCAAAGTCGCACAGCCCTCTGAGAGAAACAAAATCTCCTTGTCTTTGTCCTATAATGGTGACCCCCCAATTTTAAAACAGTGCCCCCTAGTTCTGGACTCACCAACAAGAGGAAACATCCTTCAACATCCACTTTGTCAAGACCATTCAGGATCTTATATATTTCAATCAAGTCACCCCTCACTCTTCTGAACTCTACTGCTAAACTCCAGTGGGAACACACCCAGCCTTTCCAATCTATCCTATTAATAGAAGCTCATTCTGAAAGAGAAAACTGAGATCATTAAGTAATGCATTCTATTCCGCCCCCACCTTCCTTTAAAAATCGCTGCACAATGCAACATCTCTGCTCATAACAATGTATTAAAAGGCACCTATTTTTAGCTGCCCCAAAAAGCATGTAAATGCACAAAGCCCTAGAGTGGTAAAATTATTCTAATCACAACTGAGCTGGTTAAAAGTTAGGAGGAATGATTAAATGTTGCTGCTTAGCTGTTGTGATGGAGGTGCACAGCAGGAATTAGGCATATCCCTATGGTTATGGGGGTGGGAAGGAAACACTGGTGCCGGTCCTGCAGATGCCAAGCAGCATTAGAACATGCTGGGGTTGTGGCACCAAACCACATCACACAAAAATCACCCAACGAGTGATTTACCGAGCGCTGGAATCAAAGGTCTGAGTGTCTTTATTAAACTCACAAAAGCAAAACTTAATTAGGCAGAAAAAAAGTTCCAGCACAACAGAGAAAAGAAAACCCAAGAAAATCAAAATGATATCCAAGAAAGCTTGTGAGGAATGATTCAGTATTAGTTACGTGTGAGTCAGAGAGGGTGAGAGTAAGAGTGACAGTGGTATGAGACAAATAACACACAGACAATACCAATGGTTAAGCTCGTAATTAGTATCATTTATCTCTGGAATGTTTCCCCTTTAGATTGTGTTATTATCATTGACTTGTTTAATGCCAAGAAGCAGGGTGCTACTGAATCAATACCTGGAAAAATCTGTCAGTGAGGAAGCTTTCAATATACTGTATGGACTCACGTTTGACTCAATTCAAATCTGACATTATCACACAACAGTCCTTTTTATTTGGATCCAATCTGAGTTTAATTCTACCTTGCCTTATAATGGTTTATTGTGACAGCCTCCAGTAGTTATTGTCAGTGCAGACTTGACGGGCCGAAGGACCATTTCTGCGCTGTATGACTCTATGATAAGCTTTAATGCTCTGTCTTGCCTGAGCTAAATGACCTCAGCCTTGCTGGAAGGTGGGGAACTAGAATTGGTTTCAGTGCCCTGGTGTGAGGGGCAGGAAACACGACCCCAAATGAGCCAGGATTCTGACTCCTGATCACTACTGAGTAGCCGCTGACGAAACAGGCAGGTGATCTTTGTGTGAGCTTGTTGATACTCTCTATCTAGGTTCACACACCAAGAACAACCACACAGAGCAAAGCACCTGCAGGATGATTCACTGGGCAATGGCAGCAAAGACCTGGATGTTCACCATGAAACACTTGATTGGCACAACTTCTTCCATTACTCAGAGACTCACCTTGCAGGTGGCAGCGCTTTCAGTCACTTTGGGGCAGATTTCATTCTATTGCTTGAATGCTAAGAATTACCTGGTTGAAGCACAGGGAAGATCGCTGTCCCTAATATAAGCTCAGTGGTTTTCATTTCATTGAATCCAACAGAAAGAATATCCAGCAGGTTGTGTGAAAACTTCCCACCGGATTGTCCTTTCTGCATTCAGCTGATGCGATGCTTCATGCCCCAGATGATAAACATGAAATTTCATCCTGGGACCTACTCACTGGAACATGAGGATATAAGAAGTTAGAGCAGGAGTAGGCCATTCAGCCCTTCTAGCCTACTCCATCATTTAATGAGGTCATGGCTGATCTTCTACTTCAACATCATTTTTCTGAACAGTCCCCGTATTCCTTGATGTTTTTAACACGCAGAAATCTCGCGATCTCTGTCTTGAACATACTCAATGACTGGGATTCCACAGCCCTCGGGTAGAGAATTTCAAAGATTCGCCACCCTCTGCATGAAGAAATTCCTCCTCATCGCAGTCCTAAATGATGTGTCCCTTATTTTGAAACTATGTCCCCTCTTCCACACAGGGAATCCTTGAGATAATAAAAGCTTCTGTTCAGATTCAGTGTGGAAGGGTACAGATCCAGTTATGAAGGCTGATGGATTCACAAACCTTTTCGAGGAAGAGAGAATTACGTTTTCCTTTTAGAATTATTATTCTAATCACGGTGTAGGACGTTACTGCTGGGAATTGAAACACTTTCCATTTTACACCTCAAATTTAAACTCTTTCTATCATCCCAACTGGCAATCCCAGCGTAATTAAGCACAGGTTAGTCACAGAGTAAAACCCTCTCAAATTTGCCCCAAAAGTGAACCACAGCCCCTTCAGAAGAATACTCCCCTGTACCAACATATCATGTTCCTGCCCTTTTTCACACCAGACAACCTGGGCCCTCTCAGAATGAAATTGACAACTTAGCCCTGACATGTGCTGAAATAGGACACTTTTTTTTTGCTTCGGCCTAGACCTATCAGGAACTGGACTGAATGCTCAGAATGATTTAACATGGAACCTATGAAGCCAACAAAGGAGGCTTTGGGAATTTTCTTAATCCATACTAACCGATTTTGGAAATGCAAACCAAAAATTTAGATGTGTACCCTGTACAATTCCAGGACCACTAAAGTTAATGGTTAGAAAATTGGGCTTTCTTCCAGGAGCATGAAGTCAGAAAATTACTCCTTTTTATTCTGTCAGTCCGGGTTGCAAGTAAACCCCAGGATCCAGGAGTGACAGTCCAATGTAATTACCAGCCTCTGGCATCATCCTAACATCATTAACTTCAGGAAGCAGAATTATGGAAAGATATCCTAGCAAGCTCTCTCTTCCTCACCTGTGTTCCCAGATTTATCTTCTGATGATGGCTCTTTCCAGAGGGAGATAACGCTCTTCACTGTGTTGTCTTGGCCTTTACCTGGTGCGCTTGTAGGATTCTTTTCGTTCAGCGTTGGTCTTGTGTTTGGATCTGGATGGAAGGGAGATGGAAATTACTGACTGCACCAGCTGTTTGGTACGGTAGTGTCTGGATCAGTGCAGAGTTGTTGGTTAACATCAAGGTGTCAAAGGTAAAGACTAAGGCAGCAGCACATAGTATCAGTGCTGAGTTGAAAAGCAGTGAGCTTTTGATTCTGGTAATGCCAACACAGAGGTAGGGATGGAAAATTTGAAAGGAATATCTGGTCCTCCTCGATGGACAAGGTGTGTTCGCATGTTTTTAATTGATCAAGAAGTTGTCTGGTTACATGAAAGAGTGGAATAAGGACAGGATACTGCCAAAAGTAAAAACGGTGATTCAAAACCAATGATTTGGAAATTTGGTGATGCACTAGCCTTTCATCATAGCCCAGGCATGTATTAGTACATTGTAAATAGTGTAACCTAATCAGTGCATTTTAAGGTAAAAACCTGACACATGCTTTAGTAAAAGCATTCTAACCTCCATAATCCCAATACATTTTTCAGCCTCATGAACCACCCTCAGATTCTTCCCCTCTCTGCCTACCGTCCACAGTAGGAGACCAACTGCAGTTCCTGTTGAGAGCTTGGAGCTATCTTTAGGTCTAGACTGTATTTTAATAGCACAGGCAGCTCGCTGGTCAAGGGGTGCGGATTTCCAGAGGATCCAACGCTGAGAAGAGAACAAGTTTTATCTTCAAGGATTGGGGATCGGTAATCATAGGGGTTGTGGGGGCAGGCCTGACATCAGCTGAAAATGTTTCTGTGGCACCAAGAGGAGCATGAATTCCCTCAACATCAAAGCAGCATTTGACAGTACAGCACCAAGGAGAACTAGCAAGACTGAAGTCAGTAGAAAACCCACAGTGACAAGACCAAAAATTAGAAGCAAGGCTGACAGAATCCTGTCTATGTTCCAATCATCCAGTCCAAAGACCCCAGAACAAGAGTTTCTCTGTATGATGTCCTTGACCCAATCATCTTCAACTGTTTCATCAGTGACCTTTCCTTCACTATAAGGTGAGGAGTGGGCTGCTAACTGATGATTCTACAGTGTTTATCTCCATTATTGAGGGAGATATGAATGATGAATCCCACATCAGTTGATAATATCCAGCTAAGCCTGAGCAGTGGCTGTTAACATTCATACCACTTTGGTACCTGGTAATAACCATCTCTAATAACGGTCAGTCACCTCTTCCTGATCTTCAACGGCACCACTGACTGAATCAGTGCATCAACAGGCTAGGGGTAACAACTGACCAGAGGCTTAACCTGCCACCGACTTTGGGCATTCCAGGACGAGCTCACCCCCCGACCCCTCACAATTTCTCCTCAAAATAGCTCAAGTTGAGAGTTTAATGGAATACTCACCACTCAGCTGGATGGGTGCAGCTTTGACAACACTCAAGAAACTCAATACAATCCAGTAAAAAGTAGCTTGCTTGTTTGGTGTCTCTCTGACTGGACTCAATCATGCACCTCCCCCCCCCCACAACCTCCAGCCAACCTCCCCTTCTTCCCCCTGTCCCCGCCACCACTGAATTGAGGCTACGCAATGTATTATCTGTAGGATAAACTGTACACCAGGCTAACTTGGACAGCATTTCCACTAAGAAGGATAAACAGCAATATCACACAATGTCCAGATCAGGATGTATGCAGCTATTTGTTTATCATTGCTGGATCAAAATTTCAGGAATACTCTACTCAATGTTATCATGAGGAAAGTATCAGGACAAGGGCTGCAGCACTTTAAGCCGGCCAAACACCAAATTCTGACAGTAATTATAGATAAGCAGTAGATGCAGCCTTGTCACGAGAACAACCATTTAAAAATTACCAATACTGAGGCAGTTAGTTCTGTGCTTTGGTAGCACAGAGCAATAGCCCTGGGCTTTGGCAGTACGAGGAATGTCCTGACGTCAGGCAGCACAATAGCAGGGGTGTTGTGATTTGTCTCTTTGATCTTGCATCACGATGAGAAAAACCTGGGAATTAGAGGAATGCTCAGGGTTGAATTTGTGGTTTGCTTCACGGGGAGCAGGGGTAGGAGAGGGCATTGTCTGGGGGCACTGCAACTATGGCGGCATTATTCTGTAGCTCTCTCAGAAATGTTTGCAAATGCTAAATGTTCTGTTTAGTGATTGGTTCCTAGAAGTCTATCCCTGTCTACGTGCATGCTCTCTCTCTGAAATTACAAAGTATCAGCAATACATCGGCTGATAATCAGGTAACAGCTAGAGACTTTTTTTTTACCTGTTTTCAAAATTCCCATTCCCTCGTCTCCCCACATCACCGCCCCCCCCCCCCCCCCCCACTCCCCACCCCCCAAATCTGTGCCTTTCCCCGCAAACCCATCCCCAACACAAATTAAGGAAGAAGAGAGAAACACAAATTTAGTTAGGGTAACAATTAGCCACCCTACCCTTGGGTTTATGAAAGGAAAATCAGCAAGGTTCCTGCTCCTGTGATTAATCTCCAGAAATCCCTGCTGGAAAGTGCATTGAGTGAGGTGTTAGACAATAGTTAATACCCATGGAACTGCGTCCCAGCAAGGGGGAGTACCTTCAGGGAAATGAAGCCAAAATATTTTTTAAATTAATTCTTCGTAGGCAGTAAGGAGCCACTAAACTCTGACTTCAGATAGCTTTCTCATTTGATTTGTACCTGAATGTCATCAGCATTTCACCTTCAGCATTAATGTGAATACCAGCATAGCAGGGCCACAGACTGAAATCATACAAACTCCTTTCCGAATCTGGCACATTGCTCCCAGCTCAACCGCTCCAGCAATGTAAAACCAACCATTTTGATTCAAATTGTTGAGATAGCATTTTAAAAGGTAGGCAGACACGGTGATATCCAGATAGAAAGATAATGCACAGTCATTGAAAGACATAGGCGCAAATGGAAAAATGGAAACAGAATCATACACAGATGAGTCAGACAGGTGGGCAAGCGGATAGGCAAAGGCTGGGATGTTCCGGCTCCATTGTGGTGGGACCCGCTATGGGAGATTCAGCAACCCAGCCAAACGTTCATTGGCTTTTAGTGCGACTGGACGATCCTGGTGGTGGGCAGGGTCAGAAATTCCCACCCATAGACATCTGCTCAGCAACACACATGCACAAAAAAAGATCATAATAAATGGACTGACGGGCAAAAGAGTCAGTTGCACCTAGATAGCTAGACAAAAGAAATCAGACACATGCCGATGTACAGGCATAAATAGGGTCCAAGAAATTAGGTGTGTGCATATGAATGTGTCGTCAGAGATTATAGTACCACTAAAGCATTGACTCAACAATGCTACTGCACAGGATAATACTGTGTTTTTGGCAATTCTAGGATTCTGCACAGAATAAAAATTCTCAGCTTTAGGACCCAAACCTGAATGGACCGTGTGTTGAGTTTGCACGGTGGCAATGGCGCGGAGGGTAAGAGAAAGGCCCAGGCATTTCTCTTTGTGGAGCATTCATGCCCTGGCATATCAACTCTTCAGTTTACAGAGGCTTTTCCCAGCGCACCAAAGCCAAAATCAGTACTGAAGTTTGGAACCTCAGTAGGTGGACCTCCTGTGGTTTCAACAGATCATATTGCAGACAGCTGAGATTTTAGTGATACATTTCAGGAACATGTAATGGGTTAGGGCAGAGATCCACTTTACCTTGTCCAACTTTCATAATTATCTTCATGGATCGTGTTTTGCATACGCCACCATTTCTGTTCTCCAAACCTTCATACGACCCATTGGAAGTAGCTGTATGAGAGGAAAAACTCAATATTATTGTCCCATTCAGTGATTAGGTACAGAGCAAAGCTTACAAATGCAGGAGATTATAGGAAATCACACTGAAAGTACTTTTCATACAGTGAATTATGCTCAAATATAATGTAGGTAAGTAACTGTCCTTTGGCAGCAACTTTCCACAAGTTGCAATGAAACAAATGAGCAGTTGATCCATTTTTTGACTGTACTCATTGAGGGAACATATTGGACAGAACTTCTTCAAGGAAAAAAATAGCTAAATGGGGAAAGGCACCTCAGAACCTATATTCGCCCATCTTATCCCTTTGTCCATTTATGACATTTAAACACTAAAATAAAGATGGGACATACATACTCTCTGATTCCCTTACTGACCACAATCTATTGAATACATTTGCTTTACAATCACCAATAATCAACCACAACCAAGGTTACCGATTGACATTTTTTGGTCAGTTTCGTGAACCGAATGTTTTTCTAATACCCAAGCTTGGCATCATCTAACCACTGCTTCTTGATTTCCTATGATGCCCATGTTACTGCTCTCTGCACTGTGGACTTTGGCTAGATTTTTCAGTATGAGGTCTTATTTTTCCTCAAAACAGGAACATTCTTATTATTTCTCACATCAATAAGTTATTGTTCCCAGCTGTGGATGAGTGCATTGTGTGCAGACTGGAATATGGGTAAGATGGGGGTCAGGTCTCCTCACACGACAGGGAATGCGTTTGCTAGTTGTAGCAACTCCAAGCAGGAGATCTACTACTTTCATGGTAGATCACGCTTGTCTGTCTCGCACCATCAGGAGATGATAAGAGGGAAAGTGGGCGAGTAAAACAAAGACCATAAGGTTGTCGAGAGATAGTTAAGAGAAGTGAAAGAAGAGAGTGCAAAGGTGAGAGCCAGCATGTGCATAAACTGTGAAGGAAGCGCTGCTAAAGTTGCTAACCTGCATCACTCCCACCAGCTATTATTAAGTTCTGTTCTGAATACATAAACGTGTTTGGAATTTTGACTGGAAGAAGTTTTGTGTCTGCTGGGGTTTTATGTAGGTTGCTCATTGGTGTATCAGCACAACATTTCTTTTTGAAACTGGCACGTTGGAGCCTGCCAACTGACCTTACAACTTACAAAGAAGAAACAAGAAGAAAATCGCCTTCCCCTCACATCAAACCACTGGAACTCGAAGTTAGAGGTGGAAAAACTTATTTTATCTTGGAGAACTGCATCTTTAGTTTTTCCTGGTTGTTCCTGGTCTGGTTCAGTTGCTATATCTGTTTAGACTGACATTTTTGCACATTTAATGCCAAATACCAAATCCTCCCTGTGCCCCATTGAGAAGGATAAATTTTAATTCAAATTTTAATACTGTACTTTGTTAAGCATAACTTTGCCAACTTTGCTAAGAATAAATAACCAGGCAAAAGCCAACTTCAATGGAGTAAGGATAGATCTGGGCAAAATAAACTGGAGTCAAAGGTTGGCAAGAGGAATGGTAGCTGAATAATGGGCTGCCTTCAAAGAAGAGGCAGCTGGGGCACAGTCAAGATATATTCCCTCAAAAGGCAAAGGAACATCAAACAAAGCTAGAGCTTCCTGGATGACAAATGAGATAAAAATTAAAGAAGTAGAAATGTGCTTCTGAGAAACATGCTGAATCTAGAAGGTTGAGAGGGGAGATGAAAATGCAAATAAGAGAAGCAAAGAGGGAGTATGTAAAGAGACTGGCAGCTAACATAAAAGGGAATCCTATAGTATTTTAAAGACATATAAATAGTAAAACGGTGGTAAAAGGAGGCGTACAGCTGATCAGGGACTAAAAATGGGATTTACACATAGGCAGAGGGCAGGTTGTGGTATTAAATGAATACTTAAGAGTCATAGAGTCATAGACGTTTAAAGCATAGAAACAGGCCTATTGGCCCAACTTGATCATGCTGCCTTTTATTTTAACCACTAAGCTAGTCGCAATTGCCTGTGTTTGGCCCACATCCCTCTATACCTATCTTACCCATGTAATTGTCTTTACATTTGTCTTTACCAAGGAAGAAGATGCTACCCAGGCCATAGTGATAGAGGAGTCAGTTCAGAGACTTGGGGGGTTTACAATTAGTGAAGTGATGGTATTGCATAGGCTGTCAGTACCTTAAAGTGGATAAGGGTGAGACACAGTGCATAAAGGACACTTGGGGAAGTAACAGTGGAAATTGGAATCTTCCGTGCACTTGGTGATGATGCCAGTGGACTGGGGAATCGCCAATGTTCACCCTTGTTTGTAAAAGTAGTGTAAAGATAAACCCAGCAATTACAGGCCAGTCAGTTTGGTGGTGGGGAAGCTTTTAGAAACAATAATTTGGGACAAATTAAACAAATGTGGGTTAATTAAAGAAAGCCAGAATGGAATTCTCAAGGAAAGATCATGAAGAGGTAACAGAGAAGAATTATGAGGGTAATGCTGTGGATGCAGTGTAACTGGACTTCCAAAAGACATTCAATACAGTGCCACACAATAGGCTTGTGAGCAAAGTTGTAGCTCATGGAATAAAAGGGACAGCAACAATGTGGATACAGAATTGGTTGAGTAACAGGAAACAGAGTAATGGTTAATGTGGATGTTTTTTGGTCTGGAGGAAGATTAGTAGTAGAGTTCTTCAGTGGTCAGTGTTGGAGCCTTTGCCTTTCCCGATATTTATTAATAGCTTAGACTTTGATACTCAGGGCACAATTTTAATGTTTGTGAATGATACCAAATTTGGAAGCATTGTGAACTGTGAGGAAATTAGTGTAGAACTTCAAAAATACATTGACAAGCTGGTGGAACAGGTGGGCAGGTGGAAGATGAAGTCCAATGTGGAGAAATGTGAAATCATTCATTTTGGCAGGAAGAATAAGGAGACAATATTTTTTTTTAAGTACAACTCTAAAGGTGCTGCAGGAGCAGAGGGACCTGGGTGTATACGCGCATAAGTCATTGAAGGTGGCAGGACAGGTTGAAAGAGTGATTGATAAAGTGTATAGTATCTTGAAGTTTATTAATAGGGGCAAGGAAGTTAAGTTGAACTTGTATAAGACACAAGTTCAGCCTCAGCTGGAGTATTGATTCCAGTTCTGGGCCCCACACTTTAGTAGGCAGTGGCATAGTGGTATTGTCATTAGACCAGTAATCCAGAGACTAGAGGTAATGATCTGGGGCCTGAGTTCAAATTCCACCATGGAATGGCAGATAGTGAAATTTGAATCCAATAAAATCTGGAATAAAAAATCTAATGATGACCATGAAACAATTGTCAATTGTCGTTAAAAACCCATCTGGTCACTAATGTCTTTTAGGGATGGAAATCTGCTATCTTTACCTGATCTGGCCTACATGTGTATCCAAATCCACAGCAATGGATCATTAATGCCCACTGAAATGGCTTAGCAAGCCACTCAAACGCAGTTAGGGGTTGGCAATAAATGCTGGCCTAGCCAGTGATGCCCATATCCCATGAATGAATTGAAAAATCGAAGAGTGGGAAGGCGTAGAAGAGGGTGCAGAAAAGATTCATAAGAATAGTTCCAGGGATGAGGAACTTCAGTTATGAAGACAGATTGAGAAGTTAGAAGTGAAGAGAAGGCTAAGAGAGATTTGATAGAGGTATTCAAAATCATGAGGGGTCTGGACAGAGTAGATGAGGAAAACTGTTCCTACTTGTGACAGGATCAAGGATGAGAAGGCACAGATTTAAAGTAATTGGTAAAATAAGCAAAAGCAACTTGAGGAAAAACGTTTTCACACAGTGACTGGTTAAGATCTGGAATGCACTGAGAGTCTGATGGAGGCAGGTTCAACTGAAGCATTCAAAAGGGAATTAGACTTGTGCAGAGTTATAGGGAGAAGGCGGACGAGAGGTGCTAGGTGAACTGCTTATTCGGAGAGCCGATACAGACAGATGGGCCAAATGGCCTCTTTCTGCGCTGTAACAATTCTGTGATTCACGAAGCAGGGCTAACATTTGGTGAAGATATTAAACAGTTGTACACTGAGTATTGATCACCTGTTAATCAGATACTGCATATAATTTTGATGAAAGTAACTGTGCATGTATGTTGTCAGGGTGGGGAGAGATCGTTGGGTGGGAGGAGAGAAGTAAACTTACTCCATTGGGAGGTCGCTTTGAATCAGTTGTTTGAATTTAACGTTTTATTATTGCTGTGGAATGGAATTTGTGCCACTTCAGACAAACAAAATGGATGATTTTTAAATTGTTCAATCTGTGTGTAAAGTTAAGACTGATAAAGATATTTCATCTGAACTTGCTATAGAGGTGGTGACTGCTACAATAGTAAGGGGAGCAGAGAGGGTTTGGAACCCAATCCTACTCCTTAATCAGAATGTCAGCCTCTGGCAGCAGAAACTGATAGCTCTAGAAAGGGAAAATTAAATCAATGACACAAGTCAAGGGTAAGACTGTGACTGGTAACAGATGGGCAGTTGAGCCTAATTTTATATGAGGAAACCAGACATAGTTGGTCTGATATAAGGCAGTTGCCAGAAATTGTAATTGTCACTGGTAGCCATTGTTCAAATACCACAAAGAATTAGAAGCATGCTATAGCTAACAAATATGTGAGATGGTTTACAAGTGGCGAGCTGAATGAGGTGTTCCTATAAGTAAAAGTGGGGAAGAGTGACACCTGGATAATTTCTCAAATAACCTATATTATCTGGGAAAGGAACCCTATTGGTGGTTTGCAGACAGCCAAAGGGAGTTTAAACTGCGGGAGAAATTTTCCAAAGTATTAAGACAAACCCTCTTGTATACTAGTAAAGAAAATAGTATTCCTCAGGAAACCTGAGCTAGAAAGCAACAGCTCAAGAACTTATTAACCACATTTGTGTACTTCATGGTAGCATAGTTCAAAAGCTCATTGCCATCCCCTGCTGACATATCAAATCTCAGTAATTCAGGAGAGGTTTACCATGAAATTCCACAGTGCAGTGGGCTCTGTGAATTTTTAGACAATCATACTAGAGCTTGTATTATAGCCCTGCAGAACGTATTGTAGATTTGAGATGCCTGGCGGGGAAACATTCTGAGAAATGTTAATATCTCCAACAAGGAGTAGGCAGCTGAAATGTTTTGGCTGTGGTGTACCCAATTGCAAAATCCATTCCCACCCACATTACAAAGCAACTCCTCAGAGTAGGGTGAAGTGTAGCCAGAGCAGCCACCAATTAGAAAGACCAATGGCTATCTTCATGAGTTCCCCAGAATGAGAGGGTCAACACAAAAAGATATTCATCGATTAGAAGGGGGAGAAACAAAATTCAAATTGGTTTGTCACCTTTAAAGGAAAAGGTAACTTGACTTGGGTCAATGCTCCCATGTTAAAAATAAACAATTCAAAGTTCACATGAAAAATAGACACAATTGGCCCCCATTTGAGGTTTTGGCATTAAATGGTTTCATTTGTTTGACAGAAATTGAGGTGCAGAAGAATGCAACAATCCTGAGGAACTGGGTTGTGGGAAAATGAAAATGTGGCTCCTAATGCACAGGAAGAAGTTGGGTATATGAAAGAAAAGTTATAAGCTTTATGGAGTGGGGAGAGAGACAAGAGACAAAGTGCCGTTGTATTACTATTACTGTTTATTATTAAATACATTCTGTTCTTTATACAATGTTTACAGGTTTGTCTGGAGGTTGAAAACCTTATTATCCTTCACTTTTACAAGTCGTCATAAACTTTCAACTTTGTTAAGCTACAGGAAGCAGATCAGCTTTGAATCTTGGTGTGGGCAGGAAATATGATTTCTAAGCTCAAGTGATTAAATGGTGGGAAAGAAGTCAGGAGATCGCTCTTTGGGGGCTGCCCTTTGCTGATCGCAGGGCAGCCGCCCTTAGATTGAACCCTCCCCCCTTCTTTCCCACTTGCTTCCTCCCTTAAACCCAAACCCTCTTCCACAATTGCCCAACTCCCTTATCTATCCAAGTCCTCCTGGCCCAAGACCCCAGACTTTCCTGCTTGAGTGATCCAAGGTCTCGGCAATCCTTTCTTCTTCAGTAATCTTGGCAGTGGCCACTGACGCCAATCTGATTGGCTGGCAGTTCTCGGGGGTGGGATCTCTGCCCCAATGAGGGGCAGAAGTCCCACTAGGCCTCCATTAGTCCACCCAGCAGTCTTTATGGCTGCACGGGCAGGTTGACGTGGAACGTATTGGCTCCATGTCAATGTGATTTCCTGGGGTTGCCTATTTTCCATCTCCTACTACTTCCCCACTTAATATTCAGCCCAGTGATTTAACCATGTTAAATAATTTGTTGGCTTCTTATGCCTTTAACTGAAAGGCTCCTTTATACATTATGTGCACCTCAATCCACCAGCTTAATGTCCAAAGTAGCTAAACTGAAAAACAATCAAATGATTAGAGCACACAGCCCTCAAAAGTGAAACTCCCTTAGCAAAAGAAACAAAAGCTCAGAACACTATCAGAATTAAAACTCTATATTCAAAAAGCACCCCCTACAAAAGAAAATTGAAACAACTATGAGATGAGAGCCAGAATCTGTTTACATTCCTCCTATTGAAGAGCAATAACATTTTTTGCTGGCTGCCTATTCAGGACGAGTTATGCATTCAACATTCATTAATATCATTGTTGGAAGCATTCCAAGTTGACCAAGGCTATCTATTTGCTCCCTTGCTTTCTGGACCGGACTCAAGTTTAATGCTGTTTGAATTATGGATCAGTTTGATGTGCCCTGGTCTGATGAAGATGACATTTGGTTATTTCATACACAGACTGCCAAAACTGTTTTCACTTCAACAATCAAGCTGGCAAAAGATCACAAATAATGTGTGACTTTGCAGCATTGTCGTCAGCACACAGAAAATCCTACGTCCAAGTCATCTACTTTGATATTAGTTTAACTGTCAGGATCACCATAGTGCCTCCTGCTATTCCCAGAAGCTCCAACAAATGATATGCCTTAACCACCCTTGGTATTTTCCTTTCTCCCATAATTGGCAGGGTTTTAAATTCCAAGCGTTTCCTCCCCCGGTAGCTTTGTGAGTGTTTTAAGTGAATAGCTAGGAAGGTAACAACCAGAAAGTTGCCAGATTCAGTCACCAATCTGTGCTGGTAATAATCCAGGTACAACAAAATGAAGCCGGGCCAGGCACAAGATGGCACACCTAGCCTGCATACAATGCACCCAACCCACGCTTGGGCACACACTCAATAGGGTATGATATTACATCTTACACTCATGTGATCAGTTCAGTAAGGATCTCTTTGCACATGCATTGGAAACTAGTACCACCCTATCAGAAACAGGATATTGAGAAGTATTTTTGATCTTCGGCTCATTAATTCAGTAATTCCAAAAGAGTAAAAATCAGATTCCAAGGAACCATGAAGCTCAACTGATAATTAAAACCTTGTTGCACATTAAGCTTCCATTTAGCCAGGAGTTCAACAGCACTTCAACAAAATAATCACTTGAATCAAATATCTGAGAGACACATCTGAAAATATTTGTGCCAGCAGAAATGTATGTTCTGAGCATCTTGTCAAAAAGCACTTTGGATAATGTGTCTTTGTTTAACATTTTCTTAATTTATTAATTGGGTGTGGATATCACTGACAAGGTCAGCATTTATTTCATATCAGTTTGGTGAACGTATTCCTTTAGACTGTTAGATAAGGAGTTCCAGGATTTTATCCCAGCAATAATGAAGGAACGGTGACATGTTTCCAAGTAAGAATGATAAGTGGACTTGGAAGGACATTTGCAGGTGGTATTCCCATGGTTTTGTTGCCTTTGTCCTTCTAGGTGGTAGAGGTTATGGGTTCACAAAGTGCTGGCAAAGAAACCTTGGTAAGTTGCTGCAGTGCATCTTGTCAGCGGTACACACTGTGAGGAGAGGGAGTGAACATTTGAGCTAGTGAACGAAGTGCTAATCAAGAAGGCTGTTTTGTCCAGTATCAAGTTTCTTGAGAACTGTTGAAGCTGCACTTATCCAGGCATGTGAGAGGTATTTCATCACATTCCTGGCTTGTACCTTGAAGGGGGTGGACAGATCTGGGAAGTCAGGTGATGGATCACTCATCACAGAATTCCCAGCATCTGATCTGCTCCTGTAGCCACAATATTTAAATGGATGATTCAGTTTCTAGCCACTGTTAAGTCCCAAAATATTCATGATGGGGGATTCAAGAATGTTGATGCCACTGAATGTCATGGAGCGGGTTAATTTTTATTTTGTTGCAAATTACCATTGCCTGACACTTGTGTGGCACAAATGCTACTGCCCACTTATCAACCCAAGCCTGAATCTTGCTCTGCATGCACAGGCTAGTTCATTACCTGAGGAATTGTGGATGGAAATGAAAACTGTGCAAGCATCAGCGAGCATCCCTATTTCTAACCTTGTGATGGAGAGAAAGGTCATAGATGAAGCACATAAATATGATTGGGTGAGGGCACTGCCCTGGAGCAACTTCTGCCACAATTTTATACTCTTCAGAGCTGGCCTTAGGGAAATAGCAACTTCAGACTGTATCCAGTACAGCGTTCTCAACTTTATGTATCAATGATTAACAGGGCTGGCAGTACAGTATCAGTGCAGCTACTAACAGTTGAGCACACAACAGGATAAAACCCCATTCATAATTTTCTTTAGAAATGGAACAGCGTCAATCAGCAAACCATTATTATTTGAAATGCAAAAAATGTTTCGGGCTGGTGGACAAGTTCTTCATGGCTGCAACCAGGTGCAGAATTCTCCCACTTGTGGAAGGAGAGCTCACCAGGGAAAAGACATTCACACTGCCAATGTTTTTCTCGTTGGTCCAATATGGCTGCTGGGCCTGCCGTAAAGGTATTGATAAGTTTTAAAACAAACATTCAGGAAACTTTGATGGAAAATGCTGATTGCCGCTATGGAAACCAGGCTTGGTTGAGATTCAGAACAAAGCACGCATTATGTCTGAAGGAAAAGTAATTAGGAGAATTTAGTTGGTGTAACCTATCAAATAGGAGAGGCAACAAGTCTCCACTTTATGCATCTCTTAATCAAAATAATTGGCTAATGGCTTAGGGTAAATGCACATTGGCTTGACATCATACAACAAATCTTCAACTAACTCAGCCCCAACCCACATATTGAATTATTCATGCTACAAGTATTATGAATAGGACAATTTGTGGCAGCGTCATGCGAGCTGTCGTCACTCATCAGGACGTCCATAGTGACCTAAAGCATCATCATTCATTAAACATCCCACGCAGCTTCTTCACAGAGACATTTATTACAGCTTAGCAGTGGCCAGGTGATTTCCAGGAAATATAAGAAGCTTCTCAGAGAGAATCAGTTGTTGGACATGGTAAGTCTGCAACACTGCAAACTATTTGGGCGACATGGTGGTACAGTGGTTAGCACCTGCTGCCTCACAGTGCCAGGGACCCCGGTTCAATTCCCACCTCGGGTGGCTGTCTGCGGGCACAAAGAACAGTACAGCACAGGAAACAGGCCCTTCGGCCCTCCAAGCCTGTGCCGCTCATTGGTCCAACTAGACCATTCGTTTGTATCCCTCCATTCCCAGACTGCTCATGTGACTATCCAGGTAAGTCTTAAACGATGCCAGCGTGTCTGCCTCCACCACCCTACTTGGCAGCGCATTCCAGGACCCCACCACTCTTTGTGTAAAAAACGTCCCTCTGATATCTGAGTTTGAATGTTCTTTGATATCTGAGTTTGAATGTTCTTTGATATCTGGAGTTTGAATGTTCTTCCTGTGTCTGCGCGGATTGCTTCTGTGTTCCCTGGTTTCCTCCCACAGTCCAAAGATGTATGGGTTAGGTTGATTGGTCAAGTTCAATTGCTCCTTAGTATCAAGGGGATTAGCAGGGTTAATGTGTGGGGTTACTGGGACAGGGCCTGGGTGGGATTGTTGTCCGTGCTGGCTCGATAGCTGAATGGCTCTTTCTGCACTGTAGGGATTCTATTTCTCATTATTATTATGCGAACTGGCTGGAGAGATTCCCTGACCAAGCTTGTTTTAAAGAGTAGTTTTTTTTCTCTTTTTGGCCCTGGGTCTCTCTATTTTCATTTGCCTCTCCCAAGAGATCACATGGCTGCTGAAAAAGTGTCTAGCCATCGTTCTCCAGGCATCATGAGTGTAGGGCAGCTTTGATGGGCCAGCTGGTCTTCTCATACCCATCACTTTCATATGTTTGTATGTATGACCTTGCTCTTGATCATTAGCCAGTGACTGCAGCTGGAAAATAAATGTGTGAACACTTACAAAACTCAACTATACCAAGGTTCTCCCAGCCAGCTTCCACCTTGTTCCCTCTATAAACTCTCAGTTCATCAAACACACTGATGCCCATATCCCAACCTGCAACACGTCCTGTTCACATCCTTGTGCACACGGAGCTACCTTAGCTCCCAATCCATTGAAGCTTCCAATTAAAAATTTGCATCCTCGTTATCCTTGATTTCAAATATCTGCATGGCTTCGCCCTCCCTATCTGTGGATCTCTGTACCAACCCGACAATTGCCTGAGATCTCTGTGGTCCTTCAATATTGATCTCTTGTACACCCCTGATTTTCATTCCTGCAGCATTTGCAGCAATGTCTTCAGTTGCTTAAGTCTGAAATAACCTCCTCAAACACCTCCACACCTCTCTCTCTGCTTATGCCTCTGAAAATCTACCTTGTTGACAAGGTATTTGGTCACAATATCACTTTATGTGATTCAGTATCAAAAGCTATTTGGTAGATTTCTTTGAAGTGCCTTGGAATGTTTTACTATGTTAAAAGTGCTTTATAAATACAAGTTGTTGTTGTGGTGGTTCATGGGTCATCCATGATACTTCACTGACCAAACAATCAGCCAATAATCCCAGTCTAGGCTTACTCACAGGAAATGGCCACTTGAACTGCTGGTACCCATAAAATTTTACTAGAAGAGTCACTAACTTCAGAGGGGAGCAGCAAAGTGGGGTAGGGTGAAGGAACAATTAAAATGATCCTCAAAATCCTAATACAAACTCCAGAATCTCACGTAATAGAAATCAGAATTTGATATATTAGTCACCACAAATGAATGCTCTGATTACTGGGAAGTGGAGCAATGCTACATGGTAAACAAGCCAACTTCTGTTTTTCACAGAAAATGGATCAAACCATGGAGTAGGATCCCCAGAGCACATCAAAATTCAATGCAGTAAAAACAAATTGATCTCTTTAGCCAATGTAAACCAGTGACCCTAACCCATTTGATGATAGGAGACAACAACTTCTGTTTAAACAGAATGATTTCAGATTTTGATTTGCTGACTGGAATTTTACCACATAGCACTGTTGAGCAACTAAACAAATCAGCTTAACATACCAACTCACTGAGTGTAGACAGCAGTGTGCCTAATTTATCAGCTGTGAGCTTGTTGATACTCGTGCTGCAAGGGCTCCTTTGTGTGTCTTTCCTTTCCCTCCTTTTCAGCAGTCGGTAGAACTGCTTCTGTGTCTCCAGTGTGCTTTCTGAACAAGTGCCAAGAAATATTCAACGTGAACTGTTGATTGGGTGAGGTTAAATATTTAAGGGGAAAAATAGTTAACTGAGCCATCACCTAACCCAACGCATTAAATACATGATAGCAGTACAGGTAGCGAGGCCTCTCATGCTTCATTTATATTCAGAGCTGGAAACAAATCCTAGGTGCAAGGACTTCATTTGCAAGCCATTTCCTGAGATGTTGACTCATACTTGAAACATTATGAGGACAAAACGCTATAAGCCGTATCTGTCACATTGTCCACAGGGGATTATCAAGTGGCATTAACCTACCCTTCCGGTTATGAAACTCTGCTTTTCTCTTTCTCTCTGGAAAATCTGTCCAGTTGTGGGACTTTGACATTGTGTTCTATTGCTGCAGAGCAAGACTTTCACTCACACTACGACTATAGGGCGAGTACAGTCTCTGTACAGCATTCGATTTATCATGTGCTCCAGCAAGACAGTGAGAAGATAACGGGCAGGAACTCTGAGGAACATATGTTATTGCTAATCTGAGGTGCAAAGCAGAAGATTGAATCTCATGGGTACGCCTTCTGAATAGATCAACTTTAATCTGTCCCATTTATCTTGTGAGCGGCAGACAACCTGGAAGCTCCTGAAATTTCCAAACTTGTTCTTTTATTTCTGGATATCAATTATTCTCCCAGTGTTACGGTAAGGTGTGCACTTTAGCCCAATGTGAAAATTGCACAGCTTCTGTAGGTGGGCTGAGAGCAGACCAAATACAATGGAAACTAGAATTACATTTCGATTGAAAAGGGCTGACGTTTTGAGTCCAGATGACCATTTGTCAATGGGTCACCTGGACTCAAAACGACACTTCTTTTCTCTCCTTACCAATACTGCCAGACCTGCTGAGATTTTCCAACATTTTCTCTTTTGGTTTCGGATTCCAGCATCCATAGTAACTTGTTTTTATTACATTTTTGATTGCTGCTCAAGTGCTACTGCCTTTACAAACAAGATGTGGAGATGCCGGCGTTGGACTGGGGTAAACACAGTAAGAAGTTTAACAACACCAGGTTAAAGTCCAACAGGTTTATTTGGTAGCAAAAGCCACACAAGCTTTCGAGGCTCTGAGCCCCTTCTTCAGGTGAGTGGGAATTCTGTTCACAAACAGAACTTATAAGACACAGACTCAATTTACATGAATAATGGTTGGAATGCGAATACTTACAACTAATCCAGTCTTTAAGAAACAAAACAATGGGAGTGGAGAGAGCATCAAGACAGGCTAAAAAGATGTGTATTGTCTCCAGACAAGACAGCCAGTGAAACTCTGCAGGTCCACGCAACTGTGGGAGTTACAAATAGTGTGACATAAATTCTGATTCTAGGATCGCATGATAAAGACTCAGGAGGAAAAAAGCAGAAATATTTATGTGAAATAGTGTGACATAAACCCAATATCCCGGTTGAGGCCGTCCTTGTGTGTGCGGAACCTGGCTATCAGTTTCTGCTCCGCGACTCTGCGCTGTCGTGTGTCGCGAAGGCCGCCTTGGAGAACGCTTACCCGAATATCAGAGGCCGAATGCCCGTGACCGCTGAAGTGCTCCCCAACAGGAAGAGAACAGTCTTGCTCGACAATCACCAGGCAAGACTGTTCTCTTCCTGTTGGGGAGCACTTCAGCGGTCACGGGCATTCGGCCTCTGATATTCGGGTAAGCGTTCTCCAAGGCGGCCTTCGCGACACACGACAGCGCAGAGTCGCGGAGCAGAAACTGATAGCCAGGTTCCGCACACACAAGGACGGCCTCAACCGGGATATTGGGTTTATGTCACACTATTTCACATAAATATTTCTGCTTTTTTCCTCCTGAGTCTTTATCATGCGATCCTAGAATCAGAATTTATGTCACACTATTTGTAACTCCCACAGTTGCGTGGACCTGCAGAGTTTCACTGGCTGTCTTGTCTGGAGACAATACACATCTTTTTAGCCTGTCTTGATGCTCTCTCCACTCCCATTGTTTTGTTTCTTAAAGACTGGATTAGTTGTAAGTATTCGCATTCCAACCATTATTCATGTAAATTGAGTCTGTGTCTTATAAGTTCTGTTTGTGAACAGAATTCCCACTCACCTGAAGAAGGGGCTCAGAGCCTCGAAAGCTTGTGTGGCTTTTGCTACCAAATAAACCTGTTGGACTTTAACCTGGTGTTGTTAAACTTCTTACTGTGTTTACAAACAAGCCCATCCCTCATTCTCAAAATAAAAACTTGCCTCCTCATGGTGACCTTCAATCCTTTCTCCATCCAGAAATGGTTATAATGTAAATTATACCCCCTAGTAGCCAAGTAGGCCAACTAAGGCACCATGTGAGGGCACCCAGCATACTCTCTGGATTTTCCAGATGAATCCTTGCACACCCCACCCCCCCCCCCCCCCCCCCATCTATAGTTGCGTGTCCATCACTCTCAGTGGGACTGCCAGCTGCCAGAGCTTCGGGCATTCCCACTGGACCGCCTGGCTGTGCAGCTCACCCACTGTCCTTAATTGAATGGAGTACGCGCAGGCAGCCTCTTAGTTGACCACCTCCTCGTTCAACTCCTCCAGGGTCCTATCATTGCCACCTCCAGATTCCCACTCTGGAATTCTGCCCAGTGTCAGGATTGGAGTCACAGAACTAAAGCTCAGGCCAATGTGTTTCTCACAAATGACCTGCTATCAGTTCTGGGCTCTAAGTTGAGTAGAAGTTGAATGCTGAGTTTCTGAGGCCTAATATCTGTGAAGAGACAGCCAGTAGGTGCTGGGATACCCCATGCTTATATTTGAAATGTGATGTATCCCAGCCTTAGATGATTGTGTTTGCTTTGGTTGGAGAGGTGGGGGAAGGGTGGTGCATACTATGTCAAAACTGCATTTGCCAATAGTTAAATCTGCCAGTTGAAATTTTCAGTTTCTGAAGCCCCCGGTACATAATTTTCTCATTGTAAAGTTTTGTTTAACGTAGTTGAAACAGGTCACTGGGTTTGACTGCACATTGTATTACAGTTAAGCCCTACATCCAGTCCCATGTTTGATGGAAGTCAGCATCTATGGGAAGTCCTTAAGGTTTCTTCGATTTCAGCACAGAAAGTGAACTCTTAAACTGTGGTATTCCAGTCGAAAGGTGTATATTAATTGGCAATTAACTCACTTTGAGATTCAAAGCATCTGTACAAATGCATCCTGGCACTAACTAATCACCAATTAACATACACTTTCTCCTTCATTACTGCCTAAGAACACACACGCTTCTCAAACCCTTAGGGCTTGTTACAGGCCAGACAAAGCCAGCATGACTTCCAATCTGGCCTTTAAGAATCTATTTGATCTCATAAACCAGGAAGAAGAAAACCTGACAGTGTTGCAGTGGATTTTTTCAGCTCTTGCAAAGACTTAAAAAAGCTATCCAGGTACTGATGTTAACCATGAGATTCTGAGGGTCAGCTGGAACACACATCTACAATTTTTGCCCCATAGTTTCTCCCTTCCTTATCTGAAAATATTAAGGGTGATTGTCATCCACCTATGACTCTGTTTTCACTATGTATGGAATATTAGGCAGATCAAAATTTTTTTAAAACACTACTTGTTTACTGCTTTATTTTATTGCAAGTTGGCATCATAGTAGGTGGGTAGTGTTTTCATCTGCAGCATGCAGAGTCAGATTAAAACATTGAAATCAGCGCCCGGTTTAGGTTCCTGGTGCAATTCTGGCCTTCCATTTGATGGAGCAAAGAGCATCCTCTGGTCAGTAGAACTGAGAATTCTGCAGCTAAATCACGAGCCCTGAGCAGGACCACCACAGGGCACTCACAAGATCACTCACCAGCTTTGCCAATAAAATCTGCAGGCCAGAGAAAGCCATCCACCCCCACCCCCCAACCGCTGCCCCAACCACCACCCCAACCACCACCCCCTTTCACAGCCTCAGCTCAGAGAAAGAGCCAGCAGCTTTCCTATCCACCAATCATTCACTGCTGCCCGTTTGCCAATATTACCCTCCAAATCCATCTCTTTCCTTGGATTAAATGTCAACCCAGTCTGATCCAGGCTCCTCCATCATCACCAGGTCGAGTCCTATTTGAGCATTCAACATAACCTCAAACACAGCTAGATCTCCCGCCTTGGTCTAGGTAGACAGGGTAAGCGTTCTCATGACACACGACGGCGCAGAGCCGCTGAGCAGAAACTGATAGCCAAGTTCCGCACACATGAGGACGGCCTCAACCAGGATATTGGGTTCATGTCACACTATCTGTAATCCCCACAGCTTGCCTGGACTTGCAGAGTCTCACTGGCTGTCCTGTCTGGAGACAATACACATCTCTTTAACCTGTCTTAATGCTCTCTCCACTCACATTGTTTGTACCTTTAAGACTTGATTAGCTGTAAGTATTCGCATTCCAACCATTATGCTGTAAATTGAGCTTGTGACTTTATATGCCCTGTTTGTGAACAGAATTCCCACTCACCTGAAGAAGGAGCTTAAGGCTCCAAACGCTTGTGGCTTTTACTACCAAATAAACCTGTTGGACTTTAACCTGGTGTTGTTAAACTTACTAGATTTGGGGTGGCACGGTGGCACAGTGGTTAGCACTGCTGCCTCACAGCGCCAGGGACCCAGGATCAATTCTGGCTTCGGGTCACTGTCTGCGTGGAGTTTACACATTCTCCCCGTGTTTGCGTGGGTTTCCTCCGGGTTCTCCGGTTTCTTCCCGTAGTCCAAAGATGTGCAGGTTAGATTGATTGGGCATGCTAAATTTCCCCTTCGTGTCAGGGGGGCTAGCTAGGGTAAATATGTGAGGTTACAGGGATAGGGCCTGGGTGGGATTGTTGTCAGTGCAGGCTCAATGGGCCGAATGGCCTCCTTCTGCACTGTAGATTCTATGATTCTATTCTAAGATCTGAGAAGAGATGGTTCGGGCTCTTCAATGAACTTCATCAGTCAGCCTGTTTCATTGGTCCACTCAATAATGCCAAACATGAAAACTGGTCCATCAACGTTTACCATTCAATGATGTCAGGAGCCAATGAGTGGGGTGTATCCACTGTCACTCATTTTGCACCCTCCTCAAAGTTGAATTTTACCCGCAATGGCTGCCTGGATCTGTCTTGACTTCAAGGTCCCTCCACCTGGAGAGGCAGTAGTGTAGTGGTATTATCACTGGACTAGCAATCCAGAGATCCAGGATATTGCTCTGGGGACCCGGCTTCAAATCCCATTATGGCAGATAGTGAAATTTGAATTCAATAAAAATCTGGAATTAAGAATCTACTGATGACCATGAAACCATTGTTGTAAAAAGCCATCTGCTTCACTAGTGTCCTTTAGGGAAGGAATTTTGCCGTCCTTACCTGGTCTGGCCGACATGTGACTCCAGGCCCACAGCAAATGTGGTTGACTCAAAATTGCCCTCAGGGATGGGCAATAAATGCTGGCCCAGCCAGCGATGCCCACATCCAATGAACGAATAAAATAAAACATTCATACATGGGGATTGAACCATTTTGAATGATATAATGGAGCATGAACAGAACAAAAATAAAGCAGCCCAATGTAAAATGACACTCTGGACAGGAGAATAAATTTGATAAACGAAACAAATGAACAACTTCTGCCAGTGTACTTGCAGCCATCACTGAGCCCCAGTAGATTCCAACTGTGATGTTGCTCAGCAACGTATCCTACAGTGAAGCACAGAACCTGCACGAGCAGCAGGAACCAACTGCAAATATTTTAAATGGTTTCCATTCCAAATCCCTCAAATCTTTTCAGCACGATTTTAAAGCTGTGCTTGAAAGTCTTTAGCAGCTGTTGAGTACTGAACGAGCCTTTAAATAGACACTTCACAGAAAAGAAAATATTAACCTGGGTTCTAATCTCCTATTGATGCAACAGGAAGGATTTGATGTAAGGTTGTGATACCCAAGTGATCCATAAAACAATCCCCTCCCACGTTTTCACATCTAATTTACTTCGTGCCTGTGAAAGATTAAGGCTTGATTTCCTGAATAAACATGGCCAATTCTGCCTCTCCAAATCCATCTCTTTCCTTGGATTCAGTGCCAACCCAGTCTGATCCATCCTCATCCTCCATCATCACCAGGCCGAGTCCTGTTTGCTCACTCAACCTAACCTCAAACACAGCTAGATCTCCCACCTTGGTCCAGGTAGATTTGGCTGGTATCTTTGAGTTACTTCATTGTGGCAGAGAGTCGATTTCTCAGCACCCTGGCAGCAGGAAAGGAGGTGTGGAATTTGTTTAGGATGTCAATTTCTCAAAGATACTGAAGATGAGGCTCAGGGTTTGAATGGATTTTCTCATTCTTCACCAGTCCAATTCTTACTACCCCTCCCCATCCGCAACAGGCTGAGAAAATGAAAATATATTGCAAATTTTGCCATAAAAATAATGACGTCCTGAATAAGAGCTGATGACACAGCTGCCATGTATGCAACGGGGGTGTCTGGACAGAGGTTTTGTTCAGTTCTGGTAACTGAGGTCTATAAAACACATTACAGAGCCTGTCTGCAATTTCAGAGCCCCGAATCAGCAATTATTTTCCAGTGTTTATTGTAAATGGGGGATTAGGTGGACGTTACCCTTTATTGAAAACAGGGCCCTTCCTGACCTGGCTGTCTAAACAGAAAGAACACAATGAAGCCACAACAAAGGAAAGTATGTAAAACGCGCTGGGTGTTAGGCAATATGGAAACTGAGCGCTGACAGATGTTTGCAATGTGTCTTGGGTCTCATACAAAATTAAAAATATCTTGCATATACAGTATCATATAATAGAGAAATACAGCTGCTGTTAAGCTCTGTAGCCAATGACCATTTGTTTAAAACCAGTAACTTGGCGGCTGTGTACATAGGGACCACTTAACATTGTCCTAGATAATATGGATGTGCCCCAAAGCCCATTGCACAGGAACGCTGAGAAACAGAAGCACAGATAGACAGGGAGGATTCTGGAGGCCCGTGGCAAGGTGAGATTGGGGGTTGGGGGTGGGGGGGTGGGAGGGAGAGAAGTTTCAGGGAAGCAGAGAAGGAGTAACGTTACTTTCTGAAGTCTGGTGAATCACTCCTGATTCCACAAGGAAAGTCAAGAAAATAAAATCACTTAGTCTTTTTGGCCCATTCTAGGGGCTCTGACTCCTTTCCTTGCTCGGCTAGTCTGGTCACTGGCTGCGGCTAAATCAGACAGTTTGCAGCCTCAGCATCCTAATTGACCAAGAGCTGACGTTCCGATCCCACATCCCTTCCATCGTACAGGCAACATTTTCGTAACGTTATCTGTCTCTGCTCAGCCCATCTGCTGTTGAAATCCTCATCCTTGTATTTGTTATCTCCAATGCTCTCCTTGCTGACCTCCTGCATTCCACCCTCCACAAACTTCCAAGGACCTGTTGCCAGGGCCTGGGTGTGCAAGTCCACAGATCCTTGAAGGTGACGTCACAGGTGGAGAAGGTGGTGAAGAAGGCATATGGCATGCTTGCCTTTATAGGACGGGGCATAGAGTATAAAAGTTGGGGTCTGATGTTGCAGATGTATAGAACATTGGTTTGGCCACATTTAGAATACTGCGTCCAGTTCTGGTCGCCACACTACCAGAAGGACGTGGAGGCTTTGGAGAGAGTACAGAGGAGGTTTACCAGGATGTTGCCTGGTATGGAGGGGCTTAGTTATGAGGAGGGATTGGGTAAACTGGGGTTGTTCTCCCTGGAAAGACGGAGGATGAGGGGAGACTTAATAGAGGTGTATAAAATTATGAAAGGCATAGATAGGGTGAACGGTGGGAAGCTTTTCCCCAGGTCGGTGGTGACGTTCACGAGGGGTCATAGGTTCAAGGTGAAGGGGGGGGAGGTTTAACACAGATATCAGAAGGACATATTTTACACAGAGGGTGGTGGGGGCCTGGAATGCGCTGCCAGGCAAGGTGGTGGAGGCGGACACACTGGGAACATTTAAGACTTATCTAGATAGCCATATGAACGGAGTGGGAATGGAGGGATACAAAAGAATGGTCTAGTTGGACCAGGGAGCGGCACGGGCTTGGAGGGCCGAAGGGCCTGTTCCTGTGCTGTATTGTTCTGTGTTCTTTGTTCTTAACCCACTCACCCATCACCTAGTGACCTGCAACCTGTATCAAGACCTTTTATTAAGAACTGTGGTCACATATTTATGGTTTCGGTCCTCCTGATGTTTGTAATCTCCAACAACCAGCCAAAAGCTCTCCGTTCCTCCAACACTGGCTTTTCATGCATTCAAATTCCTTGTCACTTGCAGCAGTGCCTTCAGTTGTGTAGGCCCTAAGTACTGGAATTCCTTTCGCAAATTTCTCCCCTTCTCTAACTTTCTTACCTTCTTTAACATATACCAAAATACTTAACCTCTTCAAACCAATCTTTTAGTCACCTCTGCAAATCGCTCCTTCTTTTGTTTGGCATTACCTTTTTGTCCACTGAGTTTCTGTTAGTACACATGATATTTGCTGTTATTGAAGGCTCTAGGAATTGATCACACATACCCAGATCTAGAGATTTAACCACAGATCTGAAAGAGACAAAAATTAAGATCCTCCAACCTGAAGCATACAGGTTAGTGACGAACACAATAGAAGACTGACAAACTTCCCACTGTTAGTCCAGAGGTGACTACCTTGCCAGTCGGAGCATTGATTTTCAGGATTACCTGGAGTGGCTGGTGAATTGTCAACAGTCTTTCAAGGTTTTCAGAACTTGCTTAGTCCAGTTAGCAGTTCCTGAGTCCATCACAGAAAGTTGATAGTGTGCCTCTGTTCCACTGTCAGTTAAGTTGCTTGGGACCCCTAACAGGTTACTCCCTCCCAAGGGGGGCAGTCAATTGGCAGGTAGGGTTTCAAACTATTGCTAGATGGTCAGCAGGCACCAGAAAACCACCTGCATGGCATGGAATGCAGCACAATTTACCATAAAGCCTATTAGTGTATTGCTCGCAACCTCCTGATCACAACATGGATGGACACACAGTACTCTATGAGACGGCCGTTTTTTTGATTTTGTGTGATGCATCAGCTGGTTATCTCTGCAACCAATCATGGCAGCCATTGATCTGCCTCAAGGGAACCTTTCTGAGCAGCTGGCATTCCAGCTCTCAGTTTCCTCACCAGTTCTATGATGGGCCTGCGCAAAGCAACTTACAACATGCCAGCCATGTTGGTGGCCTGGATTTTCAAGTCTAATGTCATGCACCAAAGAAGCAAACATATTGTTTATTCTTCCAAGAGAAGAGCAAAATACTGTGGATGCTGGAATCTGAAACAGAAACAAAAGATGCTGGAAAATCTCAGCAGGTCTGACAGCATCTGTGTGGAGAGAATAGAGCCAAAGCTTGAGCCCGGAGGACTCTTTGTCAGAGCTCCCGATGACGAAGGTTCACCTAGATTCAAAACGTAAACTCTATTCTCTCTCCACAGATGTTGTCAGACCTGTAGAGATTTTCCAGCATTTTCTGTTTCTGTCTATTCTTCCAACGTGGTCAGCAGCAGAATGTGCAGATTAAAGTCAAGGATAGATGGAGAGGCTAGGTGGAAGAGATTGCAGGCAGGGAGGGAGTTGATGTGACAGGGATGGATGTGGGATATTGTTGCGAGTACTACAGTGAAGGGTGTATCAAAAGTACCAGAATGAGCGCTATTGAATGGATCAATTACAATCAAGAAAGGTGTAAAAATAGATGTCCTTTGGGGTATGTTAACACAGCAAATGAGATATTTTAGAGGTTTCTACAGTGAGACACATGGGCTATGTCAAAGAGTATTACAGCAAATGGTTTTTGCAACTTCTGCAATATACTTGATATCAGACTTGCTACAGCTTGTTCATGTGTTGAGATTAAATGGATTCCCACTGTGATCACATTGTCCAACTTTTAAAGTCAAAAATCTTCATTCTACGTGACCCAGAACAGACATGAATAAATGAGTCACACAATGCATGCAGAAGGATAAAATCTGAGAGAAAATAATAATGTTAAGGCTGTTGCAATGGCCTCTTTAAGTGTGAGGAGAAGGAAAGAGAGAGAAAAGCTTACTCGGAATGACATGCTACTGTAGAAATAGTTTCTGTGTCAGTTGTTAGCAGCACAATGAATTGGATCTGACAGTTGCAGGAGACGGAAAGGGCATTTCAATCTATTGTGCTGCCCGCTGACCATTGAGGTTCTGCTCTCATCAGATCACAGACGGCAGCCAAATTAAGCCAAAGCAGTTTGTGTTGAGGATTGTAGTCAGGAGGATTAGCTCTCGACTCAGCCTGGGAAATAATATTAAAGGGCGACCTTTAGAAATCTTCCGAGACAGCTGCACCATGGGAGACAGGAGCCAAGAGCCCAGAGAATTAAAAGCAGATCATGCCATGCAGGGACTACTTTATACATGTCGAAATGATAGGGTAAAGTGATTGCCAGTTCTAGCAGATTTAACATTCCTGCAAAATTCAAAGATTTACCTAAACACCAGCATTCCCTTCCCCCATTCTTTCTTAATTCCTTTAACTCATCAAGAGGAAATTATTTTCCTGTAAAGACCTGATCTTAGTTTTTTAATCTTTAACCTTTGAAAAATGATTAAAATAAATCCCCGGTCTATCCACCGATGTTTACAATTCTGCCATTGATTGGTTCGCTTATTAAACTCCTTGTCCTCTTAGGTTTCACAATGCCTTTGCAATGTGGCAAAATAATGTCTCGCAAGCCAGCCGCATCACCTTCACCTCGCTCACTAGATGGTACACAGTTAACAGCTGGAGAATGACTGAGGTTAAACCTCTGGCATCGTCAGGGGAAGGGTTCCGGATGACATGACTGGATTCAGGAGCTCTCTGTGTGGGGAACTGCTGACAGAGACCCACATGCATCATGCCACTCCACAGCATTCTCCACAAATGGCCTCATCCAAGACATTTGTTGGAATTTTGTCCCTTGACAGAAATATTGATACTTTTCTCCTGCTTTGAAATCTTCTGAGTGTTATGATATTAATAAAGATCCTATTACTTGTTAGAATTTCAATAATTTTACATCTGAGACAAACTTCACCTCTCAGTTTCAAGTTTTAACTCAATTTTAAAAATTCATCTACTTACAGTTTTATCTAGCCCCCTGTGGGGGAACCTAACAATCCCCAAAGACTAGTGAACTCCACTTCCCTTAAGAAGTAGTAATGCAGGTCAACAGATCTTCCAACTTCTGACCAGCAGACATTCCTAATTTTGTTGCTATCTGCTGTTGAATGATAATGTTACACCTTCCTAGGAGGATTTTGTACCAGCTGTGGCTCAGATACAGAACTCTTGCCTTGGAATCAGAAGGTTGTGGCTTCAAGTTCCACAAATGAACTTGGGCACATGTTCCAGACTGGCACTTCAGTACAATACTGGGAGAGTATTGCAGTGTTGTGGGTGCTTTCCCTCACAACAGCCCTTAAGACACAACCCTGTCTGCGCCCTCAGGTGGATGTAAAAGATATTATATTACTATTGGAAGAAGAGCAGAGGAATTCTCCCAGATATTTATCCTTTAACAAGTATCAACAAAATAGATTATCTGGTCATTTATCTAATTATTTGAATGAGATCACATGCTCTGCAAATTGCTGCATTTCTTACACAGTGGCTCACTTCAAAAGTATTTGAAGGGCTATAAATTGCTTTTGGATGCAAAATAAACTATAGAAACCTAACTTTCTTCCATTCTTTAATGGCCATGTAATGAATAAAGTAAGCCAATAGTTAAGTCCACTGTTATAAAGTATTTGTATCCCTTTGTAAAGGAAGGTAAACATCCATTGCCATCCCAGGAATCAACTGGTAAACATTTGCTGCACTCCCTCTATAGCAAGAACATCCTTCCTCAGATAAGGACACCAAAACTGCACATAATACTCCAGGTGTTGCCTCACCAATGCCTTTTACAATTGCAGTAAAATATCCCTATTTCTAAACTAAGATCTTCTTGCTATGAAGGCCAACATACCATTTGCCTTCTTTACTGCCTGTTGTACCTGCGCGCTTACTTTCAGCGACTGATGCAAAAGGACACCAAGATCACGCTGAGTATCTACTGCTCTCAATTTACACCCATTCAAATAATAATCTGCCTTCCTAGTTTTGCTACTGAAGTGGATAACCTCACATTTCTCCACGTTATACTTCACCTGCCATGCATATGCTCACTCACTCAGCCTGTCCAAATCACGCTGAACATCTGTGCATCCTCCTCACAGCTCACTCTCTCACCCAACTTTGTATCATTGGCATATTCGGAGATAATACATTTAATTCCTTTGTCCAAATCATTAATATATTATGAGAACAGTTGGAGTCTGAGCGCAGATCCCTGCAGTACTCCAACCTGCCAATCGGAAGAAGACTCCTGTATTTCAGTTCTTTGTTTCCTGTCTGCTAACAAACTTTCTATTTATCTGAAGACACTACTCGCAATCCCGTGCACTTTAACTTTACAGAGATGTGAGATTTTGTCAAAAGCCTTCAGAAAGTCTAAATAGACCACATCCACCAGTTCTCCCTGGTCAACTCTCCTAGTTACATTCTCAAAGAATTCCAATAGGTTTCCCTTTCATGAATCCATGTTGACTTTGTTTGATCATACCACTGCTTTCCAAATACTGTACTATGAAATTGTTGATAATGGACTCTAGCAACTTCCCTACCACTGACTGTAGGCTCACTGGTCTATAGTTTCCTGTTTTCTCTCTACCTCTGTAGCAAGATATGGCGGGAAGCCTGCTAATGGGGTGTTAATACATTGCAATAAGGTTCCTGAACTTCCTGGAAGGGAACCTCATTATGTCACTGGCAGGGTGCGGGGAAAATCAGAAAATGAGATCTCACCTGCGACATTCTTATTTTCAAACAATCGCAGGATTTTGTGCCAATGCCACCATTTGTGCTTGTGGCGAGCGTGGGCGTGATTTCCCCCTACAGTCTTTGGCTTAATGACAGCTGAAGTTACTGCTATCGAGATGCAAAGGGGGCACTAAAGAAGAGAAGAACCAGAATTCTGATCTCTAATGAAGATGGTGGAGTAGTGATGAGCAAGTGATGGTGGTGTAGGAAAGTGGGATGGGGGGGGGGGGGAATAAACTTCAACTTTGGCAAGGATACAAAATGAGAAATAGCAAATTGGCTAGCCATAACAAACTTTGCCAGATCTTGCATTGAATCAAATGGATAGGAGATTCGAGTGGGGGATATATAGGACAATCGATAAGTTGCTACGCATTCATCAACACCCTCGGATATTAAATTTCATCCTCAAGACTGTCCACTGTTATTTGTCATTTATATTAATTATTTGGATGAGAATATAGGAGGCATGGTTAGTAAGTTTGCAGATGACACCAAGATTGGTGGCATAGTGGACAGTGAAGAAGGTTATCTCCAATTGCAACGGGATCTTGATCAATTGGGCCAGTGGGCTGACAAATGGCAGATGGAGTTTAACTTAGATAAATGCAAGGCGACGCATTTTGGTAGACTGAACCAGGGCAGGACTTACTCAGCTAATGGTAGGGCGTTAGGGAGAGTTATAGAACAAAGAGATTTAGGGGTACAGGTAGGTTCATAGCTCATTGAAAGTTGGTCACAGGTGGACAGGGGAGTGAAGAAGGCATTCAATATACTTGGTTTCATTGGTCAGAACATTGAATACAGGAGTTGGGATGTCTTGTTGAAGTTGTACAAGACATTAGTAAGGCCACACTTGGAATAGTGCTTACAGTTCTGGTCACCCTATTATAGAAAGCTTATTATTAAACCAGAAAGAGTGCAGAAAAGATTTACTAGGATGCTACCGAGACTTGATGGTTTGAGTTAGAAGGAGACGCTGGATAGACTGGGACTTCTTTCCCTGGAGCGTAGGAGGCTTAGGGGTGATCTTATAGAAGTCTATATAATAATAAGGGACATAGATAAGATAGATAGTCAACATCTTTTCCCAAAGGTAGGGGAGTCTAAAACTAGAGGGCATAGGTTTAAGGTGAGAGGGGAGAGATACAAAAGGGTCCACAGAAGGTGGTGAATGTCTGGAACGAGCTGCCAGAGGTAGTAGTAGAGGCGGGTACAATTTTATCTTTTAAAAAGCATTTAGACAGTTACATGGGTAAGATGGCTATTGAGGGACATGGGCTATACACAGGCAATTGGGACTAGCTTAGTGGTAAAAACTGGGCGGCATGGACAATTTGTGCCAAAGGGCCTGTTTCCATGCTGTAAACCTCTGTGCCTCTATAACTCTAAGACCTCTCCAATCTTGAAAAGAGGCTAGTGAGAATCAGCTCAACGCACAGCAGAGTAGGAAAGTTATGTCGAAAACCATAACATGAACAATCGAGTAAATCAGACTGAAAACATGAGCTTCAATTTTAACACCGCCCCAACAAAAACAAAGTGTGGTGGTGGATTGAAAATAGCAACAGCGAGGCTGAAAAAGAAACCCTCCACTCCAGAATATGAGAGCACAATGTCATCTGATAATTTTCAAGGATGTTATCCTTCAGATGAGAAGGTCGCATTCATTATTGTGTAGTGCTGATAGAGAACTACGCCTGAAGTCCAGGAATTGAGGGACAGGAATTGTGGACTGTGCACTTCTGGTTTCCTGTTATTTGTCACCACCCAGTGAAGCTCTCCAATAAGTGTAAATTTAACCCTAAGAATGAAATGACAGCTTCTGCTTGTGTCTATTATTCAAGCAAACCTGACACCAGTTAAAGCTCAAGGGTTCCTCCTGTTGTCCTGGCTCACATCTCTTCCTCAACCAAGAGGCACAAAAGCAGCTTAATTTGTGATTCATGTTTCTGCATTTTATCTGTGGAATCTTCCTGTATGTGCGATGGTTGCTGCACTTTACCATATTGCAACAAACACTGCACAATAAAGATTGCGGCCGGAATGTTACCACCATTCATACCGGTGGGATTTTCCCATCCCGCTACAGTGAGTGGAGATTTGGCTGGGCACCAAATTCTCCGATCTCTCTACAGTGGGAGCATGGTGTGAACAGCCGGTAAGAGCGTGCCCTGAATCTGAGAGACTTAAAACACTACATAAAAATGCATTTTTTCATTAGCATAACCTCATAGCCAAACTGCATTCAATGTAGAATGTTCTCTCCTGTCAGAACAAAGCACATGGTGCCAAGAGAGTTGAAGAGAAATACGAGGTGAGCCTTTTTCCAGAAGGCGGGGGTCATAAGATGGTGAGAAAGTTGTCAATAAATTTTCTTGCTTTGAAAGGACAGGCTCACAGAGAAGAATGGTAAGCTTAGAAATGTTTTTGTGTTAGTCTGCTGCAACTCTGGGGTACCCTCCTGGATTGAAGAAAGAAAAAGCATGTCGCTGCCCAATTTCAGGTACTAACCTACTCCAGCATTTGGGATTTCTCAGACAACAAGGGATTCATAAGCTTTGGGACAAAGTGTACAAGAACATATTGAAGTCATCAGATTTTCAGGGGGATCACTGCAATAATATTAAGTTGAAAGGAAGCGAGACACTAGAACATATTGGGAACAGAATACTCCTTGCATAATGTTGTCTGGTGATAAGAAAAGAACTGTGCCCAATGTCCTCTGCAACTCTTACATAGAGAGAGAAAGGAAAAGCGATTCAAAGAAATTGGAGAGATCTGACGATTTTGTTCTAGTATTAAACAAATTAGCAGAGGCCCTCCTCCTCCATTACCTTAGCCATGTGTTTCAAAATAGCATACTTCAATCTCCACCCCAAAAGAGTACAGCCCGTTCACAATGTAACATTCTTCATTCCGACATCAACCATCTTGTCATCTCACTTGGCCAGGTTGCTAATTTATTATCAAATTGCAAATGAGTTATTGCAGTAATGTAGATGTTGGCTTTTCACGTCTGGGTTGATATCCAGCCTCACTTAATGAGGTAGAAAGCCCCTCTCTCTGCTTGATGTAACAGTGCTGTGTGAAATTATTTTGGACAGTCTGAACCCAGTTTGTGTTTGATTGAAACCCTTGGCACAAACATGCCCCACTTCAGATGGATGTAAATACAAGTCCTGTTAATAGCATCTGTGTAACCGGATGCAGCACCAAAGTGTTACTGAATTGCCACAGCAACCATAAAAGGCACCAGCTCGAATATGTTTCATGAATGTCTGGCTGTAAATGTAGCAGTATTCCACCTCAGCTGTCTAGGAAGAAACATTCCCTGTCACAAACATGCTGCTCTAAATACTTTGAGATGTAAACATGCTGTGAATTAACTCTACCCAAATAAATCTATTTCTCCTCCACCACTAATCACAGATGAACTCATTCTCTGCTCATCATGTCTCCTAAGTTCAGGTTGAGGTTATTTGTGCCATGGAGCCCTGGATACAAGTCGAACCAGGCTATGGTGCAGTGAGCTGAAACTCTTGACCTATATTTAATAGTAGCCAAGTCCAGGTGACCTTTGTTGTGCTGGAGTGTCATGCTGGGGCGGCACGGTGGCACAGTAGTTAGCACTGCTGCCTCACAGCGCCAGGGTTTGATTCCCGGCTTGAGTTATTGTCTGTGCGGAGTCTGCACATTCTCCCCATGTTTGCGTGGGTTTCCTCCCACAGTCCAAAGATTTGTGGGTTAGGTGGATTGGCCATGCTAAATTACCCCTTAGTGTCGGGGCACTAGTTGGGTAAATACGTGGGTTGTGGGATAAGGCCTGGGTGGGATTGTGGTCAGTGCAGACTAAATGGGCTGAATGGCCTCCTTTTGCACTGTAGGATTCTATGATCAAGACAAAGAATGTTATTATAGGACAATACAATGCTTTACCATTTCAGTCATGCTGCACTAAGCGGGTTAAGTGTAACAGTTTAGATATGTAATAATTACTTTCAAATGAGTCATTAAATTGAGGCCGCATCTGCTCTCGAAGCTGAATGTGAAAGATCCCATGACACTATTTCCAAGAAGAGCAGGGGAGTCCTTCCTGGCTTCCTGGTTAATATTTGTCCCTCAATCAAATTTCAAACTGCGCCTGGAGGCTGACATTGCAGCATGTTGTTACTGAACAGGCGTTGCCTCATTTCAGAAAAGTACACTAAAGGTAATTCTAGGATTTTGAGGGGGAGTTATCATTCATTTCCACCCCATTGCACGATGGCACAGTGGTTAGCGCCGCTGCCTCACAGTGCCAGGGACCCACGTTCGATTCCTGGCTTGTCTGTGCGGAGTCTGCACGTTCTCCCCGTGTCTATGTGGGTTTCTACATGAATGGCTGTAAATTGGGAGATGGGAGTGTGCAGCGGGACTAGGGTTTCCTTGTGCACCAGTTGCTGAAGGTAAGCATGCAGGCGCAGCAGGCGGCAAAGAAGGCAAATGGTATGTTGGCCTTCATTGCGAGAGGTTACAGGAGCAGGGATGTGTTGTTGCAATTATACAGGGCCTTGGTGAGGCCACAGCTAGAATATTGTGCGCAGTTTTGGTCTCTTTTTCTGAGGAAGGATGTTCTTGCTCTCGAGGGAGTGCACAGAAGGTTTCCCAGGCTGATTCCGGGGATGGCGGGACTGGTATGCGAGGAGAGATTGACTAGGTTAGGATTGTTTTCGCTGGAATTCAGACGAATGAAGGGGGATCTCATAGAGACTTATAAAATTCTAACAGGACTAGACAGGGTCAAATGCAGGGAGGATGTTCCCGATGGTGGGGGTGTCCAGAACCACGGGTCACAGTCTGAGGATTCAGGATAGACCGTTTAGGACAGAGATGAGGAGACATTTCTTCACCCAAAGAGTGGTGAGCCTGTGGAATGCATTACCACAGGAAGTAGTAGATGCCAAAACATTAAATGTATTCAAGAGGCAGCTGGATATAGAACTTGGGGATCAAAGGTTATGGGGAGAAAGCAGGATTAGGCTATTGAGTTGAACGATCAACCATGGTTGTGATGAATGGCAGAGCAGGCTCAAAGGGCCAAATGGCCTCCTCCTGCTCCTATCTTCTATGTTTCTATGTTTTATGTTTTCATCTGGGTGCTCCGGTTTCCTCCCACAGTCCAAAGATATGCTAGTGAGGTGCATTGGCCATGCTAAATTCTTCCTCAGTGTACCTGAAAAGGTGCCGAAGTGTAGAGACTCGGGGATTTTCACGGTAACTTCATTGCAGTGTTAATGTAAGCCTACTAGTGACACAAATAAATAAACTTTTTTAAAAATCCTTCACCTCCCCAACCCTCTTAAATCCAGTGGATCCATTTATACTTTACTGAAAAATAGTGACAGACTTTCATTTATATAGCACCTCTCACAACCTCAGTATGTTCTGAAGTGCTTTCTGGCTAATCCAGTATTTTTGAAGTGTAATAACTGTTGCAAGGTAGGGAACATGACAACTAATTTATGCACTACGAGTTTCTGTAAACTGCCGTGTGATAATGACCAGATAATGGGGGTGATTCTCCCATCCCGCTGCGCTGCTTTTGTAGCGCAGTGAGCTAGGAGACTCCAGTGGCAGCCGCTTCACGCGATTTGCGCTGGGCGTCCGGGCCTCCGCACATCTCCCAGCGCCAGATTTCCGGCGCCGTCAGCTCCATCCCAGAAATCAGCTTGGAGCTGCCTAATATACGCAGCAGCTCATTATAATATCATTAAAATAGCAGAAGTCTACGGGCCCGCTAGCACCCCCCCCCCCCCACACCAGGAGAATTTCACTCCAGCAGGGTTTACTAAAGCTTCCCACTTGTGGGGAGCTGGAGGCTTGACCCCGCTGGAATGAAGTGGGGGGGGGGCAATCAAGGCCCCCCAGAGGTTTGGGTGCCAGGGGCATTGCCACCTTGGCAATGCCAGCCTGGGCCCCCGTCATTTCCCAAGGGACAAAGTGCCCATGCCCAAGGGACACCTTGGCACTGCCCACTGGGCATGAGGCAGTACCAAGGAGCAGGGCCTGATGGGAAGCACGGGGCCTCTGGGGGGCCCCACTGCCACTCTGCAGTTGGGATCGGTGGGGGAGGGGGGGGGAGGAAGACCAGCGATCGAGGTTGGCCTTTGGTGTGGGGGAGGAGGGGGGCAGCCTGCTGGAGGTATCAGGGCTGCAGTGGGTTTGGCACTGCGGGGGGAGTGGGGGGGGACTGTGTGGTTGCATGAGATCGGGGCTGCCGGGCATGAGGGGGCGGGAGATCGAGGCTGGCCCGGACATGTCCGAGCGACTAGCGATCGGAACGTGGGGCGCCTGGAGGGCCAGTGATTCGGGGTCACGGGGCTGGCCAGCAATCGAGAGGCCGGCAGACAGGGACCACTACGCATGCACCAATCTCGGCGCTAACAAATCGGCGCATGCGCAGTGTCCTGCTCAACGCTTTGCTGCTGGCCTCTCAAGCGGGAATAGGTCCTGCCCACTGGTTTCTGGACTGAATCATGCTAGTGCACTCAGCAGTGCACATTGTGGGAGATTCATTTTGAAAATCCCACAGAAAAACCAGCGTGATTTACTCCAGTGTTTACATGAATTCGACACTTTGAATTTTTTTGGGAGAATCCCACCCAATCTGTTTTAGTGATTTTAAGGCGATGAGGTGAAATTTTTCCTCTCAGCAGGTCTTGAGTCTTTGGAACTCTCTTCCTGAAAAGACAGTGGGAGCAGAGACTTTGAATATTTTTTAAGTCAGAGGTGGATAGATTCTTGCTAAGCAAGGAGATGATAGGTTATCTGGGGGAGACGGGATGCAAATTTGAGATTACTATCAGATCAGCTATGATCTTATTAAATAGTGGAGAAGGCTCGAGAGGTTGAATGGTCTTGTTTGTATGTTTGTATGTACCTGTACATTCTGAGAAGCATGGATTGCAGAAATTAACATTGTGGGGAACAGAACTTCACTGACTTTTCCCATCAACTATCCTTTTACCACTCATTCTCAAGGTGAAAGCAACTTTCAAACCTTACAAAGAATAGTGCTTGTACCCTAGGTATAACTTTGTGAAACCCTTACATTGTGTGTGAGCCAAGAACATCTTATCACAAAAGTTCCCCTTACTGCTTTTCATCAATGGCGCTCTTAAATCTAATTTGTGCCTCTTTCAGGTGCTAAGTAAATAGCAGGAAATTAGTAGATCGTTGGCTGTTGTTTTCATAAACAAATCTCCTGGGATTGAGGTTCTTGTGGCAATCAAGACCAAATATAGAGCTGCTACATGTATTAGTGCATGTGCAGCATGGTCCTGTACATTTTCAGTCACTTGCCGGCATTACAAGATGTCTACTGGAAGACGCATCCATGCTGTGTTTGAAGAGATACCAGCAATATACCAGCCACTATTATACTGTTCTGCCTTCGAATTAAAAAGCTTATCTAATATTGGAGACCCACGATTTCTCAGTACCCAACACAATCTCTTGCAGACAGGAACCAGTTGAGCATCTCAAAACTCAATGGCAACCTCTGAGGAGGATGTCCTTATGGATTCCATTATGGGGTTGTAACTGCACGCCTGTCTGGTCTTCCACATGATCAAGTTGTAAAGCAGTGCTCCAAAGCCATGCATCAGGCTACCACATATGTGAACTCCTTCAATTGCTTTTTCATTAACTGCTGACAGTCATCAAACTGCTTTCATATTAGTTTGATGCTTTACAAGCAGATTTATTTCAAAAGCTAGACCCATGAGATTTAATTCTTCAGCTTTTTCAGCTGATGGATGGTATCGCCTGACCTAGTCAGTCACATCTTTCTCCTTATTGTACTCCAGACTCCCTACATACGCTTTGAGATTCAGCAGAATACCCCTTCCTGTCTCACTCCTTTAATTTCCCCCAGTTCATGTCTCTCTGCTCATGCTAGAGAGAGTGTGAGTCAGCATGGCTTGTAAAATAGACAGGGCAAGCCAAGATGTGGGTGGGATGTTGTTGTTCTTCCTTTGGTTCCATCTAGAGAAAGAGAGGTTTGAATGGATTGCTGAGGAGAAGCAGTGTTGACACTTCCAGCAGCTGTAGCCTGTGGGTTTCATGATATTGGCTGCTGAGAATATAACAAGATGAAAAATAAGAGATGCAAATTGTCATGCATCACAGGCAGAATTTATGTGTTTCCTTTTACTGCCCATGATCAGTACGTTTTGCAGGAATATGTTTCATTTACTCTCAGATTGAGTGTCCCAATTAAATAACACCAACAGCAAGCTTTTGAGTTTAAAATAAAGGTTACCTTACTATCACACACTACCTGAAATTTAATGCAAAATTGCACTCACTCACACAAAGATTACATACAGATCAAGGTAATATCATCGAATCCCTACAGTGCAGAAGGAGGCCAACCAGCCCATTGTGTCTGCACCGACTCTCCAACAGAGCATCCCATCCAAGCACTATTCCCGCAACCCCACATATTTACCCCGCTAATCCCCCTAACCTACACATCTTGGGACTGCTACAGTTTAAACAAACAGATAATGGCATAGTGGTATTGTCACTGGGCCCCAGTTTGAATCCCTCCACAGCAGATGGTAAAATATGAATTCTGTAAAAATCTGGAATTAAAAGTCTAATGATGAACAGATGATCTATCACATACTGGAGGAACAATACATCATCTTCCGATTAGACACATCACATTCTGAATTCAACATTGAGTGCAAAAATTTTAGACTGTGAACTTTCCCCTACATCTTGACCCCCCTTTTTGTTTTTTGTTTCCTTAGTTTGTCCCAATACAGCAACCCTACCCCCCAACCCCTCCCCAACCACCCAGGGCCAACTGTTACTTGTTTCAGTTTTGTTTTCACTGAGCACTGATTTGTGTTCTCCTATTAACACATACTGTTATCCCACCTTTCTACCACTCTTTGCACCTCTTTAGTCCTTAATGCCACCATTAACACTGCCATTGTCTTGTGTCCATGACATACTTGTCAATTTCCTGTTAGCTCTGACCTACCTTTGACCTCTATTCTGCTCCACCTCCTCCACCCTCCCCTCTCCAACAATATAACCCATCACAATTCCAGCCCTCTTCAGTTCTGTAGTGGGGACATATGGACTCAAGACATTAAATCCGTTGCTCTCTCCACAGATGCTGCCTGATCTGAGTTTATCTAGCATCTTCTGTTTCTCTTGCATGAAAGCATTGTCAATTGTCATTTAAAAAGAGACACCTGGTTCACTAGAACATAGAACATAGAACATTACAGTGCAGTACAGGCCCTTCGGCCCTTGATGTTGCGCCGACCAGTGAAACCAATCTAAAGCCCCTCTAATCTACACTATTCCAATATCATCCATATGTTTATCCAATAACCATTTGAATGCTCTTAATGTTGACTAGTCCACTACTGTTGCAGGCAGGGCATTCCACGCCCTTACTACTCTCTGAGTAAAGAACCTACCTCTAACATCTGTCCTATATCTCTCACCCCTCAATTTAAAGCTATGTCCCCTCGTGTTAGCCATCACCATCCGAGGAAAAAGGCTCTCACTATCCACCCTATCTAATCCTCTGATCATCTTTTATGCCTCTATTAAGTCACCTCTTAACCTTCTTCTCTCTAACGAAAACAACCTCAAGTCCCTCAGCCTTTCCTCATACGATCTTCCCACCATACCAGGCAACATCCTGGTACATCTCCTCTGCACCCTTTCCAACGCTTCCACATCTTTCCTATAATGCAGTGACCAGAACTGTACGCAATACTAATGTCCTTTAGGGAAGGGAATCTACCATTCTTATCTGGTCTGACCAACATGTTACTCCAGAGCCACAGCAATGCAATTGACTCTTAACTTCTCTCTGAAATGGCTTAGCAAGCTATTCAGTTTAAGGGCAATTAGGGATGGGCAATAAATGCTTGCTCAGCCAGCGATGTCCACGTCCCAGAAATGAATAACAAGAAAAATCGCTTTTGTTACAGGCCTGTAGTTTCTTAGATACAGTTGATGCTATAAAGTTGAAGCAAGGGTCATGCAAAGTGAAGGGTTCTCCGCAAGTTGTGAGGTTTCTTGTAGTTGAATTTCTAGGAGGTTGGTTCTCAGATGAACTTTAACCACAACAGTTTGGGCGAGCTCTCCTATTTTCAAGGTATTGCTGCTAATTATCTTGGCAGCTTGCTGATTTGCACATAGTTTGATGTCTCTTGGTGGAACTCTGTAAACATTTCTAACTGATTTAAAAGCATCATGTAATCTTTTACAAGTTCAAAGTGTTTTCCAAATATGGTGCACAGTTAGACTGATTATACATCAGGACCAGGGACCTGGGTTCGATTCCCGGCTTGGGTCACTGTCCGTGTGGAGTCTGCACGTTCTCCCCATGTCTGCGTAGGTTTCCTCTGGGTGCTCTGGTTTCCTCCCACAGTCTGAAAGACGTGGCCATGCTAAATTCTCCCTCAGTGTGCCCAAACAGGCACTGGAGTGGAGTGATTAGGGGATTTTCACAGTGACTTCACTGCAGTGTCGATGGTGGCCCACTTGGGACAATAATGAAATAAACAAACTTAAACATCTTGCGCTGTGGGTTTCACACCTTTAGAGTTTGAGACAACCAGTGACTTTGTGGTCGAGTGGCCCATTCAATCTGTTAAATCCCTTTTTGGATTAGTTTCAGGAAAGGACATTTGTCCGACATCAGTCTAGAATGTTCCTTTCTTTCCCCTTTGAGACCGGGAAGTGGTTTCAATCCACAAAATAAATCAGGTTACATTTAGCGGCCATCTTCTGCAGCTTTTTGTGATCCATTAAAAAATATAAAAAAATAGTTTGAAGTTCAGAAAATAAAGGGGCTTGACTAAAGTTGGCAGATGTCAAGGTATTTGCCAGACTCCAAAACCTCCAATGGCTTCCTACCCCAGGAGCTCCAATGCTTCTTCTACAGCAAGAGAGAGATGATGGAGATTTGGCATGAATCACCTGTTGCCAAAGCCTTTCTCTGCCCAGTGGGCTTTCTTATTTTTTTTAAATAAGAAGGATCTCTAACTTTCATGAGATACAGTCAAACAGGTGTCTGCAGATGTTGCATGTTGAAGTGATGACATGTTGAACCAAGCATTTCCATATGATCTGGGCCACAAACGTATTAAGGTTTGAGTGAAGGAATACATGCAAGTTAAAGCAAAGGGTGTAAAGGGCATGAGCATACTTCAGGGGCATTGATGGCACACTGTTCAATAACGTTAAACACAGAGGGAAAGCGCTTGCAAGTTTCAAACATGTTTAGCTCAATTGAAAAGGTGTGATTAGCTCCTTTTACCTTGTCAAAGCTGGCAATATCATTATACCATTGCCAGCAGTGAGTTGTCATGCATTGTTCATTGAGTCGCTCTGACCACCTGTTGCCATTGCTGTTGTGCTAATCCTCTTGTCAGATAATGTTACAATGTACTGGAGAGTGATTCTTCCTTCGCCTAAATTCATGTAAGCAACATTGCCCTAGCTTAGAATCATAGAATAGAATCCCTACAGTGCAGAAGGAGACCATTCAGCCCATCGAGTCTGCACCAACCACAATCCCACGAAGACTCCATTCCCGTAACCCCTCATATTTACCCTGCGAATCCCCCTGACACTAGGGTTAGTTTAGCATGGCCAATCAACCTAACCCGCACATCTTGGGACTGTGAGAGGAAACCGGAGCACCCAGAGGAAACCAACGCAGACACGGGGGGAACATGCAAACTCCACATAGACAGTGGCCCAAGGCTGGAATTGAACCTGGGTCCCTGGCACTGTGAGGCAGCAGTGCTAACCACTGTGCCACCGTGCTGCCCCAAAGTCCTTGAATCCAGAGTACTTCATTCCTCTGGGAGGTTTAAAGACATTTCTAGGCTGGAAAAGTTTCAAAACTGCTAAAAAATACAATTTATATTGCCCCTTCTTCTCTTCGAGACCTTTAAATTCTACAAAGTATTCTGATCACACACAATGTTTGCAATGCCTCACATGGCAAGCTCCCAAACAGGGTATTCCTGATGACAGGGGATCACACATATTTTTCACTTTTAGGCTAGTCACAGAAACTCCAGTAGGGGCAACCACGCAGGTGCATGCCAAGTTCTGCCATTTTTCTCTACTTGGTTGTTAATATGAGCAGAAAGTCTAGGCTGAACTGTATTGCCTGAGACAGGAAGAACATCCATCCAGTCCAGTGAGCTATGGGAGACCACATTATGAGTTAGTTGGTGTGGAGAAAGATAACATGAAACTGAAATGTTTGGCCTTGCATCAGAAGACAACAGAACAATCCAGGCTCAGCATTACCTGCTCAGCATCATTATTATCTGACGAGTCCATTAAGTATTCAAGCAACATAGTCCTCGGGTGCTCCTAATAAGAGCCTCCGTGCCTGAAACTGTTGATAAACACGACAGAAGGGCAGAGTTTATGAAAACCAGTCAAGGCTAATGATGCAGACTCTCTCCTCAGTCCCAGCGTCACACAACTTCTCCTCATTTATTCTCTTCATTCAGCTCATGTCCCTAATATAAAACAGATGAGATGACTTGCCTCACACCATTTCTGCCACAGAAGCACAGGGACACATTTCAGTAATAACAGATCCCAGCTGCATTCAACATGCTCCTGGCATCGTTCTATACCAGCCAAGTTTTTGAGAAATAGAGAGACTCGGGAAAGAAATCTGATGGTGTGTGCTTGAGAGAAAATAAAATTGTATCAGATATTCCACGAAAAATCACATATTAACTGATAGCTAGAATCACGTTAGTGGGTGTGTACTGTAGGCCCCCAAATTGTCAGGGAGAGATAGAGGAGCAGATATGTAGGAAAATCTCAGAGAAGTATAAAAACAATAGGGTAATAGTGGTAAGGGATTTCAATTTCCTCAATATGAATTGGCATAAGCAAAGTGTGAAAGGCTTTGAGGGGACAGAATTCTTAAAAGTGCGTCCAGAAGAGCTTTATGAACCAGCACATAGAAAGTCCTACAAGAGAGGGGCAATATTTGACCTAATTTTAGGGAATAAAGCCAGGCAGGTGGTAGAAGTGTCCATGGGGGAGCATTCTAGTGATAGTTACCATAACTCAAAAAGATTTAAGGTAGTTACGGAAAAGGACAAAGATGGACTGGTAATAAAGGTTCTGAATTGGGGGAAGGCCGACTTTAATAGGATAAGACACGATCTGGCCAAAGTTGACTGGGAGCAACTACTTGTAGGAAAACCCACATCAGAGTAGTGGGAATCATTCAAAAAGGAAGCAGGGAGAGTACAAAACCAACATGTTCCCGTGAAGATAAAGGGTGAGACCAAAAGATCCAAGCACCCTGAATGTCAAAGGAAATAGAGGATTGAAGAAGGTATAAAAGGAAAGCTTATGGCAGATACAGGGGGCTGAAAACATTGGATGTCTTAGAGGAGTATAGAGTGTGCAGGGGGGACTTAAGAAAAAAAACAAAATGTAAAGGGGGGGTCATGAAAGCATGAAAAAATGTTGGCGGGCAAAATAAAGGAAACACCCAAGGTGTTTTATAAGTATATTGTAGGCAAGAGGGTAACCAGGGAAAGAGTGGAGTCTGTTAGGGACTAAAGTGGCAACCTGTTGTGGAGCTGTTGGAAAGACGTAGGTGAGGTATTAAATGAGTACTTTGCATCTGTGTTCACTCTGGAGAATCGTAGAATATCCACAGTGCAGGAGGCCATTCAGTCCATCAAGCCTGCACCATCACCAATCCCACCCAAGCCCTATCTCTGTAATCGTACACATTTATCCAGCAATTCCCCCTAACACTAAGGGGCAATTTAGCATGGCCAATCAACCTAACTTTGGACTGTGGAAGGAAACCAGAGCCCCCGGAGGAAACCCACACACACATAGGGAGGACGTGCAATTCCGCACAGTCACCTGAGGCTGGAATTGAACCCGGGTCCCTGGGGCTATGAGGCAGCAGTGCTAATCACTGTGCCACCATGCCGCCCAGAAGTTTAATGTAGATATAATTGAACAGATTAGCATTGAGAGGAAGGAGGTTTTAGTGGTTCTAGCAAGATTAAAAGTGGATAAATCCCCAGGCACAGATGAGATGTATCCTAGACTGCTATGTGAGGCAAGAGAGAAGATTGCAGGAGCTTTGGTGTTAATTTTCAAATCCTCTGTGGCACAGGTAGGATGTCAGAGGACAGCTAACATGGTACCATTATTCAAGAAAGAAAGTAGGGAAAAAACAGGTAATTATAGGCCAGTGAGTCTAACATCAGTGGTAGGGAAATTATTGGCAAAAATCTGAGGGACAGAATTAATCTGCATTTGGAGAGTCAAGGATTAATCAATGATAGTCAGCATGGCTTCGTCAATGGGAGATCATTCCAACAATTTTAATTTTTTGAGGAGGTGACTCGGTATGAAGATGAGGACAGTGCAGTTGATGCAGTCCACATGGACTTCAGTAAGGGTTTTGACAAGGTCCCACATGGGAGACTGATCAAGAAGGTAAGAGCCCATGCGATCCAGGGCAATTTGGCAAATTGGATCCAAAATTGACTTAGTGGCACGAGGTAGAGTGTAATGGTCAAAGGTTGTTTTTGTGACTGGAACCCTGTGTCCAATAGTATACTGCAGGGATCAGTGCTGCGTCTCTTGCTGTTTGTAGTGTACATTAATGATCTAGGTGAGAATGTGAGGGATATGATCAGTACAATTGCAGGTGACACAAAAATTGGTGGTGCGGTAAATAGCGAGGAGGAAAGCCGTAGATTACAGGGCGATACGGATGCTTCGGTCAAATGGACAGAAGAGTGGAAAATGGAATTTAACCCTGAAAAGTGTGAGGTGATGCATTTTCATAGAATTCTACACTGCAGAAGGAGGCCATTTGGCCTATCAAGTCTGCACCAACCACAATCCCATCCAGGCCCTATCCCCATAACCCCATACATTTACCATAGCTAGTCCCCCTTTTCTTTTAGGAATACTAACAAAGCAAGGGAAGACATAATAAACGGTAGGACGCCTGGCAGTACTGAGGACCAGAGGAACCAGGGTGCATAGATAAGAGGTAATGGACAAGAGATTTAAGAGAGGATTTGAGGAAAATCTTTTTCATCCAGAGGCTGGTGGGAATCAGGAACTCACAGCCCGAGAGTTTGATTGAGGTGGGAACCCTCACAACATTTAAGAAGCTCTTAGATGAACACTTGAAATGGCATAGCATACAAGGCTACGGACCAAGTGCTGGCAAATGGGATTAGAATAAATTGGTGCTGGATGGCTGGCGCAGACACGATGGGCTGAAGGGCTTCTTTCTGTGCTGTATGACTCCATGACTATAACATGTTAGTTCAGTAACAGTAGATACAAGAATACTGTGGCTCAGTTGTTAATGCACAGTTGGTTGTGGAAATGAGCATGAATATGAACTTTGTGAATGATTGAATAATCTGCCAACACCCAGTGCTTAAACTCATACATGAAGGATGACCGATGCTGGAGAAGCCAGCAGCTGTGGCATTGCATCTCTGCAAGAGTCAGCACTTTCAAGAGAGGAACGCAGAACAGCCTTAAAGAAATAAATTAAGATATCCAGGAGCACAGCTGCATTCATGAAAATCATGCATAACTGTATTTTCTTTCTTACATTCTGTACAGATGGGTCAGTTAAGATTTTGCTAAATGTAGATACTACATCATTTAGCAATGACTCCTAACCCTGTAACATGACACAGTCCAATTCAATCTAATACTAATCGAAGATGGTTCAACTCAAACCTAAACACCAACAGGGCATGATTGTTCTCTCGGTATATTTTGAGTTCACTATCCAACTCACTTACACGATAAGAGATTACAGACTAACTCAAAGCTGATGCCAAGGACACAGCTGAATTGAACGCTCACAATTATAAAGCACCCCGATTGCTGTTCTGCCTGGATTAGCTGCATCAGCACAGGCAATGGATCAAACCTGAGCCCTTCTTGGTCTGCTTGATTTAGTAATCCACAGAACTTCTTCATGGAATTATTTGCTCTTGATGTTTTAATACTGCATAGTGATATTTTCACATCTGTTTATGGTTTTAAATCTGTAAAAAAAAAACCCTTCAAAATATCTACAAGTAAACAGAAGATTAAAGAACTATTTTGCATCAAGAAGACACATGGAGCTTGTTGCCACACAAGACCAATGACACAAACTGTACAATAAGTCCACATTGCAATCAGTTGGGTTTTTAGAAGAAGGGTTGCAGATATAGAGAGGTTGAAATGAACAAAACAGGTGAATTGGCAAGCTAAAAGTAAAGTTTATTTATTACTCACAAGTAAGGCTTACATTAACACTGCAGTAAAGTTATTGTGAAATCCCCCTAGTCGCCACAGTCCGGATGCCTGTTCAGGTCAATGCACCTAACCAGCACGTCTTTTAGAATGTGGGGGGAAACCGGAGCACCCGGAGGCAACCCATGCAGACACGGGGAGAATGTGCAAACTCCACACAGACAGTCACCCAAGCCGGGAGTCGAACCCGGGTCCCTGGCGCTGTGAAGCAGCAGTGCTAACCACTGTGCCACCATGCCACCCATCTATGTTCCTTTTTGCTGGTCCTAACATTTTCTGTGTTTCCAAACACTAAACATACTGAATACCACAGGGGCACTGATCCTTCTAGAATTATTCTGCAGGTAAAGTATCCAATATACATCACGTGCAGGTCTCGCAAGAAGTTACTCACCTGTTGGAAGACGATTGGCAGCATATAGCAACTAAGCTACATGTTGTCCTCATATGACGACAAAACTTTCCAGCAGGGGTGACTTTCACGAAATTAGCAGCAAGATCTCTGGCTGAATTTTCACCTCTCTTGACTCAACGCATTGAGGCTCCAATTCCTTTCCTGGTCCAAACTGACGGTCATAATACACCATTGAAACTGGAGGGCTTTCCTGCACCCTGTGGATTAAGGTGGGGTTTTCTGCCTCCCCATCCTCCATGGCAGCAGTGAGCCATTGGCCGTGAGTGGGATCTTCCCATGCTGCCGAAGTTGACCCCTCGCAGCAGGTTCCCAGGTGAGCCATGCAAATGGTTCACTGCATCCAGGATGGAAAATCCCACCCTAACCAGGCAGTGCTGTTACTCATCCCTATAGAATCACAGAATCATAGGATCCCTACAGTCCAGAAGGAGGCCATTCTGCCCATCGAACCTGTATTGACAACAATCCCACCTAGGCCCTATCCCCTTAACCCCATGTATTTACCCTGCTAACCCTCCTGACACTAAGGGGCAATTTGGCATAGCTAATCAACCTAACCCGCACATCTTTGGAGTGTGGGAGGAAACCGGAGCATCCAGAGGAAATCTACACAGACACGGGGAGAACATGCAAACTCCACACCGTCACCCGAGGCCGGAATTAAACCCGGGTCCCTGCTGCTGTGAGGCAGCAGTGCTAACCACTACGCCACTGTGGAAGGCTTCTGTTTTTGATACAAACCAATTCTGTTAATAAGCTGTCTGAATTTGATTCTGATGCTTCATTAGAAAGGCTTGTTAAATTACAACACACTCACAGTTATTTATGATTCTCAGTGACTTTTGGAATCACATATACTGGAGAACGAGCAAGATGATGAGTTGCCAGATAATCTTGTGTGCATGAGAGGGAGTTAATGGAGATAGCAGTGGCAGCTGAAACTCTCGCCTCGAATCATTTTAACAGGTAATGACACAATCAGAGTTGGCACATATTGGGAGCAGCATTGTGACAAGGATTTAATTGAACTGAATTCTTCCCACTTCAACTTGAACTTCAATAAATATCCCAAATTACAGTGATAGATATTGGCCATCTAAACCTGGGTTATGTACAGTACTTTGCACTTTGCAACATTAAAGTGCAATTAGTCGTTGAAAGTTAATCACGGATGGTTGTAGAAATTTAAAGAAATCAATTGAGATTATTATTGCCGAATTTTAAAGAATATATTGACTAGTTTGTTTTCCCTGTCCTGAATTGATATTACTGCATAAAGTAAATCTGATGATGCAGGGAAGAAAGATAACAAGCTATGTCCAGACAATACCACCTTTCCGGCTTGAAAGAGAGACTGCAACAGTGGAATACAGTGTTGGATGTGGGAGAACTTCTTCAATATAGAAGATGCTATTAACATTCAAAGTCGGTCCAGGTTTCAACTTCACTGAGAGTTATGCATTAGATGTTAGTGACCTATACAGACATGGCAGTGCCTGACATTTAAACTGTTTTAGACAAAGTGTTTTTGATGTACAGGAGAAGAAAATGTCAACCTGCATACTCATGCCTGCTGGATATTCTGCTGCTAATTTCCAAAACCATGATAGACAGTTCAGAGTATGGTGTGAATTAACAGGTATTCTATTGATAGCAAGTACTAAAATGTCTGAAAGACGAGCTGGTTAGGTGCATTGACCCGAACAGGTGCTGGAATGTGGCGACTAGGGGAATTTTACAGTAACTTCATTGCAGTGTTAATGTAAGCCTTACTTGTGACTAATACATTTTTAAACTTTTACTAATGCTGGGAGGTACTGCTCCACTGACTCAGGCGAAGAGGTCAGATTGAAGAGGATAATCTATCTCAGAAAGTACAGAATAAGGTATGATCATTAGAACAGCAAAGCACAATCATTTCACAAACCATCTATAATCTATGCTATCATGGTCTTGTCACACCAATGTAATCTTCTGAATGAAAAATCTATATAAAGATTCTCTCATAATTAAAGATAATTGAGCAAAACTCTGGAGCATCCATCAATCAATAGACTTCCAATACTCAACTCGGACCGACTGCTCACCAAAGCCAACATCTTCACCTATTCTGGGCTACACATCAACAGGAATAATGGAATTCTTTGTTTGCTACATACCTAGGGAACAGCAAAGCAATTTTTCATAAGGGTGGTGATGTATGCTCTTGCAAAGCTTTTGACTCAATGATAGCAGTAGAATAAGGCACATATAGGGTTAATGTGGAGCTGAGTACAGTACCACTTACACAGTGATGATCTTCATGGGTCATGAAGGCACATGACCCAGACCCAGAGTCAATGTGGTGTTGAGCAGACATGTATAGGCCTAAGCATGGAGCCAGTTCTTAGCTTGGACCCTTTGTTGTACGTGTGTAAATAGTTCCAGTATTTAATAAAGACTTATAGTTAACCAACACAATACAATAAAAGATAACCTCATTGTGAAGACATTGTCTCCACAAGGACTGGGTGGTAGTTACTCCAGCGGATACAGGTAGGTTTGTGAGGACAAGGTCTAGTAGGCTTTTCCTTCTTGTTGGTTCCACCAGCACCTGCCTCAGACTCAGTATTTCAGCTATGCCGTGTAGGACTTGATCGTCTCATTCAGTAGTGGTGCTACCAGGCTGTGCTTTGTATTGGACATCAAAGTCCTCCATCCAGACTACATTTTGTGCCTTTGATAGTCTCAGTGCTTCTCCCGAGTACTGATTCATCAACTGAGGTGGGTACAATAGATGGTAATCAGCAGGAGGTTTCCGAGCTCATGTTTGACCTGATGATTTGAGATCTCTTGGGGTCCACAGTAAATATTTCGAGAACACCTAGGGAAACTCACCATTAACAATAAACTGCCATCTCTGATAGGTCTGTCCTGCCAGTGAGACAGGACATACCGAGGAATAGTAATGAAGGAGTCTGGATCATATGCTGTAAGGTATGATTCCATGGGCAGGATTTTATGGCCGTGCTCATCCTGAAACCATAACATCCCACCCGAGGTCAACGGACCTTTCCACGCTCCACCCCTCGCCCGCTCCGATTCCCACGGTGGACAGGATGAGAAAATTCGCCCCCGTGAGTTTGACTATTTCAGGCTGTTGCTTGACTATTGGGTGGGTCAGCTCTCACAGTTTTGGCACAAGGCTCCACATTTGGTAAGGAGGACCTTGCAGGGTCCACAGGGCTGTGCAGTGACCTCTGCTGGAAATGTGCTTTACTCTAGATAATGAGTGAGGATGGATGATACTCAAGTTGTGGTATCCCTAAAATAGATGGCACATACTGTCCAGATTGAAACAGGAAGGCTGGGCCCTTGGTACCTTGGTCAAGCAGCCATCCTTAATGTAAAGGGGCGGCACGGTAGCACAGTGGTTAGCACTGCTTGTTCACAGCTCCTGGGTCCTGGGTTCGATTCCCGGCTCGGGTCACTGTCTGTGTGGAGTTTGCACATTCTCCTCGTGTCTGCGTGGGTTTCCTCCGGGTGCTCTGGTTTCCTCCCACAGTCCAAAGATGTGCGGGTTAGGTTGATTGGCCAGGTTAAAAATTGCCCCTTAGAGTCCTGAGATGCATAGGTTAGAGGGATTAGTGGGTAAATATGTGGGGGTAGGGCCTGGGTGGGATTGTGGTCGGTGCAGACTCGATGGGCCGAATGGCCTCCTTCTGCACTGTAGGGTTTCTATTATTCTATGATTCATGATTTAAGCCTAGGTTGCGAGTCTTGGCAGACTATTCAACAAGTGGGAGGCGGAGCATGATAGCCAAACCTAACCCTGCACAACAACAACTTGCATTTATATGCCACCTTTAATATAGTAAAAGGTTCCAGAGTGCTGCACAAGAGTGTTAATCTAACAAACTTTGACATCAAAGTACAAAGGATATGTTTGGACAGGTGGTCAGCAATTTAAAGAGGTTGATTTTAAGGAGGACTGAAAGAAGCAGAGAAAAGAGGTAGAGACGTTTAGGAAGAGAATTCCAAAGCTTCGCACCTAAACAGCTGATGGTGAAGCAATTAAAGTTGGAACTGCACTCATCTGATACAAACATGTTCAAAACACACACAAATTCACTTTTTCACTTGGAATCATAAGGTAGTATTCAAAAAAACTAGTATTCAGGAGAGGGAATCCTTGTTGTTCCCCCCCACCCCACTCCCTCCGCCCCAATCTACTGCATGACACTGATTTGATTTGAGTTGTACATTGCAATGTTGCCTTGGCCATGGTTAACTAGCTCAGTGCCATGAGATGAACCTAGTACTTCTCTGCCAAGCATGCCACAGTGGATGCTACATTTACCAATGCTGACTTGGTGTCACTTTAATAAACTTTCTTCTCCCATTTAAAAACATAGTGCAGTATGTAGTTCCTGATGTGGTATTCCCTCTATTCCCTATAGCATTCCCTCTGATACACTCTCAAGCTACTTTGTGACTGGCTGAGGACCCAGGCAATCGAAGCACGACACATTGGCATTCCTCCAAAGCTAGCTGGCATTCCGCATGTTACCTCAGCTCCATTTTTGCTCCATTAACTATTTTATTTTGCTCCCTCCTGTTCCACTGTGAGTCAATGATTTCAAACACTTCTTTAACCTAGTGTTTTTGGAAGCGTAGAGCCTTTCTGTCCCCTGGAATACACCTGCAATTTGTCCAAACAAGTAGCCTCCAATCAGCTGTGATTCAAACACCAATTTATTTTTCCCAAGTGATCAGAATTAGAAACTCTTGTGTTAAATTTAATTTAGCACACTATCATCATTTTATTTTTTTTTAAATTTTGCTCTACTCAATTCCAACTCAGCAGAAATGTCAAAGTACAACGACAGTGAAGGAATCAGGTGCAATCACGTGTTTAATACTTCATGGGAGGGAGGGAGAATTGCTACATTCAGAAAGAATAAAAGTTGACATTAAACTCCTGATTCTAATAGCTGTCTTGGTAAATGTACTGCTTGGTGTGGTACTCAGCCAAACAAGTCAGGAAGATCCCAGTGTTGAATTAGTTTACCTTGACAGAGATTGGAGTGGAGTGCCACAATTGACCAAAATCCTTGGATCAATAGCGGAAGAAACCAGCCTTTCATCCAAGATATGGCCGTTCCTACATTTGTGCTATCAAGTGAGAATAGTACTGAGGGTCCAGCCTTATAGAAATATCCTGCCAACACTCACTGGGTGGAATCTTTTCATTTTTCTGCAGACTGGTGCATTGGGCAGGATAAAACAGTGTGGAAGCCATCAGCTGCAAGGTCAGCTTCCTCCCTCGTATTTTAGCCACGCTGATAGAGCCCGCCCCACCAGCAATTTAGGTTGTCAAAAGAAAAGTCACCCCGATTTAAAAAAAAATAGAACCACAGCCCCCCAGAACTGCCATCGGCACTTCCCACCACCATGGACAAAGATTCAACCGTCCATCCACAGAACACCTCGTGGCACTGCCGAGGCACTGCTCGGACAGTTCAGGCAGCAACACTGGTAGCTTGAAGGTGTTAGGGGTTGAAATTTTTATATAATTTAAAGTTCTGACAATGAGCATGGAATGCCAGTTAATGATTTAAACTGATGCAATACCTCAGTAAAGGCTTCTAAAGCCAGAGTTCAATTCGGGGAGACTGAGGAATAGACATCACTGTGTCTTACAATATACTGCCTCTGTTATCAACTGATCTGATAGCCCAAGATCTTCACAAGATTTGGTTGAAGTCTGTTGGAGGCTATCTCTTTTGTTTGGGCAGTGAGGGGTTGTGTGCATAACATTATAACATCTTCACAGGTTGGTCTGTTGGTGGATTTACTATAATTTTTCTGCTGCAATATACAGACAGGGCATCATGAACCACACCTGGAAGTTGGCTTGAAAGATACAGCCAATAGGATCCCAGGCGTAGTACTGAATAGTGCAGTACCCAGATCCCAAATATAAATGTCTTAAGAGAGGAGGGAGAGATCTGAAGCACCTTGCTGGAAATTATGAATATTTGGATATGCATTGGTGAGAGCAATCCTCCAGTACCTCGCCTAGATGGTTATTTTCAAGCTAAAGTCAAAACTGTGACTGTCAGTGGGTTATTTGATCACTGAAAGTTTCAGTCTGGGAACTAACCAGCTCCCAACTTAATATGCAAACTAATTTTCAGACTTGTGTGTGTGTCCAGTACTACACTACAAAAGAATTTGTCCTCTTATAGACTATATACTCTGCTGAACATAGTGCTACATATTTGAGTTAAATGAACAGAATGACAACATTATCTACTCAGTACAGACATAGCTCAAGTTGGAGGACACAGGAGAGAATCTCCCCGCCTTTCCCCCGTCTCCTTTTGCTTCCAGAGATCCCTGTGCTTTTCATGAGGCACAAAATCTTTCTGAACAAGGCCAAACTGTTGTGGCTCGTGCTGAACTGCTTAAAAATCTTGTCCTACATCTTGGAAGATTAATATCAGATGTTTCTGTGGTGACTCAGCCCAGTGTTCTGTACCCATGAGCATGAAAAGATCTACTAGTGAGAGGTCAGCAGGCACTAAATAAAAAAGAAGAAAAGGCGGCAGAGCAGGAGTTTAAAAGACACAGCTCTTCCATCAGGATTAAACCCTGACCTGCATTCTCTTGTCCTGTAACTAAAGCCTACCCTCAGATAAAAGATGTTCTAAATGGGTTTGGGTTTTGGCATATAGGCAGAGGTCTAGAATGGAACAAAAATGGCTTAGGAGTCAAGGCAGTTTCCACAGATGAGTGGCCCGCAACAGGCACCTGGCTTGGCTGCTGGGATGTGGGGAAAAGGAACTTTGTGCTTTGTGATGGTTTTGATGTTTTCCTTTGTACATTTGCAAATTTATTGTATCTATGGCCACCCACACTAGCTGTCCAAGATTAACCCTCCATCGACAAGGAATTGTGTTTTCTCCCAGTGATGCGCATAATTCTCTTATCTTAACTAATTCCTCCTACCCAATCACAATGGAAATAACATTGACAGAAAAGCCAAATTCAGTGAAGCACCAATGAAAAGTGTGCAGGGAAACCAACATGTGGCTGTACTGTCAAGGAATGGAAGAAGAAGGAATTCATTTGGTGCCTGGACCAACTCCAGTGATGCAAACAAACGTCCATCATTATTTATAGGATCTTAACATTATCAGAAAGAAATCCTCACTGAAAATGACACCTGCCATTTCTAGGAGATGTGTGGGGTTTGCCTGGTTCCTGGTTTCATGGAAACCTCTGCATTGTGACTTTAGTGAATTCATTTTGCTAATAGCAGTCTCAAACTGAGCAATGACTCACTCACTGAAATACTATTTCTGCAGATTAATTTTGAGTTTGTCCTCCCATCAAGCACAGGTCATGTCCTCAGGTTCTAGTGCTCTAGACAAAGTGAAATGACTCAACAGTACCTTGGAATCCTAAAAACAGCAACAGTCTATTTTATCTTGTCTCTTTAACATCCTAATAGCTCACGTGTGGTTTAGTTTACCCACACTGGTCCGGGAATATAATGCTTCCTATTCTTTAAGATGAAGAGGGAGTGTATTCAGTCGCCGGAATTCTACTGCCGCGCCGCCACGGAATCGGAGCGAGGGGCAGACAACGGAAATGTCCGTTGACCTCAGGTGGGAATTTCCGATCTTGCTCGAGCGAGGCCGTAAAATCCTACCCAGCATTTTTTAATATTTGTTCATGGGATGTGCGTGTCACTGGCTGAGGCAGCAGTTATTGCCCATCCCTAATTACCCCTTGAACTGAGCGGCTTGCTCAGCCATCTCAGGGGGCATTTAAGAGTCAACCACATTGCCTGTGGCTCTGGAGTCACATGTGGGCCAGACCAAGTAAGGATAGCAGATTTCTTTCCCTAAAGGACATTAGCGAAACAGATAGGTTTTTACGACAATCGACAATGGTTTCACAGTCATCATTAGACATTTTAATTCCAGATTTCTACTGAATTCATATTTCACCATTTTCCATGGTGGGATTTGAACCCAGGTGTCCAGAAGCTGGGTCTTTGGATTACTAGTCCAGTGATAATACCACGACACCAGTGCTTCCCCATCTACACCACTGCCTCCCCATTTATTGTTTTCTCCAATAACTGATCCAGGGTTAATTGTCACCCACAGGCTATGCTAGCCTTACAGAGTACAAAGACACAAATGTGTCCTCATAATAGACTCAGTTTGTGGAAAATCTAATCTTCATGCGAAAGGTGTCCAGAAAAGACTAAACCGTAATAAGCCCATCAAACAAATTAAAATAAAAACAGATTGATTAGTCATACCAATTTATGGGCTATTCTAGTGTTCAGTTTGTTTACACAAATCAGTATGTTCCAGATTCCTTTTAAGAGCAACATTACAATAAATTTCTAAGAGACCCAGTAAGGTACCATATAAATGCAACACATTATTTCTCTGCATTCCCTCTAACAGAGTCTAGGCAAAGGATTGACAGCTCTTAACCACAACAGGCAAAGTTATGTCATGTGCCAGTCAATCCAGGAGCTGATTTCATGGAGCTTGGATGATTCACATGCCTTCATGCATCCAGCCCTTAAACCTCACTCTTCTCTCTCCCTTCCACTTCTCCTTTGTCAAAAGAAAGTTTTTTTCCCTCATTAAAAGTTTTAGGAATTTGTTGCTGATGAATTTTATTTTCTGCCTCTGTCACGGGAAGACAATTAAACATAAAACATGCTGGGCAATTGAGTTTGTTAGATACAGTACCAGCATTGAAGCACACAGGGAGTGATCGAAGACAGATTGACTCTGTTAACCACGATAGGCAGCTGTCAATGCTAATCACCTTGATGTTCTACAGCCTAGACAAGCTAAGAGCAGAAAATCAATTTAAAAGCTGAGGAGAGGAGGGGGGGGGGGGGGCAGAGATAACATCTAAGTAGCACACTGAGGGAGAGCAGAAAGAGGAAGGGTGACAGGGACATAAGAGGAGAGAGACAGGAGAATAGCAGGGGCAAGAGGGAAGTGAGGAGGGGGAGAGGCAAGAGGGGAGAAAAAAGAAGGGAAGTGTGAAAGCAAAGGGAGAGAATGGTTGTGGTACAACCACCTACCAGTCTATATGTGGGTGGCAGAGTGGTACAGTGGTTGGCACTGCTGCCTCACAGTGCCAAGATCCCAGGTTCAGTTCCAGCCTAGAGTCACTGTCTGTGTGGAGTTTGCACTTTCACCCCGTGTCTGCGTGGGTTTCCTCCGGGTGCTCCGGTTTCCTCCCACAGTCCAAAGATGTGCGGGTTAGGTTGATTGGCCATGCTAAATTGACCCTAGTGTCAGGGGGATTAGTAGGGTAAACGCATGAGATTATGGAAGTAGGGCATGGGTGGGATTGTGGTTGGTACAGACTCGATGGGCTGAATGGCCTCCTTCTGTACCGGAGGGATACTATGAAATTCTATGTTGTCCCAAGATGGTTAAAAAATTCGACTGAAGATCTAATTTCATGCCTTCCATGAGCTTAACCAAACCAAAGCATTATCTCTGCGAAACATCTGGCACTTTCTACATGACAAATTGAGATTGAGAAAGAGGGAGCGTGTGCATGGCAAAACAGGAATTTGTGAAGAAACACCAATCCTGGATTTTAAAAGATTGTAAATTGCAAAAAGAAAGACCAAGAGAAATAAAGAGTTTCAATTAGAGGTCCCGGGAAAGCTTTGTAATTCTATATCCAGGGCTCTGCACCCAAGTTATTAGAATTGTTATTAAGTTATTCAAATTATCCACTTCAGTATAAAATTGGTAACAAGGGAAGAGAGTGGCAATCGCAAATGAGTATTCAGGTGGGCAGCACTATTACTACAATTCAGAAGCATTCCTAATATGTCACAGGCTCTAGTCTGTCAAAGAAGAAACAGCTCCTGTAATACTGCAACTCATTCCAATTACTCATTTTAATAATTGGTTCCTCAATAGTTGCATGACATTGTTCACACGCAGCATAGGAGCAGGCAGTGGAATAGAAGAGGACAAAGCTCAATTTTTCCACAGTCAATTCACTGAATGGTGACAGCTTACTGGCTCCAAAGGAGAATTGGAGAGAGAACATTTACTGGGCTCTGGGGAAAGGGCAGGGAAGTAAACTGATTGAACTATTTTTGCAGAGAGCCAGCATGGAAACAACGGGCCAAATTATCGCCTTCAGTCCTGCAGCCATTTTATGATTCTCTAGTAGGCATGATCAGCCAGTAGGACCATTTTTGGGGGGCAAAAACTGAGAATTAATTTCTTTAGACAGTTCCGCCTGTCTAAAGAAATTTCTAATAATTAAAATCTTCCCTTCTCTCTGTTGAATCTCAGAAGAAAACCAATTTCTGTTATTAGGACTCAAACAGCCTCTCTTTAATTCGTTTAAATTCAGTATCAAGTGTGTTGAAGGTTTCTTGAATTTTTGAGGAATGTTTCAAGTTTTAGAAGGAATTCAGTTGTTGTCAAGGGGAAGGATGGGAAGAAGTATCTGTTACTGGTGAGGGGAAAAGTGTTGATAACACACAAGAAACACATTGCCTCCACCTCTGCCCCAATTACTTGGCTGCGGCAGGGTGTAGGATGAAAAATCATTCAGAGAAAGTCATGGTGAAACAACAGAGTGCTCTGGTCAGGCCACAATGATGGTATGGGCGATCTGTTTTGGTCATTGAGACATAAGGAGGACATCCAGTCATTGGAAGCCATGCAAGGCTGGCTCCCAATATTAAAGATTTGAATTGTGAGGAGAAACTGGACATACCTGGGGCTAGATGTTATGTTGCCCTACCAGCAGGTTTGAGGCACGGGAGTGGAGAGGGGAGGGGAGAGGGGGAGGGAGGTGGTGGTGCAAACTTTGTTAAATCCAGCAAGTGTCCACCCCTCCCCTATCACAATTATATCACCAGGTGAGCCAACTGGGACCCTGATGTGGGCAGCCTATTGCTGTCGGGATTTAATCAGTGGCAGTCGAGTCCCAGGTCACGTGGCCAGCCTGGCAGGTTTCTCTTTGCTTGCTGGTGGTGGGAAGAGTGGGGAGGGGAGGGTCCCTCCTTAACAAGACCCCTGACCCATCAGAGGACTCCTCCTCAAGTTTTTACCCCCTTCTCCCCCAGTGTTGACTTCCCCTCTGGCCTCTCAACCCCCACTGCCCACCCCCACACAGTAGCCAGCTTTGTACCCGGCAAGGCCCCCAAACACTACTTACCCAAATCCTGACCAGTGCCACATGCCTCTGTCCCACATTGCTGGCGAGCTGCCCGTCTCTGGTTGACTGACAGCTCTTTGATGCAGGACTTCCTGTAGCTAAGGGGTGGAAATCCCACTGCTGGCCTAGTAACAACCAATGATTTTTTTAGCCAGATAGGCATGAAATCCTATGCCTCATATAATTCAACCCTTGGGTTATTTAGCCTTGAAAGGAGCTGTTTGAAGAGTTATACATAATGGAATATAACATAGCAAGCGGTATAGAAAGAACAGATCCAAGCAAGTACTTTAAACTAAACTCAGAGTTGAATAAGATGCTACAGGTATAAATGACTAAATATCTAATTTAAGACAGAGCGATCCAGAAAAGGAACAAAACAACAGATACAATATTAGGTTGAGAGGCGGTAGATTTAAAAGTAAGATGAGGAGAAACTACTTCTCGCAGAGGGTGGCGACTTTGTGGAATTCACTGCTCCATAGTGCGGTGGAGTCTGAATCGTTGAATGGCTTGAAGAAGAAGATAGATATATTTCTAATAAAAAATGGGATAAGAGGATATGGGGAATTGGTGGGGAGGTGGATTTGGGACCAGGGAGAGATTAGCCATGATCTGATTGAATGGCAGGTTCGAAGGCCTGAATTTGCCTACCTCTGCTCCTAATTCCAATGTTCCTATGAAATGAAACCATAGAATCATTTAATAATTGGATGATGCAATTAGGGAACTGGAGTGATATTCTAGATGGATCAGCTAAGATGAGCTGAAAGGCCATTCCTTACCGACAATTATCTTGTAATCTTAAGAGTAAGAATTCAGTCATTTGATCCAATAAATTATCAAATCAAATTGTTATAACCACTAAATCTTGTTGCCTAATTGGATGTTTTAAATCAAATAGGTTGATTCTGCAGTGTCAGGTTAATGGGATAGTGTTCTATTGAAAAGCAGTTTAAAGAAACTCTTGAGGGTTTTATTTCCTCTGTACACCATTTCAATGCATTATTTAATATATTTCCATTAAATTTCTGTTCCTGCTACTGTAAACCAGGTATTAATTGACTTGTTTTTTAAAAGTAATAGAGAAAGTTAAACATCATTTATTATAATTTACATCAAAAAGTATTTACCCACTCTCCACACCACCCTCAAAATGGGCACAAATTTTGCATTTTGGCACTTTGGACTTTCAATGTTATCAGAACATGATTTACTTTATTTTAGTACATTTTTCATGTCGGAAAATCAAAAAGCCACTTGTAAATTTTCAAAATGATTGTGACCATTTTTAAAGATAATTGCAAATGAATCCGGCTCTGCCGTAGTGTTGACACACTGGGGGATACGGCGGGCGTGGCCAAAAGTCCACTGACTTTCTGCAGGATCTGAATATTCCAGCGGGGGATAGAGTCGGAAAATCCCGGCCACCGAATGATCATAAGCACAGAAGGAGGTCACTCAGCCCATTGAGTCTGTGCTAACACTCTGCAAGAGCAACTCGGCTATTTCCACACCACTTCCGGCACTTATCCAAATCCTTTTTGAAGTCCACAACTGAGTCTGCCTCCACACACTCCCAGACAGTGCATCCCTTATCCTAACCACTTGCTGTGTAAAAAATGTCTTTCCTCACTTCATCGCTGGTTCTTTTACTAGTCACGTTAAATCAGTGTCAAAAAAAAGAATTGAAAAGAGGCTGTACAAAGCTAAGCTGAAAAGTGAGGTGCTGTTCCTTGAGTTATCATCAAGCTTCATTGCAACACTGTGGGCAGGCCATGGACAGTAAGATCATATTGGGAGCAGGCTGGAGAATTAAAATGGTAAGCAACAGGAGGCCTTTACCTCCATCTTGTTTTATGTTTTAACTCTGTTGTTTCTTTCATAACCTATTCATGCTGCCTTTAGATGGTTGCTATATAGCCGTTCGCACCTTATCTTATCATAACCTTTGTTTCTTTACTATACTCATGTCACGGGCAGAATTAATGTGTTGTCTTATTGTCTGTGACCAAAGTGTTTTTATTTGTGAAGTTTTCTTAACCTCAGAGTGGTTTGGTCCAATTTAAATATTCTCCAGCAGCAGGCTTTTGTGAATTTAAAAATAAAGAAGATTATTTATTACCTGCCCCAGTGGTTTAAAGTGAGGGCTCCCACACCCAATATCACACACATTAAAATTACATACAGATGCAGAAAAAATAATGTGTTTACAGTGAGTTATTTTAGTCTCTTTCATAGCAGGCCTTTAGTTTCTTAGATGAATTACTGCTTTGGCTGGAGTGGAGGTCTTGTAAAGCTGAGGATTCTTGGTAAGCTGTGAGACTTATTATAGTCAAGTGACTAGGAGGCCGTTCTCAGGTGAACTTGATGCCACTAAATTTCAGGTGAAATTCAGAAATGATGTAGTCCAATCACAAACAAAAACCTTAAACAAAGCTCAACTGCATAGGAATGAGGGAGGAACTAACCAAGAGAAATTGGGTAAATAGATTAAAAGGTTGGCTGTAAATGAATAGTGTTAAACATTTAAAGAAACAATGCAAAATGTCCAAAATGCATTCCACTGGAAAACAAAAACTCCGTAAGACCTATTTGTGGCTCACTCAGGAAGATAGGGAGAGCAACCAAAAAGTTGATTAAAATAGAATGAGAATAAACTAGCTAGTAATATAAAAACAGAGTGTAAGAGCTTATATAAGTATATTAAAAGAGAGGAGCAAAAGTAAATGTTGGTTGTCCCTGGCAAGATCTGTGCTCACCCAACTGAAATTGGCCCTTCTCCAATTGTTAGATTGCTCTAGGTTGCTCCTTATTCTTTTCAATAGCTAACAAAACCTCATGATACTATCAGCATTGTTCCCCAAATGTTTCCCCACTGACACTTGTTCCATCTCATTCCCCAGAATTGGATGTAGGAATGCCTCCTTCCTCACTGGATCAGTAAAATATTGATCAAGGAAATTCTCCTGAACACATTTGAAAAACTTTTCCTTCTCTCTGCCCTTTATACTACTTCTACCCTAACTTATATTAAACTAATTAAAGTCTCCCATTATCACTGCTCCCGAGTTACTGCAGCTTTCTGTAATTCCCCTGCAAATTTGCCTCTCTATATCTTTTCCACTAGTTTGTGGCCTATGACATATACCTGGTAGCGTTTTGGTACCTCTGTTGTTTCTTAGCTCTAACCAAATTGATTCTGCCCTTGACTTCGCTAGGATATCCTCTCTCTCCAGCACCGTAATGTTCTCCTTAATCAATACCTTCTCCTCTCTGTCCTTCCCTATCATTGTTTCCAGGAATATTTACTACCCAGTTGTGCCCTTTTGGATTATGTTCTCCAAGTCATGCTGAATGTTTATTTGATGAATGTACTGGTCTGTCAAACTGGTAGTGATTTGGTTGGACCGAGGTTTCATTGCCGGGAATCCTACATTAACCAGAATGCCCCCTGCCCCATGGGTACTCACAGATGATGAAGTAATCCCGGTTTCTCGCGAACTCTAGCCCCATGTAGTTGGGGCTGAACTCCTGGAATTTGATAGTGAATTTTATTTCCTTATCAGGTTTGTTACATGCGACAAGCAAGTGGGGATTGAGGACAGTGCTGCATGCTTCTGCCTGTGCCTTGGTCACCAGGTACAGCTTGTAATATTCGTACTGATCCTGATTGCTCATCTTCGGACAGATTATATCCAGCTTGTCACCGATCTCTGGGTACAAAACCAGGCCTTTCCCAATTTGGAATCTAAAAAAAAGATCAAAGGAGTTATAAGTTTGGCGTTTTAACAGAATAGAATGTCCACCCGCAAGAAAATACCATAGGACCCTTTGAAATCCAGCCTGTAGCGTATATCACTGCATTATAATAACTGCCTGCTATTGACCCTTAAATACAACCATATGCTTAAATACATGGGGAAGAGAACAAATATTCTCTCCCCTTAACATTTTCTCCCGTCATTCCTAATACAGGGTATGTCAAGCTTAATCTTGTCCTCATTCAATCTCCACGCATTAACATCTTTTTAAAAAGAGACTGGTAGCGTGAAACTTGTCCTTTCCTTAACACAAGATGACTGAGGCCAACAGTAATGTAGCTCTGGCTAAGATCAATTAATTCAACAGCGACTGGGATCAAAATACGGCATTCCTGATCCGTAGAGCACATTATCACTAGTTAGTGTATTGAACCACTGGGGCCGCATAAAATAACAGTTCATTCACTTTGTTATCCAAAAAAGCAACATTTCTATTATAAGTAAATGTAAGCCAACATGTCATGCTCATTGAAACACCTGGAGTGAACGCCACTATAAAACACAAATTGTGACTATTGGGGAAAATCAGCAAATGCAAAGCTCGCCGCAGCTATAAAATTGAAAGGATTAAAAATAAAACATTCTGGGTTTTCTAATAATTCTAGAGTGAGTCAACAACAAGGAAAATCCATGGTTTGATTCACGATCAGCAATGAGGTCATTCATCTCAACTGCAATAACTGCTGCACTGCTACAATTAGTCTTAATCCCCCATGGTTAAAGAAAGGAAAAGAAATTGGCTAGGATTCCTGCTTCTGAGCACAATCCAGTGAATTCTGTTCACTGGAGACGTGGCTCAGTGGTGATGCATTGGGCAGTATTTAATACACTTCCCCAAGGTAAGCTCGGTGGCAGGAGTCACTTAATTGGGTGTTTGATGGGACTCTGCTGTCTTCCTGCTTCGACTCCAACTGGGGACACATCATGTAGAAAAGCAGAACGTCTGCAGGTTTGGGGGGTGGGGTGGGGGGAGGCCTTGTTCAAAGGCAGTCAGTGCCTGACTTTGGAATGAGTCCTTGCTGCTGACTCCCCTCCTCCCTCCCTGCAGCCCCACCCCAAATGCAACCCCCCCTCCAACCATAATAGAGCCGGCACCGAGATTGGCATGCCCTTTAAAAGAGGTGCCCCGATCCACGATTAAACAATACATCACCCCCATCCCCACAGATAGGGAGAACCACCCCCTATTACACAAGGGAAACCACTACCCCACCCCCACAGATAAGGAGAACCCCCCCCCCCCCCAATATGCACAAGGGAAACCACTATCTCATCCCACAGTTAAGGGGAACCGCCCCCCACCTCCCCGTACCCCCCACCCCCCCATATACACAAAGGGCAACTCGCCTCACTTAAGGGGAATATCCCCCCAGTTGCGCTCGCAAGATGGGCGCCCGACACTGCCCTGGTCAGTATCGGGGCAACGCCAGGGTACAGCCTGGGCATGTCCCTTTTCTTTCAGGGGGCGATACTTACCTGTGTGCCCCCAACGGGTTCTGTTCGCCTGGTTTCACAAAAATAGTTGTAAACCTCACCAGCGTGAAGTCATGCCAGTGAAGGGGGAATTTCTAATGTGGGGAGGACATATGGCAGGGAAGCCCTTTAGTTATATGTTAATGTATTAAAAGGAGGTTCACAATCTTTCTGGGTGAACCTCTCTGTGTTACCAGTGAGCGGGGGGCAGGGAAAATGAGATCTCACCGGCAAGATTCGTGTTTTCTGAGTGTCGTGATACTTTGCACTCACGTCGCCATGGCCAAAAGAAGAAAAATAAACAACTAGTGCAATACCCCTGGGAAAGAGGGTCTTTTGAGAAGTTTGCAACATCATTACTAACACAGCAATCATGGTCACATGATTGTCAAGTAACTTTGCAATAATATGTGATGAAGTAGTTGTAAACCTCACCAAGGTGACGTCATGCCAGTGAAGGGGGAATTTCTAATGTGGAGGGAACATACAGGCGACACGGTGGCACAATGGTTAGCACTGCTGCCTCACAGCGCCAGGGACCCAGGTTCGATTCCCAGCTTGGGTCACTGTCTGTGCGGAGTTTGCACGTTCTCCCCGGGTCTGCGTGGGTTTCCTCTGGGTGCTCCAGTTTCCTCCCACAGTCCAAGGATGTGGTGGTTAGGTGGATTGGTCATGCTAAATTGCCCCTTAGTGTCAGAGGGACTAGCTAGGGTAAATGAAAGGGGTTATGGAGATAGGGCCTGGGCGGGATTGTGGTCGGTGCAGACTCGATGGGTTGAATGGCCTCCTTCTGCACTGTAGGATTCTATGATTCTATGAAGTGAGGAGAATGACCCCTGATGATGCTCAGTGGTTTCTTGATTAGGAAAAAATCTTTCCTGTTACAAGTTTCTTTATCCCAGAGGCATAGAAACATTCCCAGTCCAGGGCTTGATACAGAGTATGTTGTATTATAGGTTATACAATACTAGCAGGTACATACAACATTGCCCAATTCTAGACGGGATCTTTGATGATACCGGATTATTCTTTTTCCAGAGCATGGATTTTAAGGGTATTTTTGTCTTGAACTTTGAAGTTTCAAAATCTTTTGGATTTGGCAGATCCTCAGCAACGAGAAGGAGGGGAAAAGTGCAAAGAAACAGCCCTTGCAATTCAATGAACAAGTTCTTCCCGATTGTTCAGCAGGATAGGACAAAAGATTTCAGGTTAGATTCTAGTTTGCTGCTGCTATCTTGGCCAGATGGTTGTCGGATAGACCAGAATTGTCCTCTGAGCCCCTGGGCTAGGCCGATTTGGTAACCCCTCCTGTAAAGTATTTGTATATGATAACTAGGTGAGGAACAGGGCCAGGCTTGAGTGTGAAGTCACTGACAGTTGATAACCTCCAGGTTGACGCAAGAAGCAAGGTCAACGGAGCAAAGTTATAGTGGATACCAGATGCCTTCAGGTGAGAAAGGGAATTGGAGAAAATCAAAAGAAGAGTTTGGACTCAACACGTTGCTGAATTTTCTTCCAGTGTGGATACATCATAGGTTTTGATCATCACATTGACTCCATTACAGCCACAAAGGAATGGTGCAGCAGCTGGCTGGATTATATCCCAACTATCTGATATCCCTGCTGCTCTACATGACTGGATGCAATGCTTAATGTTCTGATGTTTCTTGGATTAAGGTTTTACACAGACAGATGGCTATCACAAGCTAACAGTTTAAATTCGGTATTTCACTCCAGTTCCACACGCAGGCTCCGATGTGTTTTAGTTATCATTTACAAGAGTAGCCCATATTTTTTAAGATGTCTAGATAAGTGGGCATTTTTGTAAATGTCTCCCTAGTTCACAATTAACCGCTTTAATGGGTCAGATATGTGTGTTTTTCTTAGTCGGCTGGTAAGCACTTTGAGGTTAAACAAACCATCTGGTAAACTCGTAACTTGATTCCTTACACGACCGTTGTGGTAATCTTATCAATTTTTGCAGAGGCCAAACACAACCAACGGTTTTTTATCAAATACTGAGATCCCACTTGTGGAAAATTGTCTTTGCCTAATCTTTTATTATATTAGACAGTGTATTTGAACAGGCCTCTCCAGCAATCAGGTGATATGTTGCTTTGTGAAGATATCAACATTACAGCAACAAACATATTGCTAAGGTGTTATAAACCAGAAGATGAGGTATCTGTAACTGTACGTAACCCAAGGTCCAAACGCTAATCGTTTATAAGTTTACAATCTGGGAGCAAGGTAATTTCCATTTTCAGGGAGAGCCCTGAAAAGAACTGAGCCCCTCAGCACAATGTAACCACTGACACTGGCATGCTACAAATCTGCTTACTTTCTCTCAGAGATTTTTTGGGGTCGGACAGAGAGAGGGCATGTCCCCTTTTCTTCGTGCTCTGTCACTTTTTTTTCAGCTCACGTCCAACCCTTGTTGCCACGTGTGATGCCTTGCCCTTATATTTTGGCTTACTGTCTTCTTGTCTCCTGTCTCTCAGAGAGAGAGAGAGAGAAACAAGATGAATGGGAGGGGGGCGGCGGGGGGGGGGGGGGGGGGGGGGAGGGGGGGGTGGTGGCGGGTACTCTCCGGCACTGTCAGGGATTTCCGCCAAATGTGAAGGCAACCGGGATTTGTCTGACCCGTCCAATCGGCCCCAGTCAGATTCCCGCACGCAAAATTATGACAAACAACACATTCAAATTGTCAAGCTGCCACCTGCTATTCACCCACCTTTCCAGCAGGAAATACACCCGGTGATCTTGCTGGTAATGGCTGGCGTGCACCTGGCATGTTGGACGGAGGTAGATCCAGTGGCCATTTGCTCCTCTGCTGCTGCGAGGCTGCACAGGGAGGGTCCCCCAAGAGTCTTGGGTGTTGGGTGAGTTTGGGCTGGGATCAAAGGTTGATCTTGGCACTGTGCCTTGGGATGGGGAGCCCCGTGGCTAGACTGCCCCTGACAGACCTGAAGATCACCCCTGACATGTTGATTTCATGATGTGGAGATGCCAGCGTTGGACTGGGGTAAACACAGTAAGACTCTTACTATGTTGATTTCAGGCAGCTCTCTGCTTAACACCTTCATTCCTGCCTGTCATCTGTGAACACTGTGAAATGGCCTGATCACTTTAATCTCCATACCCGACAGGTTTTTAATTCACAACTGCAATCCATTCTGCTTTGGGGATATCCCTTTTTCTCTCTCAAGAGCTGCAGATATCAATAGACCCCTTTGAAGTCCTCTGACAAAGAGATGTCACTTTCATTGGAGGGTTTGCCTTCTCCACAGCAGTTCGCTCAGCCCCATTCCATTCATACTGTTTTTATTTGAAGTAGACCTTTGAAACAGGCTTTGATTGACAGCTTAGTGGTTTCCTATTCAACGTCCAGTCAGCTGTTTACTTATCCTTCTCTTCATGATTGAATGTATCTGAAGGAAACTGCCCCCACTACCCCCCCAATGTTTCTAACACAATTTTAATAAACGTTCTAAGCCTGATTGTCAAGGTCCCACATGGCAGACTGGTACAAAAACTAAAATCACATGGGATTCGGGGTGGGCTGGCTAGATGGATACACAATGTGGAGATGCCAGTATTGGACTGAGGTGGGCGCAGTAAGAAGTCTCACAACACCAGGTTAAAGTCCAACAGGTTTATTTGGAATCACGAGTTTTCGGAGCGCTGCTCCCTTATCAGGTGAGTGGAGAGTTGGGTTCACAAACAGGGCATATATAAATAAAGGCTCAATTGCAAGATAATGGTTGGAATATGAGTCTTTTCATGTAATCAAGCCTTTACAGACAATGCGAGTGGAAAGAGGAATAATCACAGGTTAAAGACTTGTGAATTATCTCAGGCCAGGACAGTTAGTAGGATTTTGCAAGGCCAGGCCAAATGGTGAGTGTTACATGTAATGTGACATGAACCCAAGATCCCGGATGAGGCCATCCTGATGCGTGCGGAACTTGGCTATCAGTTTCTCCTCAGCGATTCTGCGTTGTCTTGAAGGCTGTCTTGGAAAACGCTTACCCAAAGATCGGAGGCTGAATGTTGAAGTGTTCCCCGACTGGAAGGGAACACTCCTGTCTGGCGATTGTCACGTGGTGTCCATTCATTCATTGTTGTAGAGTCTGCCTAGATGTACCATGCCCAAGGTGGGAAACATTTCAGCAGTCAAGGCTGAGGAGAGACTTGACAGAGGTCTACAGAATTATGAGAGACATAGACAGGGTGGATAGTCAGAGGCTTTCTCCAAGGGTGGAAGTGTCAATTACTCGGGGGCACAGGTTCAAGGTGAGAGGGGAAAATTAAGGGAGATGTGCAGAGGAAGTTTTTCATGCAGAGAGTGGTGAGTGCCTGGAATGCGCTGTCAGAGAATGTGGTGGAAGCAGGCACATTAGCAACATCTAAGAGGCATCTGGATGGGTTCATGAATAGGGAGGCAATAGAGGGATACAGACCGAGTAAGAGCAGAAGGTTTTTTTTAGTTAGGGCATCATGATCGGCACAGGCTTGGAAGGCCGAAGGACCTGTTCCTGTGCTGAACTTTTCTTTGTTCTTTGATTGCCAGTTGTAGTTTCTTCAAGGGGTTAAATGATTTCACTTCCTCTTTTGCAGATCACTTATTCCCTTTGAAGAAACCACGGCTGTCAATCAGGCTTAGAATATCAGACTGATTATCTAAGAAGGTTTCCAGGAAAGTTGCACGCCATTGATTTGACTGTGTGTGTGTGTATGTGTGTGTGTGTGTGTGTGTGTCGGACTCTGGAGCCCCGACTTCATTTTTGTGAAGTAGCCTTGTGAAGATCCAGAACCTTCATTTGTTGCTGTCTGCTACTCCTTTTTACCATTTCTTGGTATCCTGAACAACTGGAGGAAGGGGATCTGGTTCCACTCTTCAATTTAATATGAGGATCAACAGCCCATGAGACAGTGACATTCCAAAATAATTCAGTCTTTGATGGTCAGGTCACTTCATTATAGTGTCAACAATGGGAGTACTTCATGGCTGCAGTTAATGACATGGAGTCAGTGGAGATCTACTATATGCATGTATGTGGGCGTGCATGCATGGGTTTCAGTTGTCTGGGTGCTTTTACATTACAAAACTGCAGTAGCCAATTACATACAGTAGATCTCTTGTCTTGAAGGCTGACTTGCCTTTTTCTGGCAGCCATGGAAACTCACATTTTCTATCGATTTGAGTCTCATGAAGAGCTGCTGAATTTACCTATCTTCACCTCTGATTAGCATCAGACAGAGAACGGTACTGGACAGAAATGTAAACAGGGAAAGGTCGTGACAGGAGACTGACATCGACTAGTTAAGAACATTTCTGCAGAAATATGATTGTTATGTAGGTAGAAACATAAACCTGTTGGTTCCTGCACAGGTTGGCAGAGGCTGTATTGAATGTGGTGAAGTATGACTGACCTGAACATGGCTGGGAGCCATGTTAAGGCTAGCTGTTGGTAAAAGGATGAGGTGTTTCTGGCATGCAGTGCAATTGATTTAAGACCACCATGTTGTTGTTACTGCTGCACTGTACAGTGTCTGTGTTTTGTCTGTACACTCTCCTTTACTAGATGCTGTCTATTTTCTGCCTATGGGGAAGATGTGCCTATTCAGTTTCAAAGAAGCTGCCACATTATCAGAACATCTTGAGCAGAGTTTTCCATGCAGCCGCGGTGTGTTATCCGGTGGCAGAGGCAGCTCACCATTGGCCACTGGTGGAATTACCGATCCTGCTGACATCTATGGCAATTTGCGTGGCTCGCTCATGCTGCACCCGGGTAACCTGCTCATCCTGCACCCAGGTAACCTCGCCTTTGACGGGACCGGAAGATCCCACTGTGGGAAAGGGCTGGAAAATTCCACCCTATAAAGTTTGTATTCATAAATCAAAGGGTGTTTTTTTTTTGGAACTTGACCACTTTCAGGGGAAGTGATTGCCTCGTGGTATTATCGCTAGACTATTAATCCAGAAAATCAGTTAATGTTCTGGGGACCTGGGTTCAAATCCCACCTCAGCAGATGATGGAATTTGAATTCAATAAAGGAAAAATATCTGGAATTAAGAATCTACTGATGACCATGAAACCATTGCTGTAAAAAGCCATCTGGTTCACTAATGTTCTTTAGGGAAGGAAATCTGCCATCCTTACCTGGTCTGGCCTACATGTGACTCCAGAGCCACAGCAATGTGGTTGACTCTCAACTGCCCTCCAAGGGCAACTAGGGATGGGCAATAAATGCTGGCCAGCCAGCGATGCCCATGTCCCATGAATGAATAAAAAAAATAGTACCAGCATTAAATAGTCCCGGATCAGGTATAACACTGGGATAGATGCAGAGTGAAATTCCCTCAGCTTTGCTCTAACAGTGTGCCTCAAAGAGCACAGCCTTTTGTATCAGTAGTGCACACTATGCACCAGTTGGTATTTTGTCCTTTGTAAGTTCATTCTACTCATCCATCACCCACATCTTTGCTGACCTACACTGATGCCCAGTCCTCCATTGCCTCAAATTTAAATGTTCATCCTTCCCTATCTTTGCCATCTCCTCCAGCCATACATCCACCACCCACCAATCTCCCACTACCTCCCTCGCGAGTTCTCAGTTTCTCACACTTTGGCTACTTTTATATCCATCCTGAACAAAAGTCAAGAGAATGCAGCAGCACCATAATTACCGGTACCTGTGCTATTGGATCTATAGACAACTGACAATCTATCCAAACCTTTTAGTTGATAATGTTTGTAAGAGCTGCATTTCTTCCCCAGACACCACAACCAAGATATGCCGGCTGCTGGAACGTGACTTCAGCCACTTCCCATAAGGCCAATTCCTTGTCTGCAACTATGAAGGTGACACCAGTGCTTAACTGTTTGCATTCAGGTGCTTCCACATGGCTTCTCATGACATTAACACCTGACCGAAAGAGTCTGCTGTGTTAGGGTTGTCACAGCAAGCTTGTTCAAATATGACTCTTCTTTCCTAGCTCTTCCTGGATGCAGCAAAGAGGTAAGAGGGACAGTGAGGCCACATTCGGTGAATCAGGTAGAGGTAAGGTCCCTCTGGAGGTTCCAGGCTGGTTCATTCATAGATATTCATAGAAACCCTACAGTACAGAAAGAGGCCATTCGGCCCAACGAGTCTGCACCGACCACAATCCCACCCAGGCCCTACCCCCATATCCCTACATATTTACCCACTAACCCCTCTAACCTACACATCTCAGGACACGAAGGGCAATTTTTAGCATGGCCAATCAACCTAACCCGCACATCTTTGGACTAGCAGATGCTGCGTTCCGTTAAGTGATCAAAATATCAGGGGGACAACAACAACAACAAGGTGCATTTCTATTGTGCTTTTCATGTAGAAACACATCCAAACGCACTTCACAGGTGTGCTACCTGCAAAGTCAAAGCTCTGCCAAAGGAATATGTTCTTTTGTCCTTGCATGGAGCATCATGAGAAAGAAATGTAGACCTATTGAGAAACATCAGGAATGGGAGTCATTAGGATTCTGCTGATCTGCGCTTTGTACCCTGTGAGATCAAGTAAAGAAAGAGACTAAACAGTTAGTGTGACTCAGCCATGTTTATATTGGTTAGTATGAAGGATACATAAACAGCACAGTACATGGATTAGTCTACTGGTACTGGTGGCTTTTCTCACTGCCTAAACATGAAATAAAATGAGTAAAACTTTCTTTTATCTATAATTCTGTGTCATGTGTAATACGGGCAACGTGTGTTTGGTAATTTAAACTGGTTGTTTGTAAAAGAAAAGATTGAAACAGACTGTGTCCCTTGGCGTGGGACTGAGTCACACTGGTCAGTAAGATCCTCAGCTTCAGGCTCACACTTTGTCAAGTTAACCCATTGTGATAAAGAGTTGGAAATGAGACTCTTGATCACTATGCAGCGGTTGATCTGATAGCCGGTGCGTGGACATGAGGACAGGTTAGGGCTGGCCTCAGCTGTGAGGGAAAAGAAGCCCGCTGATGGTCATTGTTTAGCGGAGGAGTCTTGTGTCAAATGCCAGAGAGCATCCAACACCTGTGGAAGCATGCGCCAATGTGAGTTCCCATCTTCAAAGGAGATGGGGGGAGACATTGGAGGCAGAGAAAATTGAGTAACCATAAATGAAAATGGAATAATTAAAATGTTGTGGAATTTACATGCCTGTGCTCATTTACATGGATGTTTCAGCTTTACTGCTGCTGCTTTCAAGGTTGCTCCTTAACCAGCTGCACTTTCAGATAATATCCACCATTTCTTAAAAAGCTAAAATGCTACTGAGTTCAATAACAGTCGAAAGGTTGTATAAATACTTTGTACAAATGGGACACGAAGACCTGCGTTTATATCCATTACACCCAACCCTCAACCAACTCTACACAAGTGGCTAATTTCTCATACCAGCTGGCTGGACAGATAGCAAAGTCAAGAGTACTTAATTGGCACTTTGCAATGTCCTGTGGTCATGAAAGAACATAAAGGTGCTGTATACATGAAAGTTCTTTGTTGTGAATAGTATATATGAAACAGCATTAAGTGTGCATGTATGTGTGTATATACATATACAGTTTTGATAAACATAGAAATAGAGTGGAATTCTGCCCATGCCAGTGGGAAAACCGGAGTGTTTCCACTGGCATTCATTTGCATCCATCACTCACCTGATGAATGCACGCTATGATTCACGCCGGTCAGCCTGGCTGTTCAGAAATCAGGGCACCCCAAACTCTGCATTCGTGAAATGTCCCCCTCAACGCAAAAAGGAAAGGTGCTCTCCTCACCTGCTGACCAGGGGCGCACCACCAACCCCTCAGCAAAAAAGGCACCTCCCCATCACCACTCAAATAATGTGTCACCCTGCCCACACATGCAGGCATGAGGGTGACCCGAACTCCCCCCCCCCTTCATCCTCCTCCCCCCTTAGACTCCCACTCAATCCCCCTCCCCCCTCAGACTCCAATTCAGGGCTTTAACACGCCAGGTCCATGCTTGTCAGGACCTGCACCGAAGCCCGTCCAGTGCAGTTCTCGCTTTTGACGGGGGGGGCAGGAGAAATGACAACACGCATGGGTGCATCACAGGAGAGCTTTCAATTGTGCTTTAAGCCTGTTAATTACATGGAACAGAGGGGATTTCCATGAAATCATGTTCCCGCCCACTGTGAATGGGAAGCTGATCAGGGTCAGTGGGGCAGGTTAGGCCTGGTGAATGGCGACGAGTTTGCCACCTGATAGGAATCCCGTTGTAGCCCCAGTGCCTGATTTAGCAGGATGTTGGGAATCCCGCCCGCAGTGAACGGGGCCAGTGAATCCCTCCCCAATAAGTCTACTGAATTGGAAATAAGTCGGTTTTGTACAGTATAATGTAACTGAGGTTTAGTAAGATTGACCCCAGAGTATATTTATGCAAATGTTTCGCTGTTACCCTTGGTCTTGGTATTACGGTTAATGCAAGAGTGAATACATTATCTCTTTCCTCCCCCCACTTGCCTGTGTGTGTGTTTTTTTTAAATAACTCTAGCAGTCATTATTTCTCAGACATTTTGGTCTGGTTTACTCAGCAATCTCCATAGATTATAATGAGAAAAGAAAAAGAGGACAAAGAAAGAGCAAAATGAACGCCAACCACAAATAGTTAACGTTGTTGTGAAAAGAGACAAGGGAAAAACAAGTTGAGGAGAGAGCAATTCCCCAGGAGGCTCAACAGGAATTTAATGTCACTTCAATTATATCAAAATCTATTTATAGTTACTGCTCACTGTAGGCATGTGCCTGTGCCCTGTAGCATTAATAACGCAGCATATATGCCTCGGGAGGCAAGGGAGAATTATAGCAGCACATAGCATCAGGTCTATCCTTTTGATTCTCACTGCAGGGGTCTGAGCCCTTGACCTAACCATACAGGACAGCAAGGTGCTTCAGTCATTGTTGCTCCCCACAGACATTTCCCATCACTGGGGAATAACCACATCCAGAATAAGAAAGCATAAGCATAAGTTTACAGCAATTGGCCATGTGCAATATACAGGAAAAAAAGGAAAGAACTCATTTAATCCACAAATGTTTCAAAATGCTTCAAAGCCAGATGAATTGCTTGTAGTCACCATTTCATAGCAGATGCAGCAGTCACAAATGGACAGTGCAAGGTCCCACAAACAGTAATGAGATAAATGACCTGTTAATCGGTCTTTGGTGATGTAGGTTGAGGCGGTCGTAAGGCCCTGGAACTTCCCGCTTTGATTTTACATGAGGTTTATTATGTCAACCTGGGCCAATGAAGCACACAGGATCTATCTAAAACTCATTCAAAGGATGATGATTACAACAATGCAACACTCATTCAATGCTGCAATGAAGTTTCTACCTTGATCATCTGCTTGAGTCCTCAGTTACACCATAAGACCCATCTTCTGAGATGGGCTACCTACAGCTTCAAAGCTGTATTAAGGAAGCATTTTCACCGGTTAATATGAGCAGAATGTTAATATTTCATGATAGAGCACAACTGTCGCACAATGATCCAAAGAAATAAAGACAGAAAGAAAGAGAGCGCGCGAGAGAGGGAAAGTCCAGGAGATAGAGACAGAAGTGAAACAGAGAAGGAGAAAAGAGAAACAGAAAAATGATGGACATAAGCACAGAGCGAGAGAGACCAAGGAAACACAAGAATAAGAGAAACAAAGGGACAGACAGAATGAGAAAGAAAAAAATACTTTCTTAATGAAGAGGAAAAATATATCCTAAAAAATGGGAGGTGATAGTAGAAGGAGCTCTATAATACTGGTCATAGAGATGTGTTTATAATATGGGTCAAAAGAAAAAAGGGAAGTGGGGAAGCAGAGGGGTTTGAGGAAGGAATCAGGGATTGGATCCAGACCACTTTCAATACGTCTAATGATCCAGCCCCCACCAGCCTTTGGGACAGAAAATTCCAGGGATTCACCAATCTCTGCGAGAAGGAATTGCTATGCATCTCAGTTTTGAATGACCAGCTCTTTATCTTGTTGCTATGTACCCTTATTCGAGACCCTCCCAGTAGTGAAAACATCTCACCATCTATTACACTGTCAAGCCCCCTTAGGAGCTTATGTGTTTGAGCAAGGTAACCCCTCACTCTTCTAAACTCCAAGGAACACAGAAGCAGACCATTTAGTCTCCCTTGATAAGGCAACCCTCTCATCCCAGGAATTAGCCTAACCCTCCTTTGGACTGCCTCCGATGTTACTATATCCTTTTTTAGATAAGGAGACCAAAACTGTATGCATTATTCCAGGTGAGGCCTCAATAACACCCTGTATAATTGCAACAAAACTTCCCTAATTTTAAACTCCAACCTTTTTGCAATAAAGGTCAAAATGTCGTTTGCCTTTTTAGTTACTTGTTGGACCTGCCTGCTAGCTTTTTGTGATTCATGCACTAGAACACTTAGATTCCTCTGTACTTCACTCACCTGCAGTCTCTCTCCATTTAGATAGTAAAAAGCATGTCATTAATATTTAAATTCAGTTTGCGCCCTTTATGGGTGTGAGGCCGATCGCGCCATCAGAACAGTGCCAGGAAGATGTCTTTCAGTGCGAGACCGGCTCGCGGCAGTCGCGAACGCCTCACACGCTATCTTCCTGGCTCGCTGCACTGATCGACTGGTCCAGTGGGCCGGAAAGATGGCGCCCAAAATCTTGCTGCTGATTACTATTCAGTGATTCCTTCTGGAAAACACACGAGTATGGAATCAGGGTAGGTTGCTAAGGCTTACGGGTCGGAATTCTCCTAAGCCCCCACCGTGGGTTCAATGATGAACAGGAAGGGGGGAGAATTTGGTGGAAGGCCCAAAAATCACCTTTACGCCAGCACGCAGATGTTCCCCCACCTACTGCTGTGGTGTTCCAGGGTCCAAGGTCACCAGTGGTCTCTACCCTGAGTTCCGGATGCAGCCCCAGGCATTGTTCCGGTTGAGTACCAACATCTGCATGCCACGTTGTTCCGAACTTGTTTCGCACAGGTGTGTTTTCCCGCCGGCACAACGGACAATTGGGCGTGGGTGGTCAGGCCTTCATCTGCATTCCATTAGTGAGATGCAAAGGAATTTCACACAGACCTTCAGCAGCTATCCCAATCCACCATGGACCTTTCACCAGCAGAATATTCCGCTGTAAATTCACGCTGGCATAAAGGCGATTTTTGTGCCTCCTACTAAATTCCACCTGCTCCCAACCCACACCCAGCTGTCATTGAACCCACTGCTGGGGGCCTGGGAGAATTCCAACTGTGATGTATGTAGCCCTTCTGAGGGAACAGGTCAGGTGACCCTGGGTATGGGCTGATCCGCCCAGAGAGAGCAGTTGTTGTTTGGTGTGTGGAGCGAGTAAGGCCTGCAATAAATCCACCTGTCAGTGGAGTGCGTTTTTGAGGAGACCCCCTCAATAGTAAAGAATTTAACACCGAGCAGTAAGTCCTAGCAACCTATCTTGATTCTGTCCTCATTAGTTTTCCGGAAGGAATCACTCAATAGTGATCAGCAGCAAGTGCAATGATTATCACTTCTCAATAGGTACAAACATGTTTACATTTTAGAGTTGTCTCTTAAAGCAAGCTGTACTACCATAGAAAAATATTTGGCATGCATATTTCTGCAGTGGAATAACAGCCATATTAGTTATCTGTCATCTCCAGCACAACATAATGATGTGATTCAAGTTATGTATTTCAATGCCATATTTATGTCATCAAATGGAACAAGAATTGCCAGATATGCTTTTATGAAGACAGAATTCCTTTAATATCCTTCAACATTACTCCTCCCTGTACTGTCAAACATCCTTTGCCAGATCCCCCTCTTTGCATCTTTGTTCTTTGCCTCCAAGCCTCATCGGTGACACGGACCCATTGTCACATGCTTCATATAGTGGAAACGACAACAAGCAGCACTGCTTAGCACCAACATAAATATTAATGAGATACACAATGTATGAATATTAACGAGACATGTCATGAATATGTATGAGCTTTAACAGATGCAACAAATTCAGTCTGGCAGAGGACAACCTGGTTTAATTTTTGTCGTAAAAGAACTATTTTTGTCTTTGTGATGGGAGTCAGCCTTCTGATTCCTTCTCATTTCTGCCAGCTCTTCAATTTCTCTTTCATCTTCACTTTTTTTTGGAGAGGTAGGTTTAGTATACAAATTCCTTGACATAGAAAATCTGTGGAATAACCGATTACACCAGATCGCATTACAGAAAAAAGGAGAATTCAAATATGTTGAGTGGCAAAATGGCCTGGGTGTCATAACTGACACACTAGTCTCTGAAGGTGCATGACCAATTTTGAAAGGCTATTTGCAAGGCAAGAAATAGACTAGGATGCAGTTTGGATAATGTGGTTAAAAAAAAACTATGGTGTCCTTTGACAAGACCTCAACCCCAAAAATGCTCGGATTAGGTTGATTGGCTATGCTAAACTGCCCTTTGGCGTCAGGGGGATTAGCAGGGTAAGTATGTGGGGATAGGGCATGGGTGGGATTGTTGTCGGTGCAGGCTCGATGGGCCAAATGGCCTCCTTCTGTACTGTAGGGATTCTATGGAACAATGAGGGGTGAATTGATCTTGGACAGTAGTGCAAAAATAGAAAATGACAAAATCAGCAGTCCACTGTGCATACCGTTCACCTTTCTTTCCTGAAAAAGAGGAAGAGAAGGCACAAGGATGCAAAAGGGGCTGCTGATTTCCCATTGTCCGCTTAGCACTGCAACCAACCCAATTTCTCCCCAATGTGTCCAACACCCTGAAATGCTGGGTGACATTAATGTCCTTGGAAAGGTTTAAAGGAGGGCTACGAAAATGAGCTGTAGTCTTAAAAGCCCTTCAATCAGACTTAGAGACCTGGAGGGTTTACTCCAGAAAAAGGTAGACTACAATGAGGTTTATTTAAAATGTTGAGGGGGGGTTAGACGGTGTTGCTGTGGATTGACTACTTAAGCTGGATTGATTAGAAAAAACAGTCATGTCTTATAAGTGACACAAGCAAGAGGGGTGATTCTCTGACCTCGCCGCACTGTACAGGTCACACTGTGGTGCCAAACGGTTTGTGATTTTCCTGGTCCCTTTCTAATGGATGTACCAGATTGCGCCAGAAAGGGTGAAAGGCCAATTCGCATATTTAAATACGCATAGCACATTCAACTCCCAGCACACGGAATTCTCCACGCAATTCTTCTGACGCAGAGGGAGAATGGTGAGAATCACTACTGGTCTCCACAAGCAGAGACCTGGTGCAATGGCCATGTCAGGGGGTTCATAGGCCACTGAAGACCTCAGGTGGTTGAGGGCATCGTCGGGCAATGCCCATCAGGCACCCTGGCAGTGCCATCAGATACCCTGGCAGTAGTAGTTCAGCACCCCAGCAGTGCCAGTTGGGCATCGCCAATGTGTCAGGGGCAATGCGAAAGGGGCGGGGCCTGATTGGAGGCTATGACAGGGGGGCAATGCAGGGGGGGGGGGGTCAGACAGGGATGGATCATGTCGAGGGTCATGATGGGGGGTGCATGTCGGGGGTCAGGCAGGGGGTACCATCGGGAGAGCCCCAATGCCCCAACGTCTGCAACCCATTTCTCGGAGGGGGTGGGGAAACCTGCCACCAGTGAGGGGAGGGGGTCCCGATGTCCATGAGGAAAGGAAGGGGTTCTCCCATCGCACTGTGACATTGGGGCACCCTTGTGAAATGGCGCCTGATCGCTCTGAAGCCGGGCTCACTGGCGAGTTTAAGTACTCCCCTGACCAGTACTGGCACAGAACTCGCCAAAAATGTGACTGAGTGTGGGAGGAATGTGGAGAGGTACACGCTGAAAAAACCAGCGTGGATCACTCCTATTTTCTCACTGTTGTGATGAGAATTCCACCCATAATGTCAGGAGGGGGTCTTGCTTTGTGCGGAGGGGTTTTGTGAATAAACTTCAGGCTGGAGTGAAAAGTGCTAATTCTTTGCCTTAGTTCAAATTTAACAGGGCAAGTTCCATGTTGTGGCTAAAACACTGCCTACAGAAGGTAGGCATGACGACAACCGATAACCCAGGTGATTACCTAGAACCGGTTTGGATTACCTTGGGAGTCAGGGAGGATATTTTCACAGTGATTCATGACACTACATCTGCTATTTAATATCACTTCAAATTAGGGCTTTTTCATCTGTGTTTTAGTCTCTCTCAAAAGATAGCATGACTACTATTAACAGGATGAGACACAGGGAGTGAAGGTACTTTGGTGCAGAGTGAATGTTTGAGATAGGCTCAATGCATCAGCTAGTCTTTTCCTGTGCATCTTATCAAATTTTCATACATTCAAAGTGCTGCATGGAGACTCAATGTTACAATGTGCAGCCTTATTACAGCACTTCCCTTCATCTCTCCTTCTCCATCGTCGGTGGCCACCTTTGTCATACAAGCCAGCCAAACGCATTTCATGTAGAAGCCCTACAGCTACGGAGACTTTCATCCCAGCCAACCTTGTGGATGAAAGAGATGCTTCAGCACATTTGATCTCATTCTTCCAGAATACCAAACCCACCAGCTTTGTGTTAAAGTATTCAGTGCTTTTCCTTAAAAAAATGAATTTGCTATATTGACATCCCTCCCCCTCCCCCCGGTAACCTTTCTAATAGTTTATTACCCCGTGTAAAGAAAGACTAGTTCTTTACAATCTGAAGCCCACACACTTCTATCCTGCTTCCCTGTCAAATCTGAAAACATTGTTCTGAATTTACTTCCTTGCGTTCCACCGAAACTTCAGCTGAATTTTAGTGCCAGCCCCTCAAGTAACTAACTCACTTCTCAATTTGTTCAAAAGACTGGGGAACCTTTGAGGTAAAGCAGCAGACATATTCTGCATTCCTCACAGCAAGGTGAGATATTAGCTCAGGGCAAGTTATACGAAGCAATCTGGGCTTCAGTGATACACAGATGGACTGGGTCATTCAAAGTGTGCATCACTTCAAGCATTCGCTGAAATCCCAAGAGTTCAATGTGCGGCACTCTACAAACTGACATTAATTTAAATATGATGGGCCATATTCTCGTCCTTCACAGTAGGTCTGTGTCAGCTGAGGACTTTTCTTTAAAATGAGATTTGAAAAAAATAAATTGTTAGCATTTTTTTTTCTTAGACATTTCTAGTCTTCAAAACCAGCCGCCTCTTCTTAATACACCTGCTGCTTCTCGTTTCTCCATCTTCCCCATTCCCTTCCCCCTCCATTATTTGAAGTTTTTTTTAAAAAACACAACCTTTGCTCGTACTTCTCTGCGATTGGTTTGAATTTACCGATTTTCTGCCTCACAGAGCCAGCTGAGGGCCACTCTTTTAAGGTGAAATTCTACAAATTCTTCCGTGGAACTGGGATGAAGGGAAAAAGCAATTGAATTGCAAATGGAATTAAACTGCACAAAAGGAAAAAAAGATCAAGTGATGCTTTGTTGAATCTTCAGTAAAAAGCTTTTCTAAATGCTTGATTGATAAATCAGTATCAGTTTTCATGCTGAATTTTGCATGTAGTCTCTATCAAAGAATTGCTCCACATCATAAAACATCCCCAGAGGAGAGAAGGCATGGCACGGTGGCACAGTGGTTAGCACTGTTGCCTCACAGCACGTTGGACCCGGATTCGATTCCCGGCTTGGGTTACTGTCTGTGTGGAGTTTGCACGTTCTCCCCGTGTCTGCCTGGGTTTCCTCTGGGTGCTCCGGTTTCCTCCCACAGTCTGAAAGATGCACAGGTTAGGTGGATTGGCTATGCTAAATTGCCCCTTAGTGTCAAGGGGACTAGCTAGGGTAAATGCGTGGGGTATTGGGGATAGAGCCTGGGTGGGATTGTGGTTGGTGCAGACTAAATGGGCTTCTGCACTGTAGAATTATATGATGCTCATTTTAAAACTCTCATCACTCAATGCACTAACTTTACTCAGATATGATTCTGAGCAAGAGAAGTTCACCAGGACCTCTCACAAAGACTTCATGTCTAAAACTAGACATTGAGTACTGGCAGGATAGTTGATCATGAAAGGTATTGTGTCACTTTGCAGTGCTCAGATTGGGTGCCAAGTTTGCCTTCATTTCAACATTGACCATATTTCAAAAGTATTTAATTGGCTGTGAAGCACATTACAACAGCCTGAAGATGCAAAAGGTGTTTTTTAATCTCTCACAACCAAGCTCATTTGTGCATTAATTTAGTGTCCAGACACAAGAATACTACAGAAGCATGAGTAAGCCACAAGGCTCTTCAAGCCTGCCCCGCCATTCAATACAATCACCGCTGATCCACGCCGAATTCAACTCCGTTTCCGTGCCATTTCCCCATAGCCCTCTATTCCTCAATCTATCAAATATGTATCCAGCGCCACTTTAAATACTTCAGATGAGCCAGCCTCCACCATCCTTTAGGGCAGAGAATTCCAGAGATCCACCACCCTCTGTGAGAAAAAATCTCTACGCACCTCAGTTTTAAATAACCGGCCCTTTATCTTGTAGTTATGTTTTGATTTGATTTGATTTATTATTGTCACATGTATTAGCACACAGTGAAAAGTATTGTTTCTTGCACACTATACAGACCATTCATAGAGAAGAAAACAATCAAATCAAAGTCAAATCAAATCTTGTAGCTATGTCCCCTTGTTCGATATTGTCCCACTAGTGAAAACATCTCACCATCTACCTTGTCAAGCCCCTTCTGAATCTTATATGTTTACATGTACATCTTTTCCAGCAGGAGTCAATATATAGTCAGTAAGAGCCCTGGTAGATTCCTACCCCTTGTTAAATCACTGGTACAAAGGCAATTGTAGTACCCTTTCTACTGATGTTTGGATCGGAGGGGAGGGAAGGATTGGAAGGTGTAGTTAGGGACAATGGCCCAGGCTAACTTTATGGGTCCTTGGCAAAAGTAGTTTTGTTCTTCCCGGCCAACAAAATTAAAGAGGAGCCTACCTTTGGGATGCTTCCTGGCTGGGTTAGGCCACCAGCTGACAGTGGCTGGAGTGCGTAGGGCACACAAACCACCCAGCTCAGTCCAAAAATGGAAATTCAGTTTCTTTGTACATCCATTACAAGGGAGGAAGTGTTAGGTTTGTTAGAGAATATAAAGACTGACAAATCCCCAGGGCCTGATGGAATTTATCCAAGGCTGCTCAGGGAGACGAGAGATGAAATCGCTGGGCCTCTGACGCAAATCTTTGTCTCGTCACTGGACGCAGGTGAGGTCCCAGAGGATTGGAGGATAGCTAATGTGGTCCCGTTATTTAAGAAGGGAAGGAAGGATAACCCGGGTAATTATAGGCCGGTGAGCTTGACGTCCGTGGTGGGGAAGTTGTTGGAGAAGATTCTTAGAAATAGGATGTATGCGCATTTAGAAAGGAATAAGCTCATTAACGATAGTCAGCATGGTTTTGTGAGAGGGAGGTCATGCCTCACTAACCTGGTGGAGTTTTTTGAAGAAGTGACTAGAATGGTTGACGAGGGAAGGGCCGTGGATGTCATCTATATGGACTTTAGTAAAGCGTTTGACAAAGTCCCTCATGGTAGGCTGGTGAAAAAGGTTGGATCTCATGGGATAAAGGGGGAGGTGACTCGATGGGTGGAGAACTGGCTTGGTCACAGAAGACAGAGGGTGGTAGTGGAAGGGTCTTTTTCTGGCTGGAGGCCTGTGACTAGTGGTGTTCCGCAGGGCTCTGTATTGGGACCTCTGCTGTTTGTGATTTATATAAACGATCTGGAAGAAGGTGTAACTGGGGTGATCAGTAAGTTTGCGGATGACACAAAATTGGCAGGACTTGCAGATAGTGAGGTAGTGAGGAGCATTGTCAGAAGCTACAGAAGGATATATATAGGCTGGAAATTTGGGCAAGGAAATGGCAGGTGGAGTTCAATCCTGATAAATGCGAAGTGATGCATTTTGGTAGAAATGTAGGGAGGAGCTATACGATAAATGGCAGAACCACAAAGGATGTAGATACACAGAGGGACCTGGGTGTGCAAGTCCACAGATCCTTGAAGGTGACGTCACAGGTGGAGAAGGTGGTGAAGAAGGCATATGGCATGCTTGCCTTTATAGGACGGGGCATAGAGTATGAAAGTTGGGGTCTGATGTTGCAGATGTATAGAACGTTGGTTCAGCCGCATTTGGAATACTGCGTCCAGTTCTGGTCACCACACTACCAGAAGGACGTGGAGGCTTTGGAGAGAGTACAGAGGAGGTTTACCAGGATGTTGCCTGGTATGGAGGGGCTTAGTTATGAGGAGAGATTCGGTAAACTGGGGTTGTTCTCCCTGGAAAGACGGAGGATGAGGGGAGACTTAATAGAGGTGTATAAAATTATGAAAGGCATAGATAGGGTGAACGGTGGGAAGCTTTTCCCCAGGTCGGTGGTGACGTTCACGAGGGATCATAGGTTCAAGGTGAAGGGGGGGGAGGTTTAACACAGATATCAGAAGGACATATTTTACACAGAGGGTGGTGGGGGCCTGGAATGCGCTGCCAGGCAAGGTGGTGGAGGCGGACACACTGGGAACGTTTAAGACTTATCTAGATAGCCATATGAACAGAGTGGGAATGGAGGGATACAAAAGAATGGTCTAGTTTGGACCAGGGAGCGGCACGGGCTTGGAGGGCCGAAGGGCCTGTTCCCATGCTGTATTGTTCTTTGTTCTTGATCAGCATTTCCAAACTAACTCAGGGGCCTTTGTCTGTCACCCAGTGCAAGACATGGGGAGACATTGCTATGACCACAGTAATGGGAAGATATTCCACTGCCCACCATTGTTGGAATACCACCATCCTGTCTCCACCAAGCTTGAAAATTTAAATGAGGCATGCAAGGTGCATGGAGAAAGTAATTTGAAAGCTCATTATTTTAAATGCAGTTTTTTTGAAGGAAGTGGAAAATCTGGCTTACACAAGAACTTCCCCAATCCCTGTTCATTGAGAATGGCACGCTTCACTTATCTGAGCAACTCAAAAGCCAGAGATGCTAAATCTGGGAGAGAGGAGCAATCTAGTAGATAAAGAGCAAATGTTGAAGTGTATCGGTCAGTATGATCCTGATCCATAAAGACTTGAACTGTCCATGTTGACTTAGCTACTACTATCTAGTTATCCTTGCTGGAAATCCTTGCCTGTACATGTCCAGTAAAATGGAATTGGACTCATCTGTGGCCAGTGATCGAATGTCCTATAAATGCTCACTGTTGAGTCTCCCAGATAAAGCTTGACTAAAGTGGTGAGGTATGGAGGACTGCTGACACCTCAGAGACTGTGTCACAACAAGAATCAGTACTGGAGGTAATTCTGAACTTTAAATGATAATGTGAAATGTACTTGACCACTCATTAAATACCTTCTGGATTTTCATTTCTACTGGCGTCAATAGAAATGAAAGCCTATGTTTAACAGGCGGCAAAGTTGACATTGTGCATTGTACACTATTGTCTAAAATCAAAATTACCCTCTCTGTCTTCAGAGGAGATGCAAGGGGGAAAGATTGAAGGAAAATTTACAGCATACGAAGAGAGAAAAACAGTTTAAAAGAAACGCAGGTTGGACTAGAAGCTGTAGTGATCTGTACCTTCACAACACAGTCCCCGTTATCACTATACTGACAGGAATTGTGGTAAATCGATGTTGATAAGAATGAAGTCATGCCTGCCTTCAGTATATATGTTTTACAGTGGAAAGAACTTTTGACATCAGGATATTCATAAACAAGACTGAAGAATCACAAAGCAAAGAATCAAGCATGGTGTGATGGCAGATAGGTCCAACATTTCACTGTGCAATAGGTACAATAACGGCAAGAAATCACAACTTGATTCAGGCTGCATTGAAAAGTATCACTTGCCCACACAGTGACTTCAAAGACAGCCAGGACATTTGCCACACGGCTGGAGAGACAGATGCTAGAAAGGAGCCAGGAGCTGCTTTGACCCCACAGTCAGACAGGGCAGAAGTTGATAAGCAGGTGAGAGGTTACTCATTGCAGTCAGGCTCACACTGGGACCACATGCCCATTCCATAACAGATGTTGTAACTCTGAGGACAGGATGGGCTAGCAGGCTAATCTAACAAGTTTCACATTCTCACACTTCAACAGGTGGTTATGGATTCCACCGTCCCCCTCACTTAATTTCACAAATAGCACACAGCTAACTATTTTTATAGTTTTAAAATGAGCACGTTAGACACATAAATCCCGATTTCCAGTCTTCCACCATGTAATATTATCCTATCCTTTCCCAATGAATTAGTCAGCAAGTGTTCAAAAGTTATGGGGTCCTGAATCATATAGCCAAACAAGAGCCCAGTGTGCAATCCCTTACCCTATATTGCATTATCTGACCTCAGGAAAGATCTGGTAACCCTCCCAATGCCATCAAGTAGCCATTCTTCCTGCGTGAGGTAAGACAGTGAGTGTTCCCTGGTTACTTCAGATAGTAGGAAGCATGATAGACAACATAATCCTGCCATCATCCAACATCCACATGTGCTTTTCCCAGTAAAAGTAGTGATGAGGATCACAGCAGGAATCTTGACTGATTCTTCCCTTCCTCAACTCACAGAAACTGACTGAGATTAGCTATAACACCCGAAATTGTAAGACCACAAAAAAATCAACGAAATCCCAGATCACATTTGATACCTTTCTCTCCTGCAAAGTTCAGTATGACGCACTATAGTGATTATATTCACTGGACCAAAAGAGGGGCTTATGTAAAGGTTGTTTCTCTCAAACATTATCAGATGCAATCAATGATGTTAATTGCAAAGCTGTTGAATTTTCCACTCAAATGTCTTGCAGGACCTTATACTGCAGATGCCAGTGCACCTTTAAAACCCAGAAGAGTTGCCCATTAACCCTCAGCATCACACATCATTAACTCAGATGACTGTGAAGGTATATAACGTAATTAGATACGAGAGAAACTATTTTCTCAGTATGTGAAACTTGCTAATTCAATTCTGGTTGTTAATTAGAGCAGCCAGGTGCTGTGTCCTCTTGTTTTGGGCTGCATTAGTACTGACTGAAGGAAGGGACGCCTCCATCTCAGTTGCTGAAGGTTAAGGGCATCATTAATAATGTCCAGGAGAAGAGAAGGAACTCTGTTTCTATTGTGCTTCCCTCTTCACCAAGTCAGCCTTTAACACACTTTAAGCCTTGGGCCTTGCATTCAGGCCTATTCAGAACTCAAGCCAGACAAGGCCTCATTCTCCCCTCCAATTGGATTTACATGATTTCACCACTGAGGCATAAACAGCATATTCAGGTTACCATGGAAACCTCAGCTTTCTCCTTCTCCCAGTAACAAAGTTTTTTTTTCTTGGCCGCATTGTGTGTGTTTAAATCAACTAAGTGCACGATAGCATTTGCTGTGAATGCATCTGGTGTACGGTCTCTTAACAAAATTATCACTCATTAAAAGTCCTTCGATCTCCTCTTCTATTCAGCTATGCAGACAGGCAGAATTGTAAATCTCCCCATGAATACCTCCAGACCCTCCTCAGTATGCCAGCTAATTTATTTATAGCTTCATCTTCCTGTCAAGTCCTCTCTGTTTCTTGAGGGCACTGTCTGTATCTACTCATGCTGCACTGCGGGCAGTAGCGGCAACAATATTGCACACCTATCAAACCAGAATTGCTATGACAATTTGCTACATCACGACTATAGCGTTAAAAGTAAGAATTGTGAGTATTTTTATGAGAAGTGTAGCGTGAGATTGGGGAAAAAATATTGAGTGTAGTTCCACAACTCAGTGCAGAACTGCAGTTTCTAATTTAGGTAAAGAATACAAGTGGAACTAACTTACAAATGGTGATGTAAAAGTAGCTAGATCAGTGGAGACAAAGTAAGGACCCAAAATTTCACAAAATGGTTACGGAATAGGGCACAGACAAGGCTAATGAAACTGCATACTTACTATACAAAGTATTACATTATGAACAAAGATGTATTGACAAGTTTAAAATAAATAGGGTACACTCAGTACAGTAGTAACAGTCTGAACAATTCAAAGTGCTGAGATATGTAACCACAATACTGTGGAACACGTCTGCAGAAATTGCACCAGTATCCCAAACACGGGTCAGTCCACATTTGAATTCAGTTTTGTTCACCTCCTGCAAACATAAAATACAATGCGAGGGATTCAAAGAGCAACAGGAGCAACTCCAATTGCACAGGGATGTGGACAAGGAATGATTAAAGAGCATTAGTGTCTGAAAGGAGTGCAGGAAAAGGGAAACCGCACTGAAATAACAAATATCAGAGAACAAGCACACAGAATATCACTGCCAAAAGAAGAGGAAAGGACCAGAGGAAACAAATGGGAATTAGTGACAAGTCTAGTGAGCATAGATATCAGGAAGAATTTCTCTACTTAAAATGCGATAAATCTATAAATGCTGCAGAGAACATAACATTCCATCTCAAGATACATTGAAACCTTCTGTTAAGTTTGGTCAAAGAAAAATCCCATTTATCCAGTTACACCCTTAGGTGCTCAGAATAGTCAGTCATTTCATGACAACATTACACACAGGTGGGTGTACACACACCTGGGTGCACAGGTCCATGGATCCCTGAAAGTGGCAACACAGGTGAATAAGGTGGTCAAGAATGCATACAGCACGCTTGCCTTCATCAGCCGGGACGTTGAGTATAAAAGATGGCAAGTTCTGTTACAGCTATATAAAACTTTAGTTATGCCACATTTGGAATATTTCGTGCAGTTCTGGTTGCCATGCTACCAGAATGATGTGGGTGCTTTGGGGAGGGTGCAAAGAAGTTTTACCAGGATGTTGCCTGGTCTGGAGGGTTTTAGGCATGAGGAGAGGTTGGATAAACTCGGATTGTATTCACTGCAAAGACGGAGGCTGAAGGGCGACCTGATAGAAATCTACAAAATAATGAGAGGCATTGGTAGGGTGGATAATCAGAGGCTTTTCCCAGGGTGGAAGGGCGGATTACGAGAGGGCATGGGTTTGAGGTGAGAGGTGGTAAATTTAGGGGAAACATGCAGGGAAAGTTTTTCACACAGAAGGTGGTAGTGCCTGGAATGCACTGCCTCTGAAGGTGGTGGAAGGAGGCACGTTAGCAACATTCAAAGTGTACCTTGATAGACACATGAACGGGAGGGGAACAGAGGGATAGAAACCACGTATCGGTGCAGGTTTGGTGGACTGAAGGGCCTGTTCCTGTGCTGTATTGTTCTTTGTTCTATTATTTGTAAAGCGGAAGTGTTACCAAAGCAAATTTTGCATAATCATCTTGTGCATTCAGAAACTGCTCATTTGTTAATTCTATAATAGCTTATGAATCCCAATTTTGCATTAATGGGAGGAAAGGCATTGAGTTGAAACATACTTTCCTTCAGAGGCCTGGAATGGGGATAATTAGATTTCCTGAGGCATGGCTAATGACTCTTCAGGTGATATTTGTCTCTCTTCACATTTCCTATGCGCATCAGGCGAAGTGAGACCGGCAGCGCTCAATGGTAGGCAACAAGGGTGGAAGGCCAAGTCACTTACATATAATGCATTTTAAGGTCAAAGAGTACTGGGTCTTTCTAGGATTTCGGGATGGATGCTTAGAGGCAGGATGGCCTATAATTGAGGAGGAATTTAGAGCAAATTTTCCTGGTTGCCTACCTGAACTTTGTGAGGCTTTGTGGGGTTTGGAGGGAGGAGGGCAGGGGGACGGAGGGGGAGTTTGGCAATGGCTGTGAAAGATAATTGAAGTTGCTGACATTAAGTGGACCAAAAATCTACGTTCACTGGGGTCCGTCTAACTTTGTACCATTTTGAGGACGACATCAGAATTTTGAACATGAAAAAGGTAATTCAACCAAACTAGCTTGTGCTAATTGAGTTTATTTAGATCCATAGTATGTCTCCCAAATGATAAATGGCTAAAAGTTAACTGAGGCAGCATAGATATGAGAATAGAAAGAGACTCTGTCAGTATCAGACAAGTATTAGTCCCATCTCTATTAATTAGAACCAGATGCAGAGGAGGTGTGCGCTCAACTGATGGGTCTTTGCCAAAGATCTTATAAAGTTTAAAATGGAGTAAAAACACTTCGAAGTTTAACATAAATGGGAAAAATGGCGTAAAATGGCAGGAAACAAGACTAAGGAAAGATGCTGCTGCCAAAATAAATCTTCAAAATAGAAACTAGAGCCTGTCCGGGCCTTGCTACACATCCTGTGTGTTCTTCAACAGTATGCTCTGGCCACAAGCACCATCACAGATGTAAGCCAGAAACCAAATAACTGGCAAGCAATTAGTGACCAGCTTCCAACTTCAAATCTTTCCCAGACGCTCAAATATCTTCCAGGATGGCAGCAGTGTGACAGAAACAGAATGTTAGTCAGGATCTCCTTTGACTCTTTAATGGTTTTTCCTCACTTGAGGACTGTAACGGCTACAGTAATTGCCCAGGTTGAGCTCCCTGCCTGCAGGTAAGTACTTTACACAATGACTCCCAGATGCGATGACTTTGCATTCAGTATTGAATTAAGCGCAGAATGTGAAGAGGCCTTCTTACTTTCTGTTTCGCTGAAGGCAGCCTTGATCTGGGGATTTCTACTGTTACGGTGCAAACATGCACAAAAAGAAGATTCCTTTTTCCAAATCAGAGTGGACCCCAGTGGGGGCTCATTTGCCCCCTGGCCTAGGCCCAAGAAAAGCAAAAGACGAATACCATCGCCCAATTTTCTTTTCCTTTTCCTTAAGAACTGCTGAGCAGCCTCTTCTCTTGTACACCCTAAAGGAAGTTTCAAGCAGTTCTATGCTCTTGCAAAACAGCACATACCAAAGCGCAGGTCGTCTTTTCAATTCCACACAAGTTATATCCTTGTCACGCAGACCTACATGCAGTGAGCAATAAGCAGCTGTACAGGAGCAAAGCATTTCAGGTGTCCATGTATACTGTTCACTAAAAGCTAATTCACAGTTATCAAAAAGCATAATGGCTTTTATTTTAAAATGGTTGGAAGATGAAATGAGGAAGCTATGCCTCAGTCGGCGGAAGCTTTGATCAGAGCTCATACAGGAGTATTTCTTTCATCCCTGGGCATGGCATCTCAGGAAAAATAATTTGGCCTTGAAGGGGTGCAGTGCATTCACTAGAATTTCTTCTTATTCCTGCATGGGATGTGGGCATTTGTTTCCCATGCCTAATTGTTCTTGAGAAGATGGTGCTGAGCCGCTTTCTTGAACCGCTGCAGTCAATGCGGTGTAGGTTCACCCGCAGAGCTGTTAGGAAGGGAGCTCCAGGATTTTGACCCAGCGACAGTGAGAGATATATTTCCAAGTCAGAATGGTGTGTAGCCTGTAGGGAAACTTGCAGGTGATGCTCTTTGCATGTGTCTGCTGCCCTTGCATTTCCAGGTGGTAGACATTGTGGGTTTGTCGAAGGAGCCTTGAGTTTCTGCAGTACATCTTGTAGACAGTACACACTGCAGTCAAGGTGCGCCAAAAGTAAAGTGAGTGAGTGTTTAAGATGGTGCATGAGGTGTTGATCAAGTAGGTTGCTTTGCCCTTGTTAGTATCAAAACCTCTTGAATATAATTGGATGTGCATTCATCAGGACAAGTGGAGAATATCCCATCATACTCCTCACTCTTAACTGAACTCTTTAAAATCCATTATTGGCACTTTGACCTAGTTAAACAAGACCAGTGATTATTCTGCAGAAGTGCAAGGAAACTCAAGAGAAACTGTTTAAGCCATTGACTTTCCTTGCAGAATAAGTTTCCTATGCCATTCCAGTGTGATAACTATATGGAAAATGGAAAGGAGATTTGCTTCCTGGAGTTCTGCCACCCTGTTAGCATAAGGCATGGATAAACTTCCCACAGCTTGCCTAGCCAGGACCATCATATCATTATGACTGTGTAAAGTCAAATGGGAAGAATCCAGCTCCCAGTGACAAGTCTAATCTTCCAAGTCCCATTGATTAGCAAGGCCAAAGGGCCAATCAACTCCTAGCACTATGAATTTGCCAAGCTTACACGGGATTGGGTCTGTTCTTACGCTGTGTTCATTAGGATAAATTTGATACAGATATTTAAATTTTGACTGAATGAAAACAGAGTAAAAATAAGCACACTATTTCTATTTATTGAGTAGGTCTAAAATGACTGGATATAGATAAGATTTAAATGAACTGTAAGTCAGTAAAATGCAACATCAAAGTCGAAGATTGAAGTAGAGACCATGTCAACATTTGAAATTATATATGATAATTGGTGCAAGTATAAGGATTTGCATTTATATGCAGCCTTTCACAACCATCGGACTTCCCAAAGGTTTTACAGCCAATGAAGTGTGTTTAAAGTGTAGTCCCTGTTGTAAAGTAGGAAACATAGCAGCAGATTTTCATGCAGCAAGCTCCCACAAACAGCAACCTGGCAGGGGAGAGTCAATGATCAGGCAGGTTGATCTCCCAGGATGAGGCTATCCCATTGCACTCTGAGTGTGCTGACGCCTGCAATGTCCCCAAATGCGGGATACTCGACTGCAGAATTTGTGGTAGTGGGGGACTGCGTTCGTGCTCTCGGGGCGACACAGCACAGTGGTTAGCACTGCTGCCTCACAGCGCCAGGGACTCGGGTTCGACTCCCGGCTTGGGTCACTGTCTGTGTGGAGTTTGCACATTCTCCCCATGTCTGTGTGGGTTTCCTCCAGGTGCTCTGGTTTCCTCCCACGTCTGAAAGAGATACTGATTAGGTGCAATGACCCGAACCGGCACTGGAGTGTAGCGACTAGGGAAATTTCACAGTAACTTCATTGCAGTGTCAATGTAAGCCTTATTTGTGCCTAATAAATAAATAAAATGTGATAATGACCAGATAATCTAATTTTTTTGTGATGTTGATTGATGGATAAATAATGGCTAAGACACCAGAAATAACTCTCATGTTCTTCTTTGAAATGGTACTGTCAGATCTTTTGCATCTGGGCCTCAGTTTAACATCTCACCCGAAAGACAATGACCAGAACCTTATCACCACTCACGCCAGCAGGATTTTCCCATCCCACTGCAGTGAACGGAGATTTGGTTGGCCGTCAAGTTCTCCGACCTCGCTGCAGTGGGAGTGTGGCATGAACAGCAGGTAAGATTGCGTCCCATACTGTTGACATTGCAGCACTCCTTTCATACTGCACCAGAATATTAGCCTTGATTCCATGTGCCTCTTCTCTTCCCATGTTCCTTTCACCTTCAGCCATGGCTCAGTGATAAGATTCTCACCTCTGAGTCAGGAATTTGTGCCATCAAGCCCCAATTCAGAAGATTCTAGCAACAATCAGGGCTAATTTCCTCAGTGCAACTCAGAAGTGCCAGCTTTCAAATGGGAGATTAAACTGAGCTCTGTTTGCCCTCTCAGGTCTCATGATCGAGGAGCTGGGAGTTACCTGGTCATTATCACATTACATTTACATAATGCTGTTGTGTGCAAAATCGCTACCACTTTTCCTCCAACAGTGACTACATTCAAAAGTACTTCATAGGCTAGAACGCAATTTTGAATGTCCTAAGCCCTGAAAGGTGCAGTATAAAGGTGCAGTGGTTAGCACTGCTGCTTCACAGCACCAGGGAACCGGGTTCAATTCCGGCCTTGGTGTGACTGTCTGTGTGGAGTTTGCACATTCTCCCCGTGTCTGCGTGGGTTTCCTCCAGGTGCTCCAGTTTCCTCCCACAATCCAAAGATGTGCAGGTTAAGTTGATGGGCCATGGTAAATTTCCCTTTAGTGCTAGGGGATTGGCAGGGTAAATACATGGTGTTGCGGGGATAGGGCCTGGGTGGGATTGTTGTTGGTGCAGATGTTTTGGGCTGAATGGCCTCATTCAGCACTGTAGGGATTCTATTAAAAAAGTGCAGGTCTCTTTTTTTCTTTAATTCTGTTTTTGATGTAATTATCAATATCCTGAGATCAACAACTTGTCCCTCCCCACTGTCTGAAGATATTGTTCCAGCAATTATCAACCTCTCCCATGCAACACAGTGAGTCACAAAATTCACCATAATGTCACTCAAGTAAGCTGCAGCAAAGGCATCAAAGGATTTGAAGGCTGTGATGGAGGATATTAACTCAAAGACAGGGATCTTAACTGCACTTGTGATAAAATAATTATGGATTGTCACGGACATCTTAGGAGACAAAGTCAAGGATTCAGAGTCAGTTATTTTCTGAATACACGCTGGCACAGAGAACCTTGGTGATTGCCAGCAAAATATCAGAAAATTGCAAGCACACAGCCAATGATTTCCTGGTTTGCAATGGTGGCAAAAAAGGTTTCGCCACTTCCATCATCTGCTCAAAAAATAGTCTTCGGAGCGTTCTTGTGGCAGGCAGAGGTCATAGTTTTAAGGTCAACTTCTATGTGGAATATTTAAAGGAGGCATGGGAACTTTGATTTTTTTTTTAAATGCCTATATATTATCAAATACTCATTCATCTTATTCATAAATATTTGATTGTGGATTCTTGTAAACCTTTACACTTTGACTGCCCATTCTCCAGCCCTGAAAGAGCACAGTGTTTAAAAGAACCGGTATGAGGCAGGGGGGGAGGGTAAATGCTAAAATAAAAATAATACCACAAAGCATCCAAACGCAAAAAAAAAGTTAATCAGAGCTTGAAGCAAAAGCACGTGACTTGGCATTGCTTTCTTGGGCCTAGCAGGCCTCCCTGTACAGAGGTACAATAGAGCGGTAGGAAACTCTGCCAGGCCTGGCAACTAGCTCAGCAAACCAGTCTTCAGCTGTCAACATTCAGATTGCTTTCAATGGGCCTCATGCTGTCAGAGTAGCAGGGCCAGCTCAAAGCCCATTTTGTGAGGTGAGTGGAGCCTCTGAAAACCTACACAGCTCAACTTGCACAAAGCCTCATGAGAGATTGTATTATAGGATTCCTCCCCACCTCCCCCACCCTTTTAAACCTTTTCCCCCTTTTCCATTCTTCGTTGACTGAAGTATATTCTTTCATTGGTTTATTTAAATTTACATTACTTAACATTCCTAACCGGTATAGCATAAATGCATTGTTTTTTCTGTCCACTCTGTGGTATTCAGGGCCCATACATGATATTCTCTCTACTCCTAGCAACCTTATTCTTAAACACTCTCGCTCCTCAATGCCTGTGCATACAGGAAAATGTGCTGAACAAAACTCAACATTTAAGATATCCACTCAATGCAAGGCAGCAATGGCCAAAACCAATATATAGCTGAGAGCGATCATAGAGGTTTATAGGTAGTTAATTACATAGTTAAAGTAGATCCAGGAAATTGCATTAAGTTGTAGGAGTAGAACAAAGGGGGAACTCAAGTTCAGACTAGTAAAAGGTAAATGTACGACTGATATCATTGAATGTTCTTCTTGCAAAGAATGATAAATAGGCAGAATCCACAAATTTGGTTGTGTATTTCAGAGCAAGATGAACACATTCTGAACTGCAGGCCACCACTATTAAACTAAGTTATTTACACCTCTCCTACAGAGAGGGGAGCAAAGATGGCTCTACGCCACACTCTTCCCCCTGCCCCCATTTTAAAAAAATCATTAAAATATAAAATAGTACATGCAATAATTTCCCAAAACACAACGGGCAGGATTTTCCAGCCTCGCTTGCCCCGAAACCGGAAAATCCCATTCGAGGTCGAAGGATCTTTCAATGGTCCTCCCCTCGCCCACTCCGATTCCTGTGGCAGGCGGGACAATAAGATTCACCCCAATATAACTAAATCATTATTAACAATACCCTAAATTTAGCAGATTGTGTTGCATATTTGTTGCTCCCATAATCACAACCAAAACATCCATGACTTTATATTACCAGAGTGATTCACATGTTTAAAAATTGTTTTTCCTTAATTCTAGTTTGTGTTGAACAAAAATATCACCATTTGATGAGAAGTAATGAAAAAAACAACTTCTGTTCTTCCTCCCTACATTCGCGTCACACGAATGCCAGGCTTTGACCATCTCCAACAAGAACCTAACCATCTCCCATTGACATTCAATGGCATTTCCATCATTGAATTCCTCACCATCAATATCCTGAAGGTTACCACTGACCAGATACTGAAGTGGATACTGAAGCCATATAGTTACTGTGGCTACAACAGCAGGTCAGAGGCTGGAATTCTGCAGCGAGTAACTCACCTTCCTGCCTTTCCAAGGCGTGTCCACTATCTACAAGGCACATGTCAGGGGTTTGACGGAATACTCTCCTGAATGAGTGGAGCTCCAACAATACTCAACAAGCTCAACACCACCCAGGACAAAGCAGCCCACTTGGTTGGCATCCCATCCACCACCTTAAACTTTCACTGCCTCTACCACAGACACACGGTGATAGCATCAATTATACAAGGTGCAATACAGCAACTCACCAAGGTTCCTTTGACAGTATTTTCCAAACCTGTACGATCTAGAAGGACAAGGGCAACAGATGCATGGGAACAGCACCACATACAATTCCCCCTCCAAGCCACACACTATCCTGATTTGAAAGAATATGACTGTTCCTTCACTATCATTGTGTCAAAGTCCTGGAACTGCCTTTGTAACAGCACTATGGGTGTAACTACACCATATGGACTGTTGCGATTCAAAAAGACAGCTCACCACTACCTTCTCAAGGGCAATCACTAATGGGCAATAATTGCTGGCCTAGCCAGCAATGCCCACATTCCATGACTAAATTTTTTAAAACAGTCTATTAAGGTATCAGGCTTATTTCTCTTTCTCTGTGGATATCATTCTCCATTTTCATTAGTTTGACTTGGATCTCTACATATCTCTGATGGTGTCAATCTTGAATTTTGGCTTTGACCACCAACTCCATGTAATGGTTAGGATTGTGACAGCCATTGATTCATCTTAATCAAAGACCATGGCCACAATTCGCTGGAATTGGGACCAAGTGCCTACGCCAGCAGGAAACCTGGACGGTTACCCGCACTGGCATTAGCAGTGTCTATCAGCTGGGATTTTCCCAGATAATAGATGCTAATTTATTCATATCGGGCAACCCACCAGCCAGCTCCCGTGTTTCTGAGACTGGGCTTCCATTTTTAAATAGCGATCAGATCTCCATGTTCGAGACAGGCTCCCCCTCCCCCCAAAAAATGAAATGGTGTCCCTCCCCCCCCACTGACCAGAGGAGCACCACCAACCCCTCACCAGAGAGAGGCATCCCCTACCCACTTCCCACAAATACTGGGAGAGCCCTCCCATACTACTCAGGCATGAGGGTGACCTAACCCGACCCCCCTCTCACCCAGCTCCCCTCCCCCAATCAGACACTCCACTTAGCCTCCCTTCACGGTTGACTGTACTTTAAGTACCCCATTGATCCTGACGGTCAACCCCTCATCCCCAACCCAAGTCCACCCAACCCCCAGGAGCCATAAGGGACCTTTCCTCTGCAGCCTGGCGGCAGCAGAGAGGAAAATGATCACTGGACCTACCTCCTGGAGTCCCCTGGATCAGTGCCAGGGCGCAGTGCACTGATGACACCGCCTAGGTGCTTAGCCTGAAGGAAGGCTGAATGGGTGTCTGAGGGGGGAGTGAGCTTGTGTGGTGTGGGGAGGAGAATGCCTCTCATTGCTGAGGGGTTGGTGGTGCTTCCTCGACCCTCGGTGTTCAGCATGTTTGTGAGGACCTGTACCAAAGGCCGCCTGGTGCAAATCCCACTGGGGAGGTGGGTGAATAGGGAGAGCTTTTTGGCTTGGGCTGCAAGATTGTTAGCTATATTTAAATGTGTGTATTTTAATAAGCTTCCCACCCACTCTGGCCAGGAACCCGATTGGCGCCGGCAGTGCAGCCTGCGAGGGTCGTAGCAGGTTTGGCGACTAGTGCAACCAGCCAACTTCTGATTCTCTGGCCATCGCGATTCATGATCAGAGCTAGCTGGCCTGGAGATTTTGCATTACACCTGGATTCTGGAATGCTGTACATTCCTCCTTCAAGCAAATGATCAACTGATCAACATGACATTAATGGAGCTACATCTCCAATCCTCACTAGATATGTGAATGCATCTCGTCTTGGGGCAAAAACTCCAAGTACATCCTTCTTATCAGCCTGCTGAATTTTCACCATGACCTTTCGACCAACACTGAACTCTTCAAGTTTCATGTCATGTTTATCATGATTTACCTTTACTTTGTCTTGCTTTTCTATTGACCTCAGGCTTAATCAAATTAAACCTTGCTCCAGTAGTGTGTTTAAACTAACTCATAAAGTGAGCAACCTGCTATTGACTGTGGGGCTATCCTGTTAAGAGAACAGAAAATTGTCTGGCCTGTGTTGAAGAGAAAAATAGAAATAATCGTCGCCTAGCCAATGTTTCTGCAAAGACCTCTCCACAATCTGTAACTTATTCCTGCAGCACCATTCAATGCTGTATGATATGGTGGCATTAGAGCGTGTTTGACTCCATTCTTACTCAGAGATATTTCAAACTCTTGTGACGTAAACTGACACCAACTTCTCTGGCAAACCATAAATTGCAAACCAACTTCTCAAAACCTCAATAGTTTTGGCACTTGTGGTATTGGGAACAGATTCAACATTTATCCACTTGCCATTGACCAAAACAAAGTGCTCTGTCTCTTCCACTTCAAAGAAACCAGCATGTACTCGTTCCCATGGTTTTCTTGTGTTTGACCAAGGAATGAAAGAAACCTTGATTGAATCATTTCTCATTCTCAGACACACATCAACTTTTCACTAACTCTTCAAATCTCGGTCTCCCTTTGGGTACAAAAATTTGCTTCTAGCTACTGATTTCATACAGACTATCCCTGTGTGTTCTTGATCAAGAGCCTCAACAATTTCTCTCTAAACCTTAATAAAATAATGATTCCTAATAATGGCCCCGTAGGAGACAGCCTTATTCAACACTCAGTTCATTCCCACGTGTGGAATACTCCTGCAATTCTCATGACCACACTCTTTAGGCCACCCATTCATGACATGATTTACTGTTACTGAGGGCCACTGGCTTGTAGTTTCTTCTCTACTTTCTCGGGCAGACACTGGCATGTCATTCGTGTCTGTGAAGTAATTCACAGGTAACTCGGTGGCTACAAGTGAATCAGTCTTCATGGGAAATTTTGAAAGAATGCCTGAATTTGCTAAACTACAATATTTAATGTCATACTTACAGGCCATCAAAATTAACAGCCATCTCTGAAGCCCTGCTGCCACTATTGATGGTACTCCCTCTTTGAGCTAAATATGATCATAAAGGCTTGTTGGTCAGCTAACAAAGAGAACATCCTACCCAACAACTAACCATTTATGATTGCTAATGCTAATTTCGCAACTTCTGAGTAATTCTGCTCTGATTTTGTTAAAGGACAAGAAGCCCATGCTACACTCTTCTCCACAGAATCTTCCATTATGTACGATAACACCACCCCTTACCCCTTTGCTGAGGCATTGCATGCTAAAACCATAGTAGGTCATAATGGGTAAAAACAGCATCATTTACTTCACTACTTTGGACACGGCTGAGGTCCCTGAGGATTGGAGGATAGCGAATGTGGTCCCGTTGTTTAAGAAGGGTAGCAGGGATAACCCAGGAAATTATAGGCCGGTGAGCTTCACGTCCGTGGTAGGGAAGTTGTTGGAGAGGATTCTTAGAGACAGGATGTATGTGCATTTAGAACGGAACAATCTCATTAGTGACAGACAGCATGGTTTTGTAAGAGGGAGGTCGTGCCTTACAAATTTGGTGGAGTTTTTTGAGGAAGTGACAAAAACGGTTGATGAAGGAAGGGCCGTGGATGTCGTCTATATGGATTTCAGTAAGGCATTTGACAAAGTCCCACATGGCAGGTTGGTTAAGAAGGTTAAGGCTCATGGGATACAAGGAGAAGTGGCTAGATGGGTGGAGAACTGGCTTGGCCATAGGAGACAGAAGCTAGTGGTCGAAGGGTCTTTTTCCGGCTGGAGGTCTGTGACCACTGGTGTTCCGCAGGGCTCTGTACTGGGACCTCTGCTATTTGTGATATATATAAATGATTTGGAAGAAGGTGTAACTGGTGTAATCAGCAAGTTTGCGGATGACACGAAGATGGCTGGACTTGCGGATAGCGAAGAGCATTGTCGGGCAATACAGCAGGATACAGATAGGCTGGAAAATTGGGCAGAGAAATGGCAGATGGAGTTTAATCCAGATAAATGTGAAGTGATGCATTTTGGAAGAAATAATGTTGGGAGGAGTTATACAATAAATGGCAGAGTCATCAGGAGTATAGAAACACAGAGGGACCTAGGTGTGCAAGTCCACAAATCCTTGAAGGTGGCAACACAGGTGGAGAAGGTGGTGAAGAAAGCATATGGTATGCTTGCCTTTATAGGACGGGGTATAGAGTATAAAAGCTGGAGTCTGATGATGCAGCTGTATAGAACGCTGGTTAGGCCACATTTGGAGTACTGTGTCCAGTTCTGGTCGCCGCACTACCAGAAGGACGTGGAGGCGTTAGAGAGAGTGCAGAGAAGGTTTACCAGGATGTTGCCTGGTATGGAGGGTCTTAGCTATGAGGAGAGATTGGGTAAACTGGGGTTGTTCTCCCTGGAAAGACGGAGAATGAGGGGAGATCTAATAGAGGTGTACAGGATTATGAAGGGGATAGATAGGGTGAACGGTGGGAAGCTTTTTCCCAGATCAGAAGTGACGTTCACGAGGGGTCACGGGCTCAAGGTGAGAGGGGCGAAGTATAACTCAGATATTAGAGGGATGTTTTTTACACAGAGGGTGGTGGGGGCCTGGAATGCGCTGCCAAGTAGGGTGGTGGAGGCAGGCACGCTGACATCGTTTAAGACTTACCTGGATAGTCACATGAGCAGCCTGGGAATGGAGGGATACAAACGATTGGTCTAGTTGGACCAAGGAGCGGCACAGGCTTGGAGGGCCGAAGGGCCTGTTTCCTGTGCTGTACTGTTCTTTGTTCTTTGTTCATATGCTTCCTAACACAGTCCTCACACCCCTCCCAATCCACTCCATCTTTCAGCAGTTGATACAGTAGAGTGAATGTATTAGGATGAATTTGGAATAGACAGCAACGTCTATGAATATTCTGAGTTCTTCTTTGTTCTTTGATTTCTTTGTTTCAAATTCTCCTCACCCTTGTGCAATGGATGGACACTCTCACCAGCTACTTAGTGACCCAGGTATATTGCACTTAACAGCACCAGGCAACACTTGTGCTTTTTAGCTTTGATACCATGGGTGGAATTTTATGGCCTAGCTCGTCCCAAAACTGTAAAATCCCATCAATAGACCTTCCCATGCTCCGCCCCTCGCCGGCTCCAATCCCGGTGGTGGGCAGGGCGGTAAAATTCCAGCCCATAAGTCGATTTAGGACTTTGTTCAACATTACAATGTGCTCTTTCTCTGCCTTACAGTTTAGAATTTAATGTAAGAATCAGTCTACTCTTTTAATCCCAATGAAGCCATTCAGAGATGAGGAAAAACTTCTTCACTCAGAAAGTTGTGAACGTGTGGAATTCTCTACCACAGAAAGCTGTTGGGGCCATTTTGTTAAATATGTTCAAAAGGGAGCTGGCTAAAAGGATCAAGGGTCATGGAGAGGAAACGGGAGTGGGGTACTGGAAGTGCATGATCAGCTATGATCATATTGAATGGTGGTGCAGGCTCAAAGGCCGAGTGCCCTATCCTGCACCTATTTTCTATGTTTCTAATACTTGATCCTTGACACTCTGAAACACTATGGTAATCGTCGACACTCCAACTGGTACAACCCTTTGCGTGCATAAATGGTGAGCAGCATTTTGCTCCTGCCAGCCAATTATAATTGCAGAAACGCATTTGGCAAATCTAAATTGCTAAACATCTTTCCACTAGTTAAATTAGAAAACCAATCTTCACTGGTAGATAGTGGGTAAGTATCATTCTTGCTCACCTTAGTTCCCATTTGCTCATAATCTCCACAAATCTGAATGGACCCATCTGATCTTTGAACTATTGTTATAAATGTGGCCCATTCACTGTCCTTCACCTTCTTAATTGCCCCTGTTTTTTAAGCTATCCAACTCTTACTTCTTCTAATTGTGCATAAGGTCGTGGTCTAGCTGTCCAAAAATATCAGCTATGCATTTTCCTTTATCTTGACTTCAGCTTTGTGATACTTAATTTTATCATTTGGTCCTCTTTGTACAAAGTCCACTTTGTGCTCTCTGAGCACTTTCTCAACATCACTCCTACTAATCAACCCAGTCTAACTGTATCTTGTGAAGCCAATTCATTTCCATCAGGGAGATTTTATTCTTTCCTATTACCTATGGTAAGTAATAGGATGCATCATTATATTTCACCCTAACACTAAAGAACTGTGATTGGAATAACTAGTCAGTTTCACACCACTTTCACTTAGGGAATGAAACTTAGGGATTTCCTTCCTCAACAATGAAAGTGAGTTGTGAGTCTCTGACTTCCATTTCTAGTATGGATACTGGAATTATATCTTCAGCCCTATTACTCTAATTTTCCATGTGCTATTTTCCTTGTTCTCTGACTGAGGACAAATCTTGATCTTCCTGCTCAATAAAATGATCTTCTGTTTCCATATCTGTCACATGCAAATTCGAGGACACCCACCCCCTGAACTAACCTTACATCGACTTTGGTCTACAACATAGCTACAACTTGGGACTACTCCTGCATGTCTTCTGGGTATGACTGACTTCCCCACATGCATTGCAATTTGACTGGAAATAAGGGTATTAACTATGGCGATGGTAACATCTACATTTCCAATGGGCTGGCATGGCCTGGATCTTACTGATATCTCATGGACCTCCATTGTGGGCTCGGGAAAAGAACACTCTTGTATTTTGCAACTCTTTCTTTCTTTCTGCCATTTCCATGGATGTGATCGCATCGCATACCTCCTCCTACATCGGCCTATTGCTTTTGCTTAAAAGCTGGGCCTGGAGTTTATTGTTCTTCAGGCCTCCAACAAACTTGACTTTAAGGTTTATTTCGAAGTTCACCCCACACTCACAATTACAAGACAGTTTCTTTCATTCCAGAATGTAATCTGCGACAGTTTCACTTGGCAATGGCTTCCTTTGACAGAATATAACTCTTGGTGCAATTTCATTCTTAATTGTGCCATAATATGAATCCAGAATTTCATTCACATCAGCATATTCCGTGGGCAACACCAGTTAAGTTTAAGTTTATTTTATCAGTCAGAAGTAGGGCTTACATTAACACTGCAATGAAGTTTCTGTGAAATTCCCCTAGTTGCCATACTCCGGAGCCTGTTTGGGTCAATACACCTAACCAGCACATCTTTCAGACTGTGGGAGGAAACCGGAGCACCTGGAGGAAACTCACACAAACACAGGTAGAACATGCAAACTCCACACGGACAGTGACCCAAGCCGGGAATCGAACTCAGGTCCCTGGGGCTGTGAGGCAGCGGTGCCACCGTACCGCCCCAGTTTGACTTCACCTCAAAAGCATCTGGTCCTGGCATGGTGAAGAAAGCATTTACTTTTAATTTATTCACTTTCAGTCAAATATGCAACCTTGATTTGTCAATACACCAGTTTCTTTATTCAGGTTGAATTCTCCAATTGTCCCTAAATACGCTTTCAGTGCCAATTTTCAATTATACATCATACTAACATACTATGTACCTGAATACAACGTGCACTCATGGAGCAATCTTCAAATTACACTTAATTGCCCTTAGGGATGAGCGGTAAATGCTGGCCCAGCCAGCGATGACCACATCCCATGAATGAATAAAAAAAACTATGGGTACTAACCACCCCGACAACCTCCTCGTAGGCTAGCATGGTCAGCTGGGAGAACTTCCTGCTTCCATTCCCTGGAAAGAGGACCTTCCACTTTGCCTGGACAACATGGAGGAGAGTCTCCAGTGAGGTTTCTTGGAATGATTAGGCTGAAGGTTGTTTGCGGTTCAGAGACATCCTGGACGATTTATCCAGTGCACCTGGCCTTCAGTGAATGGGTGTCTAGCCAGATGCCATGGCGCCAGGACCTTCAACCGATGAGGTAACGATGGGCGGTTTCCTTCCTGCCGCGCCACACGATTTGCCAAGCTCCTTGTGGATACATAATGAACCATGCATGTTCAACTTTCGCGTGGCCAGCAGGAATCACTCCGACGACTTCCCCGCATTTCAGAACGGAAGTCTTCAAGACCATGGCCTGAATTTTCTGTCAGTTCACGCCCCGCTGCAAGCGAGTACAGAGAATGTGGAACTCAGCAAAATCTCCATTCACTGCAGCAGGACCAGAGAATCCTGCTGGTTTGAACAGCCAGAGTATACTGGCCCATTAAACCAAGCCCAAGAATCACCAAATGAAAGTGAAACCTAAATTCCAACTGCTCAACATATTATGGGCAACACGTTGGCACAGTGGTTAGCACTGCTGCCTCACAGCGCCAGGGACCCGGGTTCAATTGCTGCCTCGGGTGACTGTCTGTGCAGAGTGTGCACATTCTTCCTATATCTGCGTGGGTTTCACCTGGTGCTCCGGTTTCCTCCCACAAAGATGTGCGGGTTAGGTTGATTGGCCATGCTAAATTGACCCTAGTGTTAGGGGGATTAGCAGGGTAAATATGTGGGGTTACGGGAATAGGGCCTGGGTGGGATTGTGGTTGGTACAGACTCGATGGGCCGAATGGACTCCTTCTGCACTGTAGAGATTCTATGATTTGGGTCCCAACAGCTCATTCTCAATTCCTTTCCATATTTAGGTAGGAAATCTTCCATTCTGTCTCTAGGATATGGCCCAGGTTGAATAAATACTAGTGAACCTCCGCCCAGCCCACCTCTGTCAATCACCAGGAGATTCTTCCAACAGCAACTGAGGGACGATCATGGGAGGGTTGAAGGAAACTACATTCTTTATTAAAAAAATATCATTCCTTTCAAGTTTTAAATGAAACTAGATTTGATAAATGTAGACTGTAATTGACATTCACAATAAGCACTCGATGCATAATTTGTTAACATGGTTATTCTGTCAGTTGTAACACAAACGAGTCACAACTTAAGATTGTGCATTCATATCCTAAATCTGATAAACAGGGCAGTTTCGCACCAGGCTGCCAGACCTTTGCCATCTTGTGTTTCAGACTAAACTTCCCTCCCCCACTCCCCCCACGCTTCAGTTCAATTTTCCCAAGAGAGAGGCTGACCTGAGGCATTAACACACCACAGCTTTGGTCTTCTGCAATCTTTGATCACATCAGGGGTGGGGGGCAAAAAGACAAAGCATGCGAGGAAAGGAAAGGAGCAGAGAGACATAGATGCAGAGATCCTTCAAATTATTGATTGAAAAATGACAAAACTCCCAGTTACAATTCAGTTGTGTAAAATTTTAATATAAAGTATTGCTCCTTGGGAAAAAAGAATGAAATGATCGATCCTACACTAAATCACTTCAGCAGATTCATCAGGTTACAGGGTTTACAATGTTTGTTTTGAAACAATAAACGCTAATGAGGTGGAGAATTCTCCACTGTGTAATATGGGAGATGTGCAATGAGACTAGTCATTGCGCTGTTAGATTACTCCACCATGTAGTCTGCAGAGCTGAAAATGCTACACAAGGAAAATCAGCAACAAATTTTTTAAAACTGACAGATCCTGTTGAAGGGGTCGCACTCCCAGCTCAGGTCCCCACTGACCTGTAGTGCACCACGTATAAATGATGATATATTCCTGCAATATATTGTGATAAGTACCAACTTACACTCAAAAAATGGTTTTAGGTAATAAAACATCCCCAAGGCCCCTCATGAGGGAATTGCACATCAGGCAAGAATTAGGAGAGTCAGAGGAAATAGCCAAAGGTGTAGTTTAAGAGGCAGCTTTTGAATATAGGAAGAAATACAGTAAAATGGAGGAGTTTATGAAGAGATTTCCAGAGCACAACGCTGTGAGGGTTGAAGGCCCCACCACCAAGAGTGCAAGGGGGACAGTAGACCAGGTTGGAAGACTGGAGGGGTTTGAACTGGGGTTGAGGACCGGAGAAAGGAAACCGTGACACGAAATGATGGGTGTTTTGAAGCCAGGGCCATACTTTGATAAGTCACTTCAACCTCACACACCTGGCCTATCACCTCATCAAGACTATGTAATATTGTCTGAAACAGGGCTGTTAACTATAGGACCTTCTTCTCCTTAGCTAAGAGGGCAGCCAACTGTTCCTGCTGCTTTTATTGTAGTGTTCTGTAGACATTTGATAGATATGCATTGAGACAACATAGTTCCAGAGTGACTCATTACTGAGTTTACGTCTGTATCTCCTCCCCCACAAATACTCTGAGAGTAACTCACCTTCAGTTTTTGCACAGAAGGAATTTGTTTCAAGCCATCTTATTTTACATTGAGACAATTGTTTTACACATTTCCAGTTGCCTGCACAAGACTAAAGTTGCATCATCACCCATGTAAAGGCATGCTTCCCATTTGTTTAAGTACAAGATGCAGTGGTTGTTAGAAATGCCATTGAGCCTCAAAAATACCAGGGTCATGTGCAAAGGAGCCAGTGCTGACAGAAATAACAGTCGAATTCGCGTGAAAACTGGAGAAATTCACGCTGTTTTTTTTTCAGTGGGAGTTCAGAGAAGAATCTCCCACGCTCTGTGCACTGCAGAGGCCACTGGTGTGAATATCATTAAAAATCAGTGTGTAAGGCCTATTCTTACGCTGAGCGAGCCACTGCACTTGCGCCAATCTGTCAGCGCCAAGACTGGCACACGCGCAGTGGCCCCGCACTGCTGGCCTCCCAATTGTTGGCCTGCTAGATCACTGGCCAGCCCCGCGATCCCTGTATTGCCAGCTCTCCGAGCCCCCCACAGCCTGATTGCTGGCCTCTCCGACCATTTCCCCGGGCCCAGCCCCAACCCCCCACTCTCATCCCACCCCAATCTCCAGCCCCCCCCCCTTGATTCTCACCCCCGCAGTCCTGACCACGCCTCCAGCAGGCTGACCCCCCCTCCCCCCCAGTACCCCCTACGCATCCCGATCACTGGCCTCCCTCCTTCCACCACCAATCCTGTCTGCAGAGTGGACCCCCCCCACCGATCACCCCACCGGGCTCTGCCCCATTAAGTCCTGCCCCCTTGGATCTGTCCCATGCCTGATGGACAGTGCCAAACTGCCCCCTGGGCATTGGCACTTTGCCCCTTAGGGCAAATGCCCAAGGGGCACTCCCCCACTGCCCGACCCTCTGGGAGGCCCCGATTGCCCCCCCCCCCCCCCCCCCCGCTTCACTCCAGTGGGGTCGGGCTGTTAGTTCCCCAAAAATGGGAAGCTGCTGTAATCCCCGCTGGGCTGAACCATACTGGTGGGGGGGGCGGATGCTAGCGGGCCCGGAGCCTTCAGTCCCAAGCCCACTAATCTTATTCAAATTATATTAAAATGACCATTTAAATGGCCTTTGTGACTCCCTACCGATTTCTGGCACTGGGAGACCCTAAGGGGGCGCGAACACATGCATGAACCCCACGAATCGCTTGATGTGAGAAACTCCCGGCCCGCTGCGCTGTGAGAATCGTGGCCAACTTTTGCCTCTTCAGACACACACTCTGTTCCCCAAAATGGTGGCTCCTCAGTCCCAAACTTTTCTCTCATTTGCCAAAGAAACAATCCCCACTGTTTTCTGGTGCAATGGTCCTTCTATTCACAGAAAGAGGGACTCAGAAGTGGGAGTTTAGTCTGTTGACCTTTTCACTGTGCCTACAAATAGAAACCTGTGGATAAGACAGCAGTAAGCTCCGGGTGTGCGCTCAATGCCAGCTTGGTGATTTTTACTGAGGAAAATTCTAAAAAGGAGCACTTCAAATTAAATCTTGCCTGGAAGGCAAGGCTTTTCCCATAAAAGGAGTTGCCTTTACTACCAATCCATAGTTCTATAAAATCACTGGGCCCCTCCATAGCACTAATATGAATTAATTATGTTGAAAGGAAAGCTTTGCATGACTTCTAATCTGGCATGTTGTTAAGAAGGTTGAGCTGTTCATGTAACAGCATTAACACTCAGGACAAATATTACAATCTTTGTTGAACAGAACAGAAACAGACAGCAAATATTTATCTTGGGTGCAGAGTGGGAAAGAATGCAGAGAGGAACTGAGCCCTTTCCTTTCTATTGTCACCAATGACAGCCCCTCAAGGAATTTACATCTGCTGGGGGTGCTGTAACTGAGGTGGTGAGGGCAAGCATGTCTCCCGACTCTATGGCAACAGCCTCATAGTGCAGAAACTGTCTCATTATCAAAGTTTGGCAAACAGAAACTGAGACGAGGGCCTAGCTGGTTTCTACACCCCATCCTAGTCGGCAATTACTCCCTTCTTTCTTGATGGTGCCAATTCTGAATCCTGATGGAATTTAGTTCCTTCTGCTCTTCAGTGCCTCACCTAAGAAGCAGTTGTCATGGGATAGTGAACCTCGCTGACTACGTAACTTTGAGTCAACTTAGTCAAGCCCAATACAAACCCCACCCAAAGCAAACTTTCTTCAACACTGCATTGATCAGAAACCAGGCACTGAGGCTAACTGTCGGCACCAGCAGATTCAAAGAATGCATCCTGGGGCTTTGCTTTTCTACATATCTTCAATACCAGGGTAGTTCATGGAATTGAGAGGTTATCATCAGAGAATCCTACAGTGCAGAAGGAGGCCATTCGGCCCATCGGGTCTGCACTAGCCACAATCCCACCCAGGCCCTAACTCCATGTATTTACCCTAGCTAGTCGCCCTGACACTAAGGGGCAATTTAGCATGGCCAATCCACCTAACCCGCATATCTTTGGACTGTGGGAGGAAATCGGAGAACCTGGAAGAAACCCACGCAGAAACAGGGAGAACGTACAGACTCCCTCCACACAGACAGTGACCCAAGCCAGGAATCGAACCCGAGTCCCTGGCGCTGTGAGGCAGCAGTGCCAACCACTGCACCATCATTGTACCTTAGTTGCTCAATGGGGAAGTATTTCTTCATTCAGGGAAGAATCTTTGGAAAATATGTGACTGGGAGGTGTCTAACTCTATTAACTCATTCTGGCACACAAGTGCATGTTGGAAAATACTTTGGTTCAATTTTATATTCTTATTTGTTAACCATGACAGGACGCAGTAGAGACAGATATGAAGTAAGTGGATGAGTGGAAGGAAGAATGGTAAGCAAAAGGATAAAGCCATCATTTACTTATCCAATGTAAATCTTTAGAAAAATGCCTAAAATCAATCCTCTTAATAAAGAGGCTGAATTTTAACAGCCCCGCCCATCCTTTGAACAAGGTATAGGCAATTTAACAGCTGAGCTTCATTTAACCTCCACTGTCCAATTACCCACTCCAGCCAAGTGGTAAGTTAACATGGAGTGTGATGGCAAACGGCAAGTCCCAGAGACAGAACAGTGATAGTAGGTAACTGCCAGGTAGGTTTTTGGGGTCGAACAGAGAGAGGACATGTCCCCTTTTCTTCGTGCTCTACTTCTTTTATTTTGGCTCACGTCCAATCCTTGTTGCCCCGTGATGCCTTGCCCTTATATTGTGGCTTGTTGCCTTCTTGTCTCCTGGGCCTTTTCCTTTTTTTTATATTACTCATGTTAGTTTTTTCTTGTGCGGGGTGATGGATGGGAGAGTATATGTCTGTGGGGGGGGGGAGGTGGTGTGGCGGGGAGGGAAATGTTGGCTGGGACCTCTAGAGGAAGGGGGTAGTAGGTGCATGGGTTCTGCTGTATTTTAGGTGGGGGGGATGTGGTTGTTGAGGTGGTGTGTGTTAGGGGCAGGGGACTCTTATAGGTAACTGCCAGGTAGGGCCAGCATCAGGGGCAGAGGTAGGTGTCCACTCCTGGGGAGGCCTGAGCTTTCTTTGTGAGGCCTGGAGAAATACTGGCATCACCAACACCGTAATAGGGAATGACCAAGTGTCATTGGCTCAGTATCACATCTTCCTGGGAGCTGTTGCTGCTGCTGTGACTAATTCTATTAAATGTGTTTTGCCCTTCACTAACTCGTGCCTAATACAGCAGAGTCCAGCACAGCAGCACCAGTGAGAAGCCAGGTGGAGGATGCAGCACCAATCACTTCACAGATAGGGTGCCCATGATAGTAATGCATCAGCAATGTATTTCTAGGCTGGTTTTAAAAAAAAGGATTTCACATCTGCCGAGCCAGTGAAAGAGACTTTGAAGTCAAAGCTAATGTTTCCAATGTTGAAAAGCATCAGCTGTCTTCCCTTGAGTGAGCGGGAGATTTTGGCCCTTGACCTTGACACCCTGCCATACACAATTCCCAACTGCAAAAACTTAATATATCTTCTAATGATTGGTTTCCAGAGCCTTGAAGATAGCCATCTCTAAAAGGGCTATCTCGGAACCCCAAACCACAACCCTCTCCAGAGTGTGGCCACACAGACTAAGCTGCATGGCTGTGTACAAATAGTCTAATTCAAAGTTTACAAAAAGATAACACATTTGTCTAGTCCAGAGAATAAAAATCCATGGATGAGAATGTGCATTAATTGGAATAGTTCACCAAACTCTCCAAAACAGCTCTTATTTTGAATTTTTACTGTCTGTGTTCCTGGACACACCAAATTATTTTTTCCCCCCAATCTTCACCCATTTTCTCCTGAAGGTGCTGGCTGCCAGCCACCCCTTTTCAGACACATAGGTAACATGACCACCTTCACCAAGAAGTCATGTTTTCTGTGCAGAAAGCACGAGCAAGCATTTGATTGAAACAGAATTTAAACCAAACCCTTTCCAGTCCTCTCTCCCATCCATACAATTACCAGGGACACCGTAATGTGCACAAGATCTTGTTTAATTTTCTCCTTTTCCAACCCAGAGCCATTCAACCCAATTGTAGAACACTACCTGATGTCCTAGTTGAAATCTGGGATGGAATCTGAGGCATTTTGTGTCCGTTTGACTTGCTATCAAATCCCTGGGGTATCCATTTACCAATTCAGACACTGAGAGGTTTCACAAACAGTTAAACTTTGTTACTCACCCACCCTCCAGATAGAATGTGTTGGGAAACAGTTGTACTTTGTTGAAACAGTTGAAACAGTTGGGTGGCACAGTGGTTAGAACAGCTGCCTCACAGCGCCAGGGACCCGGGTTTGATTCCCGGCTTGGGTCACTGTCTGTGTGGAGTTTGCACATTCTCCCCGTGTCTGTGTGGGTTTCCTTCGGGTGCTCTGGTTTCCTCCCACAGTCCAAAGATGTGCAGGGTTAGGTGGATTGGTCATACTAAATTGCCCCTTAGTGTCAGGGGGACAAGCTAGGGTAAATGCATGGGGTTATGGGGATAGGGACTGGGTGGGATTGTGATCGGTGCAGACTCAATGGGCCGAATGGCCTCCTTCTGCACTGTAGGATTCTATGATTCTATACTTGGGCACAAAGCATTTAGTGCTAATTACTTTCTGTTGCATCTATATGTGTTTTTAAAACGCAGCAGCAAATTACTGAAGCAATTATGCCACATGCTCTCCACTCACATCACTGGAGACAGTCTATTGAAACACCATTCTCCTTTAAGACTATCCAGGCACTAAAACATTCAATTCAATACGTGATTCACATTCTCTTCAATCTCCTCAAGGGTCTCCTTCAGCTGTCATTTTTTTCTGTTTCACTCCATCATGATTTTCCAATTTCAACAGATCATTTACATATATATGACTAAAACCAGCGAAAATAATTCAGTTCCTACCTTCCTTTCCCAAAGATTGTGTAAAGTCTACCTCCCTCATATTTAAAGGGACAGGCAATTTTCTCACTCGGTTTTCAATAACGGATACTGAGGAGGAATAAAATTTTCAGTGTCCACTCGAACTGTGGAGTATAATTATAGATCTGTCCTTCAAGATTTGGATTTTGACAGTGGAAGTGTTTGGAAAAGTGCGTGACATTAGGGCGCAGTGCTGATGGGTACAATTCTGTCACTGGCTGTGACAAAAAGATTCTAAGGTGATAGATGAAGAAATGAAACAGCACATCTCATATCATTGGTATGTTGAAGATTTAAGTCTAATGTTCTCCAGTGCATCAGCAGCATATGGGAACTTAACATTCTTTGTGGCTTGGTGCCATATCATAAGGTGGGTTTAGCCACTCTGCCAGAGACTGGTTTTTCATCTTTTAGAAGATTTAGGAAGTCATAATTCGGTAAACATGCATTGCGCCTTTCAGGATTTTGTTTTAAACTGAAAAGCAATATGTACATTCAGGTTAATTTCATCAATATACAGTGTGTGGCCCCACAGATTGTTGTTGCTGGGACACAGTGAAATCCAGCAGCCTCGTAATGTTTTTGGCTCACACATTTTCAGTCAGATTCAGTTAAAAATCTCTCCTTAGAAAAGCAATGCCCCTGTGATCGACTGCCAATGGTCTATTTAAAGGTCAAAGCCAGTCCAGCTCAGAATGGGCGTTGCTGCATTGGAATTTGAGTCCGTGGATTAAGAGTATTTTTGGCATTGGAATGATACGTTTGCACTTAACCGCTCCTTTGCCATCCCCCACTCTCTCCACAGTTTACTTGTAATCCTGAAATAAGCGTTGGAGATTTGCCCATTAACCCAGCTGGATTAAATTTTGTAAAAAAAGAAAGGAATTTGCTCTCCTTTCCTAAATCTGGCTCCACCCCAGTATCATATCCATTATATCATATCCATGGGGTTTCTAGAGGATTTTTTCCATCACCTAAGCCAATGCTGTTTCGAGGATGGGTACTGAACAGGCAAGGCATTTGGAAAGATGGAAGCATTACAAATTGATTGCTTTCTCGTGTCTATTTAATGGGGGAAAAGTATGTGTGTAAATTGGAAGGCGGAGCAGGGAAAGAGCAGGATTCACAGTCCTCATCACCATTCAGTTACTTATGCTGGAAAAGCTACATCTGGGTGTTGGGTGATGACAGGAAAAGAGTCAAGCTCAGCCCTGATGAATAAACTGCTAACATTTCTCATCTAGATTTGCATGTGAAAAAATGTCTGCTTTGATGAGATACTGGAAGAGTTGCCTGCACTGTTGGGATTTTTCTTTTTGGTGCTTTATTTCTAATCAAAAAAGCCAATTCCAATTAAACCCAATCATGGTCCCCACATGAGGGACAAACAAAATCCAAGCTGACAGGATGAGGCATTGCACCCCCTCCTGGGCTTGATCTAATGCTTCATCTTAGCCAAAAGGCCGAGATGGCTTTGAAAAAGTCCTCGTTTAACCTCATTGGTTGCCCGGATCCTTTACTTTACCCTGGTCTGGGCAAACCACAATCACAGACATCGGCACACCCCCAGTGCAAAGGGCTAGCCTCATCCCCTGCCTAATCAAGTCTGATGTGGAGGTGCCGGCGTTGGACTGGGGTAAACATAGTAAGGGGTCTCACAATACCAGGTTAAAGTCCAACAGGTTTATTTGGTAGCAAACGCCACTAGCTTTCGGAGCGCTGCTCCTTCGTCAGGTGAGTGGGAGATCTGCTCATGAACAGCAAACAGGGCATATAAAGACACAAACTCAATTTACAGAATAATGAATAATGATTGGAATGCGAGTCTTTACAGCTAATCAAGTCTTAAAGGTACAGATGTACCTTTATGTCTTAAAGGTACAGATGTACCTTAAATGTACCTTTAAGACTTGATTAGCTGTAAAGACTCGCATTCCAATCATTATTCATTATTTTGTAAATTGAGTTTGTGTCTTTATATGCCCTGTTTATGAGCAGATCTCCCACTCATCTGAAGAAGGAGCAGCACTCCGAAAGCTAGTGGCGTTTGCAACCAAATAAACCTGTTGGACTTTAAACTGGTGTTGTTAGACTCCTTGCTGTAATCAAGTCTGCACATCCCTATTTGATTTAACCGCGAACTCCTATACGGACTGTATTAACATGGCAAGTTTAACCGTAGACCCAGTCCACCAAAAAAAAGAACGGGTATGTTGCAACATGCAGAGTTGGGCCAAGCAAGGGTTAACACAGATTGGGCTTCAGGCATGAAAAACAATCACAGATAATTAGCAGGTGCACTGAGCAACTGCTGCTAGGCCCAAGAACAAGCTTCTCAAAACAAGATATCAAATTTTAATTTCCTGCTGCTCCTTGCTCAGAATATTGACAGGACAGGAGTTTGAAAGACTGAGCCAGACATGGAGAAGTCCTTACACAATCCTGGAATGCGGCAAATCACTTTCCTGAAATTAAAACCTGTAATTTATTCAGGGGTGGGTTTGATTATAGGGTAAATACACCATTGTAGTCTAACATGCTTTTCAAAGGACAAAGTTGCAGTCAAGTTTCTGAAGTAACTCAAGCAGACATTCAACTTCAGTTCAGAGTTGAAGGGAAAGGGCCCATGACTGGAAGCTCTCGATTCAGTCCAAGAGTAGACTTATATAAGCTTGATTCTTATTTTGCCAAAACATTTTTACATCAGGTGGTAATTTACTGATCTATAGCACAGTCACAACTTAGGAAACCTTGCATTGGTCTTGAGATTATGTAAGGTTGCGGATGTGTAGTTAGAGGAATAATGCTACGTTACTTTTAAGAAATACTGCTCCAAACTAATGGGGAGGAGAGGCAATGAGAGAGAACAAGAAGGACCATGAGGTACAGAGAATCTAAGGTGGAAAATGAGAGGGGAAAGGTGGAAATACAGGTATACTGTGGTAGAGGGAGTAAAACCAGAAACAGGAGAGAGTGGGTGTGAAAAAACAGAGGGGAAGAAGGAAGGAGTGGAAGAGATAGGGAAAAGGACACAGAAGAAGATAAAAGGAAGAGCCACAGATGGGAGGAGGAGAAGCTACAAAAACAGGACAAGAGAGTTAGATGAAAGTACGTTGTTAAAGCTAAAGAAAGAGAGGATGGAGAGGTAAAGAGAAAGAAGGAATCCTGCTTCCAATTATGAAGAAAGCCTGATCTACAAGATTAGTCAACCAATAAATTTCACTTGGATCATGTGATGCAACCCACACACACAAAATCAATTTAAAACGATCCAACTGTGGGCAGATTCATAAAATACTCTGGCCAGGTTAGAGCACAGAGATTAAATACAAGTCTGAGTTAATAACAGGAATCTTCAATGTTGTTTACTTTTAACTACTACTGTCAGGACGGACAGGACAGAACAGTCCACAATCAGTGGCACAGATAATCACACTAATTAAAATGGGGCTCCTGAAATCTCAGTTCACTTTGCTCTTCTTAATAGGAGCATTATGTCATCTCTATAGGAGGCAATAATCCAACACATTTGCCTTAATTTGAATCAGATACTGACAGTATGTTGAATGGAAATGGCTGTCATCCCTGCCCTGCATTAGTGACATAATGGGGACTGTAACTTTAGTTACATCTAATTTGAATGCAGATCATGCATTTATGCCTGATTGTCCACACGCCCCCCCCCCCCCCCCCCCTCCCTGCCTCATGTCAAACTGTCCATTCACATCGATCGGCATGAGGACATGCGGCCGTGAATCATGACAGGTCCCCCACGGCATGCACCCGACGAGCAAGTGCACCAGAGGCGCAACACCAAGGGGGGTAGAGGACCATGTCTAGGCAGTACTCTTGCAGTACTGTGACACTGCCCCCTGGCACTGCCAGACACTGCCCCCATGGTTCTGTGTTATTGTCTTTGTTTGATATTTTGTGTGGCGACTAGGGGATTTTCACAGTAACTTCATTGCAGTGTGAATGTAAGCCTACTTGTGACTAATAAATAAACTTTAACTTTGACTTTTTTTTGACATGGGGTGCCCTTTCCCCCCAGTCTTTTAGAAGCCAAAGTTGCTGATTCATTCAGAGCCTACCCTGCCAACATGATACCAAAAGAGAAAATGCTGGAAACTCTCAGCAGGTCTGGCAGCATCTGTAAGGAGAGAAAAGAGCTGACGTTTTGAGTCCAGATGACCCTTTGTCAAAGCTCACCTTACAGATGCTGCCAGACCTGCTGAGATTTCCCAGCGTTTTCTCTTTTGGTTTCAGACTCCAGCATCCGCAGTAACTTGCTTTTATTTCTGCCAACACGATGTTGTGAGACCCGCTTCCTGTCAAAAAACATGACGGGAAAAGCCGGCGTTGCAGCTGGCTGCCTACACCCCGCTTTTCCCACCTGAGTTCACACTCAGCCAAAGATTGGCCAAATTCTGCTCTAAATACACACCATGCGGTACTGAGCGACATAAACCAGAAATTCTCAGATTCAATTTGCTGAGTTATCAAACTTTGGTCATACAGCAATAGGAAAACTGAAACTGGTCTTTTTCTTTTGTGCTGAGAGAGAGTGTGGCCAGGATGACCCATGATGCACCACGATTCATGAATGCATGGTTCTCACCATCAGTCTCATAAGTGTGACATTCCCACTTGGGGAGAAGGTCAGTGCCGTTTTGTAGATTCTCAAGCCATGAACGTCACAGGATCCAGAGGTCCACTGAGCTCAGCACTTACCACATTAAGACTTTCCCGAAGCTCAGCACTGTTTGGGAGCGACTGAGAAAACCTAGAACATGGGATGGTACATAATCTAACAAGAATAACGTTTTTGGTGAGGAGGGCAGAAAACTGTGGGGCGGGCAATCGCTCCTTCATGAGTTTGGAGAAGTCGGGGTTGTCCTCCTTGGAGCAAAGGAGATTCTGGGGATATTTGATTGAGACATACAAGGTTATGACAGGTTTAGATAAGGCAAAGAAAAGTTGCTCCCATTGATTAATGTTGAAAAGACTAGTAAACATAGTTTTGTTTTCTATAAGAGATACAGAACAAAGAACAAAGAACAAAGAACAATACAGCACAGGAACAGGCCCTTCGGCCCTCCAAGCCCGCGCCGCTCCCCGGTCCAGGATTGAATCCTGAATCCAGGATCCCCGCCCAATTTTCCAGCCTATCTACATACCAATATCCTATCCACCGAGCTGTCCCTCACAGCTACAATGCTTTGTTCATTACAACCTATTAACTCACCCCCACCCCCCCCATTCCAGACCATGTGATCTCCAGGGAGAGGCGAAAACCCAGAGTGAAAAACCCCAGGGCCAATATGGGGAAAAAAAATCTGGGAAATTCCTCTCCGACCCCCTGAGGCGATCGAAACGAGTCCAGGAGATCACAATGGCCCTGATCGGAAAATGCTTCCCAACCCTAGTCATTTCCACTTCCACGAACACCATATGAATTCCCTGCCCCCGAGACAGGTTCCCAACTATCCGCAGTCTCGCTCTGTACTGGCACCAGCAAGATGATCATAGAATGAAGCCATGAAATGAGAAACAAGGAACAATTAGCCCGCGCCGCTCCCTGGTCCAAACTAGACCACTCTTTTGTATCCCTCCATTCCCACTCCGTTCATATAGAAGGGATGTAAGGAAGACCCTTTTCTTAATGCAGCAAATGATAATGACTTGGAAGGAAGCAATGATTTCAGAAGGAAATTGGTTCGGCACTTGGGGGAAATATAGTCAGAGGGCTACAGGAATACAGCAAGGGAATGGGACTGATTGGACTGCTGCGGGAGAGAGCCAATATGCACTTGATGAGTCAAGTGGCTTCTTTCTGTGCTAAAATGACTCTATGGCTGACTCTAAAGCACTAGTAAAAGAGACTTAGGATATGGTGAGCCAGTCAATAATGTTATTTTTATCTATGATTTTTACAAAGCATTACAGCACAGAAGCAGGCTATTCAGCCCAACAGACCCATAACAGTGTTTATGTTCATTGAATTTCAATCCACCAGTTGCTGTTGTGGGATTTGAACCCATGTCCCCAGTGCATTAGTCAGAGAGTGGGATTTTCCGGCCGCGCTCGCCCCAAAACCGGAAAATCCCGCCTGAGGCCAGTGGACCTTTCCATGGTATGCTAGCCCGCCCTCTACTATTCCAGTGGCGAGCAGGACGGGAAAACTCCCCCCAGAGTCTCTGGATTACTCGTGACATTACCATGACACATCATGGCCTGAATTTTAGGATGATGGCTGTGGCTCCAACAGGCCCGCTGCCATTTTACCCTCTAATCATCACTGATTGGTAGCAGGTGTGGCTCTCTCCTAACTTAGCTGGAAGTCCCGCCTTGGAGAGTTACTGGCCAATCAGATTTACTGACAGCTCTCCAGCCAATCCAGTGCAGTGCTGTAGTGGCCAGAAACGGTACTGCAGGACTAAGGGCAGAATTTTCCCATCTCGCCTGCCACGGGCATTGTAGCGGACGGGTGCAGACCATGCAAAGGTCCATTGACCTTGGGTGGGATTTTCCAGCCTTGAGGTGAGCATGGCCGGAAAATCCCACCCAAAGTGTCAGGACATGGAGGCCAGGCAAGTCATAGGGGTCCCAAGGAGGCAGCTCTTGGAAGGGTAATGATAGGGGTGATTGGAGTATCGGAAGAGGCAGGAAGGTCTGGAGATGTCCAGTCATTGATGGGACGCCACCCTCAGTCAAAAGGGGACTTCTGATTGAGGCATCCCCCTATATTCCTGCCTGAGATCTAGAATTTAAATTTTTTCTATTTCCTACCCTGATCTGTTTGGAACCTGCCAGCCTAAAAATTGAGGTTGAGCAGGAGAAGGCCTTAAGTAGCCATTGAGTGGCCACTTAAAGGTCTTAACTGGGGCAGGGGTGGACTTCCCATCGGAGGCCCTGCCCATCCCATCATAAAATCATAACCAGGTCGAGGCAGGCAGGATCCCGGAGGTAATCCTATCCATGCAATCTCCCAATTCATCCCCCACCCCCCTCATCACCGCTCACCCCTTGTCAAAGCGTGCCAGGCCCCATCAGCCTCCAACCTCCACTCTTCATGTGACCCCAGTAATGAACTCGCCAACATTACGGGCATTTAAATGGTCATTGGATAAACGTATGGATGATATTGGAATAGTGTAGGTGAGATGGGCTTTAGATTGGTTTCACTGGTCGGCGCAACGTCGAGGGCCGAAGGGCCTGTACTGCGCTGTAATGTGCTATGTTCTACGTGTTCTATTGCTTTCGCTCTCATATGTACCAAGCTACCCTTTGAATGCATCCATGTTACTCACTCAATTACTCCCTGTGGTTGCAAGTCTCACATTCTCACCACTGTCTTGGTAGAGAGGTTTCTCCTGAATTCTCCAAATTGGAAATTTTGTAATGTAAAAAAACACCGCTGCCTCAAGTTACTAACAGTAAACATGTGACTCTGGTATCAGTTTTGGAACTAGTGAGCTCAGTCAGGATGGCTTGATATTTAAATGTTTGGTGGGATGAGAGAAGCCATGAATGTCACAGGATCCCGAGGTCCACTGAGCTCATCACTTACCACATCAAGACTTTTCTGAAGCTCAGCTCTGTGTGGGAGCGACTGAGAAAAGTTAGAACACAGGATGGTGTCAGTTACTTATTCAGAATAAGCGCACCCTGGAAACACTCATAAACAAGTCCTGGAGCAGCAGTTGTGCAAACTGGGCTGCCTGCTGCATATGGAAGTCACAAGCGTAAATGGCACGTTCAGACTGTGAGAAGAGCTCCCAACAGTTGTACTTGGTTTTTGGGAGCATTCACCAAAACACTTACTGCAGACCAGTGACTGTACAAACAGGACATAAACTGTTCAAAGTTATAATGAAAAATAAACACTTCATAATCCTCCAGAAGGCTAAAGGCAAACAATGAATCAGCATGCAATTATTTTATTCTTTAACAGCACAATGCAACCTCTCCTTAATGATGTTGAACTTGAAAGGTTAAACAGAATACAAAGAGTGTAACTGATTCGAAGAGGGAATTGGAAAGAAGAGAGATTGTAGCATACTTTGTGAAAGAACTAGGTGGTGGAGTTGTTGTTTAATTCCAAATAGGGTTTTTTGGCCTTTTCCAGTTCTTACAAACTCTTTTGGCTCAAATAAAATTTCAAGTCTAAATACCTAATTGAGACATGCAGGCAACACATTCAGTCCAGCGGAAATTCCTCCTTCACACGTTTGTTACCGTGTGATTAACAGAAACCTGCAAATCTCACAATCTTCACAGAGGTGGTCAAAGATAAGCCTGATGTTGTGATCTAGTAAATGACATATCTGCCTTAAAACTGCAGTCTATCTTCTTTATCTGCCGACACGATAACTATTTCATTGTGAATGACACCAAATGAGCCTGCAGGATTGTAGCGTTAACTTTTCTTTTTAAATTCTAAATGAGAAGATTGAAGATCCAGAAACTGTGTTCGAAAGTGAATGGTTCTCCTTGATCACACCCAGACAGTTTGGAAATTGGCACTGAGCATCGGCTGTTCAATGTGGGAGGCAAGCACTGTGTTAGGTCGCATTTTCACACAAGACTGAATTGCAATCCAGAGAAGCTGACTTACTGGGGGTCTGCAGAGTTACTCTGAAATTATTTGTCAAACTAGGAGATCTCTAGTCATCTCAGGATCACGGAATTGTTACAATATAGAAGGAGGCCATTCAGCCCATTAATCAGAGAAATCAGAGAAATCCTACAGTGCAGAAGGAGGCCATTCGGCCCATCGAGTCTGCACCGACCACAATCCCACCCAGACCCTACCCCCACATATTTACCCGCTAATCCCTCTAACCTACGCATCTTAGGAATCCAAAGGGCAATTTTTAACCTGGCCAATCAACCTAACCCGCACATCTTTGGACTGTGGGAGGAAACTGGAGCACCCGGAGGAAACCCACGCAGACACGAGGAGAATGTGCAATTGTGTCTGCACTGGCTCTCCAAATGAGAATCATGGCTTAGTGCCATTCCTCTGCCTTTTCCCATACCCCTGCACACTGTTTCTATTCAAGTAATCATCTCATGACCTCTTGAATGCCTCGATTGAACCTGCCTCCACCACACTTCCAAGCAGTGCATTTCATACCCAAACCAATTAAAGTTTATTTATTAGTCACAAGTAGGCTTACATTAACACTGCAATGAAGTGACTGTGAAATTCCCCCAGTCACCACACTACAGCGCCTGTTCGGGTACAATGAAGGAGAATTTAGCATGGCCAATGCACCTAACCAACATGTCTTTCGGACTGTGGGAGGAAATGGAGCACCCGGAGGAAACCCACGCAGACACAGGGAGAACATGCAAACTCCACACAGACAGTGACCCAAGCCGGGAATCGAACGCGGGTCCCTGGCGCTGTGAAGCGGCAGTGCTAACCACTGTGCCACCGTACCGCCCCACTCACTGCACATCGCATTTGCTTCTCTTTAAATCTGTGCCCTCTTGTTCTCGATCTTTTTACAAGTGGGAACAATTCCTCCCTAATTGTCCAGCTCCCACATAATTTTGAACATCTCTATCAAATCTCCTTTTAGCGTGGGACTTTCCGGCTGTGCTCGTCCCAAAACCGGAAACTCCTGCCCGAGATCAACGGACCTGTTCAAGCCCGTGCCCCCTACGATTCCCATGGTGGTGGGACAGGAAAATGCCACCCTTCATCTCTCCAAGAAGAACAGTGCCAACCTCTCCAATTTATCCTCGTAACTGAAGTTTCTCATCCCTGGAACCATTCTTGCAAACCTCATGTTAAAAGTAACTCTCAATTGGCTCATCCTTCTGCTAATTTCCCCAGAAGTCATCTGTAATCCTGGAATTATACATGAAGACCAACAGTTGGCCACGCTCACATCGAGGTTGGGGCTGCCTCAGTTGCTAGCTTTCTTGTCTTTGAGCTAGATCAAACCCCACTCCAAAAGATTAAGCTCAAAAAAAACCCTCAGTACAGCACTGAAGGAGTACTGCACTATCGAAGGTGCCGTCTTTTGGATGACATGTTAAACTAAGGCCCTATCTGCTCCTGGAGCTGCATTTAAAAGATCCCCAAACAATTTTGAAGAAGATTGGTGTGTTATCTCCTGGCCAATATTTATCCCTCAATCAACATCACCAAAATAAAATCATTTGGTCACAGTTGCATATTCTTTAGCAGCCTGCTGGATGCAAATTTGCTGCTGTGTTCCCTACATCATACCACTTCAGAAGTATTTTGCGAGCTATAGAACACGTTAGAACATCTTCCAGCTGTAAAAGATGCTACATAAATGCAAGTCTTTCTTTCTCATGCCAGCCTTTTCTTACGAACGTTTACTGCAACGTTAAAAGGTTGAATGCCCAACATCTCTACAAAACACATCAAAATGAGAAAAAAGATCATTTTTATAAATGAAGGCAGGCCGAGAGATTGGTTTACAATTGAGAAAATTTCACACGACGTTCCCAAAGCAGAGCTGCCAGTTTCAAAGCAGACAGGTGGCATCCATCCTATCACATTCCAAGGACTCTTGCCCGATGTATCTGTTCCTTTCAAAGAGCAAGGCATTCCATAGGCCATAGATATAATTATTCCTCCAGGAAGTGCACTTGTAACAGAGCCAAGATGTCAGTCGGACAATGTCATCACTAGACCCAGCCCACCTCCCCAGCCATGCAATGATGACACCACCATCGACACACCAGATGTCAATACAGCTGTGATTGATGGGCCACCCACTGTTTACAAACATTTTGCCGGAGCGAATCATTAAAAATGTATTACTTTTGTTTCAAATATGTAAACACAGAGGGGAGTTAAAGATGTGTTTTATGTTGTTTATTTTTACAGGAGGGCAATGCATAATGGGTGCAGTGCAAAGGGTGAACTGGTAAAAGCCCTGGGTCTGTGTGACCAGAACACACTAACTCTTTTGTTTGCTGCACTCCAGATGTGTTTCTTCCTTATTTCTTCCATTTTGGGAATGGTCCAGCACAAATACTGTGTCAAAGAGAGGCTAGAGGCTGAAAACATGGATTTTGTAAAAAAAACAGCAACAAGAAACAAATATGGAAAGGAACAGAACGACCGTGTTAGGTCGAGAGCAGACAGAGTGTAGAGAAGTATGGCAAATGACATGGGACAAGTGATGGGGAGGGGGCAAGAACAGGGGGACAGAGGGAGTGGGTGAGTGAACGATATGGAAGCAGCAAGATAGGGAATGAAGAAACAACAGGAGTGATGGTGAATCAAGAGGGAGAGGCAGAGAGAGATCAGGAAGCAGAGAGAAGAGAGGAAGTCATGCACAGAGTGGATGAGATGTACAAACAGAGATGCAGGGAGGGAGAGAGAGAGAGAGAGAGGGAAATAGTCTTGTGGATAGTACAGACAGACAGAGAAAAGAAAGAGAGCAAAATGATACAGAGAAGGGAGATGTAGAAAGCTGAAGAGACACAGCTGTAGCTAAAGAGGGCCATAAAAACAGGCAGAGGTTAAGAGCTGGGACACAGAGAAATGCAATGAGAGGGAGAGGAAGAAATTAAGAGAGGGAGGGAGACACAGAGCAGGTGAAAATAAAGACACAGTGGGTATCCACATATCTGTGGTTGAGAAAGTAAGTATAAATGATTCCAAAATTCAGGCAACATATGAATTCAATTACAGCTAATATTTTCCTCCTCAATTCTGAATATTCAGACTCTTTCATGGGTACACTAACGTGTACTTTTTCGCAACATAGAACTTGCCACACACCTAGCCAAGCTGTCTCAGTACAGCTGCAGCACTGGAATCTAACAGGCAATCTGGACAATGTGGAGAGTTGCCCAGGTATGTCGGGACAATTTTCTGACGCCGGGCTCAAACGCAGATCACGCTGGGGCAGCACGGGGTCAGAGAATTGCAGGGGAGGGGACTAACACAATTAGCGGCAGTGAGAACCCTTTTTGGGATTCTCCCAGCCCCTGCATCTGGACGTAATCTGTTCCTACCAAGTGAGGGCAGAAACAGATTAGTCAATTTCAAACCGGATTCTTCCTGCTGCCGAGATTCTCCGACCCTCAGACGCAGTGGGAATCCCGGCACGAAGCACTACAGATCTCAACAAACAGAGACCAGGCATGATGGAGGACTCAGAGACCATTCTCTGGGTATTCAGAGTAATGGCTGGGCAGTGCCCCACCCTGGCAGTGCCAATGGGGCACTGCCCCCTGCACCCTGGCAGTGGCAACCTCGCATTGTTCGTGGCACCCTGGAATGGGCATGGCATGAAGGGGATGGGCAGTAAGGGAGGCATGAAGGGGGTGGGGCATGAAGGAGTGGGGCATGAAGGGGGCAGAACATGAAGGGGGGGGGCATGAAAGGGGTCTGATTGGTAGGGCCCCAATGCTGGCAATGTATGCTGGTGGGGTGGACGGAAATCATGCCTTTAATGAGGGGAGGACAGTCCCAATGTCCATTTGAGGGACGGAAGGTGGTCTTCAATTTCACTTTATAAATGCCACCGGATCTTTGTGAAGCCAGCTAGCTCGACTTGTGTAGGCCCCATCCCTTTCCGAACCTGTGAAAAACTCAACTGCCCTCCCAAAAAATGACTAAGCGTAGGAAGATCGCAATCCGATTTACACTGGCACCAGTCTTCTCGCCTGAAATGACACTTATTTGGGAAGATTTTTGCCTGCAATGTACACAAAAGGCAGAACAAATACAACCGGGCCAAGTACTCAGTCTATTCTTGATCACCAGTAAAGTGATGGATGGGGTCATCAACAGTGCTATCAAGCGGCACTTGTTTAGCAATAACCTGCTCACTCATGCTCAGTTTGGGTTCCGCCAGCTTCTGACCTCATTACAGCCTTGGTTCAAACATGAACAAAAGAGCTGAACTCTAGAGGAGAGGTGAGAACAACTGCCCTTGATAGCAAGGCAACATTTGGCCAAGTGTGGCATCATAGAACACCTACAGTGCAGAAAGTCGGCTCACTGGTCTGCACCAACCCTCCAACACAGCGTCTTACCAAGGACCACCCTCCACCTTATCCCTGTAACACCACACATTTACCCCGCTAATCCTCTAACCTACACAAGGGGTAATTTATCATGGTCATGTCACTTAACCTGGACATTTTTAAACTGTGGGAGGAAACCGCAGCACCCAGAGAAAACCCACGCAGGCATGGGGAGAACTCCACACAGACAGTCACCCAAGGCTGGAATTGAACCTGGGACCCTGGCGCTGTGAAGCAGCAGTGCTATCCACTGTGCCATCGTGCAGCCCCTAGAATATTACCATTCCTTCACTATCATTGGGTTGAAATCCTGGAACTCCTTCCCTAACAGCACTCTGGGTGTACCTACACCCCAAGGACTGCAACAGTTCAAGAAGGCAGCTCACCACTACCTTGTCAAGGGCAATTAGGGATGGGCAATAAATGCTGGCCAAGCCAGTGACATCCATATTCCATACATAAATTAATATAAACATCCGAGTAGCAATTTATTCACATAATCTGAACTTTAAAACAGGCAACTACCTAAGCCAGTGGTTCCCAAAGGGTGCGGCGCGCCACACTAGTGCGGCGAGAGAGAGGATGGCAAGTGTGGCAGAAAGATTCAAGGACAATCAAAGAAACATTTAAACATGGTTTAAACAAGCATTGTTTAAACGTTCTGGATGTCCCATGATCATAATATAAAGTAGTTGTGTTCTATGTTATGAATCAAGCACTGCTAGGAGTTGTTTTTGTTTTTGAATGTATTTCTTATCAATAAAACATTCGGTGTGGCGCAAGCAAATTTTTATTCCGAAAGTGCGGCCCAGTGAAAAAAGTTTTGGAACCACTGACCTGAGCTATACTTGTTTTAATTCTAATTTATTATGAATTATTTTGGTAACTCCATTGGTTAATAAGCTGATTTGGTCTTGATTCTGAACTGCATGGTCAGTCTCACTTTTAATCCCTGGTTTGCATTAAAATTAGCTTCAGCAAAGCAGGGCTAATGGGCAGGAGATCCAGACCTATTCATTATCCAGTGACCTGTGCTGAGAAATAACACTTGGGCACAAAAGCTGGCATTAGTGCCTATCATGGGACTGTATCTGAGAATGAGTCCATGACTTCAAGAAAGGAGGGAAGAAAATTAGGAAAAGGGAATAATTTGGGAAAAGATAGAAGGCTGGTGCAGCAGATCTCATCACATTGTCAATCACCCACTCAGTCTATAAACAAGCTAAGGACTCAACTCTGGACAGGCGGCATGGTGGTTCAGTGGTTAGCACTGCTGCTTCACAGCTCCAAGGACCGGCCTTGGGAGACTGTCTGTGTGGAGTGGCACATTCTCCCCATGTCTGTGTGGGTTTCCTTTGGGTGCTCCAGTTTCCTCCCACAGTCCAAAGATGTGCAGGTTAGGTGAATTCACCATGGTAAATTGCCCCTTAATGTTTAGGGATGTGTAGGTTAGATGGCTGGTAAATATGTAGATTTAGACGTGTAGGGCGGGGGAGAAGACCTGGGTAAGATACTTTGTCAGTGAGTCAGTGCAGCTTGATGGGCCAAATGGTATCTTCTGCACTGTTGGGATTCTATGATTCTATTCTATGGATGCTACACTTCCTATAGCCACTGATGGGAGGCGGGGGGGCGGGGGGGGGGCGGTGGTATGCACTTAGAAACAAGATTACACTGTATAGATAAATATGTACTGAGAGAGCATGCATTGTGGATTTTTTTCTTGAGTTTACTTTATTCTGGCTCCCTTAATTAAAGAATTTTGTATTTTCGACAGGAGGAGGAAGTTTGGAACACCTTTAAACTCCCAGCGGCTTCTGAACTGTGGTCAAAGATGTTCAATGATTTAATTTTTTTTAAAAGGAGAGAAAGGGGAAGTTTGGGTCCAGTAACAAAATCAATTCTTTTTTTTTGAAGTTCCTTCTTTTGAAGTTGGCTACAAAAGCTGACTTGGAATCAATCTGTTTAATTGTGCAGAAGCAGAACTGACATGAATGGTGATCATCCAGGCCCTTTCAGATTGTGAACTCACTGAGGTACACTGTCGATCATCAGCATAATCGATTAGAATCGGTCCTGCCGTTTTACACAGGGGCTGTCCCTGTGCCATAGCAACGTGCAGTTAGGACAGCAGGAATGGGACAGAGACATGGCGATGGTAAAAATTCCAGAAGTACACGCAAGGAAGCGACAACACTGGGTTTGAGCCCAATTGCTCCAAACCTCCAAGACAGAATCCTGCACTGGATTTCAAACAGATTTTCAACTTGTAAAAGCAGAGTTCTGTTCTACTGAAATACATACTTGAATGATGCTAACTTCTTCTTTTGCAAATACTCAAAATTGTTAAAGTCCTTGAGCAGAATCTTGTGGGCAAAAGGGGTCTTGACGTTGGCAAGTGAGCCAGTGAGACCCCCTTGTCATTTCTTTTCAGAATCCCCTGCCACACCTGCTACCACTCAGGCATTTGACAGGCTGGTACTGGGTCTGTCCCCAGGATCAAGGACACCAGGAAGAGCAACTGCCCAAAGCTGCTGGCAAATCAGAGGCCAAAAGCTCTTCTGAATTCAGCAGCGCTACTGTAGAGAGTGGCTGCTGCAAGTACTACACCCTCTTCTCAACATCTCAGACCAAAGGAGGTGAGTAATGACAGGAAGGGAGTCACGGGAGAGGCTGTTCAGCAGCAAAGGCGGGGGGAGTGGTTCTCATCAAGCACACCCCTTTTGAATGCTGGATTGCTCAATCAGGCATTGAGTGTTTCTGAATGGGGAACTCTCCCAGGTGCCCATAAGCAAACATGTCAGAGTTCGCTTGTCATTTCCCACCACCACCACCCCCCTCCCCCACCCCCCCACCACCCCCACAAAGCGAGTCCCAAAGGACTTCCATCTAAGTAGTTAATCAGGGTGGAGGTGGGTACCCTCCTGCCTGATTAAATGCCACCCCGTCACCAAACTCATCACAGGGCAGGCAAAAGATTCTGTCCCTACAATCCATCCACCCTTCTTTCTACAATGGAATGAATTTTAAACCTAGTCCGCACATCACCTTATCCCAGCAGGCCTTGCCCCTTCACTTAGCTTTCTCAATCTGGCGAACCTAACATGCAGCAAAAAGGCTCTTTGATTAATCACTCCCCCAGGACCCTTAAGTTGATGCCAATGAGAAAATGGTGAACCATAGGTTGCTGTACCCCCAGATGTAAAAGAGGATCCCAATGACTCCAGAGACACCCGATCCTTGTCTATTCATCATCATATTTGTGTGGTTTTTTTTCTGAACGTTTGGAGTTATGAGTTGATTAGTATACAGCAACAGAACAATGTAACTGCCTTTTTGCAGCAAAAGCACCATTTTGCTTGAAGTAGCTGAAACTCATTTGGGAGGTACAGAAGGCGACCAAGAGCATTCCAATGTTTTCAAGGGAACCCCTCATATAGAAACGTTTGAAAACCACCATTGTAATCTTGGAATAGCACAAGAGTCATAGCTTCTCCACCTGATGGTAAGTTATGGGGTAGTCTTTTCTTTTCCTGAGAGAAAATAAATTCCCAGTGACGTTTCTCTCAGAAACAGGTTTATCTAAGGCAAGGATTATTTTAAGTAAACATGTTGTAAGGATGCCAGTTAATTGCACACTGATGTGTACTATCCAGCAACATGACTAGACAGAGGCCTCTTGCACACTGAATATTTTTAACTTTCACCCCTTCCCGCTCCCCCCACACTTACCCCTATCCCTCCACCCAAGGACTGAACAAGAATCAGATGTACAGATTCCATCTGAACTGGCATAAGAAACTCATTAGTGGGAGGGGAGCATGAAGAGGACAATGAACATTCCCTTCCCCCTTCCCTGTCCTCCCTCCCCACTGAGAGATCATGTGTAGCACCGGCGAACTGATGTAAAAGGCAAATAAAAAATGCCTTAAAATTATTTGAACACACAAATCGCAGCTGTAAAGATGCTGCCAGTTACAAACTGAATGAAACATGACCTGACCTTGAAACCCATTCCCCCACAGAAACTTGGCAGCTAAAGCATTTTAATTTTTAAAATAAGTGTGTTTGTGTGTCAGAAATGAACACACACACACACACACACAAACACACACACCCTTTCCCTGCCCTCCCAATTTTATACCCCCGTTTTCTGCTGAACAGACTGACAAGAGGGCACTATTCCACAGGGACCAGGACTCACCCAAGTGCTCAGCTTACACCTGTGAATTTAGAAAGGGAAAATGTCACAACTGAGTCTAACACTGCATTCAACCAACATCTATGCACACAAACTTTGCAACTTCAGTGAGTTACCTGATAGTGTCTTTGAGCCTATACCCCAGAAGGAACCAAGGTCTGTGGAACCATATCCCAGCGACACAGAAAATGAATAAATTGTAAAGGAAAGAAAGGGTGGGGGGAGTGATTTAACCTTCAAAGAGCACACACGCGGTAATGCTTATTACAGCGTCAAGATGCACTCTTACATTATAAGTTAGCACGCAGCACCTACAGGAATGAAAAAAACTTTTCTTTTTGCAATTGACCATTGTTTTTTATTTCTAGCACACCCACCAGGAAGTTGACTTTTCTTTGACACACACTTTTCTACCCGCTTCCGACTCAGAGCTGTTAACACATCAGTAAGTTTCTTTACTCCCTTATAAATATGAACTTTCCACCTTGGATTCCACACTCAATTTCTGATTAATGCGGAGTTTGATGAATGTTTGACTGCACAAGAAGCACCCAGGGAGCAAATTCGCAAAGTTGCCGTAGCAACAACTAATAAAATTAATGATCTTACAGAAATGAGAGTAAAGGGTTGTATTCACTCCCACCAAAATCTTCAAAGAAGGAATCGAATCTAATTGAAATCCCGAACGAACTGGCTTTGTCGCAGCCAATCACCAGCTCAGGCCTAGGCTGTTTTTGTTCCCAGTTCTGTTTAATTACAGCAAAGTTTGCAACAGACCTTCATTTGAAGTCTGAAATGGGGAAGAAGGTCAGAACTGTGAGGAGGTCTCAAAATGCTAGAGGGGATCTATGCAACGTACAACTGGTGGCAAACGTTATGAATTCTTCAGCCCACCTTTGTGTTCATGCACCAGGAACTCACGAGAGCATTTGCAGCTGTATTCCAACATTCTGCATCAAACATGCAAATCAGCAAACTACCCCCAGTCAAACAAAAGGCATGAATTTACATAATGCCTCATGTTACATCTGTCAGAAAGCTTTCAAAAAAACTTGATACATAATCATTTTTAAATGCTGTAACTGTTATTATGGAGCAAAATGCAGTGGTCGTTCTTTCTCAATGTGAACCCACAAAACAGTAAAGATGAGTGACTGACTAATCTGTTTCAATCTTGATTTCAGTAGGGATGTTGACCAGGATACCAGAACTGTTTTTTGCCGAACGCTGTCAGACCATTCATATTTGCCTCAACTATTACATTTCATCCAACAATGTAGCACTCCCTCTGTAGTTCACAGGACTATTGGTCTAAAATGGATGTCGTGAAGTCCAGAGGTTCATGCAGCAACCTGTCCCTGAAGAGCAGGCAGCTCAGTTCCTCCTCTACTTCTTTTTCTGATCCTCTTTTATTAATTTGTGTGAAAGAGATTTATTCCAGCACTGTTGCCACCTTAGTGGATTAATCTTAAATCAGAAAATGGAGATGCATTATTGCTGTCCCAACCGGAGAAACATGCTAAGTAATGGGGCAGACGATCTTACCACTGCAACCCTGCTGGCCAATGGGCAGAGCGAGCCACTAAAATCGCACGCGAGCCGAGAAATTAGGTTCTTGCCTCTTGTGTCTTACCAGCACTGGATATCTGGTGAGATCAGCCTCGCACCCATTTGTGGCGTGAGGCTGAATAATTTCTTTAAATTCATTTGAATATGAATTTACATTGATTCTCATGCAGGCTCACTTGCTTCTGTGTGGCCTCGCCAGGAGAGGTTCTCTCTGGCAAGGATCACAATCGTGGCATCACAATCGTCATTACAATCGTGATGGCCTCGTCAGTAGAACCGAAGGTCATTGAGGCTCCCCAGGGAGGTCGGGGGCAAGGGAAGTGCCATGGCAGCCTGCCACCCTGGCACTGCCCACCAGGCACCATGCAGTGCCATGGGGGTGGGGCCAGACCAGCACAGGTGGGGGAGGGGGGTAATGTGCCACTCTGTTTTAGGGATCGGTAGGGGGAGGGAAGGGGACGAGGGAAGAGGCTGGTTACGTTGGGGAGGGTGGGGGTCGGGTTGACAATTGTGGGGAGGGGGGAGGTTGGGCGGCCGATCCCGAGGTCCCAGACCAACGATTGCCAGGGGGTCGGCTGGCGACTGCAGGTGAGGCCGGGGGGGGGGGGGGGGGTCGGGTGGCCGATTGTGGGGTGGGGGGAGAGAGGGAGGGGGGATCAGGCGGGGGGGGTCATGATAGGCCGTGGGCCCTGCAGTAGCTGGGAGGGTTGATGTTTCTGAGGCTGGCTAACAGCAGCAGAGGCTGAGTGACAGGTCTCTGCTGCTAGAGACCTGCACATGCGCAATGGTGCCCTCTGCTGCTCTCAGCCAGCGTTCAGGTGATTTAGGCCCTGCTCCCTCCCTCTACAGACAAGAAACAATTTCTGCTGGGTTTTTTTCACTCGAACTGGATAAGACAGCGGATTTGAACTTGCCTAAAAAACGGATCTGAACGTCTCCCATTTTCACACCCATCCTGGACTTAGAATTTCTTTGGTAAGATTGTCCAAATTGATTCAAATTTATGGCACACCATATCTGCTCTGGCAGTTTGCTGCCATAAATGTGGCGAGGTAAGAGTTCGCCAACCCCACCACAGAAAATGCATGGTCTTCTGTACTTTGTGTTAGCATTATTCTTTGGATTGGAAGCTGGTTAGCAAATAGGAAGCAATGAGTTGGCATTAATGGGTGTTTTTCTGATTGGCAGTCAGTGAAGAGTGGGGTTCCACAGGGATCTGTGCTAGGATCCCAACTGTTCACATTATATATTAATGATTTGGACAGGGTATTAAGTATATTATCTCCAAATTTGCAGATCATACAAAGTTGGGTGGATGGGTAAGCTGTGAGGAGGATGCAGAGATACTTCAGTGTGATTTGGACAGGCTGAGTGTGTGGGCATATGCATGGCAAATGCAGTATAATGTGGATAAATGTGAGGTAGCAATAATGGGAAGACAGATTCTTAATTGAATGGGTGTAAATTGAGAGAGGTGGATACTCAGCGAGACCACGGTGTCCTGGTGCGTCAGTTGCTGAAATAAAGCATATAGCGGGCAGTAAAGAAGGCCATTGTTATGTTGGCCTTCATAGCGAGGGGATTTGAGTGTAAGAATAAGGATGTTTTACTGCAATTGTGTAAGGCACTGGTGAGACCACACCTGGGGTATTGTTTGCAGTTTTGGTTTCCTTATCTGAGGAAGGATGTCTTTGCTATAGAGGGAGTACTGCGAAGGTTTACCAGGCTGATTCCAGGTCTGTCATATGAGGAGAGACTAAATCGGTTAGGATAATATTCTCTGGAGTTTAGAAGAGTGAGGGGGATCTCATAGAAACTTACCAAATTCTAACAGGGTTAGACAGTGTAGATTCAGGAAGAATGTTCCCAATGGGGGGTGGGGGAGTCCAGAACTAGGGGTCATAATTTGAGGATAAGGGATGAACCTTTTAGAACAGAGGTGAGGAAATTTCTTCACCCAGTGGGTGGTGAATGTGTCGAATTCGCGACCACTGAAAGTAGTTGAGGCCAAAACATTGTCTGATTTCAAGAAGAAATTAGATATAGTTCTTGGGGCTAAAGGGATCAACAGATATGGGAGTAAGAGGAGATCAGGATATTGAATTGGATGATCAGCCATGATCAAAATGAATGGCAGAGCAGCCCAAGGGGCTAAATGGCCTACTCCTGCTTCTAGTTTCTATGTTTCTATGTTTTGTGGATTCCTGACATGGTATTGCCGAGGAGCTGACTACTTGGGGAGGTAGGAGTAAAACCTGCAAGGCTAATACTTGCACTATCTTTAACGTGCTACCTACCACTATGTCAGGTCAAAGTGTTTCATTTCTCCAGAATCCAATGGGAGCTACAAGAAAGAGAAAGTGAGTCGAGTGTCACGCACATTGTTTGCTTTCCCTCAGGCAAACTCTGCGCCCAGCCCCAATGATGATGGGCATCTCTCCTACACAGGCTTTCTTTGTACCCAATGTTGCTGTGTTAGTGGGAGAAAATGTTACATAGTTATCACTTATTCATTACTTATTTTCCATCTTTCAACTGAAATGATGTGGAGATTGAGGCTCTGACTTCTCTGGCAGACGTAAAAGATTCCATGACTCTAACCAAAGGAGAACAAGGAAGTTCTTCAACGCCCCGTTTAATCTTTATTGTTCAATCAATCGACGCTGCCAGAAGCAAGTTTATTTGGTCACTCATGCTTTTTGAGAAATGTTGCTGTGCAGAAAATGGCCGGCATATTTCCTGGTGTTAGAATACCAGTTAGGCTTCAAGAGTAATTAATGAACAATGGGCTGCTTTAGAACATTGTGAGGTTGAGAAAGCTGTTAATGGAGGCCCCCTTCTGGGAGATAGTACTGGCATTTAGTAAAATTAATCCTATTCGTCTGGGCAAGTAAATGGGCATAGCTTCAAAAGAAGATCTTCCTCCATAAATGGCTCCTGAGGCATCACTTACGCAGCCAAAATGCATAATACCCCAACTTCTGTGAGGGGAGAGAGCCAAGACAACTAACATCAAGCTGACATTTCCCTCTTGCAACCTGCTTCTCATGTGTGTGGAACTCATCTGAGTGGGTGGGAACTCATCCCCAGTGTCATGCCTGGATTTTTATTCCATGAATGCAGAAGTTTAAACCAAAACATACCACTGTTTGGTGAATTGGGATTCTTGCAAAGAGCATGGCTTTGGGCTCGACAGTTATTTTAAATTAATTTTTCTCACCTCCTACCTTGGAGGTACCAGTTCCTTGTTGGATCTAGTCCCATTTGTGACCTCCAATACCACATCCAATCTACATAATCATTTACCTGTATAGCAAAAAAGGAATTAACTATACAAGATATTTCAGCATGATTGATGTATTATAAATGCAAACATTATCTATTAATTTTCATGTCTAGACAGTCAGTGGTGCCCAATGACTCTTTCATGGGCGATATTGCAGGAAAACCCCATCCTGTTCTCATGGAACAGCATTTCCATGCAGGGCTCATTGAACAAGAGATCAAGAGCAGCACTCCAAATCTTTCTCTTCCATGGCCTGAGGGTCTGCAGCCAAACAGCACAAGCCAGAGAGTAAAGCAAAAGTAAAGGGCAAAGTCGCAGGCAGAAAAAGTACAAGAGTATGAGCCAAGAGAGAATGGAAGTGAGAGAGAGCGAGAGAGAGGGAGATACACATACTTAAAGAAACAGGAGACAGATCAGAGAATAAGAGAGGCTTGAGAGAGAGAGACAAATGAATAATACAGTTGTGTGAGAAAAATAGTCACAAGCGAGAAGGAGGTGCGGGAGAGGGTAATAAACAGATGAGGACAAGGAGAGAGAAGGAGAGAAAGGAGAAAAGGAGAGAGAGTGTAGGGGGATGAGTGAGAGAAGCAGTTATTCAATTGTCTGGCTCTCCCAGCTTGGGTGACTGTCTGTGCGGAGTTTGCACATTCTCCCCGTGTCTGCATGGGTTTCCTCCGGGTGCTCTGGTTTCCTCCCACGGTCCAAAGATGTAAGGGTTAGGTTGATTGGCCATGCTAAATTGCCTCTTAGTGTCCCAGGATGCGTAGGTTAGAGGGATTAGCAAGGTAAAATATATGGAATTATGGGAATAAGGTCTGGGTGGGATTGTTGTCGGTGCAGACTCGATGGACTGAATGGCCTCCTCTGCACTGTAGGGTTTCTATGAAAGGAAAAGCAAGGCAGAGAAAAATGGGTGAATGAGGCGGGCATGAGAGAGACTAACTATGACTGTAACACTATATTCTGCAACGTCTCCCCTACGTACTCTATGAGCAGTATTCTTTGTCTGTATAGCATGCAAGAAACAATACTCTTCACTGTATCCCAATACATGTGACAATAATAAATCAAATCAAAGGGTAAAAGGGGTTACAAGAGGAATAAGCACATGCAAGAGAATTTACCCACAAAAGAACCGTTCAAAATAAATACGCGCATGAAAAAAGACGTGCGACAGCACATAAATGATGACATATATAGCACAAAGGGTAACACAAAGAACAAAGAGAAGATGGATGAGGGAGAGAATGGTCACGTGTATAGAGAAAATGTGCAAGTGAGAAAAAAGAGCAGATGAGATAGACAGAATGTGTGAGAGAGAAAGTGAGATTGATACTCAACGAGCCTATAAACATCATGGAACAAAATGAGTTATAAAACGAATTACTAAACAAATTGAACACCCGAGTGCTTTGAAAGGAAATGTGTTCCTGTACTGTAAAACCCGAGCAACCACTTATCAAACTGAAATCCAATCCGTTAATGTAACAGCGATTAGAGTGTGTTACATACACTTATCCACGCAGCAGTGCAACAGAGCAGCAGCTCCTCCGACTGATAAAAGGTTTTTGAGAGCCAGACAATTGAATAACTGTCAACCCCTTCGGGCTCTGAGCAACTGAGAAGTTACAGACAGGAAAAGGGTTACTCTGTCTCCATGAATCTCCTTTACAACAAAAGCAGAACATTTAATGAGAGGGAAGTGAGAAAATCAACCTGATAGAAAAACGGGGCTCAACTATTTTCTTATTCCCCATATAAATGAATCTTCTTTTTATCCCTAATTTTCTTTCCGCCTGAAGATAGGCTCTTATTAGGCTTCAGTTCCAGTAGATCCTAAGTCCTTCATGAGAATGGCCACTCCAGACTTTGGGGATAGGAAAATGCCCAAATTAAACCTTCCCTCAGGAAACTAAAGTTCATGATAGCAGGGACGGTACATTGGTTACAGGTGTGATTCCAGAGACACAAACTCAATTTACAGAATAATGATTGGAATGCAGTCTTTACAGATATCTGTAAAGACTGATTATCTGTAAAGACTGCATTCCAATCATTATTCTGTAAATTGAGTTTGTGTCTCTGAATGCCCTGTTTGTGAGCATTTCTCCACTCCACCTGACGAAGGGGCAGCGCTGCGAAAGCTAGTGGCATTTGCTACCAAATAAACCTGTTGGACTTCAACCTGGTGTTGTTAAACTTCTTTCTTAAAAAGGTACACAGAGAAGCTAAGCAGCTAAGAGGAAAGGGATCCAGAGATGGGGTTTGATAAAGAGGCTAGGCGGAGGCTTGTGTGGAGCAGAAATCCCACATGTTGGGCCAGTAGCCCTTTTCTGCACTGATAGTATCACAAGCCAATGGCGACACACTGATTTCTATGTTTCCCCACCTCCCCCCACCCCCTTCCTGCTTTAGTGCTCCCTGCACAGCTCTGGGCAATGAGATAAGATTCTTGATAGCATTAGGAAAGATATGTGGAGGCAGAGCCTTAACAACCAGAAAGGTCTCAAGACTATCTATGTTCTTTGCTCAGTTAACAATAATTTTCACTAGAAATTTGGAAGACCAGATCAGACAGCTTATATTACCCCCTTCCCACATGCTCCTCAATGACTGAAGGCTAATACATAAAAACAACACTCCTCTGTGTATTATCTGAGACCTAATCACTACCCTACTCCAGTAAGAGCTGTTTCAAGAAAGGAGAGGAGAAAATTAAAAGAAAGGATGCAAGGGAAAGTGTAAATATCAAACCCGCTTGACATTTACTCACCAGCAACGCTGCACAGCACACACCAGGTCACTAATAGATTTCTTTTTTAAAAATGTCTCATCATTCACTGCTCCTAACCAACCACAGATCAGAGAGCGTGCCATATAAAACATCACTCGCAAGGGAAGGCAGCTAATGGGCTCTAAACGGTTTCTAATGATTTACAGGGTCTCAGCTAACATAGTAAAATGCTGGAACAAGGATTTCAAGAATGGCAGGGACACAGTGTTCTGCCTATGCACTCACTGCAAGTGTTGTATATTGCTCTGAGGTTCCACTCGGAAGGTTAATAATTCAGAGTTGGAGGCACTCACAGATCACACAATGAGACAGATGTGAGAATCAGCTTTAATTCTATTCCCTTTCTAACTCTGTCCTCCTTTCTTTGCTCCAGGCATTGACTCTTGTTGTATTGCAGTTTCACAGGTCCCAGACACATTACGCCTGGTACTTTGCTCAGGTGGCCATCCTTCATGCCTGACTTTAAACTATGAGCATTGGCTCGTATATCACAACCTTGTCCTTGCCCAACATCCACACTTGCACATTTCATAGCATGCGGTTAATAAATACTGACTGGAATTAGGAACTCTGCAAATGTTAATCCATTTGCGCATTGGCCATGCTAAATTCTCCCTCAGTGTACCCGAACAGGGACTGGAGTGTGGCGACTAGGGGATTTACATGGTAACCTCACTGCAATGTTAATGTAAGCCTACTAGTGACTGATAAATAAACTTTAAACTTTACTATGCCCAACAGCAGGTATCTTCATCACTATCTGACAACTGTTGATATAAATTAGACTCATTTCCTTATAAGGCACAGTTTCCTCTGCAATGCACATACATTTCACACAGAGGGGGAGTGTTTTGTTTCATCACTTCTACTATCATTGTTCCTCTGATCCTAAACTAAAAAGTGTAGCATCATCTCATCATTGGGCCTGATTTTACCATTTTCATTCTAAGTGCTGAATCTGGGCGCAATTCAGATCCGACTTGGAAATCTGCTTTCAGGCGCCCCCATACACACTCAGCCTGGAAAAAAAATCGCGGGTCTGAATCGTGCTGTGGCCGGGGCTTAGCGAGCCCGAAACGATCGGAGTTCTGAACTGCGCATGTGCAGTTAGAAAAAAATTTGAAAAAGCGCGCCCGTGTCAGATTGCTTCCGAGCCGCAGAAATCGGAGAAAGCGGCCCGGGAGCGAAAAGCGGGAGCGGTGGCCCCACAGACATCAGTGTCCCCCTTATCCAACCTCCCCCCCCCCCCACTACCCAGACCAATCCTGACCCTCTGCCCCCTTCCCCCCCACCGATTGCCCACAGAGTGGCAGCGGACCCCCCTGCCCCCCCACCAGAGATCCATCTGCCCCCCCCCACAGGTGAGTGATAGGGCCTCCCCCCCATCAGAGATACATCTTACTTGCCTCCCTCCTCCCCCCCCCACCCCCACACCAGGGAATGATCTGGCCTCACTCCCCTCCCCCCCAAGAGAATGATCTGGCCTCACTCCTCCCCGCCCCCAGAGAATGATTTGGCCCGCCTCCCACCCCCCCCCCCCACAACCACACAACGATCGGCCCTCCCCCCCCCCACCAGACAACAATCGGCCCTCCCCCACCCCCCAACCAGACAACGATCACCCCCCCCCACCCACCAGAGATACATCTGACCCACCTCCTACTCCTCCCCCCACCAACCAGAGAATGATGTGACCCGCCTCCCTCCCTCCCCCCACCACCGATCTGAGTCAAAGAGCCGCTGGAAGCACTGAACTCGCCTCTTCAGCAGCTGGAGCGCCCGATTCAGACTTTTATTCAGCATGTTCATTTCGGAGCGATTCTGGATCGGCGAACGCGGTGGTAAAGGGGGAAATGCTGATAAAGTTGGGCGGGTAGTTCATTAATTCAATTTAAATGCATGCAAATACACTTAAATCGCCGTTGCGCCCGTTTCGAGTGCGAATCAGATCACGGCCATTCCTGGGCGTCGGTAAAGTGGCAATCAGTGCGGATCGCGTTAATGGCCTCACACCCGACTTTACCACGTTTTCGCGCCCGAAAACGGGCATGACGCAATGGTAAAATAGGGCCCATTGTGTTTAACGCTGAACTCATCAAACAGCCTCATATCCTAATACACTCTTGCTCAGAATCTCAAATTGAAGAGGTCCTTATTTTCCTTGCTCTTACAATCACCAGGCTTTAATGTTACAAACTTGGTGTCACCTCACTGTCATTTTATTAGTTATTAATTCCTCACAAACTTCCTGCGCTACAGGCCCTTGCCCTCAAACCTTGGTTTCTCAGACAAAAAAAGAAACACCACAGGAATTATTATGAATTGAGTTGGATGTCATAGACTCCAAGCTTCCAAGGCATCCTCCAATTTCTATTACTCATTCCACTTCTCCCCTCTACAAAGTGTCCCACGATAAGAAATTGATTCTGTTTCCTCTACAGTTGAAGTTGCCCATCATATGAAATAAAGATGTGAGCTTGGAAGAGGCATTACGAGAGCTGCAACCCCCTCTGAACTCACAAAGTCTTCAACCAGGCCACCAGTTAGACACTGCTCAGTGTCCACAAGAAGTCAGGCCAGGCAAACAAAACAATGTTAGGATTCTTGTGGGAAATTGTATCAATGGCAGTGAGCATCGAAAGAAGGATTCAGAGCTGAAACTTGAGCCACTGTCCCCGATAGCACATTCTCTCCTCATGCCTTCCTCGAAACACAGATCAAAGGGAGGCTACACCTTTCACCCCATTTTTTAATGCTTCTTTTAAGAAACATTACTCCCTTCGAGGCAACACATGTACTTCCCGCAACTGCTACTTCCAATAGATCCAAGGGTCTGCACCATCCTGACAGAAACCTTGCCTCTGGCCCAATCATCTGTCATGGTTGTGAAAGGTCATGTTCCTGACTAACATAAAAAAAAGGTTTGCACCTGCTTTACTTTCTCCCTATCCCTAAGGTTATGTAATGCTGGAGAACTATCCCTTAGTTTGAGGTTCAGAGGTATGTGTCAAGTAGATTTAAAGATACAGTTTCCTCTTGTCCACTTCTCCCTCAATGATAGTTAAAGGTTTGTTCATGCAGAAAAGTTCCGTTTAGTTTATGATGTCAGCTCATACGGTTGAATACCCTACTAATATTCACAGTCTAGGTTCACATGTAAAGCAAGGCCAATTAGAGATGTCAGTTGATGCACAAGAGATTGCATTTTCAAGTGATGTGAGCCAGCTAAAACTGGAGGGAAAGTATGTGAAAGGTTCGTAATTTGGGGGGAAGGAAAGGAGTATGAGTTTTCCTTTCCTGGGATGAAATTATCAAAACAAATTGAAAATGGAAGATAATTCACCAAAATGCACAGGCGAACAGTCAAGAGGTTTTGGAATAAGGAAAACACGACTGTATCAGGGACAGGAGTAGGCCATTTGCTCCCCCGAGCCTGTTCTGCCATTCAATGAGATCATGGCTGAGCTGCAACCTATATCCATATATAGCAGCCTTTGCTCTAAATCCCCTAAATATCTTTGGTTAACGAAAGCTATTAAACTTATGTTTTATAAAGAATCAACAATGAAAAATTGACACATCAGCCAACCCTGCATCTTCCACAATTACCTCAAACATGCACTCTTTCCTCAACAAATTTCAATATCTAATTTTTGAAGGTTTGGTTTAAAAGTGATGCATCTAACTTCTCCTTGTATGCCGTAATGCTATTTGCTCCAACCGTTCCATGTGGCAGCCAGATTCAGATCCTCACCGCCCTCACACTGAATGCACTGCTGCTCCCAGCTGTAACTCATACCCAATGCTGCTGCTTCATTCTGGTATTGGCCGCTCAGCTGCAAATAGGAATGCCTGCTTTACCAGAAAACCAAAGCATACGCCAACGCTGCAACGCATAATGAGTGCAGCCACAACTGGAAGTGAAATGATCAAGGATTGAAGTGGCAGTGATTTCCTGGGCGGATCTCTTGATGCCACAAAGCAGCTGCTGTATTTACTGACTTCCCACAGGATTGAATAAATGGCCCACAGATGTGCGTTTGGTGAACGTGCTAGGCCACGCCAGCACTGCAGGTATCTGCTATGCAAGTTGGAAAAAAGACTCTCCAACTCAAGGCTGGTGAATTTACCTCTTGAATATTTAAGTTACGTTGCTGCTGCCAGTGCTAGGAAACAGCAAGTCAATAATGTTACGTCTGTGTCAAAAGGCATTTTTAACATTAATGAGTACTGCTAATGCCAGACATGTCATTTTCCCAATGTTAGTTGCTTTCCCAAATCTAAATGGCCCAACCTGTAGGAAGGCAACATCCTCACAGATCCATTAATATGTGGCTCTGTAAGCTGATGTTGGATTAAGGCAAGTTAAACACATGGAGCTCTGGCAATTGGATCTGGGTATTAACACCCCGTAGGCCTCTGGAGCCTGCTAGATGATGTCAGAAAGGAAAGGGAGGATCAACACACAGAAGCCACTCTCCAGAGACAGCAATGAGAAAAGTAAATAAAGTGCGAGTGCCTTGGGGGGTTCAAATCCCTCACACAGTTGCCCAGCTCAGCTGGTAAATCGCCTCCAGAGACTGGAGAAAGAGAGAACCAATATCATTCCAATCAGCAGGTGTGCTTACATTTTGGTCCAAACAGAGAAAATAAAATGAGAGAAAACAAATGACAGAATGCTTAGGTAGCTATAGTTGAACAAATATTTACCAATGAGGGTACACCCCCAGACTTAGTTGAGGCACCATCCCAGGTCCACGCCAACTCTCGCACCAACATGCCAAAAGTAGAAGAACAATGCTCTGGCCAGTTCATGTCACCCTCCTTCTTCATCATGCAAGGGATTTTCACAGTAACTTCATTGCAGTGTGAATGTAAGCCTACTTGTGACTAATAAATAAATACAATGGATACTCTCAGCCTCTCTCTTCAGCACCAAATCACTATTTTAGAACTGTTTTTGCCTCAGGTGATGTTCGAATTAAAAATAGAATTCTACCTTTCAGTAAGTAAGAACCCAGTTTAACTATTCCCCATCCCCCCACTCCCAGCTTTCCAAGGCTTTTCTGTCACTGAAACATTTAACTCACTTGTTCCGTCGGAGATACTGACTTACTGCCAGCATTTTCTGTTTTTGTTCCAGTGTAAAGGATGTGACACAGTCAACCAACATGGTGCTCACTTCTGAAGAAGAGTCATATTGGACTTGAAACGTTAAATCCGTTTTTCTCTCCACAGATGCTGCCAGACCTGCTGGGTTTTTCCGGCGCTTTGTGTTTATTTCAGCTCTCCAGCATCCAGGGAACCTCTGCATTCATTTTAATGCTTTGATCAATCCTGGTGAATTGGGTTGGAACAAAGAACGAAGCATTGATGGTGAGTCTATGTGAACTGCACTGATGTAAAATTTCTGGAGGCACAGAACACTTCCCAATGCCAATATCAGTGTCAGCACTGATGGATCATCCCAATGGCTTACTGTGCAAGTACACTAGCTCGTGTCAGATTCAGCTATTAAGATCATGAGAGTCCTATTGAAATACTGGTCAGACACGAACTAGCTGATCTCTTGTCAGAGGGGTAGTTGGGTGCTGTAATTGACCTCAGTCTCTTAGGCCTTTGATGGGCAGAGGATGGGGAAATTTACTGAGGGTACCTACTCCAGGTCATTATTCGGTGCTGCCTTCTGGAAAGTGTGTGTGTACAGACAATGGGGAAGGACACAATCAGGTTCAATTGTCATTTTTGCAGAGTCAGTGTATTTGACTGTACTGTCTCAACATTCAGTAAGCACAAGCACAAACAAAATAGCCTTGAAATGAATTGTATTAAAATGTTTAGTACATGTGTATCATAGAACCTTTACTTTGTTAATTATAAGCTTTGAAAATGCTTACAATGTAACGTGTAACATGCTGGAGCTTGTCATCCATTGATTCTAGAAACTGTTAGAAATGAAACAAGTTAAATGTAGCAGTGATGCAGGATCTAACAGTGACGTGCTACTCAGAATCACCAGAATTTGAACATACTGTCTTTGCTGCTATGGTTCAAAACTTTGCAAAAGGAATGTTACTAACGAAGTATCACTCAACCAGTCCCAGCTGCATGGGATCAGAGGTCCTGGAACTTCACAAGGTCACATCTAAGAGATTCGCTGATCAGCTCAATGTTTTATGTCCATTGGGAGTGCTGGTTGTGGGGTAGATTCTAAGAGGGGTCACAGACCCTGATCTGACATTCCAGAGTAACAGCTGCCTCTCTGATGTACAGCAGAAATGATCTCTTTGAGGTAGCCATCCATGGTCTAATTCTCCTATCGATTTTCTGCTATTCTCCCCCAGTCAACACAGATGTCTTCAGCTGGAGATGGTTCAAGTGCTACTGGTCAGCTACCATTGGTGGGAAGGTACGGCAACAGTCACTGGATCCGCAACTCTATTAGTTCACCAGATATACTACCCTCCCAAATCTTCTGTTAATCATCCTACACAGCCCTTTATAGAGCTATGATTATGTGCATAGCAAGGTCTGGATTGGCAGGCAGCAGGAGACTTGGGTCCCAGCAGAGTTTCACCAATTCTCTGAGCAACAGAATTCAAATAGAACATTTACATATAAAACCTCCCCAAATGATTCACCCAGATGTAAGAAAAAAGAATAGCAAACCCAAACAAAAATCAAATGTTTTAGGTTAAAGAGGTGACATTTAAGAAGAATTCTAAAAGTGGAGAAGGGTGACTGTTCAGGCAGGGAATTCCAAAGCATGAAGGCCAAGGTGACTGATTGGGTAAAGAGGAAGGAGCATGCATGAAAAGCCAGGAATTGAGAGTTCAGGAAGAGTGGGAATAGAAGCTCGGAGGAGGTTACGAGGAGTAAGTCCAGGGAGCAAATTAACCCAACAATTGAGAATCTTAAATTGGAGGTGTTGGAAGAACAGCAGCAAATGCAGGTCCAGCAAAGATAAAGACAATTGGCAGGGTAGTATGTGGGCAGCAGAGGTTTCATATAAGATGAAATGTATACAGTGTATAAGCTAGGTGAGCCAGGAATTGGAATTGTCAGGCCTGTAGTAACACCCATTCCCTTATCACCTCCATACTCGTTAAACAACGTTGGCTCCCAGTCAAGAAATGCCTTGATTTTAAACTTCTTATCCTTGTTTCAAAGCTCTCCATAACCTTGCTGCTGCCTGCCTCTGTAATCTCATCCAATCCCACTACCCTCCAAGATAGCTGCACCCCTCTAATTCTAGCTTCATGTGCATCGCAAATTATAATTGTTCCATCATTGGTGGCTGTGGGTGCCTTCAGTTGCCTAGGGCCCAAGCTCCAGAATTCCCTCTTTTAACCTCTCCACCTCTTTTCTTCTTTAAGACATTCCTTAAAACATACGACTTCGACCAAGCTTTTGGCTATCTGACCCAATATATCTCTGTTTGTAACTCAGTGTCATACTTTGTTTTATAATGCTCCTGTGAAGCACCTTGGGAAATTTCATTACATGAAAGATGCTGTAGAAATACAAGTTGTTGCTGTCTGGTAGTGACAAAGGCACAGATAAGGATTTTACCAGCAGGTAGACAGAGACAGGCAATGATACAGAGATTAAACCAAGCAGTCTTTGTGATAGAAATTATGTGCAGTCAGAATCTCAGTATTAGGTCAAATGGAACATTGAGGTTGCAAACCTCAGCCTGAGACAGAGGCTGAGCAGAGTGATCTAATCAGTGGCAATGATGTAGAGTTTGTAGTGGAGGTCAAAGTGCCTCAATCTCCCCAATGCTTATGGCTAGAGGAAATTTTGGCTCATCCAGACTGACAAAGAAAAAATATTTGAAGTTAGGTCATGCCTTTCTCAACCACAGGATATCCCAAATCAGTTTAGAGCAATGAAGCATATTTCAGAAGATATTCACTGTTGGAGGAAATGTGGCAGCCAATTTGCGCAAAGCAAGATCCCTCAAACAGGAATGTGACAATGTCCAAATAATCTTTTTTTCTAAATAAAAACAGAAAATGCTGGAAAATCTCAGCATCTGTGGAGAGAGAATAGAGCCAACGTTTAAAGTCAGGATGACCCTTTGTCAGATGCTTCATCACATTTTTTTAATGTTGATTGAGGATAAATAATGTCAATATCTTACTAATTATACTGTCAAGGTCCAATGGCAATCACTTTGTTAAAGGGCAATTACATTGTAAAGGTTTAATGGCTATGATATTGTATTGTATTGTTAATGGCTATGATATTGTGTTGTATTGTTAATCAAGTGATGGGTATTGGTACACCTGTAAATGGGAGCAGTCAATTGGTACAAATGGGAACACCGGAGTCATACTTTAATTTTTGTAAGTTACCTTTGCGATTGTGTTCTTTACACATGTTGCCCCTTTAGGGGGTTATCCACTTCAATTACTTTATTTGAATTTCAATTTAATTTAATGTTCAATTACTTATGGTTAATTTGTTCCCCTTTTTTGTTATATTTAAAAGAAAATAAATGGGGACAGCTGGAACACTGAGGTGTGGAGGAACTGGGAGAGTCTGTGGCCGGAGTTTTACCGCCGATTCCGGGACGGGCGAGGCTCATAGAATGGAATTCTCCGTTGGCCTCGGGCGGGATTTTACAAGCCTCGCCCGAGCGAGGTCGTAAAATCCCAGCCTGTGACTTTGCTGTCTTGGGAATAAACCTGTTTATGGTACGGGCTAGCTTTGTACTCATTCTTCCTCATCATAAAATTATTGGAATTAATATGGGATATTGAGAGTAACCCCCTGCTCTTCTTTGCCTATGGACCTTGGTTTAACGCTTCATCTGAAAGATGGCACCTCCCGCAATATCGTGTTAGAAAAATCAGCCTCAACTTTTGTGCTCGGATCCTGGAGTGGGACTTCAACCCGGAATCTTCAACCTAGGAAATTAGAAGTATAAGAAGGCATTTCAACCAAGTTGTTATCACAGAAGAGGTTTTGGAAATGGATGATATAGTCAATGATCTCAACGGCTCTGGAGGTGAACCAGGAGAGAAAATCCATCACAGTTATTTGCTATTTTGGTTGGAGCTATTATCATGCTGATTAATGAGATTTCAACACAGAGCTGCAAGAGAGGTGAATATGGATGTAGGAGGCAATAATAGCTTGAAAGAATTTGAAGATTAAAGAAAGATAGATTGGAGATGGGACATTTGTTTGAAAGGACAGAGGTTAAGAATAATACTTCTTTGAGGAGTCGATGATAATAGTGCCTTAAAAAGAGTGAGTGGGTGTGACTAAGAAGGGTACCATTTACAATGTCAGCTAGCTTTTAAGACAGGTAGGAAGGTTGGGTGATCAGCTGTTTTTTTTGTTTCAGATTTTCCAGATTTAATTATTTGCCTTTGTTCAAACCCCCTGATGGGAAAACTGCAAAAACCATATACAGAAGTAGAAAGAATGGAATGTCAAATTATTTTCAACACATGAATGCACTTTATACCTTTGGAAACTCTTTAAACAATGTCAAAAAAAGGTCAGACAGTGCCATTTCAAATTGAGACATACAAGACAAGCAGTTTTGTGTATTTCTCACCTTCAGTGTACACAGACAGTGTAAAAAGACATTATAAAATTACTTTTCTATCCCACTAAGACCCATTTTCAAAACATGTACCTCACACAGTGGTGGCATGGTGGCACAGTGGTTAGCACGACTGCCTCACAGCGCCAGGGACCCGGGTTCGATTCCCAGCTTGGGTCACTGTCTGTGCAGAGTCTGCACATTCTCCTCATGTCTGTGTGGGTTTCCTCTGGGCACTCCCACAGTCCGAAAGACGTGCATTAGCCCTGCTAAATTCTCCCTAAGTGTACCGGAACAGATGGCGGAGTGTGGCGACAAGGGGATTTTCACAGTAACTTCATTGCAGTGTTAATGTAAACCTACTTGTGGCATTAATAAATAAATAACAACTAGCTACAGTTGGATACTAAACCTTCTTGAATTCACCAAGCCACCATTTGGGACGACTAGGTTAAAAAGGTGTTTCCCTTGTTAGCAAGCTGAGCAAATGTGGTTAAGTTTATTTAACAGAGTGCAGCTGACTACATGAAGCATGCATCCAGTTTAACCATGAACACTGAGTTTAGTACATAAATACTGCTTTAAAAATATTACAACACTATCATGCTACAAATTCCACTAAAAGACATAATTCTTATGATTTTCAACAGAATGAAGTCTCGGGACTATCACAGAATGCCTTGCTACTGCTGCTGGCCCTGTCCCAATGACAGAAAACAAAATGTTGCTTTAAGTTACAGTCACATCCAAAACATAGCAGACTTAAATGAAGCTCATTTGTGGCCACAGATCGTCAGATGTCTGCATGTTCTCTAATGACAAAATGTCAATGTAACCTAATTCACCATTAGTGCCAGTGTTCTCCTGGGGTTCGCCATTGTTAGAAAAAAGTCTGTGTAGCACACAATGTATTTCCAAAGTGCAAAGAACAACATGAGATGGACATAGAGGTTCTGTTGCTAAAATCCTCAGCAGCAATGAGCGCACACTTATTAGGTATATCAGTACCATTAAGGAGGAGGTAGTGTGGCACAGTGGGCAGCGTCCCTGCCTCTGAACCAGAAGCTCCAGGTGCAAGTCTCAGCTCAGAGCTTGATGTCCAAGGAAGGTGCATTCATAATGTAGCCAAAAAGGTTGAGTATCAAGTCGCAAAGCAACACATGCCAATGGCAAACAGTAAGAGTAAGAGAAATTCTAGGTCATCCATGTGAAGGAAAGAAAATTAGAGCCTCTACCATCACTATTTATATGTCCAGACTACAACATGCATGTAAAGTGTATGTTGCCAAAGCAACTTGGACTCCTTGGGGACAGAGTGGCTCAGTTGGCTGGTGTGGATCAGATTGGTGACATCAGCAAGGGGTTCGATCTCTATTCCAGCTGGGGTGGATTTGAGACCTGCTTCCTTTCTCTGCCAAAAATGAAGATCATGGTGCTGTGGGACGGACCTGCCTTTGGGCAGAGAACTGAAGAAGTACCATTAAAAACACACAGCCAACACGTTACTTGGGCGACACTCTTCATGTGTCACCTGAAACCTCTCTAATCACTAACTAGTGATAGCCCTGTGATCATCAGTACTGCACCCTAATGCCATAAAGTTCAAAATGCTCTCTTTAAACACAGCTAAGTGTAGGAAGAGGAAACTGATAATGTTTCTACTGAGTATTCCTCATAGTTCAAGTGGATACAGTATGAATATTTCACATAGGAACCATTGCACTTCACTGGTAGTACTGCAGCTGTAAATCAGCTTTCAACAAAGGTGCCCAAATCGCTCATGTACTTCCCTCTCTTATCCAATAAATGTAGAGTTAACAAATTCCATTATGGATCAGTTCCATGTTTTTTTTTAACCCTTTCTCTCTCTCCCTGATATATAGTAGAACCTCCCTCTATACTTTCCAAAATGAAGCACCGCATCGTTAAGCGATGCACTCTCCAGAATTCAAATCATTCCAGAGTATATAAAACTGCACTGAGCATAAAAGAATCTCACCACAATTGACCCTAACACAGAATTATTACCATCCTGGGTAAAGTATAGAAACAGACATTTCCTACATTGGACATGGGCCAACAATGTGTCCCTTTAGCAAACACCATGATAGTCTCTTTCTGCAACAACCATGCAATAATCACAGTAATTGGCTTCCTTTTTTCAAGTAGCTAATCAGTCCACACACTCAAATGAATACTTAAGCTAAGACCTTTTGTTTCCTCTATATATATGTCTACATGCGAGTACATCTGTGTACATGAGAGTGAGTGTGTGTTAATGTATGACCATGTGGCTAGTTGTGTAGGAAACACGTATATGTGGAAAAGGAGGGTGGCAATATAGAGACCATCCTTCAGGCAACATTACAATTTAAGTTGTTAGTGTCCTCCAGGGTTGCAAAACAACTCATTTCAGGGCTCTGTCAAAACCAGCTAATTCCTGAAAATCTTACATTGCTTTATTTTAGGAACTCTTGAATAAAACAACATCTGTCAGCTTACACAATTCTTGCCATGTGTGGAAGGGACATCTTCTTCATATAAATCTTATAATCCTTCACTCCAGGCCTCCCACCAAGGCTCAGTCCATCCAACAATAACAATGCACATTTTTATCAAGACATAGCAGAGCACTTTACAGATTATACGGATGCTAGAGAAAAGAGATATTGGGAAAAAATTGAAATCGGGAAAAAGCATAGTTGAAGAAAGAAGTCTTGAGAAGGGACATAGATATGTTGAGGCAGGGGCTTGCAGTAGGTGGGAACAAGATGGGGCACACGGTATAGAGAAGAAATAAGTACTGAAAGAGCAGGGAGGTGTCAAGGGACAAGGGTATAAAGAAATCTGTAGGGGAGGACAAAAATCTCAAATCAATCCTTGAGCCTTGAGACATTTCATCTGGATTGTAGAGGGACAGGCATGATGAGGATACAGGAGGTGACTGCATGGACTGTGACTTTCGAGATTACTTGAATATGATTAGTAGAAGCTGGGGGTCTGGGAACAAAAATCTGGAAGAAGTCAGCTGCCAGTTAATAAAAGCACGGATTAAAATTTCAGTGGCAGAGGTGGGGGAGGGTAGGAGCAGAAATTAGAAATGTGACAGAGGAGAACAAAGAAAAAAGAACAAAGAACAATACAGCACAGGTACAGGCCCTTCGGCCCTCCAAGCCCGTGCCACTCCCTGGTCCAAACTAGACCATTCTTTTGTATCCCTCCATTCCCACTCCGTTCATATGGCTAGCTAGATAAGTCTTAAACGTTCCCAGTGTGTCCGCCTCCACCACCTTGCCTGGCAGCGCATTCCAGGCCCCCACCACCCTCTGTGTAAAATATGTCCTTCTGATATCTGTGTTAAACCTCCCCCCTTCACCTTGAACCTATGACCCCTCGTGAACGTCACCACCGACTTGGGGAAAAGCTTCCCACCGTTCACCCTATCTATGCCTTTCATAATTTTATACACCTCTATTAAGTCTCCCCTCATCCTCCGTCTTTCCAGGGAGAACAACCCCAGAACAAAAGCAGCCTTGGTGACAGACTGGTTATGTGGAACAAGCAATACACCAAAGATTTCACACCTCTGGACTATACAGGACATGGCAGCTGTGTAGAGGATTGAAGATCTCATGTTCATCAATGTTTGCAGGGGCTGAAGAAGATGGCTTCTGTTTTGCTAAAACAAGCTGCTTGAAATTTTGGCTCATTCACATCATGTTGCCTAGGTAGTTGGAAACAGTTTGGCAACAGCTATGGAATCAGTTAAGGTGGCAAAGCCAAGTGACATGAAAACACATGTGAAAGCAATATGCTTTAAAAGATCAATTTCTCATTCTGGGTTGCTGGGCCATTTAAACCAGGGGGTTCAAGGTTCCATCCTTGACTCTGTTGAATGGATTGGTCTCAGCCAGAGCAGCAGTTGGTACACTGCAATTGATTTCAGCATACTTCATCTTGTGAATGGGGAATAATAATCAGACAGAACTTCCTCTCCTTATCACTATGCAGTGATCCCTGCTAGACAATGTGAGTATAACTATTGGCTCAAGTCTCAGCTTTGATACTTTCCATGGTCAAGTATCCTGCAGACACCATCTAGGATCACACTTGAAGAACAGTTACTCAGGCCAGATACTGGAAAGCCTCCAGAACAAATGAAACCTGAGCCATAGCATGAGTTAGAAGGCAGTGAAACCAATAAGTACAGAAAGTGTTGGAAAAAAATCAACAGGTCTGGCAGCATCAGTGGAGAGAGAAACATTTCAAGTCCAGTAAGACTCTTCTTCGGAACCCGAATAGAACAAAACTGGACTTTTATCATCTTAAAAGTTCCTCATTATCACTGGGAAAATACACTGCAAGTTGCATTGTATATCACTTGGAGCCCTTATATAACAATGCACCACCTGGTTTGTGGTGTGGCATCCAGGTTGACAGGGACAGAAAAGGTTACATCATGTTGTTACTTATCAGCTTGCTGGTGTAAACAACATTGCCAAGAGCCGCAAGATTGAAGACATGCAGATAGGAATATTGTCAGGACAAAAAGGGACTGTGCCTGCAGGGGGAGGGCTACACAATCTGTTGGAGCAGGTAGTAAGTTCTGTAACCCAATACCTTTAATATTCAAAATAAACTCATAAAACACAAGAAAGATTGCATCTAGTATGTTAAGCAGAGCATAAACAATTTTTTTCTACTGAATTTAATACTTAACAGAACAGAATTGAATTCTAGTGACATGATCTCATTTGAATTCCTGTGATTACAAAGGTTTCTCTATCGATGTCACAGGACAGAGATGGAATGATTCCAAAGTCATGAGGATCTCTAATGTGATCTGAGGCTTCCAGTGTTACCAAGACAACATGTATCATAGGCTTGACTTTATCCCTGATGCACTTGTGCACATTCGGTGTCCGACTTTGTCCCAGCAGTTCTGAGAGATCTGGGCAGCCATTTTCCAGCCCCGTCGCGCCCAGCGCAGAACGCATTAGAGCAGAGCGGGGCCGGAGAATTGTGGGTAAGTGGTTTGCCGGCACCAACCTTCATTCTCTGCACCAGCGCCAAACCTCGGTATCTTCCCACCTGCCGCTCCTGGCTCGTTACCGGCCAGATGAACATTTAAATGAGCATTTAAATATGCAGAGTCCATTCAAGGCCAGATCTTCCCAGTTCCCAGGATTTTCCGACCCTCAGGCCAGCAAGAATCTGGTGAGAATCACTACTGGTCACCACAAATGGAGACCAGGTGTGATCGTCACACGGGGGGTGGGGTGGTCAGAGTCCACTGATATCCCCGGTGGTCAGGGACATCGCTAGCCAAAACCCACCTGGCAGTGCTGACTGACACCCTGGCATGAGAGGGTCATGAACGGGGGAGGGGGGGGTGCATGAATGGGGGTGCCATGAAGGGGGACCCATTGGGAGGGTCCCAATCCCAATGCCACTGGCCAGAAATCGGGATTCCCACCGGACGTGGGGACTTTTGGGATTTACCCGACCCACCCGCCAGCCCCAATTGGGTTCCCGCTTGGAGCGGGCAGTAATCCAATAATTGTGCAAACCTGCTCATTTGAATGTCATTAGCAGATTTGACAGGCCATGTATCAGCCTCCCGCCATTCACCTGGCCTGTCAGCGGGAACAGTGCCAAGTGGGCTTTACATGTGCTACCCACAAGCAGGGACATGACATGCTGGACTTCGAGGGTCCAGGGGAGCGCCAACTATCCTGCAGAAAAGAGGAGCATCCTTCCCCCCCCCCACCACCCAAATCGCAGGTGGTCCCACCCCTCCCACACACACACACACCCTCACACACCATGCAGACATGAGGATGACCCGACCAAAACCCCTTACCCCCTCCCCCCTCAGACCCCCCCCCCAACTCAGCTTCCCTTCAGGCCATGTTGCCTTGGCAGTGCCAACAATGAGGCATCTGAGGAGGAGGGGAGCTGTGTGGGGATTCTGATGGAGGAGGGGGTTGAATGAATTGTCTGAGGGATAAGGGGCCTGAGTGGGGGCTCCTGGGGGAAGGGGGTCTGAGTGGAAGGATGGGCGAGTGGGTCACCCTCATGCCTGCATGGTGCCGGGGGCGGGGGGGGAATGTTACCCGTTATTTGTGGGTGGGGGGAGGATTACCCTCTTTGGTGAGGGGTTGGTGGTGCTCCTCTGGTCAGTGTGTAGTGGACGGGGCACCAGTTCATGTTTTAAGTGGAGGGGTGTCTGTCTCCAAGCACAGAGATCGGGTCGCCATTTAAAAATAGGGACTTGGTCTTGGAAAAGTGGGGCTGGCCAGATGCGAGTTAGCATCTTTCAGGTGGGTGGATCCCACGTTGCCAACGTCACCCTTGCTTTACTGCCAGTGTGGGCACTTCGCCTCAAAACGGGAGAATCGGGCCCTTAGTAATTTTTTGGGAAAATTCCGCCCCTGGTCTCTCACTACTGCAAAGTCACTTTAAGCAAGAGTGGCCGAGCCAGGGGAAGGCAGCCAACTAAAAGAACAAAGAACAAAGAAAATTACAGCACAGGAACAGGCCCTACTGCCCTCCAAACCTGCACCGACCATGCTGCCTGACTTAACTAAAACCCCCTAAAAGAACAAAAAAAATTACAGCACAGAAACAGGCCCTGTGGTATAAGAACAAATTTGAACAGCCGCCTTTGCATTAGGAATGAGGCAGGTGTAGAATTAATCAGAGAAGTGAGAAACAATACATGGAGTGTCATCAAGGTAGGCAGCATGGCCATGATTTATCAGCTTTTATCCCCCTTATCCTTCCTCTCTTGAAGGTGCCAATCCCCCTGGATACGGTTCCACAGATATCAATCACTTCCAGATCTTTCACCCAAGTGTCTGTTCTTCATTTCCAAGTCCAAATGGGGTCCGTGTGACAGGGCAAGGAAGAGATCAGCCAGGCTTTCAGGCCCTGACTGCTGACTTGTACTGGAAAGTGAGTAGGACTGGATGTTAAATCAGGCTGGATAATGATGGTTTCTAAGTTGAAATATCCTCCTCACCCTCACAATCCAGACTTGTACCTGAATAATAGCTAGTGCCTTGCCAGGTTTTCAAGAATACCTGAAATAAGAAAAATCGAAAATTAAGCAAGAGTCAGCACCTTGAGGAAAGGAGAGATGATTTGAAGTGACTGTGTGTGGGGTTGGTGGAGGAGGTGATAAATGGTTTCTTCCTTCAGTCGAAGTTGAAGCGAATGCTCCCTGCTGTTCTTTCCTCACCTGGTGCAATACTTAAAGCAAATGTTTCCAGGGAAGATAAAGGAACGATTGTTCTACCTGGGTGCAATTTTCTTTCATAATAAAGCACAATGAACAGAGCCTCTCTAATAAAGGCTCAACTTCAAATGTTTAGCAGATCAAAGGAAGATGAGCACTTATTTGGCAACAAAATCTGAGCTCAGTAACTCACACCTGAGAGTTTTCCATGTTTTCTTAACTACCCTAGCGCTGGGGCACGGAGGTGAATTGTTGCATGCCAAGTGCTGCTCAAAATCAGTTAACAGCACAAACCTGTGATAGCCCTTTCAGCTTTATCAGCTGCGTCTATGGCCATTCTTGCACCATCCCTTCTCTACCAACAACCCGCTAGCAACACCCCTACTTCCTCATAGTTTTGCAAACAAAGACAAATTGTTCTGCAGCCAAATCTTGAAGCTTGCTGTAACTAACCAGCTATAACTCATCATTGCCACAGCTATGGTAACTTTTTTGTTTTAGGCCATTTTGGGGGCCTTTGTTAAACCCCCATGAACCCATCCCCATTCCCTGTTTGTGGAAGGTTTAATTGAAGAAACATGTTACTGGGCGTAGTTCATATAATAAGCAAAGAAACATCAAAGGGCTGCTGGCAGACTGCCTCAGAGCTGACGCAAATCACTAAGAAATTTAAATTGTGGATTTTATCTCTACGTGTGGGTGCTTAAGGACCAGGGGCAGTTGGGAAAGAGAAAGATAAATAATTCTGTGGGCTACACTAAAAAAAAGTTGATTCCTGCATTAGCACAGCAGAGAGGAACCATTGCTTGGAATGTTTACGACTGCACTCAAAATCAGCATCCGATCTCTCCCAGATGGGATCACTATCTTCCTACCAACACCAGTCCACTTCTGATAAGGAGTTTTGTTGATCAAAAAATGCTCCAGAGGAACTGATAACGAATCAACAGAATTCCACCTTTTAACTAATGACCATCGTGTCAAACTGTAACTGTTGCAGTAATCGCGATCAAAACTTTATTTACACCAACTGATACGCCCGTAGCTCTGCCTCTAATCACTAAACCATTGAAGCTCAAAAACATTGACTTCTTTTATCGAGGGTACAATTTGTATTCCTCCTCCAGTGCATCAGGGCCTCACCACCCAAAGCTGCATTGTTCGTGGGATGTGGTGTTCCTGGCTAGACCAATATTTGTTATCCATCCCAAATTGCCCCTGAGAAAGTGTTGGTGAGCTACCTTGTGAACTGTTGCAGTCCATCTGGTGTAGGCCCACCATAGTACTGTTAGGAAAGGAGTTCCTGGACTTTGACCCAGCAACAGTGAAAAAACAGTGATATATTTCCAAGTCAGGATGTTGTATGACTTCTGAGGTGCTGGCGTTCCCATGTATCTGTTGCCCTTAACCTTCTAGTGGTAAAGGTTGGGACTTGGAAGGTGCTGTTGAAGGAGGCTTGGAAAGGTTATGCAATGCATCATTTAGATGGTACACACTGCTGCCACTCTATGCTGGTGGAGGAAGGGGTGAAGGTTTAAGGTGATATGGCAGCAATCAAGTGAGTTGCTTTGTGGTGTTGGGTTTGTTATGTTGGAGCTGCACTCATCTAGACAAGTGGAGAGTCTTCCATCAAACTCTTGCCTTGCTGGTCATGTCTAGATATTTATAACCACCATCCCCATTGCTCTCAAGACTGGCCTTGGGAAAGTCTCTTGTCTCTTCTAGGACAAAGAAGGGAATCCTGCCAGACAAAGCCATGCAACCGATATTGGACTTTAACTCTCTGGACTCCATTTGATTGGAGTATTTGCTCCTGCACTTGACTTTTACTGGACCATTCTGTCCCGCACAAGCCTGTCTGAAGTCATCTCATTGGCTGATTTGTCCATCTCATTGCTCATTGGCCAGTTCCATGTTTGCTCACCTCAAGACACAGAGATTGCAATATGAATCATCTTTGCCATCATTCTGAGAACAAGTAAGCTCGGATTTCAATTCAGCAAGAGCAGTTAAATCTCTGGTGAATTGCAACCCCCAAGATGTTAATACTGGGATTTCAGTGACGGTTTCAGGAGATGGTTAGATTCTCTCTTGTTGGCGATGATTATTGCACAGTACTTGTGCAACACAAATCTTACTTGTCACTTATCCCTCCTAGCCTGAATTTTATCAAGGTCTCATTGCATGTGAGCATGGACAGCTAAAGTATCTGGGCAGTCACGAATGGTGTTGAACATTGTGCAGTTATCAGCGAACATTGCCACTTCTGACCTTATTTTGGAGGGAAGGTGATTATTGAAATAGTTGAATATGGTTGGGCCTAGGAAGCTTCCCGAAGGAACTCCTGCACCAGTGACCTGGGTGGAGTTAATTGGCCTTCAAAAAGCAACTTTCTTTGTGTTAGGTATGACTCCAACCAGTGAAGAGTTTTCCACTCAGATTCCCACTGACATCAATTTTGCTTGGACTCCTTGATCCCACATCTGGTTAAATGCTGCCTTGATGTCAAGGGCAGTCACTCTCATCTCTTGAGTTCAGCTCCTTTGTCCATGTTGGACTAAGGCTATAAAGAGAACTGGAGCCAAGTGCCCCAGTGGAACCCATCCTGAGCATTAGTGAGCAGTTCACTGGTAAGTACAGCTTGATAGCATTGTCAATGTCACATTCCATCATATTGACGATGATCGAGAGTCAATTTATGGAGTGGTAATTGGCCGAATTGGATTTCACATGCTTTCTTATGGACAGGATATATCTGGGCAATTTTCCACATTGTCAGGTGGATGCCAAGTTGAAGCTGTACAGGAACAGCCTAGCTAGCAGGGTGGCTAATTTTGGAGCACATGTTCAGTGCTGCAGCCGAGATGTTGTCAGGGCCTTTGCGGTATCCACACTAACCATGATTACTAGAAGTGAGATTATATAAATCTGCCCAGATGGCATCAGGGCAAGTGCCATTTTACACTAGCTAGATTGTACTCTCCCAATGACTTCAATGGAGTGTAAAATCGATAGGTGTGAAACAGGTGACTGACCAGATCCTGTCAGCCCTCCTATCCCTCTACTCCTTGATGAATGTGGAATATTCAGCTACACTTTGCAGCCAAATCTGTTCATGTAATAAGTGGGGCAACATTTCCCAATCGAGCCTTTTAGGCAACATGCTGAGTATTGCTCAGCAGCAAAAGATCAGTGAAATGTGAAATGCTAGAATGTAAAGTTTAGCATCAGCAGAGATCCAAATTTCAGTCGGTCTATAATTCTTCTGAGAAGTTAAATCTGTACGCTGCTGTGTTTGATTTTATTAAATTAGGAGAAAAATAATTTTGTTTAGTCCAGAGTCTGTGATTTACAATGTCTGGCCGATAGAGATCATTCCAAATGCGTCAATGATGACCCCGTGCCCAGCAAGCAGTCTAACTGCTTGTGCTCCAGGTTTCTGAGGTTGAGGAGGTGTTGGTGTCACCCTATCACATATAGGAGGCTGAAGAGTTGTAGAAATACAGATTTCAGAAGGTAGGCACCTTGCTGAGAGTGCGAGTTCATTGAATGGAAATCATAGAATCCCTACAGTGCAGAAGGAGGCCATTTGGCCCATCCAGCCTGCACCGACAACAATCCCACCCGGGCCCTATCCCCTTAGCCCCACGCATTTACCCTGCTAGTCCCCCTGACACTAAGGGGCAACTTAGCATGACCAATCCACCTAACCTCCAAATCTTTGGACTATGGGAGGAAAGCCGATCACCCGATTAGTGGATAATAAAAAGATCATTTGTACAAGGCATTATTGACACCACAGTTAGTGCATGATGTTAAATTTAGTTTCTCCATTATAAAAAAATTACATCAAAAAACGTATAGCAAAGAGTAACCAGGATGACAGTACTGAGATGTAGTAGTAGTGATAAGCAGACTCAAGATACTAAGCGCATTTACATGGAAGGAAATGTTCCAAAAATCATGAAGAGTTTGGATAAATGAAAAATCAGGAAAGTCTATTTTTTTGGTTTCAGTGCTAATGATTAGGGGTCATAAATTAAAAATGGCTGCAAATAGAATGAACTGAAATGTCTTCACTGGGGTTGTTTGAGCATAAAATATTTTGCCACATTAAGTTGCTGAGGCAAAAAAAGTGACAGTTTAAGAGGAAGTAAATAAATATTTGAAGCACGGGAACTGGAGCATTCCTTTAGTGCTGCATTGAAATGTCTGCCTCGAGTATATGCTCAAGTTACTGAAGTGGGGCTTGAACCTACAAAGCTCTGGCTTAGAGAAAAGATGTCAAACTGTGTCAGGGTGAAATAGGAATAGGGAGAAAAGCATGCCTTCATAAAATCGGAGCACGTCTACATAAACCAGGAGCAAAAGGAAAGAGATGTAGGTGAGTGTTTTTGTCACAGTGACAAATGAAAAATGATTCAAAAACTAGATTGAGCCACAAGGATTGGAAGTTCATATCTACAATAGAAATTTCTTGGCAAGAAATCAAGGACAATTTGCAATTTTTACTACAATCAACCACTGTAAAAGTGATAGAATTATGGCTATACATCTAGCACAATTTATAGGAAACCACACACTCCTCTTCTTTCAATGAGACTGTACATTGGAAGCTTAAATTTTACCCTTTTTAAGCTCTTTTTTGAGGCTCTCTGTCTGTTTTTACAAATTTCTTGGCTGACGTGTTCTATGTTCCAAACCTTGTCCTGGCTTCGCTTCTATTGATTCGGCAGAAAGAATCTCTCACCCCAAACCTCCCTCACCAATTGCATTCACTTCCCACCTCACCCATTGGATCTCTTTGCACTCACTTATGGCTCATTCGTTATTGTTTGCATTGTGCTGTCACCCTGTTGCTGTGCAGGTCACCCAAGCTCAATAACAAAAACGCAAATGGTTCAAACTTTATTGAATCTATGTAACCTCTAATCAATCATTCAGACAGGACATAACCACATTACACTGCAGTATGACACCATGAGAGAGTGAGTTGCTCTTGCAGACAGACAGAGTGCCCAGCAGTACATGATCCATGCAACCCCCACCCTCTTTCCAGGAGTGTGCATTCCACTTGGATCACGGAATGGCCTCCATTGAAAGTGGTTGAGCAATGCGGATAGGTGCTTCAGAGAGTATTTTATTTATAACAAAGGCCATAAATTAGAGCACTAGCAATAGCTGGAACAACTACACAAATGACCGAACATAAGAGCATAAGAAATATGAAAAGGTCACTCAACTCATTAAGCCTAATGCTTGGTTATCTCAATCATATGTAATCCCATATATTGAATCATCAATCCTCCAGGATGGCCATGGAGTCCCCAGGAATTAAAGGTTAATCCCCTGGACTCTGCTATGAATGCAGGAGAAAATTCCGAGGGAAATTAAAAAATAATTGTGTTTTCTTTAAATAAAAAAGTAAAGCACTAGAAATACTCGGGAGGTCTGGCAGCATCTGTGGAGGCAGAAACGGAGTTACTGTTTCGAGTCAAATATGACTTCTTCAGACCTGCTGAGTTATTTCCGGCACTTTCTGAGTTATTTCAGATTTACAGCATTTGCAGAGTATTGCTTATGTGCTAGTTTTTTAAAAATTTTAAACACAACTGTCAGTTATAAAAAATGTTGAAGACTGAGAAAAAAAAGTTTTTTCAAATGGAGCAGTTGGAGGTCATGTGATCAAACGTCCAAGAAATTAGAACCAGAATTAGAGACCCTTCCCCCCACATCATCAAAGGTCTCTAGAAATTCTTGACTCCCATGTGAGCTAAACAGATGTCCTAAATCTCAATTTCCTTTGTCTAGAGTTAATGCGCATGACTTTTATATTTCTTGCCAAGGGCAGTATTAATGTTAATTGTGAGAGGTCCGGACAGGTCAGAAATGCAAGAACTGCATATTGATCTGAACAGGTTGGCTTTGAGATCAACCAGCAGAACAAAATAGTGGCCACTGGGAGTCCAGAGAGGCAGTTTGAAAGCAAAAAGCAAAACACCCAACAAGGAGCAGAAATGTGTGCTTCCGATCATTTATGGTATAATAATACCCCAAGGTCTGTATGATGCTGTTCCCAAATGGCACGACGTGTTGCAAAAAGAGGTTAATTGACCTCAACTCTATGGTGTCAGAATGGAATAGAAATAAGATAGGAAATTCTTTCAAATATCAACTAGAATAGAAATGAAGGACTGAGAATGGGTCCCACAAAGATGACAAAATGAGGAAAGGTTACGCAAGGGTTTAAGGATATTTCTAAAACAGAATGGCAAACAACAAAAATAGGAGATACCAACTTGTACTGTTAAACAAAAGATAGCAACAGACAGCAGCTAAAAGGAAAAGGAATGTAGAAAACCATTTGAAGGTTTTGGTGTACATTTTCCAACTTGAATCCAAAGAGTATAATAGTACATTTAACTGCACGAAAACTCATTTCACATGAAACAGTGTTGAAAAGTCCTGACACCGGGAGTCATGAATTATAATTATTAATCATCTGAAACTGGTGTATAGGTGCCGGACTCTCTCCAATCTTGTCGCTTCCACAGGATATGGCAGCAAATGTAATTATTTTGCTTGTTAATGTCATCCTTAATAGGGTCGAAGAAGCCTGTCACTTCTATCTCCTACATTAACGTATTCTAGAAAACTCTACTTTGACTCCCATCCAATCCTTACACTAACCACATCAATCCTTTCAGAGACAATTGCGAGAATTTTTATTATTTTATGAAAACACACTGCCCAGCGTCTTTCACACAAACCACCCTAACTCCTTCATGCTACAAGGGGCCTGCGCATCCACACTCAAATTAACACACAAACACAAACAACTCACCTAGCTCTCCAACATCGTCTGAAATTCCAGCAGGGCAGGAGTTATACACAAAGTAAATTAATCCCTGTTGTATTGACGGGGAATCTGCATTTTTATACTTCTACAATTCAGCTCATGTAATCCACCCTCATCCATTCACAATGTGGTCTCTGGATCAGCAATAATTACAAGGGATTTGGCTCCAAACCACATAGAGGCCTTTTCATCTATTGGCCACAATTAGAGAATCTTCATTTTCAGAGAAGACATTAGAACTGCAAGGGGTCCTATTGGGAAGCAGCCATGAAAATAACAGATAGTTTAACTTCTAATCTTTCACATTTGGCACAGTGTTGCATCACAGGTAATGCATTGGAATTTTCTTCTTCCCCTCAATTCTTTCCCCCCACCTCCATCTTTTCCCGAAACATACATGGAGCCTGAAGGATGTGATGTAGTGGGAGGGCTGTGTAGAATTTAATGCTGGTTCTTTCCACTCACTGCCCTGAGGCCCTTGATTTCGCAATCAATTCTGGACATATCCCAGGTGGATTTCCACTCAGAACAGAAAGCAGACATCAAATGGAAGAATTACCACATACAATTCCTTAATGACCAGGAAACCCTTGCAAGTACACACACATGCACTACAGATACACATGCACACATACACACTCATTTACTAATATAACTTCATTGGAACATCTACATTAAAACGAGTTGATGCATCATTGTGTGGTCTTTGCTAGTCTTGCCGCAGTGTGTTTGACCAGGCCTCCCTCCATTAGCTGCAGCTCTATAGTGTAAAACACCTTCAGTTGTTCCATGATACCAAAAGCATTACTGGATACATTTTTTTTAATTCTCTGATTCAACTGTTTGTGGTTATTGAGCCTTAAAAGAATTAATGAGCGTAGACACAACTGCTGTTGTTTTTCTGGACCACAATAAAGTTACTATTCACTGCAGCTTATCATTTTATGATAGAATTTTGTATATCTTTCTCAGTTCCATTATTTCACTAGTTCTTGATCAACAAGTTTATAAATTTAAAAAGATATTCAATATTCAATGAGTTTAATATTAACCAAAGGGACCAGATGGAATACATCCCAGAGAGTGGGGGAGAAAAGGCAGTCACCCATCATATTAACTGTGCAATGCTGTGTGACCATTCCTTCCCCACTTTTCCCAAACTGCAGGTCTTCACTTTTGACCAAGATTAAAATCAACTGTTCAACAGTGCACTTCACTCAAATCTAATCTGGTCCTTTTCGCTTTGTTTGCTGAGAGCATTGATCATTTTAGATCATTTTAGCCCATTTACCTACAACTTTTCTAAGAATGCAGATACTGAGCTTTGCAGAAGTTCTCAGATTGTGGCGAGTCAGCTGACCTCAGAAATGGCCAGAAGTATCACAGAAGCTTCACATTTATCCACTGACCCATTGGCCCTCATTTTACTGGCATGCCTGCCCTGAAATCGGGGCGGGTGAGGCTCACAGAACGGCATTCTCTGTTGGCCTCGGGCGCAATCTTACCAGCCTCGGGCGGATGTGCCGGTAAAATTCTGGCCATTATGTGGAGGAGGCTCTAGAAGGCAGAATTTGAAAGTTTAAAACTTGTTATTCTACTGTTAAAAATATAAAAAGTCTTTATTTCAGTCAGCATTAATTTCCAACAAAAGCAACAATTCAGAGATAATCTACTCAGAATCAGCTCTGGTTTAGGATTATTAGTGGGTGCAGCACAATCAGTGCTAGTAAGATGCATCTGTACGTAGTTATCTGATGTTTGGTACTATTAATCTTACCACAATCTAAGTATAACTCGGGGCTAAGGTTCCTTTATCGGTCTGGATCTCAGTCAAACTATATGTTGCTTTATAGTGGGTCTAATTCTGTTGTTTGTGCTCACATCTTCCCCATCCTCCAGTTCTGCACAATTTTTGTGAGGTTCTTCTTACTCATCAAAGCTATGAATGGTAGAACTGGGGAATGAAACATTAGCCAATTTAGGCCCCAGTGACAGCTCAGGTTAGGTGAAGTATAAAGTCCTTCTGCATTACTCTAGCAGACTTCAAACTGCAGCAACTTGGCAATTCCCACTTTCCAATCTAGTCACCTTATGGCCTTTCTATGTCAAATTGCCAACACAGTGGTAAACTAATGATACTTTTGCACTCCAAATCCATTCCACTGGGTTGAAGGTGAACCTACATCCCAAGGGTGAAAGGGCAAAGCTTCTGTTTCATCCTCTTTTAAGTTGTCACCATCAATACTGCAAAACTCCATCACAAACCAAAGGAGCATTCTCTCATCAACTGAGAATGAAAAAGAGATAAATAGCTCCTTGCCACCCCTAAACATCTCCCTCACTCGAGTGGATCAATCTGCCATGAGGATGAAGTGGTCCAGCTCGTTATCCTACCAGATACCACACTACTGTCACTGGTGCAAACAGACCTTATGCCGGAATTCACCACCCCACCCGCCACGGAATTGGAGCGGGGGAGGGGCGGTCAACGGAAATGTCCATTGGCCTCAGGCAGGAATTTCCGGTCTTGCTTAAGCAAGGCCGTAAAATCCCCCCCTTAGAGTCATACATTTTGCAGCACAGAAAGAGGCCCTTCAGCCCATCAAGTCTGCACCAACCATCAAGCACCTATCTATTCTAGATGGCACTTATCTATTCCAATCGCATTTTCCAACACTTGGTCCATAGCCTTATATGCTATGGCGTTTCAAGTGCTCATCTAAATGTTTCTTAAATGCTGTAAGAGTTCCCAACTCTACTGCCCTTTCAGGCAGTGAGTTCCTGATTCTCACCATCCTCTGGGTGAAAATCCTTTTCCTCAAATCCCCTCTAAATCTCCAGCCCCCTAGTTATTGGCCCCTCTGCTAAGCGGAAAAGTTTCTCCTTGCTACCCTATCTATGTCCCCGCACAGCATTGTCGGCTCTAAGGAAAACACCCCAGCCTAACCAACCTCTCTTCATAGCTGAAACACTCCAGCCCAGGCAACATCCTGGTGCACTTCTTAAGACCCAAGTGAAACTCTATTCTTGTGCCATTTTAATGATGAAAAATGGATTTTTATTTTAAACCTGTGATGCCTTTGAGAATCATCAAATGATATCCATTGATCATAATGGCAGTGGACAGCTATATTCACCAGTCTAATACCCAGAAATGTTTCATTAGGCATGACAGATACATCTTTTCCTGCATCCAATTAGTGCTGGACACAAGTTGATGCTAATACTGAGTGTAATAAGATCCGTAATCTTGGCAAGCAAGCAGCTGGGTAAAAGATACTACGATAAATATATATTTTACAGCCACTTCCATATTTTATATAAATGGTAATTCAAACGAGAGCTATTTCACTTGGCTATAAAAGTCTTTTTTTTTCCTCTTTTGGTTAATGTGAGCCAATAGAGGAGAGCCAGTAACAGAAGATTGAAATAAAAAGCAGCTTCAAAGGAAAATTGGTGGAAAATTTGCCCCAAAGCATCAAATAACAACATTTATAGTCACTTTGAAAAACTGCTTTCATATGAAACCACACAGCTCTAACACAAGGAAGCTCAGGGTAAACATGGCTTGCAAGAGGGCCTCCCAGCATTGGGTTCTGCCAAACAGCTGGCTGTCAAATGTTCACAAATCGCACATTTTCTCATTTGCAAATCTGACTGATCAATAACTGGCACCTTCTCCATAATTTGCATGAATAAAGAGAGACATGACCCATTGGACAGCTCAGAGAACAGACACATTGTCTGCTACAGCTAGCCACAAAACCATGGAGCTTCCAGATTTAGTTGTAGTGAATTAGCTGTTGTCAGCCAGAGCAGCAATAGGCAGTACACTTGGTCTCAGTGCCTTTGGTGTGGCGAGGCCACAGGAGAAGAAAACATGAGAAAAGTTTTCACCTGGAGTGAAAAGGCTTTGGGTTCAAGTCACACTCCAGAAAAACCAGGGCTGCTACTCCAGTGCAATACTGAGGGAATGCTGCACTACCAGAGGTAACATCCTTCAGATGAGACATTAAAACAAAGCCTGTCAGCCTCTCTGGTGGATAAAAAAGATCCTATGATGTTATATTGAAGAGGAGCAGGGAAGTCACCCTGGTGCCCAAGCCAATATTTATCCCTCAATCAACATCACCAAAACGGATTACCACATTGCTGTTTGTGGGAGTTTGCTGTGTGTAAATGGGCTGCCACTTTTCTCACATTACAACACCTCAAAAGTGCTTCATTGGTTGTAAAGTGTTTTGAGACATCAGGTGATCATGAAAGGAGCTACGTAAATGCAAATCTTTTTTCCAATCGCACGCCAGTGAATTCAGGTGGACAGTTTTCAGCTTTAGTCATCAGGAGAGAAATGATGAAAACAGTTCAACAACAGCGAAACTATAACCCAGCAAAAAGTCAGCAACATCGGAAGAGTTGGGAGAAAACTGAAAGTTAAAAGGAAAATACGTTTCAAAATGTTCCCAAAAGTTCCCTTTCCATGGTTGATTTCCCTGGTTGTCGAAAGACAAAAGTGTAACTGACACTCTCAGCTATTAATTACAGTAATCCAACCACACTGGATAGAGTCTAATACTTCAAAAAAAACACATGGCAAGAATGAACAGGCCTGTTACTGACCTGTTGGCCGCCTTTTATTGAGTATCAAAAACAGCCCCTGAATACTAGCTCATGAGAAGGATTACTCAAGAATGTCTACAGAATGTTCTACCAACTACTAGAAAAATATAATTACACAATGAACACTGTGATTAGCTCCTTAATCCTTACCCTGCTGAATAAACAGCAACATCATCCAGTTAGGTGGTGAGTAGCCTATATGATTGCTGAATAAACAGCAAATCAGTCCCAATGCAACAGGGTAACCCTTATCCTGCTGATCCACTCCATCCCATTCCAGTGATCAATCCTTACGATGCTGCACAAATGTATCTCTGTCTAGGTACTGGGTAACCATCTCCCAGCCGAAGCTGCAATTCTATACAACTCGAGAGTTACCCTTTCCTTGCTAAACAATTCCACTCGGTTACATAGTGACTGAACAGCAGTTCTGTTCAGTCATATAGCAGAGTAAACTTTTCGCTGCTGAAGCACTAACTCCATCTAGTTAGATTGAGCAACCACTTCCATGCTGGAAAGCACTGTTTGGTTGCACAGGCTGAATAAGCAGAATTCACCAATTCAAGTTTGTTATCTAGGAATGTCCCACAAACCACTGCTGAATAAGCAGAAATCGCAGATAGTAATAAATCCTTGAATGTAAAAGCAAATGTTCCTGTAGGATTACCTCACCTCGAATTTTCTTGTGTTAATTCCAAGCACAGCAGGTGGTGGACTGCACTTGTCATTTTTCGGATGCCTTCTATATCAAAATGGTAACTGGTGAGATAGCAATTACATCCTTCACATTAATGCAGTGAATTGGTGACCTGAATAGCTATCAGCAGAAAGGACTATACCCCAAACAATCAGGCAGTTTACATACATGTCAAAGAGAGCAGTGTGGTTAAATATATCACTTACCGTGTTACTAAGTAATAGCGATACCAAGGTCCTTGGTGTGATTTTCAGTCTACAACGAATTAGGTCATCTTAACCAGGGCAACATTTGGGGCGGGACAATTGACCTCACTCAGATCCCACCTCACCTCAGAGTGAAGTTCAAATCAATCACAGTTCGTGTGCTAACGACCATCCAGTGACTCACTCTGGATGTCAAGTGGGAACAAGAATGGGCTCATGTGTGGTACCGGTCTCCCTTGTGCCCTGTAGTGAAAAAGCACGACAGGCTCACACTTGAAATCGTATCACTCAGTAATCCTGTACATGGAACCCAGCCAACGTCAAGCACTCCAGGAGAAACGGGGCAGAAAAAGATTCCCCTGTGATTTTAACAAATTCATTATGGAAGAAATTACTAGTCAGTGCTGGATGTCAATTGTTGTTTGCTACAGAGAAAACAGTCCCTGACTGTGAGACCTTGTATTACATATTATCTTCAAAGCAACATCACCCAATGACATCAAAGAAACCAGTCCACAACAAGAGAATACAAACAGAAAAGCTATCATTTGTGGGTGAAAAATGCACCAAGAAATACCAGATGCATGTCGGTAATTGTTCCTTGGAGGAAAGGGGTGGGTTCAGACACCAATCACCAATTCAAGTTTGTTATCTAGGAATGTCCCACAAACCACTGAAGCAAATTCAAACAGTGTACTATAGATCTAGGTCTCCTGTACCCATGTGGCACACAGAGTGGCACAAAAGCCTCAAAATCACTGCAATTCAAAAAAGTACATAATTAGACTAGTTTAAAATTCATCAAAATCCACCATGACCCCAACAATTGGCCGAAAGAAATTCATTCACCAAAAGTAAAATAAAGCAAACAATAACCACGTATATAAGTAACACTGTCATCACCAGGACTTAGAGAGGGGATACTTAGGTTGTTTGGAGACAGCACTTTAGTTGTGAAATATTGGGCTGAAGCACAAGTACAGGAACCAAACTGAAAGTGGGGTGGGGGAGGGTAATGGAGAGAATAAAGGAACATGCTCTCCCTTTGTTTCATATGTTTTTATTGAAGATTTTTAATCTTTTACAAATAACGCAACAAACTCTCAAAGATCGATACAGTACAGCAAGTCTATTTTCAAAGAAGTTCATGTAGGAAGAGACAGAAAAAAAGCCAACAGAGTTGGTTCAGATTATTCATTGGATTCAGCGCCTCCCATCATGCAAGTAATGAAAGGATATTTCGAAGGATGGGAGATATTAGGATAACAGGATACAGCCACAACTGGCTTAGCAGTGCACATACAATGTCTTTTCCCAAGATATATAGTCTGTCTGTACCATAACAGGAGTTAATCAGAGATTCTATAACCCCCAACACAACTGAAATACAAAAAATACACGAGCCCATAAGTTCTAGGGGGGGTTTTCCTCACCCCTTGTGAGGACTTGTCATGCCCTACCTACCCCTTCCCCACCTTCCTGCAGTGGTGCTACTCATTTGAGCCATAACTGTAATAAAGGATATCAGGTGAAAAAGGCCACCACACTACATGCTAGGATAATAAGATGAGGAGACAGATAAAAATCGCGCAACTCTAATATCATACAACTTACACAACACACTCCTCAGAAGCGAGAAGTACACTACAGGATGCACTCCATTGAGGATAAATGGGGGTCTCTAGATTTACCAGGATATCAGGATAACAGGATAACAAGTGAAAATGTGTTACCATGCTCACTCACAGGATTGCCCCTATCAATGTGATAAATCATGTAACAGGATCAATTAAGACATGAAATTACAGAGGATACATTCAAAGATTAACTGAACTGCACAAAATGACACTAAACAGGATAATTGGTGAATTTGTCTCTAAGCTCAGTTACAGGATTGCCCCATCAGCATGAAAGAAGCACAACACAAGAATATAATTATACAGGTACAGTCCAGGATTAATGAGGAACTATGAATCGCAATTTCGAATCATTGCCTTTCATGGATTCTAAACATGCTGAAGCCTCAGCAGGATTGTCGAACGTCTTGATGGCCCCTTCGAGGGTAACCCTCAGGACACTAAGGCTTCTACCTTCTGCTTCACTGAGCCTCCTGCAGGTATTCTGCAGTTCATCCGAGTGAGCATTAATTTTCTGTGTCAAAATACCAAGTTTGTCTGTAGCTTTGATAATGTTTGCAGTGATCTCCCGCAAGGCCTTTAACAGCACTGGACCCAGAGCCTGCTCGCCAACCAGGTCGCCATGCTGAGGGCCCATCTCCGCCCTGGCTGCCTCTGACTACTCCTTTTTAACGAGGATTTTCCTGACACCCCTCAGCATTTTGTCATCACAGTACGGGGAATGCACTCCAGGATAAAGTGATTATGAGGTGTGCATCAGGATGAAAGGAAAGATTAAAAAATGAGTAGCACCAGAGCCTGCGGAAACATGATTATTCCTGCGCTCGCATCACGTGATTCCCCACCCCCGTCGTTCTCCCTGATTTTAATAAAACACAAGGATTTTTCTCCAGTTCTAAACATGACAGTGGACATGCCTTGTCGCAACTCTTCTGGTGTGAAATACTGCTACGCAGAGGTCTGCCACTGGTGAGAATGAAAGTAATTGGAGGTGGTGATTGAAAAGTGACTTAAGTGCAATTCTCTCACAATATGCTTGCTATCAATATGCTAAAGATACCTATGGGAACACTTATACTTGTAACACATCTAGGGTTGTAGATCATGATAATAAACCATGCAAACTCTCCATTTCTTGAATCCCTTGCTGCATCATTGTCACCCTGCATTCATGATAAAAAGAGCAAAATTGGTTAAAAATGGCATTATTCCCTCCAATTTCCCATTCCTCTACTAATTCAAGCTAGAATATAGATCATGTGCAAACCAAACATGAGTGTCAATAGACTTACAGCCAGGGCTACGTCACAGCTAAATTCAATCAAATCCAAGCATAATCTCAGCAATTAGAGTAATTTCCATGCTCCAGTGAGTGTCCTGTTTTGTGCATTCCAGTGAAGCCCAATCTCATTAAAACTTCAAGACCTCCCTCTCAAAGAAAGGCACCACAAACAAAATAAATACCTGACATATAAAAAATAAATTAACAGCAGCCAACTTTCAATTAATGCTTATTAAATCAGGATTAACAAATCCCTCTATTTTACTAACTTGTTTAACAAAGCTATGTTAATAGGTTTCATATCAAATCAAACATTTATGTTAGGGATGTTCTATTGACAATTAGTATCTAAAAGTTTAACTCATTTGCAATTAGAACATTGCAATCTGCTTTAGATAGAAGCTGAGACTTGCAAGCAGAGGCTAAATAATACAGTATATAATGTTGCTTTAAATCTCAATGAAGTTATTCCTCCATCGGTTTTGGATTACAAAGAACCCTAAAACAAACTCAAAATAACAGCGCTGGCTTTTCAGTTCCATAGCCCAGAAGCAAAGAGACTCATGCAGCCATGCCAATGAAACAAACAGGCTAATCAGCAAAGCGTGGAGCAAAACTGGGATAAATGACGTAAATTTTTTTATAGCACTATTTTCTTTTAATGTAATAATAGAGAATTTATCACAGCTGCTTTGTGGTCAGCTGCACATAACCACGTCCTACATTCCAAACAGAACTCCAAACCAGTGCAGAATTACATACATGGGCTATTCACTCACACTATACAGAGCTCCTGATCCAAGCACAATATTTAAATACAAACTCATGAGGCAAGCAAAAGCATTCTGCTCTAATTATCTAACAATTAATACTCGGCATTATGAAATGCAGCCCATCCCCAGCCAAGCTTCACCTGGAGACCAAAGCACACTTTGCAACTCTAATCACTTTTATGTTAATTTTTTTGAGGTTTTTTTTTGCTGTGGTGTTTGTTCAGGCTGAGCTACTGAGCGAACAGTTAAGTAGGGCTGTGGGAGAAAAAAATTGCTAAATGTGCTTTTTATCTGTTCTGTATTAAGAACCCTGATTCAAGCAAAGAATTTCTTGGCAAACATACTTAGTGTATCGGAGATCAGAATAACAGAAAAACTACAGGATATCACAGGGTGTGGTGTGTTTTTCTTACTTTTATGATTAAGTATAAACTTCTGAGTTTTTCAGATTGCACCCATTTATTGTGATGGACGTTAACTCCAAAAGAAATGTGAAAATATATATAACTTGCAAAGAATAGATTTTCTTATATTTAATTATTGCAACAGAACAATTGCGGTGATGTTCAAACATGCACTTAAAAAAACACTCCATTCTTATGCTGGATCTGCCAGTTTCTGCCACAGTTCAGTACAATAAGTACCAATCATCTCCGACAAAACTTAGCCAAAGGGATATACTTCATATGAGCCCAACAGTGTGTGTTAACAGAAACAGAAAATGCTGGAGAATCTCAGTGGGTCTGACACCATTTGTCAAGAGAGAATAGAACTAATGTTTCGAATTGGTCATCCAGACTCAAAACATTGGCTCTATTCTCTCTCCACAGATGCTGTCAGACCTGTTGAGATTTTCCAGCATTTTCTGTTTTTGTTTCAGATTCCAGTATCGGCAGTAATTTGCTTTTATCTTAGTGCGTATTAATTGGTTATCCAAATCAGCGCACAGCTCAACTAAATTCAATTCTGTCCTTCAACTTTTAAGTACTTGGTTTAGTTGGATCACATTCGGTCGCAGTAGGTCAGGTTTTGTCTTTTCTTATCCCATGATGTTAAGGACAATAGAGTCTGGTACCACAGCACCCTGCCTCAGTTTAGCTAACTCAGCAAAGATTGACCATCAAGTCTGATACCTTCCTAGTCTAGATACTTTAGATGGTGCATTTAGCCACCGAGCCAATAGGAGCAGCAACTGTCTAAATTCCTGGACAGAAATTTACACTGGGACACCTCAGTGAACCTTAATGGAAACTGAAATGTACTCCTATTCATTCACCGCTCTTCCCAAGCATTATTGCAATGCACAGTTAGACATGCCTTTGTCATGCTGAGGCTCTTCAGGTTTAGGTAGCAGGACAATATCACTGGAGTAAAAATTAAAAGCGTACAAGGAATGATCTGTAACCCTCACATTTATTCATAACTTCACATCCTGTGTACAGAATAACAGCCTCCTGCATCAATCTAATCATGTGACAGGGGTGGGAAATGCAGGAGACTAAAGCGGAAGTTACAAACTTTGTAGGGATGTATCTTTTAATTAAATTTCTCTAAACTTTCTCTAAACAACCAAATTTTTGGTGTATTAACTTTTTGGAGCCTATTTGATTTTTGAGAAATGGGAGAGGGATAATCCCACACTGGGGTTCAGATCTGGATGAAATTTATTATTTTGTTCCTTTGCCCATCCAGTGCTTCAACTTGAAGACAGCCCAATATTAATTTGATGGGACATTAATTCAAGGCCTTGGCTGAGTCAGCTATTCAAAAGCTGTTTTTTTATATTGTCCCTGTTTCAGTTCAGATAAGCATCCATACACTGCTTTCTGACACTTGCAAGACTATATCCAGGTCCCTTATTCTGGCAGCAGACTCATCCCTCATCCAACAGCGTAAAAATAGATGAATTTGTTCATCTAATCTGGTACAGTGTTTGTTTACATAATAGTCATTATAATTCATAGTACGCTTAAAAACGGAGTAATTTCTGAATAAGGTGTTATACAGATTGAGATATTATTTATTTGATCTGTTCAATTCCAAACTTCTGTTCATTTATTTTCGGATTATAGCCTTTAAACACCACTTAAAACATGGATTATTACTCAAATTGTACATCTTATTGGACTGAGCTGCACTGTGTTTAAAAAGCAAGGCCAGAATTCTCCCCAAAAAATTCGAAGTGTTGGATTTGTGTGAAAATGGGAGTAATTCACGCTGTTTTTTTAGTGGGAGTTCAGAGAAGAATCTCCCACATTCTGTGCACTGCAGAGGCCACCAGTATGAATATCATTAAATTACAGGGAGCGGAGCCCATTCCCGCTGTAGAGGCTGAAATCAGCACTTTGAGTGGGACACTGTGTGTGCGCCGATCTGTCAGTGCATGTGCAGTGGCCCCGCACTGCCGGCCTCCCGATTACTGGCCATCTCTACAACCCCCGCAATGCTGGCTCTCCACACCCCCCCCCCACCCCCGCCACAGCCCGATTGCTCCCCCCCGACCATTCCTGGACCCAGCCCCGACCCCCCTCCTCCTAGCCTGCCGCAATCTCCAGCCCCCCCTCCCCACAACAGTAACCCCCCCCAACACAGTGCCCCCCCCCCACAGTGCCGCCCTCCCCCCATCTGCCCTGATCACTGGCTTTCCTCCTTCCCCCACAGATCCCGACTGCAGAGCGGCAGCTGGACCCCCCACCCCTACCAATCGCCCTTTGGCCTCGGCCCCATCAGGCCCTGGCCCCCTGATGGGCAGTGCTAAGGTGCCCCCTGGGCACTGGCACTTTGCCCCTTGGGCAGTGCCCGGGGGCCCAGACTGGCACTGCCAGGGTACCAATGGAGAGGGGGCACCCCAGCATCCAACCCTCTAAGGGACCCCGATTGCCCCCCCTGCCCCCTTCCCTCCAGCCAGTCAGGCTGCCAGTTGCCTGGAAATGGGGAGCTACTGTAAACCCCACTGGAGTGAAATATTCCTGGCGGGGAGGACTTGAGTCTCGAGCCTGCTAATTGCATTTAAATGATATTAAATGGGATTTAAACTAATTACCCCACCTCCCCGCCAATTTTCGGTGCAGAGCAGATGCCGGAAATCTGGCATTGGGAGACGCTATCGCGGCGGGAAAGCATGCACGAATCCAGCTCATCGCCCGCCGCAGTATTTGCACTCCCCCAAATCTCAGCTGTTCAGCAAGCTTTGTTAAAAAATACACCATAAAAATGTTAACATTATATTTTATGCTGTTAGCACTGCTGCCTCAGCCCCAAGGACTCGGGTTTAATTCCTGGTTTGGTTCACTGCTTGTGTGGAGTCTGCACAATCTCCCCGTGTCTGCGTGAGTTTCCTCTGGGTGCTTCAGTTTCCTCTCTCAGTCTGAAAGACATGCTGGTTAGGGGAAATGGCCATGCTAAATTCTCCCTCAGTATACCCAAACAAGCACCGGAATGTGGTGACTAGGGGATTTTCACAGTAACTTCCTTGCAGTGTTAATGTAAGCCGACTAATAAACTTTTTTAAAAACCCATTTTGCTAGTTTTCCTTTGAATTTTCTCTCTCTTATCCTGAAGACATTATTGGCCCCTAACTTTGATGCAGTTCCAAACAGACCAACATGCAATTGGTTTAGACAATGCGTCAGCAGGATATCCAACAAGAGGGGCCATCAATGCCAAACCCATCCCTGCCTCACGTAAAAACAGACACAAATGTTCTAAGGCTTGAATAGCAGTCAGGAGGTGCTTCCCTCACTCCCTGTCCCAGAGGGGCTGAGGCCAATGTTGCAATTTTATCACCAGCTAATGGAGCACAGACAGGACCATCCTGCTCCACTTTGGCCCAGACACTCAGCATCTAAAATAGTTGACCCAATAGGTCAATCAGTACTTTTGTTTTGATGCTATGATTATTAACATTATCCATGAGAATGCAGGAAGACAATGGCTTTTGGTTTATAGCTAGCAAAAAATGAGAGATCGGAGGAAACAAGATATGGCAAGCTTGTTGTGTGTTGCATAGTTTAACTAAAACCTGAGTGATTCACACAGATTACGATACATTTAAATGAGTTAATAAGGGAGAAGAGGTGCCCTTTTGATGTTGAAAAATATAAAGCTGTTTTTTTAAGGAGCTATACTGTTACTGTGATCTTGCACCTTCAATCGGAGACAATCTGACTGACCCAAGCAGCAAAAGTGATTCTATATTTAAAAACCCTTTGGGTGAAATGTAATCTGGGTCCTGAACACCTCATACCTAATTAAATATCAACAATCTGCAGATTAAAGGAGTCTTACACTTCAATTTTGGTTGAACTCAAGTGTTTTAAATTTAAAATGGCATTTAACAAGACAGGAGCTCAACATTAATAACATTTTCCTTCAGAATAGAAAGTGATATTTTGAAGAAATTGTTGAGACCAGTTCCACATTTGATTAGTTTTGGTGTCCATCTCCTTTAAGATGTGCATCTTTCTTGAACTTTTTTTTTGCATGCACCTCAGATCATAACTTTCATTCCTTGCACTCTGCTGTGTCTAGTCCAGCAACTTTGTTTTTACATCCTTCAACTATCCCATTTTAATCAGGCATTAAGCAGCACTGCAGAAAAAAGCAGCAAGCCTTCTAAGACTGCTAATTTGTCAATTGTCGAAACTGCACTGCACTTTCCTCCCCCAGCATTAACCCAAAGTTCACTCTATGACACGTTGCTGGTTGGATCAGTCATTTTATAGCATCTGCTTAACAGAGCTTCAGCTCTGATACAACACAGGGATAGCTGATTGCCGCTCCTAACTCCGTCATGGCCAGCTCGGTGGCACAGTATGGGCAGCTCGGTGGCACAGTGGTTAGCATTTGCTGCCTTACAGTGCCAGGGACCCGGGTTCAATTACGGCCTTAGGTGACTGGAGTTTGCACGTTCTCTTCGTGTCTGCGTGTTTTTCTTCTGGGTGCTCCAGTTTCCTCCCACACTCCAAAGATGTGCGGGTTAGGTAGATTGACCATGCTAAAATTGCCCCTTGGTATCAGGAGGACTAACAGGGTAAATACATGGGGTTATGGGAATAGGGCGTGGGTAGGATTGTGGTCAGTGCAGACTCAATGGGCTGAATGGCCTCCTTCTGCACTGTAGGGACTCTATGTTTCTGTCCCTCTTTTGCTTTGTTATGGTACAACTCTGTTTGAGGTGCTCTCTAACTACAACCATGTTGCATTATCCTTCCCAGTAAACTTTGGCACAGCATTTAATACAGCAGCTCATGCAATTCTCCTTAATCACCCCTCCTTTGGTGCCTAATTCAGTGGGACTACCCTTTCTTTCTGCATAACCCAGTAATTATTTACATTGCTGCCCTGCACTAGTAACTCCAAAATATCCAAAGTTGTTTTCCAGCCAAACGCTGGCCTTCACCCTTAATATCTGCAGGCATGGGATCAGCTTCCACATGTATGCTGGCACCCCAGCTTTATCACTTCAAAAGCTTTATTAACTCTGCGACCATATCCGTGCTTTCATATTGTCTGTCCATTATCAAGTCATGGACGCGCCACAGCTTTCCCACCTAATCATTAAGAAGCTTGAACATATTGTTCCCAGCCCTGGCTGAAGGATGCACTCCCTAGTCACGGATTCCATTGCCCATTTGAGCCACTCAATCAGACTGGAAAACAGTATGATGCTATGGAGTCTCCTTCAACTTAGTTTAGCTTCAATTTCCACATCCTATCCTTCATGAACAGTGTCTTTATGGGCTCATTCATCAATGCCTTCCTCTATCCCTCATAAGCCCCAGTACTACTAAAATTCTTATTCATTCCTCTGGCATTTCTAGACTTCATTATTCCAGTACCTCCCTTTCTCCATAAGCTTCAACCTCAAGTCTCCTCAAAAATTAGGTCATGTTCACTTATTACCTCTCCCCGCACCCACCAATCCTCACGGTCCTACACCGACTCTGCCTCCATCCCAAAGCAGTACATTTAAACCTCATCAAATCCCTCCACAACCCTGTCCACCCTGTCATCTCACCGTAATCCCCTCACGCTGACTCTTCCTTTTCACATCTTCCCTCTTGCTTGCCCATTACTGGTAGCAGAGTCTTAGGCAACTTTGGTCCCACAGTCTCCCTAAACCCCTTCATCTCTACACATATCTCTCCTCCTCTAAAGGCCTCACCATCTTTTTGAGAAGAATTTCAGTTGCCTCTTCTATCTCTTTTATAATGTTAATTAGGGTGACACTCGTCATCAATGATTTAACATTACCCTCCTTTTAAAGGGGCACAAACAATAAACTGTAAATTATAACTAGGTTCAAAAGACTTTAAAGCTTATTCGTTATTTTTACAAGTAGGCTTACATTAACACTGCAATGAAGTTACTGTGAAAAATCCCGAGTCGCCACACTCTGGCACCTGTTCGGGCACACTGAGGGAGAATTTAGCATGGCCAATGCACCTAACCAGCACGTCTTTTGGACTGTGGGAGGAAACCCGAGCACCCAGAGGAAACCCATGCAGAGACGGGGACAACGTGCAAATTCCATGCAGACAGTGACCCAAGCCGGGAATCAAACCCGGGTCCCTGGCGCTGTGAGGCAGCAGTGCTAACCACTGTGTTACCATAACAAGTAAATTGATGAAAATGTAACAAATTAAACCAAAATATCATTCCTGATGTCACCAATGCAATCCAGCCCCTCTGGTGTCCACCCCTCGTGGAATGCTTCAATGCACCAGTGGGCGCCACATGCTCCCTCTGCAGTGGCACCCAGCTGTGAATATAGCAATGGAAGAGAGGCAGGCAGTCAGGTCAAACATTCGTCCTAACCATGCGCTGCTTGGTGCTGTGGATGACTCCAATGACCAAGCCCAGGAGCAATTTCACAAGGAGGTCCATAGAACCACAGAAAGGTAATAGTACTAGAAGAAGCCATTCAGCCCATCTTGTCTGCACTGGTCAAAAAAGAGAAAAAAAATAAACAAGCCGCTCATTTTAATGCCACTTTTCAACACCTGATCCATAGCCTTGCAGGTTCCGGCACTTCAGAGACAGCTCCGGGTACCTTTTAAATGGGTTGTACATTTCACCCTCGGCCACCAACTTAGGCAGTGAATTCCAGACACCCACCACCTTCTAGGTGAAAAGCTTTTCCTTATATGCCCCTTAATCCTCTGCCAATCACCTTAAGTCCATGGCCCCTGATACATGATCCCTCAGCTAGAGGAAACAAGTATCTCCTTTCTACCCTATCTAGGCCCCTCATAAATGTTGAACACCTTAATTAGGTCACCCCTTATCTTCCTCTGTTCTAAGGAAAACAACCCTGGCCTATCCAGTCTCTCCTCATGGCTGCAATTTTGAGCCCTGGCATCATTCTTGTAAATCTCCTCTACACTCCAGAGGAATTATCTTTCTGTAATGTGGTGACCAGAAATGTACACAAAATTCCAGCTGTGGCCTAACCAGCATTTTATACAGGTCTTTCATCACACCCCTGCTTTTGTCTTCAATACCTCACCCAATAAAGAAAGCATTCCATGTGATTTCTTGGCCTTCCTTGTCCACCTGTCCCGCCTCCTTCAATGATCTATGGGCATGCACTCCAATTTCTGTCACTTGCTCAATCCTTTGCAATATCTTCCCGTTTATAGAATATTCCCTTGCTTTGTTTGCCCTCCCCAAACACATTACCTCACACGTCTCCAGACTGAATTCCATTTGCCACTTCTCTGCCCACCTACTTGCTTACTCGTCTCTCAACTGGACTATCAAAGATTGGGAGCGCAGAACTGAAGCACAGTGAGAAACTAACGAGTAGCCCCTTCGCAAAACAGAAGGACGACTTCAAACTCTTACACTCTAATTTATCCGGACAGAAGAAATTTCAGGCAGTCTAGTGATTCAAAAACCAATGGACAGAACTGCTCCGTGCATCCCTCTAGATGCCAGATCCTCAGTGGTCAGTTGCCTCTTTGAATCTCTCCGTCTATGGCTCAGGATCCATTTCTGTCTGTCATGCACCTTGATGTTTTGTCTTGTGTTACAAATGCTAGGTAACTGTGAGTTTTTGCTGTACCTCAGGAATGAGAGCTCAGCTCAGTTCGAGTGCAGTACTGCCAAAATTGTAAATTGAGGAGTTTGGATTTCACTGAGCTGAGTGAATGGGTTGGGCAACTCTAAATAAATACATTTTTAAATTTCGATGAAAATCGAGGCAAAGCCGCCACCTTAATGTAGATTTCAAAAGACACTGATGATTAACTTTTAATGTAAGATTACACGGTGGCACGGTAGCATAGTGGTTAGCACTGCTGCTTCACAGCTCCGGGGACCTGGGTTCGATTCCCGGCTCGGGTCACTGCCTGTGCGGAGTTTACACATTCTCCCCGTGTCTGCGTGGGTTTCCTCCGGGTGCTCCGGTTTCCTCCCACAGTCCAAAGATGTGCGGGTTAGGTTGATTGGCCAAGCTAAATTGCCCCTTAGTGTCCTGGGATGCATAGATTAGAAGGATTAGCAGGTAAATATGAGGGTTAGAGAGATTAGCGGGTAAATATGTAGGGATACGGGGATAGGGCCTGGGTGGGATTGTTGTCGGTGCAGACTCGGTGGGCCAAATGGCCTCTTTCTGCACTGTAGGGTTTCTATGGTTTCGAATAAAGGGTCTATTGGATTAAAGGAATGCAACCAACTGTAGACCTGTAGATCTTCTTTCATTGGCTGTAGAAAACCAAATATATTATAGGTTTGCATATATAGAACCATATAATCATAGAATCCTACAGTACAGAAGGAGGCCATTTGGCACATCAAGCCTGCACTGACTGCAATCCCACCCAGATCCTAGCTAGTCCCCCTGACACTAAGGGGCAATTTAGCATGACCAATCAACCGAACTTGCACATCTTTGGACTGTGGGAGGAAACCGGAGCACCCAGAGGAAACCCACACAGACACGGGGAGAACATGGAAACTCCACACAGACAGTGACCCGAGGCTGGAATTGAACCCGGGTCCCGGGCACTGTGAGGCAGCAGTGCTAAGCACTATGCTACCATGCCGCCCCTATTTTATTAATAATTGGTCTACAAATCAGTCATTGGATTAAATACTCTTGCGCATCAAGCTAAATGTGCAGATCAACCCTCTTGCAACTGCATTCCCTTTTATCTCCATGCTTCAGATCATTGCACAGCAGGTTCACAAAATTACCAACCGGTAATTAGTATAAATGGGGCACAGTGACATACCCAGATCATGCAATCAGAACAAAGAAAAAGTATTAGAAAGCATCTTTAGTGCTCGAGCCGCCTGTTCTGTTCAGTTCAATTGAGTAACTTTCAACAGCTCTCAGTGGGGAAGCTGGATACAGCAGGATATGACAAGGTCCTGCCTCTCAAGCTCAACTCATCTGTTCAGATTTCCCTAAAGTTCGCCAAGGGCGAGAAAGAAGTAGAGGTTGAGGGGCGGGGGGAAGGGGGTGAGAAGGAATACATGTCCAAATGATGGGTAGCTGCATCACGCCACCTGCTGGAGAGATGAGCATGTATTCCGACACCAAAGTCAAGAGGGGTGGAAAGTGAGTAAGAAATTCACCCAAACTCAAGCTATTGCCAGCAAAAATTCTTTAAAAATGACAACAGCAAAAGAAAATGAAAGATGAGTCTGATCTTTCAAACCTATGTATGTGAATGGACAGGATGAATGTGGCGTGTGAAGGAGAGAGAAAGAGACTGAGCGGGAGGAAATGTGAGCAAGACAGATTGCTTTCCAATTACTTTGAAGTGTTTTATTAACAGACACAACTGTACCAACTTGTGCTGGAAGACACATCTTTCACAGGCCTTTGGATGAATTATAAACTGTCAGGGGTATCTTATCAAGGACCCGGCTGTGTTTACCTTCGACCTCTTGCCCTCTGCTACTCTGAACAAAGTGGTCCGAGTATTTATTTCTCAGACCTGTGGGTTAATCAGTAATGTTTTCATTTCTCACTCCTGCCCCAGTCCTATTTCTATGTCAATTTCATTCTTGCAACGCAAAGGGGAAATACATTCATGGAACAGTTACTTTCCCGAAATGAGATTGCAGGTGTGACGGCTGTTTAATCCCTTCATTCCCTCCAACATTAAAGCACTATGAAACAATCATAGCAGGTGATTTGTTATTGCTCGAATCCACTCAAGAACTGCCAGTTTCACTGTGGCCTGGGACTTGCTTTTAAACGGCAGCGTGCAGGCAAACTGTGCCACACTTGGTAAGTGTTGAAATTCACAAGTTTCTGAATGGGTTGTCACGCCATGCAAAAACACCATGCCTCACTTCTCACCCCTCATTTTGAATGTGTTGGTATTTTGGAATGGGCATAACAAGATCGAGTGTTACAGACTGGAGTCTTCACCAACTGACACGGACACGTCCTGCTCATGTCAACACATCTTTTATAGCACAATATTCCAGTAAGATATGCCAAGAATACGCGCTATTTCATTTTGCAGTGAATACACGGTGCATTACAATGGACAGAATTCTACTGTATTGCATATAGTACACTGCACAATACATTCCAATGCAATGTGCAGTATAATCTTATCTTGAATGAATTGTACTGTATATTAAATGGAATGCATTGTACTCTTGATTTACAAGACTGCATTAGGAATGTTTGGTGTTTTCAGAGTGTGGGTGACCCATTACTTTCCCCCGACTTAGAATCTCCGTGTGTGCATGGTGCACCAATCGCCACCTTTCTTGTGCCTGCAGGCTGGCGGTGGGCACGGGTTCCTCGTACATACTCATCACCTTCAGGGAGAAAGTGCAACCTCTCTTCCCAAACTGGATACCGGTCACTGCGGCGGCAACAAATGCAAGCGGCCAGGGTGTGGGGGAAACTAGACTGTCTCATCATCCTCCCTCTTTGTGAAACTTACAGGAGCGAATCAATCCTGGTCAACTCCACAAAAATTGTTCACAACCGGTAACACATTCCAGTTTCACTTTTAAAACCCTGAAATGATTTTGACCCAAAATCAGAGATTTGCTCCGATCATTTCTTGTTCCCTTGGTTACTTTTAGGGGTTTCCCTGTAACAGATAGACTTTGCTGATCCCACCAGTTAGTAACCACTCCAGACTCTATTCCTTCCCGGTGATGCCGCTTGGAGTTTTACCCCGTGTTTTATTTTGCTGAAAAAGTTGCCGCGTGAATCGGTCTCCCAAACCAAACTTGCCAAAAACTTGAAGCAGAAGAGGAACGATCCCGCAACCGTGTACAAAAAGCTGGCTGGAACTAACTCCTAACGACGGGGAGCTTGTCCAATAGCCACATGGATTAAATCAAAAAAATACTATCATTAATATACACAGGGCGGTTAAACTCCCAATTGGTTCCAGTGGGTGAGAGAGGGATTGGCAATATTTGGACGCTAACTCGCGATCTTAACGATGGGACAAACATCCATACACTTCACATTAACAAACTTACATTCAACAAGAGAAAGACTACAACTCTGGTTTCACACACTGAATGGAGAGCATATTTTAAATATTGCTGCACAGAATTGGAACAGTATTTCTTTGTAGTTGAACAATCAACGATCCCCCCACCCATCCCACGATATTTCGCATTGTCCCCTCACAGAGAGGGTGATGAGATGTATGGAAGGTGAGGTTCTCGGCGAGAGAGAGAGAGAAATTACTCCTCTCTCTTTCCCCACCCCTGCAGAACAAAGAGCCAGATTCACGTCCACTTGGGTTTCAATTTAAACTGCAGCTACATAAGAAACGGGAGAGGGGACAGCCTCTCACTGCCGCCATCAAGAATCGATCGGGTTCTGCCCTCCCCATAAGTAAAAAAAAAAGTCGGCAGGGACACTTGTGATTCCCCGATTGCTGTTTGCATGTTTCCCCCTGATCAGGGAAGTGAAGAGACTTACAGTTTGTAATATCAACAGCCTGGCTCTCGGCACCTGGGGGTGGAGGGGGGGGGGTGACTCCATTCACAAAAACAGAACATGAAACTGCTTCCAGTTACAAAGAGCAAGCGGACTCTGACCGAGTTCCAGTACCTACCTAATGGAATTCAATTTGAATCAAACTTACTTTGCGTTCTGGGAATGCCAGGCGACAGTGTCCAAACTCTTGGCTAAAGGCAGAGCGCTCCTGCACAGCGCGAATACAACTCCCCAGTAATATTTCCACAGCGAGTCCCATTTAGCCATTCTCCAGGCTGAGGTAAGTCAGAAGGTGATCTCCGAGAAACGAGCGGATCTCTCAGGAATAACTGGCCCACTCTCTTGCTATTTGGGACTGTATCCTCAAGAGTTGTATCCCTCTTTGAATCGTATCCTTGTTTTTTTTTCTCTGTCTTTGGGGTGAAGGCAGGAATGTATCCCTTTTCCACAGGAACGTATCCCCTCTCTCGGGATTGTACCTTACTTTTCTCTTCCCAATCACTCCCGCTGGATCCGTGTGACGGCTCTTCGCCGTCTCTCAACTCCTGTGGTTGCCGTCAGCTTGACTCTCTGCTCCCACTGCTGTTCCTTTTACCCCCGTGGAGATGTCTCTCTGGGAGGGGAAAGCCCTCCGAAGGCTCAGCTCAGTGTTGGCTGCTGGCTGTCCATGTGCAAAACGCAGCGACTGGGGGGATCGCCTGCTCACTGAGTCGCTGTCACTCCCGGGAACTCTCGTTGCTGCTGCGGCACTCGCTTCTCGCTCACTGCCCACCTAACCTGCTCTACCTCCTTGTCCCGCCTCTCAGGCACGCTGCAGACACCACTCATCCTCCTACCAATCACAAACGCCTTCAGCCCCACTCAGCCAATCAACCCAAACCCGAAAGGGGTCCTCACGCCAGGTTCTTGAAGGCAGATTTCACATTGTCCCAATCCATGGTAAACTTTTATTAGAGCCGCTGGCCAGTTCATTCAAAACCACATTGTACAAACAGTCACCAACATCCCCCCAAAAAACCCCGCCTGATTGCAATTTACAATTGCTCCAAAATCACACATTTTAATTGCATCGAGATCATTCATTTGTAACACTTTTAAATGTTGGACAAGTTCAGTCAAATGTCCTTAATCTCACTTTTCTCCTTCCCTTCACCCGCATGAAGTTTATTAAAGATGTCTTTTTCTTTTACAGATTGAGAAACCATCACATTTCAGCGAGGAAAATAACATTTGCATTTGTATGTTCATTTGTAAATCTTTTGATGTTTAAAATGGTTCTTCGATAGCCGGCGAGAGAGAGAGAGATCCGCGGCGTTAGCCTCTGGCTGTGTGTGTGAGAGAGAGAGTTTCTGGCTACCAGAAGCTCGGGGCATTTCATCGAAACATCACTGAAAGAAGATGAAATAAAGTTACATTGGCACTCAATAAAACAAGAGCTCTCGGGATAAGGGGAACTGGTCACGGCTGATTGACAAATAGTTCGACCCCGTGATACATTACACTACAATTAAGCAGATAGGTTGGGAGCGAGTTCAGATATTGGAACAACGGAACAGATCCCCCCCCCCCCCCTCCCCGCTCCACTAAACATTTTTATAAAAGGAATAAATAAACAAGTCGAAACATAGTCTGTCTAACACTGACAGGAAGAAGCCAGTACTGTAACAGTGAGGTGACATGAATTCATTTTGAGCATTGTCGGTGTAAACTCGGTGAGAAGATGGAACCGAAAATATGTTATAAATCACACCGAGCTCAGCTGTTGCAAGGTACTGGAGCTAAGCCTGTCAGACCAGTAGTCCCTGTTTAAGTCCTGCTTTGTGCTAAGTTAGGTGATTGATTGGGGCAGTGAAAGCGATACTACAACCAGGCTGTGACAGAAAGCCAGTGACTGAAAACCTCACCTGGAATATTTACTGAGCTGGGGGAAAATAATGCAGCAGAAGGTGTGAGATGAAAAGAAGGCGAGGGCAGCCTCAAACAACGCAAGGAATGTGTTAACGTCGCTGGCCGTGGATTACTATAACCCTAAACTCGCACTGCCTCACCTTAAGCTTAGCCTTCTGATTCTTTGCTGAAGTGACCATTCTCTGTGTGGGAGGTTGAAAAGCGGGTGCCAAAAAGGTTGTTGGGCCAAAGGCGATACGAGAGAGACTCGTTCGATCCTGTGTCGATCACCGTGCGAGGCAGGCACACAGCAGGGTCACAGATAATGAGGAGGAGATTCCTTTTCTCTTCTCGATGTGAGGACATTGAGGCTAATTGCAGTATCCATTAAACAAACCTATTTGAGATGTGCCAACTCAGACTGGGAATTGAAACTTCCAAATGCAGAGCAGGACCGTTCAATGTTTTTATATAGTTTCCCTCTCTCCCCTTCCTCTGTAGATATTGCGTTGGTTCTATCTTTCACTGCATGTATGTCTGAGTGCTATTCTCTTTTTTAAATCCCTGACACATGCAAATTGAGTTTCCCCTTTCCGAACAAACACCTCTCGCTGTGGTGTGAGGGGTAAAACTCCCGTTGTGCGCTAAATCAGCACAGTTCCATTCTTTCGCAAAGCAAGGCACTGCTGTTCGGGAGCTCTGAACTCAAAACTTAAACTCCTTTCTGGGTCACTTGAGTCAAAAATATAAATCTAGGATTATATTTAGAAGCAGTCTAATGTAAACGTTTACTTTTGTTTTGTTCCCCTCTCTTTTTGTCTCTGGCGGGAGTTCTGGCATTGTAAGACGATGTATAATAAATAATGGTTAGAGGGACCATGGGGGCTAATGTGGTATTTTTTTCCTTGTTCTTCTGATTATTGATCGACAAGCATTAATTAGGTGGCAGGTTTTTTTGCGAAAGAAAACAAATTCTAGCTTGTAGGAAATAAACACTGGGGTTTCTAAGTTTTAGACTCTGGGGAAAGAATGATTTATTTAGGGCACAAAAACACCAGCAAAAGGACAAGGCTTTTGAAAGGCTGTCAGTAATCACCACACAATTAATTCTCAGTCTAACATCGAGAAGGCAAATCGGAGCTCAATCTCCAGAAAAATGCCAACCATGTTCTTAAGGTTAAAAATGTCGAAATAAATCAAGAGAATGAAAGAAATATATTTTAACGTGACCATTTTACAACCGAAATATTTATCTGATCTAGTCCAACTCACTGCTAGCTCCGACTTGCAATGGCTTACTTGATTATCCTTTGTCCTTCCAACTATAATAATAGCTATTCAAATGTGGATATCACTCTTCACATAGAGGAAGATATTTTGCGGCGCTGAGGAGAAATGTGAACTCCGTGCAGGGGGAGAGAATAGGAACAGAAAGGTGGGGGTATGAAACCTAGTCAAATCAAACAGGCTTTCGGAAGCGGGGAGATTCCGAGGAGGGAGTTCAGGAGACAGTGACAGAGAACAATCCCCGATAGCGGAGCAAAGGGAATACTTGAGAGATCATTTGACAGATACTGCGATTATTAACGCGACTGCAATCATTAACAATGAGTTGGCACTGTCTGGCTGAAATTAGCATTCTCTGGATTCCTGGCATGATGAGAAGAAGGGTTACAAAGTCACATGGCGCTGTGAAAGAAAGAAAGCAATGCCCTCTGAGGGGTGGTTACCAGGATTGCTTCTCAGTCTAATTATTGTTAATGCTCTCGAACAACACTCACATAAACTGAGGTATTTTAACTGCCTACGTGTCAGCGAGAGAAATGTGGGTTGCGATACAATTGTTCAGGGATACTTAAGGAAGTTAAGTCATTTTCAGATTGCCAGTAAAATGACCAGAAGCAAAGAATAAATATGAATTAGCGGACACGTTTACGGGTGTGTATCTATGAATGTAAACAGCCTCAGGTAACACATAAAATATCTTTTCCATGCAACTGCCTCATATTAATCTTATAATCAGAAATATTCCGTTTTAAACACTTGTTTTTATTGTTGTTGTCCTAATCGGTGTTGTAATTTTAAATAGCCCCATGTAGGTCTGTTTGCGGTCTGGATGCAGCTCAGGGCACTTGGTGAGCAGCTCCACTGGGGAAGCGGATACTCGCCTCCTGCCACAGATGTTTCATTCTGCGGTAGCTTAGCGCCTCTCTCCGGCAGCCGCTTCATTACACTTCCTACCTGGCCACTTTTCACTGGCAAATCGGTACAGCCGGTGTGGACTGCGAGCAAAGATTAAACCGGCATCATTCTTTGAGTACTTCATTAAACCCTCACCATCGCCGGCACATCTGCGTGATTCATTTTAGTGTTACGGCTAAATGGATTATTAGTACTTTTTATAAATTCCGTATGCCCTTTCAGTTGTGCCCAAACATTAGAACAACAACTTTTTGATTTGACTTGATTTATTGTCACATGTATTGGCATGCAGCGAAAACTATTGTTTCTTGCACATTATACATCCAAAACATACCGTTCATAGAGTATGTAGGGGAGAAGGAAAGGAGAGGGTGCAGAATATCGTGTTACAGTCATAGCTAGGGTGTAGAGAAAAATCAACATATGCGAATTCCATCTATGCCCTACTTTATCACCCCCATTTAGACTGTCTCGCCCTTTGCAAGCTGTTTATTTCTCAGTGTCGGTTCCTTTCTCTTCCTTACAGGATATGTTTCCAATTCTACCAATGATTCCTCTATCACGTTATTTTTATTCATTCAAGGGATGCAGACTTCACTGGCAAGTTTAGCATTTATTGCCCATCCCTAATGGACCTTGAGAAGATGGTAATGAGCTGCCTTCTTAAGCTGCTTCAGATCATGTGGAGTAGGTACACCCACAGCACTGTTAGGGCGGGATTTCCAGGATTTTGATCCAGTCAGCCACAGGGAAGGAATGACCATATAGTGCCAAGTGACTAAGGTGTGTGACTTGGAGTGGAATTTTCTAATAATGCTGTGCCTGTGTATCCTTGTCTTTCTAGATGGTAGAAGTTGCACGTTTGGAAGGTGTTGTTGACGGAGCCTTCATTGCTGCCGTGCACCTTGTAGATCAATGGTGGGTAACCTGTGGTCCGGGGGCCAAATGCTCACAAAACATTTTGTTGACTGTTGCCCATGCCACATTCTGCTGATTTCTGTCTGTGTAGTTTTTTTCCTATCAATGTGACTGAAGTGATACGTGTGTAAAGCAAGGGCAAGTGATGTGAGGTACATGGTGATTGCACACACCATTGACTATGAAGCCATGCACTCACTCTGCCTCTGAAGTGGTAATATTGCTTTTATTTTTACCATTTGAAGTTGAGAATAGTTTTATGAATGTATTAATGATTCTGTATTTTCTATAACTTGTTACGAAATATTCAGCTTGTATTAAATGTTTATCGTTAGTGAACAAGTCTGATTTCAATCTTGCAGCCTACTGAGATGGAGGAGGGCCGCTCGTGGCCACTCACTAGCCTAGTTTACCCGTCATTGTTGTAGATGGTGTACACATGAAAAAGGTTCTCAATGGCGGATCAGGTGGCAGATACTCATGCAATATCAATGGCTGCATTGGGAAATGAAGGATGCAGCAGTAGGTAAATCCCCAGCCATCGAGATTCCCTTGGCACTGTATCTGATGATGTGCAAGAGCATTCCTATGTTAAAAGAAGTCCCACAGATGGGAACCATCTGGGTAGATGGTTCCCATCTACCCAGAGGAAACCGATACCCCCCCTGACTCAGACAAGCCTTGCAGTGAACAGTGAGTGGTGACAGGGACAGGACCATGCAATCTGGAAGTCCCGAGCTTTAGATTGGCACATGGGCGGTGGAGTTTGATTCAGTCATTTTGTTCTTGGAATAGGAACAGAAGAGCGTTTCTGCAGCTTTCTTCACAACTGAGCAGCCCTCTTCTGAATCCATTCAGCTCACCTGCACTGGGAAAGGGCTAGAAAAATAGTCGGTTCCGTCTGCAATCTGGCTGGTAAACCACATCCAGCAGGCTCATCAACCTGCAGTCACAAAATCAAATTTAAACTCAATCTCAGAACCTGGAAAGTACGAGCTCTAATGAAAAATGAGCTGAACAATCAACCAGAATGGAGAACTGCCCTAGTTACCCGTGAACTCAAACACTTTAACATTGACGTCCCTGCCCTGCAAGAGACCCAAGGAACAGACAAAGAGCAGCTGGGGGAAGAAGGCCGTGGTTACATCTTCTTCTGGAGTAGAAAACCCAAGGATCAGCCCATGATGTATGGACTTAGGTTCACCATCAAGAACAAACTCGTCATCCGACTCTCGAGGCTCCCTGCCGGCATCAACGGATACCTCCTGACTCTCCATCTACAACTTGCCAGGAACTAGCAGACAATGTCCGCGAGTGCTTATGCCCCAACCCTTGATGCCAATGATGAGTCTGAAGAAGGCTTTTACTCCACCCTGGATACCATACTCTCTAACATTCCTAAGGAAGACAAGATCATCTTTCCTGGGGACCTCAAAGCCAGGGTCGGAAATGACTCCCAACTCTGGGAAGGATCCATTGGAAAGGAAGGATTTGGGAAATGTAAATCCAACAAAGTTCTCTTGCTCACTAAATCTGTGGAACACCAGATTGACATCACTAACACTGTTCCACTGAAAAGACAAATTCAAGACTTTCTGGAGACATCCACAATCAAAGCATTAGCGCAGGATCAACCACGTCATTGAGTGATCCTGAGGCCAAAAGGATGTCCTCATCACCAAAGTAATGACCAGTGGAGATGACCTCTGGACAGACCATTGGCCCATCCTCTCCTCTATGTTCATCAAATTTCTCTTGAAGCAGCAGACAATGAAGAAACAGTTCAGAAAAAATATTGAGCGGGTGGCTTCAAGAGCTAAGCATGCAAACAAACTTCCAACAAGGTCTTCACAAAAATCTCCAAAGTGTTCATTCTAATGGAGTGGAGAAAACTGGAAGGTGCTGAAGACAGCAATGATCTCAAGCTGTGAAGAAACTATCAGCTGCAAGATCAGGAAACAACAAGCTGGTTTGATGAGAATGACCAGATCATTCAAATCCTCATCGATAAGAGGAGTAAAACTCTCCACAGCTGGCAAAACAACATAATCAGCAAGGCAAAGAGCAGAACTCATCAGTAGCAAAGGCAGAGGTACAAAGAAGAACTAGGGAAATCAAAAACCAATGGTGGACTGAGAAAGCTAAAGAGTTGCAACTCCTAGCCAACATTCAGCTTTTACTCTGCAGTGGATTACATGCCCGCCTCAATCTGGAAAGATGGTTAACATTGAGATGAGAATCACTGTAACTGCAATAAAGGGGCTTCTTCGGGGCCACCCAGGCAATATCACAGACCCCACACCCTAGGCCTCAAACCAGTGCGAGGTAAGAACAGAACCCTTTTGAGAGACAGAGTAAACATCAGCTTTCGATAGCAAGAACACTTCGAGAACTTGTAAACCATGATACAATCATAGTTCAGGACATCCTCAAGGGAATCTCCCAACTCCCCATCAGAAGTGATCTTTGAATCTCACCAAGCATGGATGAAGTAGAAGCTGCAATTCAATGCATGAAGAATGGAAAAGCCGCAGGAGTATGGGATTCCAGCAGAGATTTTGAAACTTGAAAGAGGAGGGATCATTATCTCCATCAGCAGTTCCTGAAAATCTAGGACAGAGAAGAAATTCCTGCTAACAGGATGCCATCATCGCCAACCTCTTAAAGAAAGGAGACAAAATGGACTGTGGGAACTGCGAGGAATCTCCCTACTCTCCATCGCCGGGAAGATCATCACCCAAATCCTCGCTAGCCACCTTCTCCCAATCTCTGAAGAAATCCTTCCGGAAAGCCAATGTGACTTCCGACCAAACAGTGGAAGAATGGACGTGATTTTCACTGCTCAACAACTTCAAGAGAAATGCCAGGAACAAAATCAACCACTCTACATGGCCTTCATCCATCTGACCAAGGCTTTCAACTCAGACAATCGGGAAGAACTATGAAAGACCCTGTCAAAAGTTGGCTGTCCAGAGAGATTCATCAACATCCTCCAACTCTTCCACAACGAGATGTGGGTGACAGTCCTCACTGACAGAACTATGACAGACACCTTCAAGGTCAAGACTGGAGTGAAGCAGGAATGCATTATCACCCCCAACTTTTTCTTCATCTTCATTAGCACCATCCTTCACCTTGTCAAGAACAAGCGTCCCAATAGATGGACACCATCTACAGGATGGACAGAAAACTTTTCAACTTTGACCGGTTGAAATCCAAGAAAAAAATGACACTGACATTGCATTATGGATTTCAAGAAGAAATTAGATGTAGCTTTTGGGGCTAAAGGTATCAAGGGATATGGGGGGGAAGGCAGGATCAGGATGTTGAATTTGATGGTCAGACATGATCAAAATGAATGGCAGAGCAGGCTCGAAGGGCCGAATGGCCTATTCCTGCTTCTATTTTCTATGTTTCTATGACAATGCCATCTCTGCGCTCTCAGAAGAGAATCTCCAAGGCATGCTTGGCGCCTTCGTGGAAGCATACGGAATAATCAGTCTCAGCCCTGACCTCAAGAAGACTCAAGTCCTCTACCAACCTACCCTAGGGCAAGATTCTCTCCCTCCATCCAGATCAATGGAGAAACCCTTCCAAACATGGAACATTTCCCTACCTGGGGAGCCGCCTCTTATCTAAGGCTGACATCAATGCAGAGATCCAACATTGTATCCAATCTGCAAGTGCCACCGATGGATGCCTAAAGATGAGAGTCTTCGACAATCATGACATCCATGCTGATACTAAGACCCTCGTGTACAAGCCTGTCATACTCCCAATTTTTCATTACAGCTCAGAAACCTGGGCTATGTACAGATACCACCTCTAAGCCCTGGAGAAGTACCATCAACTGTCTGAGACAGATTCTCCACATCAGCTGGGAGGACAGGCATACTGACATCAGTGTTCTTGTAGGAACCAAAAGCACCAGCATTGAGGCCATGATCATCTGAAACCAACTCCACTGGGCCGACCACATGCTTAGCATGCCAGAGCCCCATCTGCCAAAGCAAATCTTCTTCACCCAGCTCAAGGAAGGCACCTGAACAAAAGTAGGACAAAGGAAGAGCGTCAAAGACACCATGAAGGCTTACCTCAAGAAATGTAACATCGATGCCAATGCCTGGGAGACCATTGCTTAGAAGAAATTTACCTGGAGGAACCTCCTGATTGAAGGGACATAATTCTTCAAGATCACCCGACAATAAGATGAGGTCAGAAAAGAAGTCTGAGAAAGGAATGCCAGCGATCACGAGTCCAAGGACCAATTCCATCTCCCGGAAACACCTGTCAAATGTGCAGTCGGAGATGCGGCTAGAGGATCGGGGTCATCAGCCACGCAAGGACACGCAGATCCATGACCAGTGACATGGAATTTCTTAGGTGGACAATCATACTCATTAGCGAGTGATTGTCGGAGATCCGCTGCTGCCACTGTGCGTTGGTGGTGGAGGGAGTGAATGGTTAAGATAACAGATGAGGTGCCAGTCAAACAGACTGCTTTATCCTGGATGACGTTGAACGTATTGAGTGTTACTGGAGCTGTACTCATCCACAAAAGTGAAGAGTATTCTATCTTGACGTGCCTTATTCGTGGTGGACAGGCTTTGTGGAGTCAGGAGGTGAGTTCCCAGGTTCTGACCAAGTCTTTTCACTTCCAATTCCATCAATCTCATCAGTCATGCTCACACAAACCTATCAAACGATAATACACTAACTCTAACCACATTGAACATATAAGATTCCCCTTTCACAATTACAATGCAGGCAGTCCTCGGACTTATGACACAATCATTTCCCAAAAACTGCATCACAAGTCAAAATATTGCAAACTGGAATTAATTTCCCCACAGGAACAATGTTTTAAGTGGGGAATTGGTTCCTGAAATCACTCATGGGGCACCCGACAGTGTTAAATGCTCTCAACTCTAGCCCTAGCAAGTTGCTGAGGTGAGTGTTGATGCCTGCACACCTTAGCATGAGTTCCTCGGTTAATGTGGGGATATAATGAAACTATTGATCACTATCAGTTGCCTGTTTAACTTTGCAAGTTTAAGTGCATATTCGGTGATGCATTGAGCACTGTTGTAATGGTTGTGCCAAAACAAACCTGGCATTGGCTTACAGTTGGATTAACAAAATAGAATATTTGTTTCCAATCTAATAAAGATGGTACAGTGGCTCTAGTGACTTTGTCCAATCATATAGGTGGCTGTGCAGAACATCGATGTGCAAGTATGAACATGCTGGTATGGCATTGTAAAATCGAAACTGACATTGTAAAGCCGAAATGGGGTGTCAATTTATTAATTACATAAGTGCCATTTGTCATATTTTGAACATCGTAAAGTCGAGGATTGCCTGTAATGCTAATGCAGCAAACCGCTCACACTGACACTTTAAAAACATTCACGCATTCATACACTCACACTAACCCAACCAAGGACATATATGCTAACATATGGAACATCACCCACGCTACCCCAAACACTTTCATTTCACCCCATAAAACATACAGGGATTAACCCAAAACACAATCATACTTTCTGGATGTATTATTACTCAAGACTGCGCACACAGTCCTGATTGCCGGCCAGATCCCTGCGCAGAGTGTCAACAGGAAGCTCCCCACCCCCACCAATCGCTCCATGGGTGCTGCCCCCAATAGGCCCTGCCCTCTCTGGCCCTGCCACCTTGGCACTGCCCGTGCACAGTGGGTATTGCCAGTTTGCCAGGTTGGCACTACCCAGGGGGCAATCCCCTTACCCCCAACCTCCTGGGGGGGGTCTCAATGGCTTCTTCCCTCCAGCAGTGTTGGGCCATTAGTAGGGAGCAGTTGTAAACCCCGCTGGAGTGAACCACTCCCAGTGGGGGGGAGTGGGGGGTGGGGGGGCAGGGTGGAGACGCAAGCAGGTCCGGAGACTTCAGTCCCGGGCCCACTAATAAGATGCAAATGGAAACTTCAATATTTAAATCAGCTCCACACCAATTTCTGATACAGAGCTGATTACTCCAAAAAACCTTGCCTGGGAGACACGCAGAGGCCCGGACACCCAGCGAGGAGCCCGCTAAATGGCCTCTGCTGATGTCTCCTGGCCTGTTGCGCTGCTAGAGCAATGCAGTGGGCTGGGCGAATTGTCCCCAATATGATAACATACACTGAACATATGATAACCCAAAATATCCTAGCACCACCAATACACTTGACACATAAACCCATAAATTAAGCTCAAGTAACCCAATGAAACATGACCACACATCTGCCAATATTGCATTGCCTCCGATCCCAAAGAAACTTGGGGTCTGAGGCAACCTAATTAAAAACTTATCTTCACATTAACCACGCCAAACACACTCACACGTGCATGAACTACACACAAATCACATAGAATCATGGCATTCTACAGTGCAAAAGAGGCCCTTTGGCCCATCAAGTCTGCACTAGCACATGAGAAACACCTGGCAGGCCTTGGGTTCCTAACAGGAAGATGACTTTCTTTCCAATTTTGAGCTGCTTGACATCCCAATTACACACGAAAACAGGGCAAGTGGCAATTCAAAATCACCACCCGTATAATTCTCCTGCAATGCTCACAGGGGATACTATCTACTTGTTTCTTGGATGTGGGAAAAGCTGGCAAAGATTCATTTATTGCTCAATCCTAGCTGTCCTGAGTAGGTGGTGGTGGTCTTTAGCTAGCGATTGTTTCTACAACTAAGAGAATTGCTAAACCACTTTGGGATACAATTAAAATTGAAGCATGCATTGTGGGTCAGGAGCTATATGTAAGTTAGACTGGCTAGGGGTAGGGGCATCTCTTCCTTCAAAGGTATAAGAAGTAGCTTTTATAGGTTTTAATGAAACATTATTGGGCATGATCAATTTTATCTTCCAGTCACAGCCAAAAAATGGTCAGTATTATTAGTTTAATTTCATTATTTATAGTGGAATCTGTAATCACCTCAACTTAAGGAAACTCTATGACCTAGTTTATTGCAAATGTACACTGTGATTGATAGTGTATATGGACTGAGATAGGGAGTAATATTAAAAACTTGAACTCTTTCAATTGTTTAAAATATTCCTGTTACAATGTTATGTTTCATCTGACTTTGTCATTGAGGGCTGCAAAGGAATGGTGAAAAGTTGATTTAGCCTCAGACTTTTAAGTGCTATGTCCAAGTGAAGCAGAAACGCAGGAGGAGAGATGGCTAGACATGTTACAGCAAGGCAATAAATCTTATTTTAACGAGACAGATAACTTTCTCCCCACTCTTTATTGCTGCACCTCGCCAGCTAATTAATCCTGACTATTAGAGAAATGCACATCAGTAAGCATTTTTATATTTATAGCTTAAACCACCGTCCATTTTAATCTACCACCTTCCAAAATCAGAGAAGCTTATGCAAGAGCAAGTTGGAATACAGCAACAAACATTTTCTGCTTGACACCAGGGTTCCTTTGAAAGAATCTAAATATTGGACAGGTAAAGATGCATTCTAGTTCATTGGAAGTAAAGCCTCACCTACAGGTGCACGATAGGGAGTCCAAGATAGTGAATTCTGGAAAGATATCTGGAATAAACCTTAAAAACTCGATTCTGTCTACATCCTGTCTACATTTCCCAGTAATCTTCATGTATATAGCATCCTCACTGGAAGATAGCTGCCTTCTGCATCAGTGCAATACTTGTCCTTTTTCCACACCCGCTCCCGATGGCCTTTTTGGTCAGTGAGTCTTTCTGTCACATTTCTACAACAACAAAGCCAATAGAACAAAGCCCTGACCACCCCAAATTTTCTGCTTCAGCTAATTTGAATAACTGATGCCGGAGGCAAACAGAAATTCTAGTCTTCAGTTTCAAATTAAAGGGATGTACACACTTAATGTTAAGTGCTACATGTGGGAACAAATGTTTGTTTCAATTTTTATGAAGATTTAAAACCAATTGCCTGTCTTGGCAGGGGTAGAAGGGAAAGAGTTCAGGAATAAATGAAGTCCTAGCTAGCAGGCAATTCAACATTCAAAACCAGTCAATGAGCTTTAGCAGGGTCAGTGATGGAGTTCCAAGTTAAGTGTCTTTTGGCACACACCAGCATGCAACACTTGTTGCTAGTCGAAATGGCCAACACTATTTTGTTAAGGTTTGTACCAGTTAGAAGATGGCATACAGTGTCTGGGGAGCATTGAAAACATACTCAGCGTGAAGTTAACAGTGAGTTCAGTGCAGCAGACAGGTTAGGGCCACTTACCACATTTTCTTTTCAAGCATCCTCCCGTTGTGCTGAACTCGTGGAAAGAGTTTTTCTCAAACAATCTGTTACCTGTAATATTGGAAACTATTGGGAGCTATTTTAATTTATTCCCTGGGTGAAAAACCAATGGAACTTGATGGAATGAGGATAAACGGCTGGTTTTGCACCCCACCCAATACTAATCTCCATTGACTTAAATGGAGAGGAACACCAGGCAGAGTCTAACACTGGCATGACAACTGATCTCACCAGTTTTATAAGTTAAAATCACCCCGAACGATTGAGAGAAATCCAGGAAAATAACTCAATGCTACATTAATACTTTTGAAAAATTTGTTCTAAATATCAATTTCTCATGCAACTTATCTTTACCAACTGATCTGAACAGTTGGTATAAATGGTGGATAATACCTTTGACCACACAATGGCGAATTCGTCACAACGCTTAAAGCTGTTCATGCTTCAAGTTTTACTTTACAGTCTGTGTGAGGACTGAACAGTACAGGTACACAGTCCGCTCATGTCATTTTAATTTGTGGGTTTTTAGCAATTCTAGTGGGGAGGCATAACTGTAAATGGATCCCTGAATCACTGACAGCAAGGACTTTCACCAACTCAGCAACTACTTCAACACTTATGCTCTGCCCGCGCTCCCGGGGATAGCTCTAGTGCTATCGCCACATGACCTCTTTTGTATCCACATCATCACGTTCTCATGTGATCATTCAGTCTACATCTTCCCCTTTAGTTTGAACACCTGGTGGCATGAGATGTGACAATGTGTTCAATAGGAGATTATATGCAGACCATTGTGTAACATGCAAGTTAAATGAGCTAACTTTGCGTAACTATTTACATATTCAGGGAAGCTGTTGCATAGCCCATCACATCTCCTTCTCTATCCCCCATTTTTGTTGTAGAAAGATGAAATTTGAAAGCCAGTTCTGGCTTGGTGGTAATAAAGTCCTAGAGCATTGTGTTCAGTTTGCTCAGGCACCTTGAGCATTTGGTTAGGCCGGTTGGTGGTGTTGTAGTCTTTCTCTGGCCGGTGCCCTTAGTGTGACCTGGAGTGTTCCATCAGCGTGTTCTTTGGGTGCTGGGGCATTGGCATCTGGTGTAGTCTGCATGTCCACTGGTGTGCCATAGGCTGGATGACTGAAGTGTTGTGTCATCTGTTGATGCTGATTCCAATATCTGTATGAGGTAACAGTGATTGCATACATAGCGGTCATTGTCTGAGGCTACCATGTACCTGTTATGTTCCGGAGCATGGCTGTGTACCACCGCTAACTGGTTATGGCCACATGCAGTCTGGATGCTGACTGTCTGACCAGGTATTAGAGGGCTGACTTTCTGGGCATCTCGATCATAGTGCATTTTGCTACTCAATCTGTATGCATGTTGGCTTCAAGTTTGGACTGCAGCCTTAGCAGTAGAAATTGTGGTCCTGGTACACCTGGAAAAGAGTTGTTGTGCTAAAGTGTGCAGGCACTGTCGTGGTAGATTTTGCAGGTTGAGGAGTAAAGCAGAATAAATCTGTGCGATCCCATTCACATTTCTGCGGAAGATGCTTGGCTGAGCATACCACCCATTCCACCAGACTGTTTTGATTATGGTTATAGGGAGCTGCTTGTGATTTGGTCAAAGTCCCATTTGTGTGCAAGTTACAAAATTCAGTGGAGATGAATTGGGGAATGTTGTTTATGATGAGTCACTGAGAGATGTTGGGGGCGATACTCCCAGCCCGTTGCTCTGCTAGAGTGCAGTTGGAGCACAGACTGTTGGAGGTATTGAATCATCTCATCTCAAGTGATGTACAAGTGGTAGCTTACCAATAATGTCACAGTTGAAGAGGTCCTTGTATGCTGTCATCTCTAGGGCTTGGTATTATAGAGCATTCACTTTTGTACCAAGTTGAATGGGCCCAGTGTTATGTTGTTCTGGAGACCGAGTATTGGCTTTACATTCTGGTCCATTATATGAAACTTGAAATTTCCCTGTGTGCAATAGAGGGTAGCTGCACCTTTGGCATGGATGGTTTGTCCAGCATAGCCACGAGATCCACCTGGGTGCTGGAGTCAGGTGCCGCATATGGACCTATTTCCCGTAACATTTGGCTGGACAATGCATTACACTTTCCTCCAGTGTCAGTCTTTACCTTCAGTATTGCGTTACTGCAAATCATGTCGAGGGTGATGAAGATCTCACCTTTTTCTGTGACAGTGTCAACAATCTCACAATAGACTGTTGTTAGAGGCTCTGTAGCTTTGCTGCTTTGCTGAGCTCCAATTCATTCACCTTGCTGATACTCCCACCCATGGGGGACCCGACCAGTTGCCATGTTGCTGATGGCAGAGAAGGGCTGCTGTGGTTTCGATCTACAGCACTTAGCAAAGTGATTCAATTTCCCACATGTGTTGCATCTTTAACCATGAGCAAAACAAGCTGTTCTTTTCAGAAGTTGCTGGCCACTGCAGTTGGAGCAGGGCAAATATTTCTGTTTCCCGCCGAAAATGTTTGCCTTTTTTTGATTGTTTGTTTAACATACAGAGACTAATGGCTGTTTGTAACATTAAATCTTTCTCTCGCTGCAGCAGCTTGTGGACTAAATCGCTGTGAATTCCACAAACTATTCGATCCCTGATTTGTACTTCAGTGAGAGGTCCAAACGTGCATTTCTTTGCCAATATTTTCAAGGTGGCCGTGTAAGATTGTATTGATTCATCTGTTCTTTGGTTTGTTGAATTGAATGCATGTCTTTCAAGGATAATGTTTTTTTACCAGGAGACAGCGATTCTCAAACTTTTTGGGGTCCTCGTTTTCCCTCCTTCATCTGGAAAATGAATAACTTAAATTATTCGATGGTCTTGGGGCCTGCTAAGTTTAATAGAGTATAAGCCAGTACTGTTTTAAACTTGTCAGACTATGCAGCACTGCAGTAAGTACCATACTCCATCTCGAACTTCTCCAAACTATCTGCAGGATTTTCATCAAAGATCAGTGTGCCGATGCGGCAAAGTCCTTGTGCCATGGTGTCAACTTCTAAGAGCATGTAAATGTGATGGGTTCGCAGATCACAGACGACAAGGACTTATAACAAAGAGTGGTTTATTCACTTGCTTAGCAGCTACTTCAACACATGTGCTGTGCCCACGCTGCCAGGGATAACTCCCACGCTCCTGCCATGTGACCTCTTTTGTAGCCGTGTCATCACATTATCACATGACCACTTGGTCTACAATGACCATTCAATTTCCTGCTTCCTTTAGGCCTGAATCCAGCCAGCAATACCAATATCACCAGTTGGAAATTGACCTTTATATTAGATAGATTTTTTGATCCAAAAAGCAATTCTACCTGAACAGAGATCTGTCCGATTGGTTTGCTTTCATACATTAACATATAAAGAATGACAAACTGCGATTGGGATGCTTCCAATAAACTGTCCTGTGTTACTGCCAGTAAGACATTCACATTTTGTGCCTGTGCCAACAAGTCTGCTACCACAGTCTCTCTTAGGAATTGGAGTATCCGCACACACTAATCCTCAGCCAAAGCAAAGTACTGAACCTCTGTTAGTACTTGTGGTGCGAGAACAGCCCATACAGGCACAACGGAGCACTGGTACCGTCTGGCCCTGCCTGGCACTCCTCCATTGGTTCCTGTATGCCCTCACAAAATGTTTAACGCATAGGAATTTTGAGTGGATTGGCGGCACTGCTGCTGCCGTACAGAACCATTGCTACTAAACTTATAAAAACCTAAAAAGTTAATTTTCTGCTCCAGGCTATGTTTAAGCTTTTCTGTCCAGCTGCTGGTGCAATGTTAGTCAGAAGACTGCTCCCAATTTGAACTGCAGCTCATTTGAATAACTATTCTGTGCAATTTCAGCCTTGCACAGAATTAAATCCAATGGGAGACATGGGAGATCTGGTCAGCAGATCAAATTTTAGGGACTATTGACACTTAATTGTAAATATTTCAGAATTTACTGGATGTATGTGCCAGTCTTTGAGTGAATATGTGGGGTGTGTGTGTGTGCGTGTGGTGCATGTGCATGTGTGTGTGCATGCATGTGTGTGTGTGTGTGTTTGTGTGTGCGTGAGTGCATGCATGCGTGTGTGTGTTTGTGTGTGTGTGTCTTTCTCTCTATCTGGCTGATTCAATGAGAGTTTTCATTATTTTCCCTGAGAGGTAGAAAAGGCACAGCTGCCAAATTAAATTTTCGAAGAGATTCCTTCAGCTCTTTGCTTTAAATTTCAAAACAAACCATGTTCATTTTTCAAGAGATTAAAGTGACATCTTTCTCTTTTTCAAGTACTCTTCGCAACACAAAGGACAATTATTATGGTAATTGATTTAAAAGGTTATTCCAATTATTTGACATTTCTTATGCTATCACCTAACTGATTAAAATTGATGTTACAAAGTTCATTTCCTTCCATGGTAATTTGGCAGGAAATAGGGGTCAAGCCTGATGTCTCTGATTTACATAAATATTCATTGCCTTTTGCCTTCACTCTTTTTCAAAATCTTCCTTTTGTTTTTCGATTGTTTTTGTATAAATGTGCTGCTGTTTTGATGGAAATAGAAACTTGTACTTACACTTAAGAAAATTAACCAACTGTTAGTAAATAAGAACTCACCATCAAAATCCCTTCAAAACGAGAATTACATTCTCTTTCAAAGATGGAGACCACCATCTGGTCCCTTTCAAACAAACGATATCACCCTCCTAACCCTTTAGAAGAAAAGGAAGTTGCACCATCATAACCCTTTTTGAAGAAATACTGTCGAAATTCATATTGCTTTCAAAAAAGAAAGAGTCTCACAATTTACACACCTTATAAAGAAAATGGGGCGTAAAAGACCCTTGGGCCTTCGATCCTTACATACAAGCTGCTGTCCGCCTGCACATCGGTCCCCGAAAAGCATGATCAGTTGGAGGTTACCTCATATAAATAATGGCAATAAAGGTCATCGTATTACAAAGGGGTCATTACAGCGGGGGAAAGGATGGGAAAGTGGAATTGAAGTAGGAGTTCAGTCACTCTCATTTTGTTGGGGATGGGGGGGGGGGGGGGGGGGGGGGGGACCAATGGCGGGAGAGAGAAATCCTGTGGGATTCCCAAAACGTGGTTTACTTTGGAAGGAGTTCCCATTCCAATTGTCCCTGCCCTCCAACCCCACCGATGACGTTAACAGGAATCGCAAATTTACTTTTGCCGATTTGGTTTCCTCATTCCACATAAAAATGAAAGTCCTCATCAATATTGCATTTTCTTTGGTACACGCTCCCTTAATTTCCTCATCAATATTCTGTCCAACACTACAATTACTGTCAAGGGGTCTGTAAATTATTTTCATCAATATTTTCTGCCCTTTGTTCATCCATAGCTCTATCAACGCTAATTCCACGTGCTGATTTTCTGCTCTACGACCCTTTTCCCCTGTGGCCTTTAGTTGACCCCATATTATGTGGGATACTCCACCTCCTTTTCCATTTTACCAATCATTTCTAAAAGGCAAGAACACTGAAATATTTTTTCCCAACCTTTGTCCCCAAATAGTTACCAGATCAAACATGTACATCTCTATCTCTGTGATTAATTCACCTATCTTGTTATCAATGTTTCATGTATCCAGATAAGTGCCTTCACGCTAACATTTTACTGTTTTCTACTGATATGGGCTGCACTTGCTGTCCTGCACAGAGAAAATCTGCACTCAATGGCCATAAGTGGAAGCAAGAGGTCATAAATTTAAATTTTCCAGCAGATTCCCACTCTCATGGAGACCCAATGCACACTCACAAAATGGCATCAGGTTTAATCTTTTAAATGCTTGCTTCAATTTTGAATTTGCTTGAATTTGAGGTCATCAGCTAGGCAGATGTGTTCCTGAAGCCTATGTGAAATATGTCAGGTCAGTCAGTTTGTGAACCTTGGGTAAAGCCCATTGTGGTGTCAAGAATCCTTTGACAGTAAGTTTAAAATGTATTGCCAACTTCAAATGTCATAATTAGATGCTGCATGATAAGTTAAATATGTTTTTAATCCAATGATTGATCTTTTGGCTCCATTCTTAAAAAGGTATGTGACAATTTAATTGAGTAGGTTTAGCAAGAGGCAGGTCCCGTGACATCACGTTGTTTTTGATCTAGCATTGTGTAGTGAGACAGGAGCTGGGATTTTCCACTCCCATCGCTGAACCCACCCGACGAATGTTTATATAAGTGTTTTCAGATGAAAGAATATTTTCTTTCGTGGATAAAGGACTCTAATGTATTCAACAGTTGTTACATTAAGGCACTAATGTGTCATCTGGGCTCTGTGCTTTGTTTTTTACATCGATTTAATGCCCAGACATCTGTTGTGTGTTTGTTAAAACTAAAGATATGCCTGATTTCTATGATTGAAAAATCATCAGATAGTTTGTTCTGTTGATCTGTTGAGTTTAATCTGTTCAGTCAATTCAAAGGCTCTATTGTATTCAGCTCTAGGTTCGTTTATGGAGCCAAGCAATGGAATTTCATCATGAATGTCTGCCTGTGTTCCATGCTCCATAAATGGATTTAGCTCTGCAGGGGTTGTTTACTCAGCTGTCAAGGAACTTCGTTTGATTGAAAGTTTTATGACCATCTAATGGGATTATTTTTCTTCAAAGTTGTTTTCGAATGACTGTTTTCTGAGATTTCTGAACACTCAGGAGTAAGTTTTTGAAATGCATTTGAATGTTTGGTTGACAGTTTTATGAACTCCGAAGTGGAGTTTTTTCAAATGGAGTTTGAGTGGATGACTATTTATTTTGACAACTTTTCAAAGATTTCCCAACTTTTTTAAAGGACCCATGAGTTCTGTTTAAAGTGGTAGAAAGATTATTACATTTGAGATTCTGCCTTTTTAATTTTTATCAAAGTTCCTCAAACTGTTTCAGCAAAATCTTGGGCTGGATTTGCAGGTGGTGGTGGGAAGTGGGTGGGACATGGTGAGGATTGGTGGGCAGGTGAGGGCAAGCTAACTGATTGCACACACCCCCACATCCTGGAAGAAAAGTCACGGCTCAAGGCCAACCTGCCCAAAAGAAGCCTACCCCATAACCATCATACACTGGTGGTGGGCTAAAGCAATTGAGAGGAGGACTAATGATGCTCCGATTGGTCAACAGTTCTAACAGTCCTGGCGGTGCCAATGCTCAGTAGTAGACACTGCTGGGACTGAAAGGAGGAGCACAAAGAAGACCAGGGTTGTGCCAGAAAGATAAGTCCCGGGGCTTTAGGGTGGTGAGGGATCCCAGAGCCCAGAGAATGGAGAGATGGGATTGGGGACTGTGTTTTAGAGGCAGGTGGTGCAGAGCAAAGAGGCATGATTTCCTGGGGTAGGTGGCCCTGATGCATAGACAGCACCCTGCCAAATGAGGTACCCTTTTTTTCATGTAGACCATAAACAGCGTGCCCACTCCCACCTGCCTGCCCGTGCCAGCACATAATCCAGGTCAATAGGCTTGCTAACAAACCTAATATAACTTTATTTATTTCTATATGGCAGGCGGGCAGCCAATTTTGGCATATTATGGCATAAGTGTATTTTGGAGGTCTGTTGTAAAATGTTGATTGTAGTTTGGTAAGTCTTAAGATATTTGTAGTGTTAGGTAGTTCAACAGTAAGTAATCGTTAACCACTAGAACTATATACATAGATAGAGTAAAGGTCCAAGTCAGGAGCCATCTCCATGCCTGCTTCACACATGGTTCTGGCCAACACTACACTGGCCCCTCAGTGTGAATCATGCGTTCTCTTACATCATGTGGGGTGGTGCTCTACTCAGTCCCACATTAACCCTTTATGCTCCAGACGCTTATACGACACCACCCCCTACCAATAACACACCTGCAAAATCCAGCCCCTGATCCAAATTTGATCTAAGTCATTGGTTCTCCTAAATGGGCACACAAACTACTGTCTTGGATCGCGGGGGCCTATCTTAGACAGCCCTGATTTCTCCTGTCCATAAACACAAAGGTGTTTTTGATTGTTGATTTTCCCCCCCCCCCTTTATAAACAGTGGAGTATTTCCCAACACTTTCAGTTTTGGTGTGTGATGCGCGACAATCAAGCACGAGGTACAAGGCTTCAGCTATTGAAGGCTTTTATTAGCAAACAATGGAACTAACTAACACGAGTACACCAATTCAGACTGGAGGGGTCCCGCCTGAGCAGAGGGTCTTATACCTCTCCCCAGGAGGCGGGGCCCGACCGGGATGTGCCATAACAACATCTACCACAGGTAAACACCCTAACCCAACAACATTATACAACCCCCACAGTGGCAACACCCTAACCCAACAGTAACATAGGAATAACCCCACAGTGGTAACCAACGATGGTTCACCACATTCACCCCTCCTTTAAAAACAAAGGCCGGCGGGGTGCGAAAACAGGTCACATATATACAAAATTCACAAGTCCAGACGGTCTGGAGGACCGCACCGTCGCTGTGATCTCCTCAACACCGGTTGCTACACCGGAGCAGGTGCTTGCGGTGGCGTTCTCTCCAAAACAGCGTCCGGCTGTCCCCTCGAGGACTCCCGGGCCGGTTGACCCTGGTGAGGCGATGGTGCAGGGGATCCTGGAACCTTCTGTGGTGGCGCCAATCTCCGAGTCTCAGGCAAGCTGTACATGGGAGTATAACTGTTATGCACTGGTCCCGGTGCTGACCGCGCCACGTCTGGGGAAGAAATAAGTGATAGGGGATTCGTGACAGGGGGTATGGGAGCGACAGGAGTTGCTACGTCCCCTGCGGGCGCCAGGTCTCGAATCGAGACTGTGTCCTCTCGCCCGTCAGGATATGCCACATAGGCATACTGAGGGTTGGCGTGGAGGAGTTGGACCGGTTCGACCAAGGGGTCGGACTTGCGGGCCCTCACATGTCGCCGCAGAAGGACGGGTCCTGGGTACGTCAACCAGGCTGGTAAGGAGATCCCCGAGGACGACTTCCGAGGGAATGAGAACATCCTCTCGTGGGGAGTAGCATTGGTTGCCGTACACAGGAGGGAGCGAATGGAATGAAGCGCATTTGGAAGGACCTCCTGCCAACGGGAGACTGGAAGGCCCCTGGATTTCAGCGCCAGTAGGACAGCCTTCCAGACTGTAGCATTCTCCCTCTCCACCTGTCCGTTACCCCTAGGGTTGTAGCTCGTGGTTCTACTAGAGGCAATCCCGTATGAGAGCAGGAATTGCCTCAAGTCATTACTCATGAACGACGAGCCCCTGTCGCTATGTATGTAGCAGGGTACCCGAACAGGGTAAAAAGATCACTGAATGCCTTAATCACTGTGGCAGTCGACGTGTCCGCACAAGGGACAACAAACGGGAACCGGGAGTATTCATCTATTATATTGAGAAAATAGACATTCCGGTCCGTTGAGGGAAGGGGGCCCTTAAAATCCACACTCAGCCTCTCGAAGGGGCGAGTGGCCTTGACCAATTGTGCCCTTGACCAATTGTGCCCGGTCCGGTCGATAAAAGTGCGGTTTGCATTCCGCGCAAATCCGACAGCTTCTTGTTACTGACCTGACATCCTCCACCGAGTAGGGCAGGTTGCGGGCTTTTACGAAGTGGTAGAGTCGGGTGACTCCAGGATGGCACAGGTCATTGTGGAGGGCCTTCAAGCGGTCCTCCTGCATGATGGCGCATGTTCCGCGCGAGAGGGCATCCGAGGGCTCATTGAGCTTCCCTGGACGATACATAATATCGTAATTATAGGTGGAGAGCTCAATTCTCCTCCGCAAGATCTTATCATTCTTGATCTTGCCCCTCTGCGTATTACTGAACATAAACGCCACGGATCGTTGATCCGTGATCAGGGTGAACCGCTTCCCCGCCAGGTAATGGCGCCAGTGTCTGATGGCCTCCACAATGGCCTGAGCCTCCTTCTCCACCGCTGAGTGCCGAATTTCGGGACCTTGAAGGGTGCGGGAAAAAAACGCGACGGGCCTGCCTGCCTGGTTTAGTGTGGCGGCCAGGGCGAAATCAGATGCATCACTTTCCACCTGAAAAGGGATGGATTCATCCACCGCGTGCATCGTGGCTTTCGCAATGTCGCTTTTCAAAGCCTTGAAGGCCAATTGGGCCTCCGGCGTGAGTGGGAAGGTCGTGGACTTGATGAGCGGACGGGCTTTGTCCGCGTAGTTGGGGACCCACTGCGCATAATACGAAAAGAAGCCGAGGCATCTCCTCAGTGCTTTTGTGCTAGCGGGCAAGGGAAGTTCAGTAAGGGGGCGCATACGGTCTGGATCAGGGCCGATGACCCCGTTTTCCACCACGTATCCAAGGATAGCTAACCTGCGCGTACGGAATACGCACTTCTCCCTGTTATAGGTCAGATTCAGGCGAGATGCAGTGCGCAGAAAGTTTTGGAGATTCGTGTCATGGTCCTGCTGGTCATGGCCGCAGATGGTGACGTTATCCAGGTACGGGAAGGTAGCCCGCAACCCGTTCTGGTCCACCATTCGGTCCATAGCACGCTGGAAGACCGAGACCCCATTGGTGACACCAAATGGAACCCTAAGAAACTGGTATAGACGACCATCCGCCTCAAAAGCCGTGTATTGTCGGTCCTCTGGGCGGATGGGGAGTTGATGGTAGGCGGACTTAAGGTCTATGGTGGAGAACACCCGGTACTGCGCAATCTGATTGACCATATCAGATATGCGCGGGAGAGGATACGCATCCAGCTGCGTATAACGGTTAATGGTCTGACTGTAGTCGATGACCATCCGAGGTTTGTTCCCGCTTTTAACCACCACGACCTGCGCTCTCCACGGACTAGCACTGGCCTGTATGATCCCTTCTTTGAGGAGCCGCTGAACCTCAGATCTGATAAAGATCCGGTCTTCAGCGCTGTAACGCCTACTCTTAGTAGCGATGGGCTTGCAGCCTGGTACCAGATTCTTAAATAAAGAAGGTGTGGTGATCTTTAGTGTGGAAAGATTGCATGCGGGGCGCTTTGGGCAATTTGGAGGCTGCGGCTGATTCCCTACTGCCAGTGAAGGGAGTGGCCCACCGTACTGTAGGATCACACTCTTCATGTGGACCATAAAGTTTAGTCCGAGGAGAATTGGCGCACAAAGGTGCGGTAACACAAGGAGCCTGTATCGCTCGTACATTGTGCCCTGCACCTCTAGGGTTACCATACAACGTCCTTGGATCAGTACAGACCGGGACCGTGATGCCATGGAAATTGTCTGTTTGGCAGGTAGAACCCGGAGTCCACACCTTTTTGCAGTGTCAGGGTGAATAAAACTCTCGGTGCTCCCACTGTCAAACAGACAATACACAGTACGACCATTTACCTTGATGTTCATCATGGAACTGTCAAGCCTGTGATGCTTTGTCTGGTCCAGAGAGATCGACGCCACCGTTGGCCCCTGGGCGTCACTGCATGCAGCCGAGGTTGATACTGAGGACCCCTGCTGGTCGCTCCTGGTCGTCGTCGACCATGATGGCCGCCCCCATGAATCGCACGTGGGTGAGGGCACCAAGCGTAGCGACTCCTGGTGGTCTTCCTCCTCCTCTGTCAGCCACGATGGCGCCGTCCTGGATTCGCACGTAGTCGGGCCTCGCGGGTACCGTGACGTCGAAGGAGATTGTCTCCGCTCTGGAGGATCACAGGCTGCACTGCCGTTCTTGGGCTTCGACTTGCAAACTTTAGCATAGTGCCCCTTTTTACCACACTGACTGCAGATCGCCGTTTTTGCAGGACACTGTTGCCGTGGATGCTTGGCTCCGCCGCAAAAATAGCATCGCTGGCCGCCTGGAGCTGCCGCCGTCGTCGGATCGATATGGGAGCGCGAGCCCGTGGGGCGAGGAGGGATTTGTGCTTGCTCCTGCCACGTTGTCTCCACGTGGTCTTCGGGGTACAGAGCCAAGCTTTTCGACGCTGCCTCCAGCATCTCAGCCATCTCCATCGCTTGGGTCAAGTTGAGGTTCCCTTTCTCTAATAGCTTAAGCCGGATGTACGAGGACCCTACCCCTGCTACGAACGCATCTCGGGCGAGGTCGTACATATATTGCTCTGCCGACACATCTTTGCAGTCGCAGCCCCTGGCAAGCTGCAAGAGCTCATTGGCGTAGTCCTCCATGGTTTCGCCCGACTGCCGACGTCGTGTAGCGAGGAGATAACGAGCGTGGATCTCGTTGGGTGGTCTCGTGTATCGTTTCTTCAAGAGCTCGATGGCCCTCGGGTAAGTGGTGGCCGCACGAATCGCAAGATAGACCGTGTCGCTTACCCTCGCGTGGAGGACCTGGAGTTTGTCGTCGTCCGTAGTAACAGCTGCAGAGGCTGCCAGGTAGTCCTCGAAACACTTCCACCAGTGGTCGAAGGTGTTAGCGGCACCGACCGCACGTGGGTCCAGCGTCAGACGCTCTGGTTTTAGTATTTGTTCCATACTCCCTTTACTGTCGAGAGTTTTATGTTTGCTAATAAAATTGATGCGCGACAATCAAGCACGAGGTACAAGGCTTCAGCTATTGAAGGCTTTTATTAGCAAACAATGGAACTAACTAACACGAGTACACCAATTCAGACTGGAGGGGTCCCGCCTGAGCAGAGGGTCTTATACCTCTCCCCAGGAGGCGGGGCCCGACCGGGATGTGCCATAACAACATCTACCACAGGTAAACACCCTAACCCAACAACATTATACAACCCCCACAGTGGCAACACCCTAACCCAACAGTAACATAGGAATAACCCCACAGTGGTAACCAACGATGGTTCACCACAGTGTGATCCAATCTTTCCATTCATATCCCCACAGGAAATTTGAGATAGGGAAAAATCAGAGGGGTAGTTTATTTTACACCCGCTCAAAATGCAGGAAAAGTGTTTGCAATGCTCCCTGCCAATTTTTTGCATTTATACAGCTAAGGAGGGAGACAAAAAGGAAAGAGGTACAGGAAAAAGAACACAGAGAAAATAATTATTATTATTTCACATGAGTCTATATCCCAGAATCGAAAGTCCAATGGTGTTTCTCTTCACAGAGATCAGCCGGCTGAAACTGATGTTGTCTCATCAACTTTTCCAGTAGAGATGATTTCCATGATGAGATGGGCAAGCAGAGGTGACTTAGTCCTGTAGGCGATGGTACAGGAGCTCAGACGTTGCAGTATTAGCAGTGTAGAAAGGGCCAGGCAGTCAAATATGGACAGATCCCTTTCTCTGAGTTGCAGTTTGGTTGATGGAAGATGGCAGCCTGATTGGCAATACAGCAAAACAGGGTAACTGCTTTGTTCAAGTAGGGGAGTCAGGTGACGTGATTCTCGCTTCTCAGGCCATTAGCTCCCTACAAGTAAACCCCACTGGAATGGAACACTCCTGGCAGGTGGGGGGGGGAGGGGGGGGATGGGGGGAGAGGTTAACGGGCCCAGAGATTTCAGTCCCTGGCTCGCTAATGATATTTAAAATACATTTAAATTGTCATTTGCATACATTATGCAGCTCCGCACCGACTCCTGGCATGGAGCTGACAGCACCGGAAATCCAACTGCCGGAGAATCACGAAGGCGGTGGCACCTCGCGAGGAGCCCATGAAACGGCCTCCGCTCGAGTCTCCTGGCTGGGAGAATTGCCCCCTGTATTATTGGAAATGCTTTGTCCCACCAACTGACTTCCTGTTGAACTGAGCAACCACACTCTTAACAAACATGCCATCAATGCGCCACTCACTCCTTCAGGCAGTGTCACCTTATTCTCCAAACAAGGGAAATCTGCCAGCAAAAACATCAAACACAAGACACAAAGTATATATATTCCTTTTGTGGGAATCTCGTGACACCTCTCAGCAGCAGGATTTCCCGTTTCAATAAATATTTTTAAACTGAGAATATTCTCAGCTTCTTAACCACAGCTATTCCTGACTTTCTCTGATCCCTCCGGCATGCAGGCAGGTAAAGGCTGGAATATTATGACTCACAGGCGAATATGGAACACATGCATACATCTGCTGCAATTTTCTCATAATTGTTCGCTTTATAAGAGGTGGGCATGAAATAAATTACAAGTTTATCTCCTCCGCATCCCACTGCTTCCTGCGTGTTTCCTCTGTCTCCAACTGTTATACGATTTGTGTCCTCTACACCTCACTGTTTCCCAGTGTACATTCTGTGTTGGGGTGACTTTTCTGTTCTCGGCTAAGTTTGGGGTTTTCTGCCTGGTTACTGATGCAACGCTATCCGGTATTGCTGTGCGTAGCCCGCCAGTCATTGCTGTGGTCAGCTCAATTAACTAATCAAAGGCAGCTTGAGCTTTGTGCAAGGAGCCGGCCTAATGAGGATGGAGAAAGTCTGGCTAGTGGGTCACATTCAAGGGATATGTACACTTAAGGGTAAGTGATTGCATATGGGGACAAATATTGTTTCAGCCTTTATTAATGTTCCACCACTCTCTCTTAAAACTCCTCTTTGGCCATGCATTTGGTCGCCTGTTCTAATCTTTGCTGCTTTGACTCAATGTCAATAAATTGTCTGGTTTCATTCATTCTGAAGCACCCTGGGACTTTTGATTAAGTTAAACTGTACAGTCTATGTAATTCTAAGTTTGTGAACATCTTTAATGCTCCAACGTTTAATGAGACAGACTGGTGTAATCCCTCAGTCATTTTGTACTTTATTTTTAACGATAGAATGGCTTCCTAAATCTCCAATATGGCAAGAAGCATGTGCTCAATTCGAACAGAAAGTGTGCCAGCAACAATATTGGCAAAGGCCAAGAAATCGTTGTGCTATCTCTATGCCTGAAACAGAGTTCGGCTTTAGGAATATACAAACTGGTTGCTTAATGCTTATTTTGAGGCTTCCACTGCCAGTTTGATTTGCCCCGATGGCTGTTGATTCTAAGTGCTGGGTGGACTTGAAACTGGGAGTGTTTCGGATCCAACTTTTAGACCCGTTCTGAGGCGCCCCCATACGCACTCTGCCTAAGACAAAATAGCGATTCCAAATCGCGCTGCACAAGGCTGTGGGCGGGCCTTAACGTGCCCAATACCCTGCAGCTCCGATCGGCGTCTCCAACGTCGCATGCACAGAAAAAAATGATAGAATGCTGCACTCCTATCACATCGCGCCCGGGATGAATAATGCCTCCCCCTGGCCTCCACAGACATTGCCCCACCCTCACAATATTATTGACCCCCTTATACCCCCACCCGCTCGCCACCAAGACTGATAGCAGCCCTCTTCCCCCGCTCCCCCCCCCCTTCCGCCCAACGATCTCAGACAGAGTGGCAGCGGACCCCCCTTCCCCTCACTCATTTCAGGCAGAGAGATCCCCTTCCTCCCTCCACCCTACAGATATCAGGCAGGGTGATCCCCCTCACCCCCAGCCCGGACCCTCCCGAACAAGGCCCCCATCTCCTCCAGACTCCGATGGCTGTGTGACACCTCCCTCTCTCTCCCCTGTCCTCAATCATTGAGGTACTGATCTACCGCACCCACCCCCCCCTCCACCGCTCCCCCCCCCCCCCCCCCCCCCCGCCTCGCCCACCCCCCCTCCTCATCAGCACACCTGCAAGTGCTCACTTACCTTCTCCTCAATGCTAACAAGCAAACTGTATGTAACTTGCTGGAATGTTCTGCCAAACTGCCTGCAGCTGATCTGCCCTAACGAGGGGCAGCTCCATTAAAAACTCAAGGATGGACAGGCAGGCAGGCATTCCTGCACAAAATGTGCGCATGACCAGCCCCCCGATTCTCTGAGGGCGACCTGGGGAGGCTGCTAGATACAGCAGGGACGAGGCGGGTCACCCTCTTTCCCCCAGGAGGACACAGACCAAAGGAGGCTGATGGAAGTGCTGTCACCACCTTGGTCAGTGCCAGGGCACTGGCCACCCGAACCGCGAAGCAGTGCTGCAAAAAAGTCAATGACCTCATCCATGCAGCAAGGGTGAGTGCTGAACCCCATCTTGCATCTTCCCCCAAATTTCCCCCAGATCCTCCCATCCCCAGCACCCTGCATGCTTCCAGCCCCTGATCCCCAAGAACCTCCTTTTTATCCCCCCCAAGAGCCACACTGCGCTTGCCCTCTAAGGGTCACCACCTGATACTCTCCAGGAGTCATGCCATCATTTTTTTCATGGTTCCTTCTGTCTCCACAGGAGAAGACTGAGCACAACATCCGTGAGAGGGCGAAGACAGGAGGTGGTGAGCCAGACCTCCGGGTCCTCACCCCCTTTGAGGAGCGGGCACTGGAGCTCTTCAGAGAAGGGGAGATGCGGGCTGTCAGTGACAGCATGGTCGGGCTACCATCAAGACGCGAGCAACTGTCATTCCTTCAATCACTTTGCGGCAACTTCTCGGGGGCACGAGTTTTGGGTGCGAGGAGCAAGGTTTAAAGGAGATGTATGAGGCATGTTTATTTGCACAGAGAGGGTAGTGTGTGCCTGGAACTCGCTGCCAGGGGAGGTCATGGGTGCAGACACGATAGTGACCTTTAAGGGCATCTTTACAGTTATGTGAATGGTGCGGTAGTCTAATGTCCGTCACTGGCGGGGGGTTGGGGGGCGGGGGTGGGGGCGGTGGGTAACCCATGTATGTGGGAGAGGGATTGACTTGTCCATGGGAGTTGGGGTTTCCATGGCAGTGGGAGAGTTCCTTTTTCTATTTTTAAAATCAGGGCATCCTTTAAAAGCGGCACCAAAAGCTCTCAGGAGCTGAGAGGTTGCTGGCAGGGCAGACTCCACCAGTGTATGTCATGGGGCCTGAGTCCAGGATTGTTTCTGACTAAAGTGTCAGAAATATGGTGGAAACGTCAGCAGTGGAACCACCCACCAGAGATGACAGTGAGAAAGTTCAGCCTGTGGTCTTGCAATTATTTGAGTATGAACGTGGAAGTTAACCATCCTTTTCTTTGAACGTAGAATCGATCGACATCATTTGCAATTACAGGTCAACACTGGATCACTTGTTTGTTTCATTTAGCAGCATATTTGGTTTACCAATAAATAGGTTATTTTGTGGACATAGTGGGCGGGATTCACCCAGGCTGCTTTAGCAGCGCAGTGGGCTGGGAGACAACAGCGGGGGCCCTTTAGCGAGGTTCGTGATCAGCATCCAGCTGGTTGCGAGTCTCCCAGGTACTTTTTTTTAGCACCATAAGCTCCACACCGGAAACCGGCATGCAGCTGATCATCCATATGATTAAAGTTAAAGTTTATTTATTAATCACAAGTAAGGCTTACATTAACACTGCAATGAAGTTACTGTGAAATTCCCCAGACGCCACACTCCGGCGCCTGTTCGGGCCAATGCACCTAACCAGCACGTCTTTCAGAATGTGGGAGGAAACCGGAACAACCGGAGGAAACCCACGCAAACACGGGGAGAACGTGCAAACTCCACACAGACAGTACCCAAGCCAGGAATTGAAACCGTGTCCCTGGCACTGTGAGGCAGCAGTGCTAACCACTGTGCCACCAGGCCCACTAGCGTCTCTCAGCCTTGAACCCTGGCACTGCCCAAGAGGCAAACTGGCAGTACACACTGGGCACCTTGGCACTGCCCAACAGGTGCTGGGCAATGCCAAGGAGGTAGGGTCAGAGGGGATGGGACATATTGGGGCAGGGTTTATTGGGGGGCAATCGATGGGGGAGACCTACTGCCACTCTGCAAATGGGATCAGTGAGAAAGAGAGGGAGGAGCCGATTGGGGCTGTCTGTGGGGGGGGAGGGCTATCAGGCCTGGTCATGGGGGTGGGGGATCAGGGCTGGCCATTGGGATGGGGGGGGATCAGGGCTGGCCATTGGGATGGGGGGGGATCAGGGCTGGCCAGGGGCGGGGATCAGGGCTGGTCAGGGAGCGGGGTCCCCTGGCCGGGGGACGGGGATCAGGGCTGGCTGGGGGGTGGGGATCAGGGCTGGCCAGGGGCGGGGATCAAGGCTGGCCAGGGGGCGGGGATCAGGGCTGGCCAGGGGGCGGGGATCAGGGCTGGCCAGGGGCGGGGATCAAGGCTGGCTGGGGGTGGGGATCAGGGCTCGCTGGGGGGCAGGGATCAAGGCTGGTCGGGGGGCAGGGATCAAGGCTGGTCGGGGGGCAGGGATCAAGGCTGGCCGGGGCGACAGGGATCAGGGCTGGCCGGGGCGACAGGGATCAGGGCTGGCCGGGGGGGATGGGGATCAGGGCTGGCCGGGGGGACGGGGATCAGGGCTGGTCGGGGGGACGGGGATCAGGGCTGGTCGGGGGGACGGGGGTCAGGACTGGCCGGGGGGATGGGGATCAGGGCTGGCCGGGGGGACGGGGATCAGGGCTGGTCGGGGGGACGGGGGTCAGGACTGGCCGGGGCGACAGGGATCAGGGCTGGCCGGGGGCGGGGATCAGGGCTGGTTGGGGGGGCGGGGATCAGGGCTGGCCGGGGGCGGGGATCAGGACTGGCCGGGGGGACGGGGATCAGGGCTGGTCGGGGGGACGGGGATCAGGACTGGCCGGGGCGACAGGGATCAGGGCTCGCCGGGGGCGGGGATCAGGGCTGGCCAGGGGGCGGGGATCAGGGCTGGCCAGGGGGCAGGGATCAGGGCTGGCCGGGGGCGGGGATCAGCGCTGGCCGGGGGCGGGGATCAGGGCTGGCCGGGGGCGGGGATCAGGGCTGGCCGGGGGCGGGGATCAGGGCTGGCCAGGGGGCGGGGATCAGGGCTGGCCGGGGGCGGGGATCAGGGCTGGCCAGGGGGCGGGGATCAGGGCTGGCCGGGGCGGGGATCAGGACTGGCCGGGGCGACAGGGATCAGGGCTGGCCGGGGGCGGGGATCAGGGCTGGCCGGTGGCAGGGATCAGGGCTGGCCGGGGGCGGGGATCAGGGCTGGCCGGGGGCGGGGATCAGGGCTGGCCGGGGGTGGGAATCAAGGCTGGCCAGGGGCTGGATGGGTAGGAAGATCAGGCCTGGTTTGGGGAGGTCTGATAGGCCAGCAATCAGGGAATGGGGGTGTCTGGCAGGCCAGCAATGGGAGGTTACAGAGGAGGCCAGTGACCGGAGACCAGCGATCGGGAGGCCAGCGTTGGGTGAGCAGCCAGTGGGCATGCACCGATCTCCGCTCTGACAGATCGCCGTATGTGAGTGGCCCGCTCAACACTATGCTGCCAGCATCTGAGATGGAGATAGGACCCGCCCACCACTTTCCAGGGCGAATCACGCTGAGGCACTCTGCCTTGCACAGAATGTCAGTGATTTGTTCTGGTAAGTACACCCAGAAAATGGGCGGGAACCCATTAGTTTTGTTTTAGCAGAATCCCGGCCAGTTTCTTTTATTTATTTGGACTATCCTATCAACCCAGCAATGATATTGCCAAATAAGATTTCAGTGGAAATAGTAACTTGATACCACTTCGAGAGAGTTAAGTAGAAATACTCGCATCTTAATAAGGTGCAAATTTATTAAATGCCCATTTCTGCCCCAATTAACCAATGTGCTGTATGTAACAGTAATAGTAGTGGTAAGTGACTTGTGTGCTCTTGCCCAGTGTAAACAATGACCTTGGATTAGTCAATAAGCATTTCATCAACTGGAACATGGACTGATGCAAATGTCGGTGAAGGAAAAACAAGATGTAACTCACCTTGCAAATTCTGCAACTTAAAGACTCTCTCTCTCCAGCATGATCCTTGTCTCTCTTGGTGTTCCAACAATAATACTTTGGTCAATGCTCCTCTGAGTTTTCCTTTCTGTCTGTTATCCTTGCCATCCAATCCCTACAGTATTGCACCAAGATTCAACTTTAACATGTTCATTTCCAGGATCTGAAAAATATGAAACTTTTCCACTTAACTCAGATTTCTTCTTTTCAATCTAATTCCTCAGCCAGGTCTCAACCTCCTGATTTGTCTTCTCAGTTCTCGTATTATTTTTAACCATGGTGACTCCCTACCTGTCATTCTCGACTCAATTTGCCAATAATTAAAAGGCAAGAGAATATTGCCCCTTTTGAGGAAAATTAATTTTACCGGCATGCCCGCCCCGAGACTCGCAGAGTGGAATTATCCTTTGGCCTTGGGCAGGATTTTACAAGCCTCGCCTGAGCGACGTCATCTCTCTTCTTACACAGAAGCTGCTTGTTATGGAGTCATAGGGCCTGATTTTACCATTTTGATTCAAGTCCTGAATCTGGGAGTGTTTCAGATCCAACTTTTAGACCTGTTCTATATTCACTCATACGCACTCTGTCTGAATCGCGCTGCAGAAACCTGCGGGCAGGGTTTATCATGCCCGAAACACTGCTGCTCCAATCGGAGCATTCAACCGCGCATGCGCAGAAATAAAATAGAAAAACACTCCTCTGCCACATCCCTCCCGGGCCCAACAATGCCACCCCCTGGTGCCCACAGACATTGCCACACCCCCTTATCCCCCCACCCCCCCGCTACCCAGACCGATCACGGCTCCCTGCCCCCCTTCCCCCCCCACCGATCACACACAGAGTGGCAGCAGACCCCCCTGCCCCCACCAGAGAGCCATCTGATCCACTTCCCTCCCCCCAACAGAGAGCGATCTGACCCGTCTCCCTCCTCCCCCCCACCAGAGAGCAATTTGACCCGCCTCCTTCCCCCTCCCCAACAGAGAGCCATCTGACCCGCGTCTCTCCTCCCCCCACCAGAGAGCATTCTGACCCATCTCCCTCCCTCCTCCCCACCAGAGAGCCATCTGACCCGCGTCTCTCCTCCCCCCACCAGAGAACAATCTGACCCGCCTCCCTCCCCCTCCCCACCAGAGATCCATCTGACCCACCTCGCTCCCCCCCAACAAAGAGTGATCTGACCCGCCTCCCTCCCCCCACCAGAGAGCAATCTGACCCGCCTCCCTCCTCCCCCCACCAGAGAGCGATCTGACCCGCTTCCCTTCCCCCCATCAGAGGGCAATCTGACCCGCCTCCCTCCTCCCCCCACCAGAGAGCAATCTGACCCACCTCCCTCCTCCCCACCAGAGAATGATCTGACCTGCCTCCTCCCCCCCACCAGAGAGCCATTTGACCCACCTCCCTCCCCCCCCACCACAGAGCCAACTGACCCGCCTCCCTCCCCCTCCCCACCAGAGAGCAATCTGACCCGCTTCTCTCCCCCCCATCAGAGAACAATCTGACCCATCTCTTCCTCCCCCACCAGAGAGCAATCTGATCTGCCTCCCTCCTCCTCGCACCAGAGAGCCAACTGACCCGCCTCCCTCCCCCCCCTACGAAAGCGCGATCTGACCCGCCTCCCTCCCCCCCACTAGAGAGTGATCTGACCCGCCTCCCTCCCCCCCATCAGAGAGCGATCTGACCCGCCTCCCTCCCCGCCCCCACCACCAATCTGAGTCAGAGAGCTGCCGGAAGCACTGAACTTACCTCCTCAGAACCAGGAGCGCCCGAATCGGTCCTTTGCGGACCATGTCTGTTTCACGCCAAATCTGGACGGGTGAACGCAATGGTAAAGGGCGAAATGCCGGTAAGTTTGGGCGTCCAGCTCGTTATGTCAATTTAAATGAATGCAAGTGCATTTAAATTGTTGTCGCGCCTTTTTTGGGCGTGGTCCCGATCATAGCCATTTTAGGTGCTTGGTTAAGGGGGAACGGGCATGGAGGCGATCGCGGATCACGGATCGCGCTACTCGCATCACGCCTAACTTTACCAAGTTTTCGTGTCCGAAAACGACGCAACTTGATGGTAAAATTGGACCCATGGAGTCATAGAGGTTTACAGTATGGAAACAGGCCCTTCAGTCCAACTTGTCCATGCTGCCCCTTTTTTTTAACCACGGAGCTCGTCCCAATTGCCCACATTTGGCCCATATCTCTCTATAGCCATCTTACTCATGTAACTGTCTAAATGCTTTTTAAAAGACAAAATTGTACCTGCCTCTGCTACTACCTCTGGCAGCTTGTTCCAGACACTCACCACCCTCTGTGTGAAAAAATTGTCCCTCTGGACCCTTTTGTATCTCTCCCCTCTCACCTTAAACCTATGTCCTCTAGTTTAGACTCCCCTATCTTTGGGAAAAGATATTGACTACCTAGCTGATCTGTGCCCCTCATTATTTAATAGACCTCTACAAGATCACCCCTAAGCCTCCCACGCTCCAGAGAAAAAAGTCCCAGTCTATCCAGCCTCTCCTTATAACTCAATCCATCAAGTCCCAGTAGCATCCTAGTAAATCTTTTCTGCATTCTTTCTATAATAGGGTGACCAGAAGTGTGCACAGTATTCCAAGTATGACCTTGCTCATGTCTCATACAACTTCAGCAAGACGTTCCAACTCCTGTATGCAATGTTGTGACCAATGAAATCAAGCATGCCAAATGCCTTCTTCACCACTATGTCCACCTGTGACTTCACTTTCAAGGAGCTATGATACCCTGAGATATCTTTGTTCTATAACTCTCCCCAACACCCTACCATTCATTAACTGAGTAAGTCCTGATCTGGTTCAATCTACCAAATGCATCACCTTGCATTTATCTAAATTAAACTCCATCTGCCATTCGTCAGCCCACAGGCACAATTGATCAAGATCCCATTGCAATCCTAAATAATCTTTTTCACTGTCCCCATGCCACCAATCTTGGTGTCATCTGCAAACTTACTAACCATGCCTCTTAAATTCTCATCCAAATCATTGATATAAATGACAAATAAAAGTGGACCCAGCACAATCCCTGAGGCACACCGCTGGTCACGGGCCTCCAGTTTGAAAAACAACCCTCTACGACCACTTTCTGTCTTTTGTCATCAAGCCAATTTTGTGTCCAATTGGCGACCTCACCCTGGATCCCTGTGAGATTTAACCTTATGCAATAACCTACCATGCAGTACCTTTATCTTCCAAAAATTCCTTCCCCTTATTTAAGTGCCATTCACCATTCTGTCGTTGCTCATACAGACATATGAGAGATGATATGAAGATGCAATTGTGTTGGTTTTCCAATTTTTCATTGCAATTCTGATTAATTTACCATATTTATACCTTTTTAATGGCATCAGTTAGTTTGGTTAAGAAGTGGTTAATTAATCACACTAAAGTGTCACTTATGCTTTATGAAAACAACAGTTGCAAATACAATTTTTTTTGTCGTGTTGGGACCACAGAGATGTTACAGAGACTATTTGGCATTTCCCTTTGGAGTTAACTCAGCTGTAATGCACTGCGGGGAGGCCCTAAAGTAATGTTGTTCTGTAACTTTCACTGCTCTTTCCTGCTCATTGTAGCTGACTGTGGCTGCAGTCTTCAAACAGTCACTTTGTGTATTCAAAGCAGATTAACTCCTCCATCAATCATACAATGCTAATCATTCTCCAAGCAAATGGAATTAGATATTTCCTACCTATTTAACCCAATTGTGAAACCTTGAGAATGTAATACTGGAGTGAGGATTTGTTTTAGGAGTTGTCCGTTTTATAAAATAATCCCAAAGGGGCAAGAAAAAAAAATGGATTGTGGTATCTCAACAAAAAACAATGCTTGCAAGATGAATCGCCATATTTGACATATTGACTTGTCCAACAATTAGAATAGACATGACAAAAAGAGATCATGAATCATTGTAGACCTTTGAAAAGTAAAGGGAGACTAAGGAGACAAATGTAACAAATACATAGGAAGTTAACCAGCTTCCAGAAAAACACGAGATAACCTTTCAAGCAAAGACACTTCATCAGAATTAGAGAGTCAAATGAAGTTAAATGGAAATAGGTAACATTTTTGCAGCTAGTTTTGAAGTGAATCGATAGAAATGAGTTCTGCACAAACTCAGGATGGGGGCTATTTACTTTAGGAATAGCTTCAGCAAGCATCAGAGCCAGCTTCCCACAGCTGATAGCTGTTCTGTCTCTGAGTGAAAGGTCGCAGGTATGAAGCCCATGCACGAACATATAGGCCTTGAATTTCCATCAATTTGTGTTGGTCCAATCTAGCTGTGATCTGCCAAACTAGCACAAACCATCACATATTAAGTGCTAACTATGTCAAGTGTAATGTGGGTTCCCATGACCTTTAATACTGGCTTAAAAGTCGTTTTACCCAAAGCCAGTCCCACCAACAAAGCTGGACGTGCCCAAAGCTTGGAAAAAATGATTGTGGCAAGTTTCTGCCTCCGTGTGTGGCCATTTAAGGAAGTGGTTCAAATTAAGTTTTGTTTTAAGATGCGCAGGCACCACTAAGCAGGTTTTAAACTTCTTTACATGTTTAAAAAGTAGCTAATTTGCTAAGAAGCTGATAAATTGATTTGCAAAAGAAGCAAGCGTGATGTGAGAAAAAGAAATTTCTTCACACAGCGAGTGGTTCGGATCTGGAATGCACTGCGTGGAAGTATGGTGGAGGCAGGCTCAATCGAGACATTCAAGTGGACATCAGCTGACTGTCTAAAACAATGTGCAGGGGCATAGGGAAAAGGCAGGGGAATGACACTAAGTCATGGACCGGAATTTTACCACCCTGCCCGCCACAAGAATCGGAGCAGGCGGGACAAGGATCATGCAAAGGTCCGTTAACCTCAGGCAAGATTTTCCGGTTCTGGGGCGAGCGCAACTGGAAAATCCCACCATGATGTTTCTTTAGAGAGCCGGGGGTGCAGGCACAATGGGCCAAATGGCCTCCTGTCACACTGTAACAATCCTACGATTCTGTGAATGAACTAATCAAACAAATAAATAATAAAGTATGTTTTTAAAGTAATTTTCAGTAATTTAAAATCAGATTATTTGTGTGGAAGAGTGGGTACTCTTATTAAAAAGATTTCCTTTTCGTGAAAGACTAGTTTTTCGCTGTGTTAATAAAACTCCACCAGGCTACCACTCTTAAATAAAAAAGAGATGATTTGCTATTATGCTGACCAACTGAGCTTGTTCATTGGAGATCATTTTTAGTCATACTAATGTGCTTGGGCAGAAACATGAAGCACAGTTTCATTTCTGAAAAAGAACACAGGGCCGATTCTCCCAAAAGTTCTGAATTGGCGAGAAAACTGGTCTAGATCACGACTGTCTTTTCAGTGCAGCTTCAGACCCGAATCTCCCCACTCTGTGCAATGCGGAGGTCACAATCGTGAATCTCATTAAACGCTGGGGGGTGGGGGGGGGGGGGGGGGGGGGTGGGGTCTATTCACACCAAAGAGCCTGAAATCGGCAGGATGAGCGGGAACCCATGCATGCGCACATCACTGGGAGATCGCAGAAAAGACCTCCCAGCATCCAGATCACTGCCATCCAACCACCCCCCCCAACACACATCGCCGGCCTCATCGTTGGCCCCCACAATCCCCCACAGACATCGCTGCCCCTCCCATACAGACATCGCTGCCCCCCATATAGGCATCGCTGTCCCCGTTCCCATACAGACATCGCTGCCTCTCCCATATAGGCATCGCTGTCCCCGTTCCCATACAGACATCGCTGCCTCTCCCATATAGGCATCACTGTCCCCGTTCCCATACAGACATCGCTGCCCCACTCCCCATCCAGACAACGTTGGCCTCATTGCTGGCCACCTCAACCCGCACCCCCCCACCCACCACAGACATTGCTGCTTCCCCTTCCCATACAGACATTGCTGCCCCTCCCATACAGATATTGCTGTCCTTCCCCCCGATACAGACATCGCTGGCTTCATGGCTGGCCCCCATAACCTCTCACAGACATCGCTGACCCCTATAACCCCCTACAGACATCGCTGCCCCCCTCCCATACAGACATCGCTGCCCACCCCCTCAAATAAACATCGCTGACCACATTGCTGGCCCCCACAACCCCCATATATATATCGCAGCGTGCACTCAGAATAAAGGTAGGAGTCGGACTTGAGTGGAACCAGGGGCAGGATCCCAGTGTGCACAACAGCGAGTCGTCATCATCCTCCAGTCTTCAGCCAAGATTTGCAACCATTGCCAGCCCAGGCACATTAACAGGTTCAGATGTTTCTGGGGAATAGGCTGGTGGGATGACAGAGGCTGGGGAAGGGTGATGTGATGGTTCGAGGGCCCAGGTCAGTTTGGCGGGGGAATAGCGGCTGCCCTTGCTCCTGGGGTGTGGTGGATGTGTGGTGGTTGCAGCCCCCTCACTGCACAGCACCAGCTGGGCGAAGCGGGCTGCAATCAAGGCGTCCCTCGCTGCCCTTCGCTGCCGGACACCTGCCATCGCCGCCCGCCCTCTTTCCTCCGGCTCTTTATGTAGCGGGATGCCCACCTCACTCCCTCGCCGCTCCTCCTCCTCCTCTTCCTCCTCCTCCTCCTGCTCCAGCTGGTCTCCCCGCTGCTGGGTGATGTTGTGAAGAGCGCAGCAAACGATGATGATGCATGAAGTACACACAGGGTCATACTGGAGGGCCCCCCCCCCCCAGAGCGGTCCAAGCAGCGGAACCACATCTGAAGCAGGCCGATGCACCGCTCTATGATGGACCGAGTGGCTGCATGGGCCTTGTTGTAGCGGGTCTCCACCTCGCTCTCGGGCCTCCGCACTGGCGTCATCAGCCATGACCTTAGCGGGTATCCTTTGTCGCCCAGTAGTCATCCCGGGAGCCTAGGGTGGTCTTCAAAGAGGATGTCTGACTGCCTGAGGACAAAGCTGTCATGGGCACTCCATGGATGGCGTGCATCAAACTGCATGATCCGCATGAGATGGTCACCGACAATCTGAACATTCAGGGAGTGGGACTCCTTCCTGTTCACAAATTGCTGCGGTCCTGCATGTGGGGCCCGCAAGGCGATGTGTGTCCCGTCCACTGCTCCCTGGACATTGGGAGTCCCTGCAATGGCAGCGAAGCCGAGAGCCCGCGCCTCCTGCTGTGCGTGGCCCACATTGAAATTTAAGTACTGCCTTCCCGGGCATACAGGGCATCTGTGACCTGCTGCACACATCTGTGCACGGAGGCCTGGGAGATCCCAACTAGGTCACCACTGGGTGCCTGAAATGAGCCGGAGGCATAAAAATTCAGGGCAGCCGTAACCTTCATGTCAACAGGGAACAGGTGGCCATCCCTCCCCTGATGTACGAGCACCTCACAAATGTGTCGCCCTGGGGTCTTGGAGAGCCACAGTCGGTGACGGCACATCGCCTCCGAGAGGGTCTCAAATGAATTGCGGGGCCTGTACCTCCTTGGCCTCAGCACCCTGTGCCTTCTGTGCACCCTCTCGGGAGCCTGCTCACCCACCTCCTGGCCCTCAGCGGCAGCCCTCCTTCTGAGGGTCTGGTGGTAGCCGCTCTTGCGGTGGTCTCTCCATGCCCACCACTGCCTGAGCCGCCTCCTCTTCCGCCCCTGCTGCCACCATAATGGCCAGCTTCAGATCGAGCAAACCGAGATCCATCTGCACAGTGGGGTTTTGAAAGAGCATAAGAACATAAGAAATAGGAGCAGGAGTAGGCCATCTAGCCCCTCGAGCCTGCCCCGCCATTCAATAAGATCATGGCTGATCTGACGTGGATCAGTACCACTTACCCACCTGATCCCCATAACCCTTAATTCCCTTACCGATCAGGAATCCATCCATCCGCGCTTTAAACATATTCAGCGAGGTAGCCTCCACCACCTCAGTGGGCAGAGAATTCCAGAGATTCACCACCCTCTGTGAGAAGAAGTTCCTTCTCAACTCTGTCTTAAACCGACCCCCCTTTATTTTGAGGTTGTGTCCTCTAGTTTTAACTTCCTTACTAAGTGGAAAGAATCTCTCCGCCTCCACCCTATCCAGCCCCCGCATTATCTTATAAGTCTCCATAAGATCTCCCCTCATCCTTCTAAACTCCAACGAGTACAAACCCAATCTCCTCAGCCTCTCCTCATAATCCAAACCCCTCATCTCCGGTATCAACCTGGTGAACCTTCTCTGCACTCCCTCCAATGCCAATATATCCTTCCTCATATAAGGGGACCAATACTGCACACAGTATTCCAGCTGCGGCCTCACCAATGCCCTGTACAGTTGTATCAAGACATCCCTGCTTTTATATTCTATCCCCCTCGCAATATAGGCCAACATCCCATTTGCCTTCTTGATCACCTGTTGTACCTGCAGACTGGGCTTTTGCGTCTCATGCACAAGGACCCCCAGGTCCCTTTGCACGGTAGCATGTTTTAATTTGTTTCCATTGAGATAGTAATCCCATTTGTTATTATTTCCTCCAAAGTGTATAACCTCGCATTTATCAACGTTATACTCCATTTGCCATATCCTCGCCCACTCACTCAGCCTGTCCAAATCTCTCTGCAGATCTTCTCCGTCCTCCACACGATTCACTTTTCCACTTATCTTTGTGTCGTCTGCAAACTTCGTTACCCTACACTCCGTCCCCTCCTCCAGATCATCTATATAAATGGTAAACAGTTGCGGCCCGAGTACCGATCCCTGCGGCACGCCACTAGTTACCTTCCTCCAACCGGAAAAACACCCATTTATTCCGACTCTTTGCTTCCTGTCAGATAGCCAGTCCCCAATCCACTTTAACACACTACCCCCAACTCCGTGTGCCCTAATCTTCTTCAGCAGCCTTTTATGGGGCACCTTATCAAACGCCTTTTGGAAATCCAAAAACACCGCATCCACCGGTTCTCCTCCATCAACCGCCCTAGTCACATCTTCATAAAAATCCAACATGTTCGTCAAGCACGACTTTCCCCTCATGAACCCATGCTGCGTCTGATTGATCGAACCATTTCTATCCAGATGCCCTGATATCTCCTCTTTAATAATGGATTCCAGCATTTTCCCTACAACAGACGTTAAGCTGACCGGCCTATAGTTACCCGCCTTTTGTCTCCTTCCTTTTTTAAACAGCGGCGTAACATTAGCCGTTTTCCAATCAACCGGCACTACCCCAGAATGCAACGAGTTTTGATAAATAATCACTAACGCATCCACTATTACCTCTGACATTTCTTTCAATACCCTGGGATGCATTCCATCCGGACCCGGGGACTTGTCCACCTTCAGTCCCATTAGTCTACCCAGCACTGCCTCTCTGGTAACATTAATCGTATTAAGTATTTCTCCTGCTGCCAACCCTCTATCGTTAATATTTGGCAAACTATTTGTGTCCTCCACCGTGAAGACCGACACAAAAAACTTATTTAAAGACTCAGCCATATCCTCATTTCCCACTATTAACTCCCCCCTCTCGTCCTCCAAGGGTCCAACATTCACTCTAGCCACTCTATTCCTTTTTATATATTTATAAAAACTTTTACTATCATTTTTTATATTAATTGCTAGCCTAGCTTCATAGTCTATCCTTCCTTTCTTTATTGCTTTCTTAGTCTCTCTTTGTTGTTTCTTAAATTTTTCCCAATCACTTGTTTCTCCACTATTTTTGGCCACTCTGTACGCAGCTGTTTTTATTTTAATACTCTCCTTTATTTCCTTCGTTATCCACGGCTGGTTCTCCCTTTTCTTACAATCCTTGTTTTTTGCTGGAATATATTTTTGCTGAGAACTGAAAAGGATCTCCTTAAAAATCCTCCACTGTTCCTCAGCTATCCTACCTGCCAGCCTGCTCTCCCAGTCTACCTTAGCCAATTCATCCCTCATCCTATCATATTTCCCTCTGTTCAAACAGAGGACACTGGTTTGAGACCAAACTTTCTCCTCTTCCATCTGAATCAGAAATTCGACCATATTGTGGTCACTAGACCCAAGAGGGTCCTTCACAATAAGATCCTTAATTCTACCTACCTCGTTACACAATACCAGATCCAAAATAGCTCGTTCCCTCGTCGGTTCCGTAACATGCTGTTCAAGGAAACTATCCCGACAGCATTCTAAGAACTCTTCCTCCATTCCACCCTTACCGACTTGAGTCTGCCAGTCAATGTGCATGTTGAAGTCCCCCATGATTATTGCCGTTCCGTTTTTACACGCATCCCTTATCTGCTTGTTTATAGCCCTCCCTACCTCAACATTATTATTTGGGGGCCTATATACCACACCTACTAGTGTCTTTCTCCCTCTACTATTCCTCATCTCTACCCATAATGATTCCACGTTTTGTTCCTCAGAGCCTATGTCATCCCTCAGTACTACCCTGATATTATCTCTTCTTAATAGCGCGACCCCACCACCTTTTCCTTCCTGTCTATTCTTCCTAAACGCCTGATACCCCTGGATATTCATCTCCCTGTCCTGGTCACCTTTCAGCCACGTTTCTGTAATGGCCACTAGATGGTACCCACTTGTGCTGATTTGCACCATCAACTCATTCACCTTGTTCCGAATGCTTCGTGCATTCAGGCAAAGTGTCCTTATTCCAGCTTTTATCTGGACCCGCTTTGATGAGTCGCGAACACCCTCTCCCTCTACTCCCTTATCTAAATTACCGCCTTCATTCACTTGCACCCTCTCCTCTACCATTAATTTTGTAATTCCCCTTACCCCTGCATCCTCCCCCCCATCAATTAGTTCCTTGATCCTAGTCAACTCTTCTAGCTCCCCTCCCCCCACCCCCCAGAGAATGACGGATTATTATCATTGGCTGCATAGACCCAGCACACCCCAATCCCTCACTTGGGCCAGTACCCCCACTTGTGGGTGCTGGCAACACCACACAATCCATGGTGCCATGTGTGGTCCGATTAGGTTGTGTGAGATTCCCATCATGACAAATGCTGGCACAGATTATGCAGGTCGGTGTGCAGCTATGGGCAATGCGCACCCTTGAGCCATTGCTGTGTGCAACTGCAGCATCCGTTACAGGCATGTGTTGCTGGTCCATGTCAAAGGGCAGGGGCAGATTGCAAATCAGCACCAGATGGGTGCCCAGTGACAGCAGATTCCATGCAGTCCATGTCTGAACCTCTGCACCCTGGCCTGGAGCAGCAGCTGCTTCATCTGGTTAGGCCTCAGTCAGCACATGGTGCACTCCTCCCCCACCCCGGAACACCTGCACTCAGTCGAGTCCCCAACCACACCCTGCGGCAAGACAATGCCACTACAAAGTGCCCTGGAGGGGAAGGCTGAGCTGGACTCCTTGAGGGTGCCTCCCACACTCAGCTACAGCGCTGCCCTCAAGGGGAAGGCTGAGCAGGACTCCTTTATGGAATCTCACCCAAAAAGCTCTGAGAAAATAGAAGCCACCCCCACCTCCCCACCCCACGTATCACTGGTTCATGGATCAGCACCAGAAGACAGCAGGAGGAAGCCCACCAAGCATCTCCAGGGCCTGCCTGCAACATTCCCCCACGCTCCGCTAGCGGCACTTACCTCCTCACACCAGTTCAAGGCTGCCACGCCAGGTTGAGACTTTTATATACCTACTCTGATTCGCGCCAAGGTGACATCACGCCAAAGAGGTGGGAGATGCTAACGTGGGTCGAGATTGCCGTGTCGTTCCATATAATAATATATAACATAATATATATTATAATATAATATAATACTATATTATAATAATATAATAATTATTATTATTATAATTAATAATTATAATAATAAATATAATAATAAAATATAATAATACTTAATATATATAATACATATAATATATATAATAATGGCATGCTAAGGTATGGAAAGTAATGCAAATCAGCGGCAAGCCAGTTTTCAGCGCGGTCCCGGCAGCACCATTTTCTTCCGGTTGGGAGATGTGTGCGGGTCGTAGATGCTCGCTGGGAACCCGCAAAATGGCCGACACGTGCATCTCCCGACCCGACCCGCCAAAAAACTTTTGCGTCGCGATGGGAGAATCCCCCATTTCAACCACAAGTTGCCCTCAAAGCAGAGACTCTATCCTAGAATTTAGAATCTGCACCTCTGGGAAAGATGAGTAACAGTCACCGTGGTACTGGGTCCTCCTTTCCAAAACCAGGGGCTTGACAAAGAAGGATGGAGGCAGCAGGTAAATGTCTGTAACTGTGTGGAGTGTACAGTAAACAGACTAAAAAAATGAGAATCTGTATCTGCCCTCTGTTTGGGAATCAGGTTCTTACATGAATTTAGTTCCGCTCATTCTCAGCAACTAATCGATAAGTGTGAATGCATGAATCTGGTTTGACTGACTGCTCCTTAATGCTAATCTTTAAGGAACAGAGCAAATTTGCAGCATTTCACTGAGAAACTGGGGACAGACCCTTCCAGCCCATCCTGCCAGCGGGATCTTTGTTCTTACAGATAATTCTCTGCCATTTCTGCTACCTTTACTGCCATTCCACCGTCAAACCCATCTTTCCTTCCACTTTCTTTCAGCATTCTGAAGTGACCATTCCCACCGCGTCCCCCTTATCTACTGCTCCATCGCCTCTGTCACCCGTTCCTTACCCATTTGATTGCAGGTGATAAAACCCCTGTCTATTCACCTTCTGCCATTCCATCTTTCAGAGCCCCAAACACCTTCTGGGTGAGACAGGGATTTATGGGTACTTCTCCCTACCCAGCATGCTGTGCTTGCTGCTCACAATGTGATTTTCTCAACAACAGGGACACCAGAGATGGATTAAGGGATCGCTTTGCTGAACGTCTCTTTCCTGGTCAGAATTCCCCGACCTTCCCCACAGCTGGAGTTATCCCATCCTGCTGGTATGAACAGAGGTTTGGCTGAGTGCCAAATTCTCCATTCTCGCTGGCATGGCAGCAGAACATGTGAGACTGGAGAATTCCGTCACAAGTCCAAGAGTAGCTGATTGTTTGGGTCTAAAGGGTTCTCATTAAGTAAATGAATGAGGGAAGTGCATTGTGTTTAAAGAGATTACTTATATTTGGATTATTGAGAAAGCAGGCCCAAAAAGATTTGATGAGAGCGAGTGGAGGAATCACTGTGAGCAGATTGGAGGGGATCATATTGAGTGAGTGGGTTTGAGGACATCACATTTAGGAAATAAACCAAAGAAAAGGCACAGACTGAATTGTGTTGGTTATTTGCATACAGAGAAGCCAAGTTCCATGTCTCTCACCTCATGTCACAATATTTACCATCTTTACCATCATTCAGACAAGAGGAATGCTTGGATTTCAACAAGATAATTATTCAAACAAGAATGTCTTTACAAGTGAAGCAGCTCTGATCAATTTGTGAATATTTTTCACTTCGGCCTTTAGGTCTGGGGAAGGGAGAGGTTCCGCAGCAATGAAGCTGAGCACAGGGCTGTAAGTCCACCACTGCCTCCCCCACAACACTCTTCCACTGCCCCTGTGTTTACTGGGTGCTGCATATTTCACCTCTCTGCTTTTTTAGCAGACAGCGAAGGTGCATCTACGCTGGTATGGGCACTCATTAGATTTATTTAAATGAGGTGACACCCGCTCTGCCTTTTTACAGCAATAAAGTGGTATTGAGGAATTCTGCTTTCTGTTAACTGTTATTTTCTATTGGTTGGATGGTTGGTGCTTTGCACAATTGGCTCTGTTTGTTTAGATAATACATGATTGTGAAGTGCTCCAACATATCTTGAGGATGTACAAAATGATATATAAATGTAAGTTATTTATTAGAATCACTAAAGCCAAATATACAGACACTGGACTGACACAGTTCTCAAAATGCCCTGTAATTAGGCAATTAAGGGAAAAAGCCATCCCCTGGCCAAATGTACCTGGAAGGCCTATACAATGAAATATTCAGAAAGGAGATGGGCACAACTCCTGAAGGATGACTCCTTCTCGGTGCCCCACCGAGCTGCCAAATGAACAAGGCAATGAGGTGAATGGCTGTCTTTTTACATCTCATTGGAGTGACTTCTCCTGCTTGTCCCAATTGGCTGTGCAAATAATCTACCTACTCTCAAAGGCTTGGGAATCTTGGGTGGCATTTTCCGGCCACGTGTGCCCCAAGACCAGAAATTCCAGCCCTAGTTCAAAGGATCTTTAAATGGTCCACCAAATGTTCTATCTCCCCCACCCCACCCCCATCCCTTCCTCAATAGACATCATCTGGTGCTGTAATACATGGCTTTGTTTAAACAGTCAGCTAAATGATCTATTCCTGGTTCAGAAGGAAATGCATAGCAATCAGTTTGTTAAATATACTAACAAAAGAACCAGGAGCAGGAGTGGGCAATTCAGCCTTCAAGCCTACTCTGCCATTCAATATGATCATGGCTAATCTCATCTCGGCCTCAATTCCACTTTCCAGCTCATTCTCCTTAACCCTTGAACCCATGACTAATAAAAAATCTGTTTTTCTCCTCCTTAAATTTACTCCTGGCACCCACCGCATTCTGGGGTAGTGAATTCCACAGACTCACAACTCTTTGGGAGAGGTAATTTGTCCTCATCTCTGGTTTAAATCTGCCCCCCCCTTATCCTAAGACTATGACCTCTTGTTTTAGATTGCCCTACACGAGGAAGCTCCACTCTGTAGTAGAGTGTCAATACCTTTTAGCATCTTATATCCCTCAATTTGATCTCCCCTCATTCTTCTAAACTCCAAGGTGTACAGGCCTAAACTGCTCAATCACTCTTTGTAAGTTAAACCCCTCATCTCTGGAATCAATCTAGTGAACCTCCTCTGAACTGCCTCTAAAGCCATTACATCTGTCCTTAAATAAGGGAACCAAAACACAGTACTCCAGGTTTCACCAATGCCTTGTATAGTTGCAGCAACACTTTCTTCCTTTTATATTCTGTTCCTTTAGCTATTAATGCTAAAATTCCAATTGCTTTCCTTATTGCCTGCAGTACCTGCAAACCAATTTTCTGCGACTCATGGACAAGGACATCCAGATCCCTCTGCACTGAAGCATCCCAAAGTCTCTCTCCATTTAGTAAATAATTTGCCTTTTCATTTTTCCGACAAAAATGGATAACCTCATACTTATTCACGTTAAACTCCATCTGCCACATTTTGGCCCACTCTTCTAACCTATCTATATCCATTTGTAAATTTCTTAGTTCCTCATTGCGATTTGCCATTCCACCTATTTTAGCTTCATCTGCAAATTTGGCTATAGTACCTACTATCCCTGTATCCAAGTCATTAATATAGATTGTAACTAGTTGGGGGCCCTTGAGCACCCCGGTGGTGACATCATGCAAACCAGACAAAGACACAGTTATCCTGGCTCTCTGCCATCTGTCAGATAGCCAGTCTTCTATCCAAGCTAATAAATTACCCCTAACCCCCCATGTGATCTTGCCTGGTGCATTAACCATGCAACACCTTATCAAACACCTTCCTGAAGTCCAGATATACTACATCTCCAGGATCCTCATTATTCACTTGGCTTATTACATCCTCGAAGGACTCTAACAAATAAGTCAAACATGATTTACCTTTCATAAAACAATCTGACGGATTGATTTTTGACTTTCCAAATATCCTGTTATTACTACCTTAACAATTCATTCTAACAACTTCCAAACAACAGAAGTTAAACTAACTGGTCTATAGTTTCCTACTTTATGGCTCCCTCCCTTTCTGAATAAAGGAATTATATCAGCATTTTTCCAATCCACTGGAACCTTTCCCACGTCCAGAGAATTTTGGAATATTATAACCAATGAATCCACTATCTCCGCTGCCACTTCTTTAATACCCAAGGATGTAGGACATCAGACCCTGGGGACTTGTCTGCCTTCAATCTCAATAGCTTGTTGAGTACTATTTCCCTATTGATGATGATTGTTCTAAGTTCCTCCTTTTTATTACCTCCTCATTAGCTGTTACTATTGGGATGGTATTATGTCCTCCACCATGAAAAATTAGGCAAATTACTGATTTTGTGTCTCCACCATTTCTGTGTTCCCCACTATTAACTCCCCAGTCTCATCCTCCAAGGGACCAATAGTCACTTTGGCTACTCTTTTTCCTTTTATATACTTATAGAAGCTTTTGCTTTCCTTTTTTATATTTGCGCTAGTTTTCTTTCCTAATTTACCTTTGCTCTTTTTATTACTTTTTTAGTAACACGTTGTTGATTTTGAAAAGTTTTCCAATCTTCCAGGCTGCCATTGGCTTTTGCAATATAGCATGCCTTAATTTTTTGTCTTTATTGTGTCTTTAACTTCCTTGCACGGAGATAGATGTTTTTCCCCTTCTTACAATCTTTCTTCTTACTAGAATATATTTGATAGGAATTGAAAATCTCCTTAAAAATCTGCCACTGCTCATCAACTGTCTTACCTTTTAGCCTTCCTGACCAGTCCACTGGGGTCAAGCCTGTCCTCATGTCTACGTAATTACCTTTGTTTAACTCCAGAATGCAAGTGTGGGACTCCAGTTTCTCACCCTCAAAGTGAACTTTGAATTCAATCATACTATGATCACTCTTCCTTAGAAGATCCTTAACTATGAGGTCATTAATTAATCCCTGCTCATTACACAATACTAAGTCCAGAATAGCCTGCTCCCTGGTTGGTTCCTCACATAAAATCATAGAATCACGGAATCCCCTACAGTGCAGAAGGAGGCCATTTGGCCCAGTGAGTCCGCACTGACCACAATCCCCCTGTCCCCCTGACACTAAGTGGCAATTTAGCATGACCAATCAACCTGACCCACACATCTTTGGACTGTGGGAGGAAACCGGAGCACCCGGAGGAAACCAACAGAGATACGGGGAGAACATGCAGACTCCACACAGATAGTGACCCAAGCCAGGAATCGAACCTGGGTCCCTGGCGCTGTGAGGCAGTAGTGCTAACCACTGTGCCACCGTGCTGCCCCAATCTCTGTACTTTGATGCTAGTGTCTCCCAACTGGAAAAAAATCCTGCTATCTACAGCACCAAAACAATTAATCTGCAAAGTTCATGACACATTATGTTCTAGATCCTATATGAATGTGCTAGAGGCTCTGCAATCTTGGGAAAAAGATCTTGCAGTGAATATTGATGAGCAGACCTGGGGCAGTATCTCGGAAAATGCCAATAGAATCTCCATATGTAATCGAACGAAGGAGATTCCAATATTATATTAAAAATATTACACTGTCTGTATATTACACCAAGCTGAAGATACAGGATAGACCCCGTTATATCCTCACAGTGCCAAAAATGCAAAATGGAAAGAGGTGACTACACATCCTGTGTCAAAATTAAATCCTACTTAAAGTGCTCGAGAAGATATTTGATATGGCCTTCAAGTTTGATCCTTTGTACTTGATTCTGGGGCTCCTGGACAAAAAGATAATTGATGCCAATGAGAAAAGGCTCTACAATATCAGAACATTTGTAGCACAGAAGAATATCCTTAGCAATTAGCGATAAGTCTCCTTTTGTTCAGAATCGGCATAAAATTATTATGGAATGTATCCGAATGGAATTCCTAACTTGTATACTCCAATCCAAATTGGATGCATTCCGGAAAGTCTGGGGCCCCTATCCCAAATATACAGGTGCTGTAATGTCTGATTTGCATCCTATCAGGTTTTCCGTAGGCTATGTAGCACTGCCTCTAACATACTACATGTGATGGTGTGTACCACTCTTCCACGTTTTCGCGGCTTTATCCTCTTTTCCCCCCTCCTGTTACTTGTCCTCTCTATATATTTTTGTGTATATGGAAGTGCTGGGCATACTGGACACACTGAATCAACTGCGTTCGTTTTCCTCCTGTCTTTATATATATTACTATATGGACAAGCTGTACTGTACAGTTTTGAGGGTGTGTTGCATTATTCATAAAAATGGAAAAACTCTTGTTAAAATATATATTTTTTAAAAAGCCCTTTGCAGTCATTACCATTGTGCAGAATTCAAATGTAAGAAGTACTTACACCCTCAGTTCCAATGTGCAGAATTCAAGAGCTAAGTATAAATATTTCTGAATTAAACTTCTGTTTTTATTGCAGAGCAGAACATCCTCTGTAATAGCCTTCATCTGGAGACAGAAGACATTTTAAAAGATTAATCACTTTTATGCAAAATATTGATTTTTCTTAAGTGTTTTCTGTTTTGATTGAATTGCTGAAGGAGTGATTAAAGGGGAGCATTAGTGTAAGGGTAAGTACCTTCAGGGAAAGAACTGACCCCTTGGAATAGGTCCCACATGGTAAGGTTTGCAATCAGTCCAATTGTTTTCCAATTATCTGCTGCTAGAGTGTTTTTGAAGCTTAAAACTCTTTTTAACGTAGTAGCGATTTTTGTCACTCTCCCTTCTGCCCAGTTCCCAACCCTTTTCCACTGAAGACATTGAGGTATGGTTCCATTCCTGATCATTATCAAGTGACCCTTGAAGGAAAGTGTGCATACATGGATATCAAATCACAATAGAATTAGATTGTGTTCTGATACCAACAACCTCCACAATCAAATGGTCATCTGATGTTCAGGGGTGTCTTCTCTTCTGCAATCTTTCCCAACCTTGGATGGGATAATGATAAAAAATGAGGGCAAATTGGGCGTAAGGTTTACCTCCTCTTTATTGGTCAACTTTCCCCAAACCTACCAGGACCAGCATTGGCCTGTCCGTCTGTACATAAATGGTAATAGGAATAGGATCTAGACCTCTGCTGGCTTTCCTGGGATCCCGATGGGAGAAATGGTAGTGAATGTCCCTGGGAAACAGCAGTAATGGCATTGAAGAAAAATGATCTTGTAACAGCCATCTCTCTCTTTTTCTGTTCTGGTCCTAGCACTTACCTGTTAAAGGCCTAGACTCAACCAAGATCGTCACTAAGATAACTGCTCCTTTTTAAAAGATACTCTTCTGCTGATGCTGCGGCACTGCTGGGAATTTAGGCCCTCACAGCTGTGAGCTCCCTTCTGATGGCATAAACTCAACAGGAAGCTGGTCTGCATCCTTAATCACTGTAAGACGTTTAACAACACCAGGTTAAAGTCCAACAGGTTTATTTGGTCGCAAATGCCACTAGCTTTCGGAGAGCTGCACCTTCGTCAGGTGGAGTGGAGAAATGCTCACAAACAGGGCATACAGAGACACAAACTCAATTTACAGAATAATGATTGGAATGCAGTCTTTACAGATAATCAAGTCTTAAAGGTACAAACAATGTGAGTGGAGGGAGCATTAAGCACAGGTTAAAGAGATGTGTATTGTCTCCAGACAGGACAGTTAGTGAGATTCTGCAAGTCCAGACAAGCAGAATCTCACTGGCTGTCCTGTCTGGAGACAATACACATCTCTTTAACCTGTGCTTAATGCTCCCTCCACTCACATTGTTTGTACCTTTAAGACTTGATTATCTGTAAAGACTGCATTCCAATCATTATTCTGTAAATTGAGTTTGTGTCTCTGTATGCCCTGTTTGTGAGCATTTCTCCACTCCACCTGACGAAGGTGCAGCGCTCCGAAAGCTAGTGGCATTTGCGACCAAATAAACCTGTTGGACTTTAACCTGGTGTTGTTAAAGTGCTTACTGTGTTTACCCCAGTCCAACGCCGGCATCTCCACATCCTTAATCACTGACAGCTGGGAGGAGAATCCCAGGTTTACTGTCACACATTGATGGTGAGGTGCCACTACCTGTAGAATGGGAGAGCTCGAGCCTGATATAAGGTAGTGCCAGTGAAAACTGGAAAGCAGAAAGAGAGACACTCATACCATACGTTAGAAACACAGTAAAACAGTTCTTTCACCCCACTCTTGTTCATTTATTAGATTCTTGTTCAAAGAATTATTCATCCTCTTTAAAAATCCTGATTAAAGGATAAAGCATTTTGGGAAATTTTGAGAGTTATCACTCCACATTTGACTATCATTTAACATGAGGGGTAATGGAATGGAGTGACTTTCCATTGCACTGGGTACAGTTTGCTGAGCTAGTCTGGTTTTCTGTGTTATCCGCTTTCTCCTCTGGTACACCACCCCTTCCTCTCCTTCTATCTCATGGCAGTGATTAAACTTTCTATAAAAAGCCCAGTGGCTGACTGCAGTTGATGAGGCATTGTCTCACGCCAAGCCCGCAACATGACATTGTTAACATTGGTCCAGTTCCAATCTTGCAACTTGATTAAACAACAGGGAACCAAAATAGCAACACGTGGGAGATTGCCTAATGTTAGGGTGACATCATGAGTCACCACACAGCAGGGTAGATAAGTCCATTCCTAATTTCTATTTCCATCCCTTCTGTTATGGTTTTCTTTCTATATCTCTCTACTTATCTCCTTGTCTGTTTCGTTCTCTCGCCCTCTCCTTGTCTCTAATTTCATTCTCTATTTTTGTTTATCGCTATTTCTATTTTATGTTCCTCTCTTCCTCCCGCTCTCTCTCTTTCTCTATTCCTTTACTCTCAACAAGGTGAATTGCACTTGGCCAAAAATGTATAGAGAATCAGCAGCCATTTTAACACCAGCCCATTCACTTTTCAAATGACTGTAAAATGAGCGTTGATGCATTATCGTCCATTTCATGCTTGCGCCAATAATCTATTTCACAGCCTTTGTCTCTTCTTTCTTGTTCTCTTTATATTTGCTTCTCCCTTTCTTTCAGGGGCTTGTCCATCTCTGACAAATTAAAATTGAATTGCCCGCCCCCACTGATCCTGTAAAACATCCAGGCTTGTGTGTACGATTCATCAATCACTCGCTATGGCAGTGGCTCAACGCTGAGGTTGAGAATATTCCACTATTTAAAAGCCTCCTATGTCTGTGACTATACAATTTGGACAGAATCAAAATTTCCAACTGTGTGCTGCTGTTGTGAAGCCTTGCCCAAAGCGAGCATTATCAGAAACCTGAGGCACATTCAGGGAAGGCAATTACAACCACTTTAATTAATGGCCAGAGCATTGAGTGCCAGCAGCACGAAGATCAAAAATTACACCAATGCTGCAAGAACATTTTGCATTGCAGTGGCCTATAGGGGCCTTTCTCTGACCTTGCCACGCCGTTAGTAGATTGCCCCAGTCATGGAGAATAGCGTGCGGACCTAATAATCCATTTGGCACCGGACGCCAAACAGTTTGCAATTATCCCGGCCCCTTCCTGATGGCGTGAACCAAATTGCACCCAGAAAGGGTGTAAGTCCAATTAGCATATTCAAAGTAGTATTTAAATATGCATAGCCCGACATGTTTAACTCCCTGCCCCTCCCCCAGTACCAGCACGAAACTTCCAACTCTTCAAAAAGTTTTTATTTATTCATTCATGGGACATGGGCGTCGCTGGCTGGCCAGCATTTTTTTGCCCATCCTGAGTTGCCTGAGGACAGTCGAAAGTCAACTACATTGCTGTGGCTCGGGAGTCACATGTAGGCCATACCAGGCAAGGATGGCAGATTTCCTTCCCTAAAGGATACCAGATGGGTTTTTCTGACATTCGGCAGTAGTTTCATGGTCATCAGTAGATACTTAATTACAGATTTTTTTTATTGAATTCAAATTCCACCACCTGCTGTGGTGGGATTCAAAGCCAGATCCCCAGAACATTAGCTCAGTTTCTGGACAATAGTCTAGTGATAATACCACTAGGCCATTGCCTCCCCAAAAAGTAACTGAGTGTGGGAGATTTGCAGTGTGACGCACTCCTGAGAGACCGGTATGGATTATTCTCACCGTTATGACATTGGGAGAGTTCCGCCTTATTCAATTCATCAATGTGCATGAATGGGAACTGGTTGACCCCTGACACTTTGTTGGGATGTCATCTTATTCTTTCTTGCAAGCAGAAAATTAAGACAATACATTAGGAATGAGAGTTAAAGATAAAATTGAACACATCATGCAATTCAGTCCATCTCACATTCTTGGAGGCGATTCTCCCAAAAACATTCTGAGTGTTGAATTTGCATAAAAACTGGAGTAAATCACGCTAGTTTTTTCAGGGGGGGTTTAAAAAAGAATCTCCCATACTCTGTGCACTGCAGAGTTCACTAGTGTGAATTGTGTTAAAATTCAGTGGGTGGGGCCTATAGCGCTGAGCGGGCCACTGCGCATGCGCCAATCTGTCAGCACCGAGATCGGCAAATGCGCAGTGGCCCCTGTCTGCCGGCCTCCTGATTGCTGGCCCGCTCGATCGCTGGTCAGCCCCGCAACCTTCGCATTGCCGGCTGCTGTACGACACATCCACACCCCGATGGCTGGTCTCCCGGACATGTCCGGGCCTGCCTTGCCCACCGCACCACCTCTCTCCTATGAGCTTCGATCTCCTGCCCCCCTACTGATTCCCCTCACCGGTAGTTCCAAACCCACCCCTGCAGTCCTGACCCTCCCCCACCCCGCAAGCAGGCTGCCCCCTCCCCCACCCGGATGTCCACCCCCCGATCGTTGCCCCCTCTCCCTTCCCCACCGTTCTCAACTGCAGAGTGACAGCAGGATTCCTCACCCCCACCAATGGTCCTCTCAGTGACTCAGCCGCCCCCAATAGGCCCACCCCTTGGTACTGCCCATGCCTGATGGGCAGTGTCAATGTGCCCACTGGGAATTGGCACTTTGCCCTTTGGCAGTGCCGGGGGCCCAGGGTGGAACTGCCAAGGTACCAATGCCCAGTGGGCATTCCCCGTCACTCCCCGACCCTCTGGGGAGCTTGGTTGCCCCCTCTTCACTCCAGCGGGTCAGGCCACTAGCTCCCTGTTAGTGGGGAGCTATAGTCATCCCAGCTGGAGTGAAATATTCCTGGTGTTGGGGTGGGGGGCGGGGAGAGGTTAGCGGGTCTGGAGATTTCAGTCCTGGGCCCACTAATTGTATTTAAATTACATTTAAATTAGGGGCTGCATAATTTATTGAGCTCCACTCTGATTTCCGGCCCGAATGGTGCTGGAATTCCGACTCTCGGAGACGCGCTCAGGCCTGAGAGCCCTGCTTTGAACCAGCGAAACAGTCCCCAGTAGAATCCCCTGGCCCGCTGCACATAAAAGCAGCGCAGCAGGATGGGATAATTGCCCCCCCCCTCCCCCCTGCTTATCGTTGGCCTGGAACTAAACTGCCCTGATGAACAGTGGCAATGTACAATGACAACACCCTGCCCTGATCCCAATGAAGCTTATGGTTATTCAAGGATGCTGGTGCCAATTTGGTTGCAGACTTTTAAGCAAAGTTGGGGGATCAAGGAATGCATTTTCTGACTGCCTGTTATGTGCCACATTTCCCAAGAAGTGTGATGGAATTTTTGTAAGTTGTCCCTTAGTGGAAGCAACTCCCGCCCTGGAAGCTCTCAGAAGGAAAAAACAGTAAAGCAGGGAAATAAGAATACTGGTCTGAACTGGTATTGTATACTTTAAAATGGAACACCAGTAAAATGGAAAATAAGAATACTGGTCCAAGCTTTACTTCTGGGCTGCCAATCAATTGGATTGGTCAGCAGTTGTTGCAGTCTCAGCAGTGCCGAAACTCAGTAGTGGATGCTTCTCGGATTGCAAACAATCCCATGAAGGTCAAAATGGACACCAGACCCAGGTGAACCCCTGATTATTTTGGTGGGTAAGGATCGAGTACCTGGGAGGGGAGTGCATGGGGAGGGGGATGGCTGGTTTTGGAGGCCATTGGGGTGCGATCTACGTGGGGGGTGTGCCCTTAATATGCACAGGACATTCCCTCTTCCCCCCATCCCCTCTACTTCCCCTTGCTTCCAGCCTTTTCATCAACTTGACTGAAAATGTTGCCTTCTGACTTTTGCCCATCTTCCACTGCTCAGGCTATTGTGGCAATGGAGATGGATTGAGGGCCTTAGGTGGGCAGCAATTAGCCACTTAAGAGTCTCAATAGGTCTCGGGGCAGGTGGGCTAGCAGATGCCTTACCCACCTGCCCCTGTATTATGGGGACATTTGGATTTACCCCCTCTCTTCCCAAGTTCTGCTCCAGCCATTGTGACATATCTTCACACTGAGAAGGAAACACCCTTCAGGATTCTTATTCTTGGCTGAAAAGAATGCTAACTACCCCTCCCCTCCCAATTATAGAGTCCCCTATTGATACCACATTTCCATTCTGCTTTCCCCATCCACCATGGATAGCCCCCTGAGCCACATTGCCTTGGTCTGCGTTGTAGCTGTCCTCTCTGCAGTCTTTCTCATTGTGTTCACAGGTAGCAAGTACAGGACCTCCTTTTCAACCTTTCCAAAAGCCCCTCTACCAAGCTCCCTGTCTGTTACACCCTTCTTTTTTGAAACTGTGTTTTCCTCAGGGACATGACTGGATTCTGGATAAAACTACTCCTGGATCCAGAAATGTCAGAATCTCCCCAACTTGCTCAATGATTCTGAATGTGCGAGATTGGAGCTGGAAACATCTCCTGCAGACATATTTGCCAAGGAAATTTGACATGTCTGCTATAACTCTCACCAACTTTTATAGACGCACCATAGAAACATTCTCTCTGGTTGTATCACAGCTTGGTGTCACTCCTGATCTGTCCAAGACCGCAAGGATCTACAAAGGGTCGTGAATGTAGCCCAGTCCATCACGCAAACCAGCCTCCCATTCATTGACTCTGTTCTCACTTCTCACTGCCTCAGAAAAGCAGCCAGCATAATCAAGGACCCCATGCACCCCAGACATACTCTCTTCCACCTCCTTCCGTTGGGAAAAAGATACAAAAGTCTGAGGTCACGTATCAACCGACTCAAGAACAGCTTCTTCCCTGCTGCCATCAGACTTTTGAATGGACCTACCTTGCATTAAGTTGATCTTTCTCTACACCCTAGCTATGACTGGAACACTACATTCTGCAGTCTCCCCTTTCCTTCTCTATGAATGGCGTGCTTTGTCGGTATATCATGCAAGAAACAATACTTTTCACTGTATGCTAACATATGTGACAATAATAAATCAAATCAAATCATATAATTTGCTACCATGTAGGGGAGAACCCTGGGAATAGCTAGGTCTAAATGCTTTTACCAACCATTGTGAGAGCTACATCCCACTTTAATTTACCTTCCAAAAGCTTGCTACGCAAATAATTGAATTGCTGATCTCCAACGCTGCAGAAAATAATACTTTCACAACCAGTAATCACCACCCCCACCTGCAAGTCAAAACAGCATTGGCAAACCAACACCTGTCATTTTTCTGAATGAAAAGCATTTATTTGTCAATCAGTAAAGGAAGTAACTCTGAAAGGGCTGTATGCGATTGTCAAGTGCCAGAGAGCAGAGAATTCATTCTATTCTTAAACAGCAATTGAATGAGGGGCCATGTTCCAGTGAGCATGCAGGAGGGGAAAGGAAAAGGATCATTAAGTACTCAGAATGACGGGTGGTTGCTCAAATGTGAAGAATTTGGTTGAAAACAAAAGGCCGCTCCCCTCCAAAAAAAAACACAAATAATAATTATGATGGAGGTTTGGGAATTCAGTCACGATGTCAAGTTAGTCATCAGAGGCCATTAGCCTTTACTCTTGGCGTCTGCTTATCAGTCCAAGTGCAAGACTGGGTGACTTAACTGCTTAGGAGACTGCATCCTACACGTCAGAACAAACAAGCAGTCAATCAAGCTGGAGGAAGATACCACACCTCAGCTTGAATTTGACCCAGATGAATTCTGTTCAATTCCATTCATTGATTTAATCACTTTTAAAATCCTTCCATTTGTGAGATAGACGTCTATTTTCAGTTTTTTCTTTGTTGCACTTTCCACAACTTTATTCCAAGTGCCCAGATTTCATGTGAGCTGAGACAGTGGGTGCCAGCAGACTAGTTAACTTGGGAAAGCGTCAGAGGAAACTCAAACCTATCCGGGCACAAATGCCTGCCCATACACTTTCCGACATGGATCATCGGATCAGGAGTGAACATTACTGAATCTTCTACTTACCTTCAGCGTGACTAGGGGTAATAGGAGTGTACCCACGGCTGTCCGTGCTGAGATCAGCTAACATAGCAGATCAAACAGTTAACCACAAGTGTACCTGAATAGCAAATATACCTTACTGTGCTTTAAACCAATTTCCAAATCCAAAATGGATTTAAGTTTATCTATTTCGTGTCCCAAGTAAGCTTACATTAACGCTGCAATGCAGTTACTGTGAAAATCCCCTAGTCGCCACACTCCAGTGCCTGTTTGGGTACACTGAGGGAGAATTTAGCACGGCGAGTGCACCTCGTCTGCACGACTTTAAGAGGAAGCTGGAGCACCCGGAGGAAACTCACGCAGACACGGGGAGAGAGTGCAGACTCCGCACAGACAGTGACCCAAACCAGGAATCGAACCTGGGTGCCTAGCGCTGTGAGGCAGCAGTGCTAACCACTGTGCCACCATGCTACCCCATACCTTAATTTTCATTAAAGCACAATTTTGTTTTGGGGCTAAACATGTTAACCCCTCCCATCTCCTTTTACCCTCCCAGACATGACAGACCGCACCTAGACACAGCAGGTTCTCATATTCCCAGACAGGGTGACATTTCAGTCCAGACGCTGCCAGACATTTCAATCCAGACGCTGCCAGACATTTCAGCCCTGACGCTGCTGGACATTTCAGTCTAGACGCTGCTGGACATTTCAGTCCAGACGCTGCTGGATATTTCAGTCCAGGCACTGCTGGACATTTCAGTCCAGACGCTGCCAGACATTTCAGCCCTGACGCTGCTGGACATTTCAGTCTAGACGCTGCTGGACATTTCAGTCTAGACGCTGCTGGATATTTCAGCCCAGACGCTGCTGGATATTTCAGCCCAGACGCTGCCGGACATTTCAGTCCAGTCGCTGCGGGACATTTCAGTCTAGACGCTGCTGGACATTTCAGTCTAGACGCTGCCAGACATTTCAGCCCAGAGGCTGCTGGACATTTCAGTCCAGACGCTGCTGGACATTTCAGTCCAGACGCTACTGGACATTTCAGCCCAGACGCTGCTGGACATTTCAGTCCAGATGCTGCTGGACATTTCAGTCTAGACGCTGCTGGACATTTCAGTCTAGACGCTGCCAGACATTTCAGCCCAGACGCTGCTGGACATTTCAGTCCAGACACTGCTGGACATTTCAGTCCAGACGCTGCTGGACATTTCAGCCCAGACGCTGCTGGACATTTCAGTCCAGATGCTGCTGGACATTTCAGTCTAGACGCTGCTGGATATTTCAGTCCAGACACTGCTGGACATTTCAGTCTAGATGCTGCTGGATATTTCAGCCCAGACGCTGCTGGATATTTCAGTCCAGACGCTGCTGGACATTTCAGTCCAGTCGCTGCTGGATATTTCAGTCCAGACGCTGCTGGACATTTCAGTCCAGACGCTGCTGGACATTTCAGTCTAGACGCTGCCAGACATTTCAGCCCAGATGCTGCTGGACATTTCAGTCTAGATGCTGCTGGATATTTCAGCCCAGACGCTGCCGGACATTTCATTCCAGTCGCTGCTGGACATTTCAGTCTAGATTCTGCTGGACATTTCAGTCTAGACGCTGCTGGATATTTCAGCACAGACGCTGCTGGATATTTCAGTCCAGACGCTGCTGGACATTTCAGCCCAGAGGCTGCTGGACATTTCAGCCCAGACGCTGCTGGACATTTCAGTCCAGACGCTGCTGGACATTTCAGTCCAGACGCTGCTGGACATTTCAGCCCAGACGCTGCTGGACATTTCAGTCTAGATGCTGCTGGATATTTCAGTCTAGACGCTGCTGGACATTTCAGTCCAGACGCTGCTGGACATTTCAGTCTAGACGCTGCTGGATATTTCAGTCCAGATGCTGCTGGACATTTCAGTCTAGATTCTGCTGGATATTTCAGCCCAGACGCTGCTGGACATTTCAGTCTAGACGCTGCTGGATATTTCAGTCCAGACGCTGCTGGACATTTCAGTCCAGACGCTGCTGGACATTTCAGCCCAGACGCTGCTGGACATTTCAGTCCAGATGCTGCTGGACATTTCAGTCTAGACGCTGCTGGATATTTCAGTCCAGACGCTGCTGGACATTTCAGTCCAGACGCTGCTGGACATTTCAGTCTAGACGCTGCTGGACATTTCAGTCTAGACGCTGCCAGACATTTCAGCCCAGATGCTGCTGGACATTTCAGTCTAGATGCTGCTGGATATTTCAGCCCAGACGCTGCCGGACATTTCATTCCAGTCGCTGCTGGACATTTCAGTCTAGATTCTGCTGGACATTTCAGTCTAGACGCTGCTGGATATTTCAGCACAGACGCTGCTGGATATTTCAGTCCAGACGCTGCTGGACATTTCAGCCCAGAGGCTGCTGGACATTTCAGCCCAGACGCTGCTGGACATTTCAGTCCAGACGCTGCTGGACATTTCAGTCCAGACGCTGCTGGACATTTCAGCCCAGACGCTGCTGGACATTTCAGTCTAGATGCTGCTGGATATTTCAGTCTAGACGCTGCTGGACATTTCAGTCCAGACGCTGCTGGACATTTCAGTCTAGACGCTGCTGGATATTTCAGTCCAGATGCTGCTGGACATTTCAGTCTAGATTCTGCTGGATATTTCAGCCCAGACGCTGCTGGACATTTCAGTCTAGATGCTGCTGGATATTTCAGTCCAGACGCTGCTGGACATTTCAGTCCAGACGCTGCTGGACATTTCAGTCCAGACGCTGCTGGACATTTCAGCCCAGACGCTGCTGGACATTTCAGTCCAGATGCTGCTGGACATTTCAGTCTAGACGCTGCTGGATATTTCAGTCCAGACGCTGCTGGACATTTCAGTCCAGACGCTGCTGGACATTTCAGTCTAGACGCTGCTGGATATTTCAGCCCAGACGCTGCTGGATATTTCAGCCCAGACGCTGCTGGATATTTCAGTCCAGATGCTGCTGGACATTTCAGTCTAGATGCTGCTGGATATTTCAGCCCAGACGCTGCCGGACATTTCAGTCCAGTTGCTGCTGGACATTTCAGCCTAGACGCTGCTGGACATTTCAGTCTAGACGCTGCTGGATATTTCAGCCCAGACGCTGCTGGATATTTCAGTCCAGACGCTGCTGGACATTTCAGTCTAGACGCTGCTGGATATTTCAGCCCAGACGCTGCTGGACATTTCAGTCCAGACGCTGCTGGACATTTCAGTCTAGACGCTCTGGATATTTCAGTCCAGACGCTGCTGGATATTTCAGTCCAGACGCTGCTGGACATTTCAGTCTAGACGCTGCTGGATATTTCAGTCCAGATGCTGCTGGACATTTCAGTCCAGACGCTGCTGGACATTTCAGTCCAGACGCTGCTGGACATTTCGGTCCAGACGCTGCTGGACATTTTGGTTCAGATGCTGCTGGACATTTCAGTTCAGATGCTGCTGGACATTTTGGTCCAGACGCTGCTGGGCATTTCAGTCCAGACACTGCTGGACATTTCAGCCCAGACGCTGCTGGATATTTCAGCCCAGACGCTGCTGGGCATTTCAGTCTACATGGTGCTCGTCATGTCACTGCCAATGGGGTGACCATCTGGTTTGATGCTTATTTAACTTCAAACTCTGCCACCAGCCAGCCTTGTTCCATTTCAGATTCCATTTGAACAATTGCTCTGAAAGATCTAACAGCAGGAAGGAAGTTTGCATGGTTATACAATCAACTGCACACTACTAATGAGAGTTGAGCGCATGCAAATAAAACAAGGAAGAATTGCACTTTCCAAATCTGTTGCTTTGCAATTAGTGAAAATAAACTAAGGAAGGGGAAATCTATTTGTGGAATAAACAAGAATTCAATTTCATTAAATGACTGAACTTGTGTTAACTTCCATATATGTGATGTGTGCCAAGGTTGCTTCAGAATATTTAAAGGTGTTTGACAAGAGTATCCGTTGACTTGATCTCTATTGTAGAACACTTAATGTTCTTAAATATTCTTAAATATTCTTAAATATTTTTACATGATGCCCTCAAACTTTCCCATAAAAAATATAACAAGTGTTCGGCATAGATTAAAGTTCCTTCGTCCGTGTCCCAACAAGCACAGCCATAACCTAGCTTAGATAAGAAATAAAGCTCCTTCTACGGTGTCTGAACATTCTGTGTTGAAATATTAGGCTCAATTTTCCAGCCCATCGATGGCAGGAAAAGAGGTCGATGGGTCCTGAAAATACCAGCAGCAGTCGTGTGCCGGTATCCCGATGACGTTCCCTGCATCAACCAAATTGGCTTGGGCAATCCCACCCAATCCCTGATTAAGACCAATTAAGGAGGTTGAGCAGCTCATTAAGAGTTTGTTAATGGACGGGTGTTCAGGTATTTGTGGGGATGGAAGAGCTGAATGCGCTATCTGGACAGACCAGGTGAAGTGCATTTGCAGTAAGGAAGCGGTTGGCACCGAGAGGGACTTGCCATTGCACTTGCACTGCATAGGTGGCCAAGAGAGTGGCAATAAGCACTTTAACAACATTGAGGGTAATCACCCTTCCTGCATCATTGGAGCATGAGAGGAGGGGCAAGGTTGGTAAGCACAATTGAGTCTGGCCACTTGGCCAGAAGGAAAGCTGCACCTGGCCATGGGGGCACAATTCTTAGAATTTGGACCCAGTGGTGATGAAGAGAAACATCCTTCGTATGTAGGGCAGAACTCTGGGCATTAGGGTAGGGGAGGGGAATGAGGGACAGGAAGAACGTGGAGGCCATACTCAGAATAGGATCTGCCAGGGAAGAAACAGCTTGCTGGAGTTAACCAAAAACCAGTGCTGTAGCACTCTGTGACCCTTCAGACAGAAAGTCACAGTTATCTGCTTCCCATCTCCTGTCATTTGACAAATCAAATAAACTAATTCAAACAAACTGATGGACAAAGTAAAAGGGATAGCCCCTTAAAAAGGGGAAGGGGGGAAGAACCACCCAAAACTAAAACAAAGTGTAAAGGAAACTTAAAATATCAAACTAAAATGTGATTAAAGGGGTCAATAATGCCCCCCAGTCTCTGCGGGGCCCAACAAGCGCAGAAGGCCTCAACGGCACCCATGGACACCGCATGAAAAAAAGATTTACTAGGACTTGATGGATTGAGTTATAAGGAGAGGCTGGATAGACTGGGACTGTTTCCTCTGGAGCGTGGGAGGCTGAGGGGTGATCTTATAGGGGTCTATAAAATAATGAGGGGCATAGATCAGCTAGGTAGTCAATATCTTTTCCCAAAGGTAGGGGAGTCTAAAACTAGAGGCCATAGGCTTAAGGTGAGGGGGAGAGATACAAAAGTGTCCAGACGGGCAATTTTTTCACACAGAGGGTGGTGAGTGTCTGGAACAAGATGCCAGAGGTAGTAGTTGAGGCAGGTACAATTTTGTCTTTTAAAAAGCATTCAGATAGTTCATGGGTAAGATGGGCATAGAGGGATATGGGCCAAATACGGGCAATTGGGTCTAGCTTAGGGGTTTTAAAAAAAGGGAGGCATGGACAAGTTGGACCGAAGGGCCTGTTTCCATGCTGTAAACCTCTATGACTCTATGTCCCTCCGCAGGGACACCTGGCCACGAATGTAGCCACGATAGAGGGGCATGCAGTCAGGTTGGACAACCCCCTCAGTCACCCGCTGCCTGGACCTGTTTGTGGCAAGCCTGGCCCATCTCCTGTCATTGGCCATCAAAGTCACTCTGAACTTACTTACTTATGACTCCTTCCAAGGATCAGCTGTGAACCTTGGTGATATCTCACAAATGTCCACATGCCATTGCAGCCCACAAGTACTGTTTTGGTCAGAACTGGACAGAACATTCAGTTCAAGATTCGCAGACACAGAGGGCAGTGGGTTTTACTGCCATTGTTGGATTCCTTTAGGTGTAGGGCATCACTGATTTTACCCATATGCTCAGCAAGGCACTGGCAGACCACCCACTCAAATCCGTCAACAGGAAGGGAATTCACTCCCTCAACATGCAGCTGGTCTGCAGCCACAAGAAGAACTTCCTCCATGTGTGCATTCACATTCCAGGCAGTCGCCATGACTCTTCATCCTCAGACGACTGCAGCTCTTCACTTAAACCCCCCAACTTCTGTTTATGGATCATAGGACATAAGGGATGTTCTTGATGGAATGGCTATTCACCCCTTAGAAAAGCCACAGAGAGAGGCACAGAAGCAATATAGCCAAAATCATGAAGGACATGAAAGAAGAAGAGGATGGGGGAGAGGGAGAAAGATGCCAAACACCGGGGTGCCCTATGTGTAATGGCCAGGACCAGCATGGGACTCGAGGGTCTCTCAATATTTCATGAATTTCAGGGATCATCTGGTTCAGGCACCTTTCAGTGAGCCCCCTCTGACCCAGGAGGAATGGCATGGTGTGAGACTTAATCTGAGGTGCCTATGCTAATACTTCCGTTGAAGACACAGACCAGAACATGTAAACCCTTACTGTCAATAAAGATGCATATCTTCCTAGGGGTTTTGTGGCCACCATTGAGGAAAGCTTAATCTCTTTAACCACCTCATACCATTTTTCTTGTTCCACCATCTATAAAAGGAGTCTCACACTTGTTTCTTCAAGTGTTAATATTTACATAGTTCTCATAAAGGAAAATAGTGTCCAGTTACACGAAGAGGACACTCATGTGTATTACTCAGTCCTCTGCTCAATGCGCCAATCCCCATGCTTGGCCACTTCTACATGATGCACCCCTGTGGCTTCAAAGGAGATGGAAGCAGGCTGTTCACTTGTTTCGGTTTGCAGCTGAAATGCAAGAGGTGGTCGTCCATGCAGTGGAGGTGCCCTTCGGAGCATCTCTGGAGACTGCAGCACCAGCATCATTGTTGGGGCAACCATCTGCATCAGGCCCTACTGCACAGAGGCTCTCAGTGTCAGAGGGGCTAAAGAGACCAAAAATAGCAGTGGTGCCCTATGAGGAGTGGTATCCTCATGCTCCACAGTGACATCGTCAGCCCTTAGCTGGTGCTCTGGATCGTAGGAGTACACGAGCAGCAGGGCAACTGGCATCCCGTCCAAGCATCACTGTGCCACCAGTACCACTGGCCAGACCAGTCTACATGATGTGGCATGTGCCCGGTGGACAGCGAGTGCAGTTCCTCATGCCTTACCGCTGCAAATGGCTGTCCTTGAGATTGGCCACTGTCTCAGGCACTCCATGCCATGGTGGTGCATATGGGCTGTGTGGACTCCTCTATTCTCTGCCCATGACCCTGCACTGCCTCAGGGAACTCCGGCCCATGGAAGCAAATCTGCTGCTGCTGGATTGAGTGGAGCTTCCTTTCCTGAGGCCTTACATCTGTGCCCAGCTCTGTTGGGTTGGGTCTGTCTTCCTTCCTCCGAGGGATCTGTCCATAGCTGCCACAGTCTCTGACTCCTCCTCCTCCTGCATATTAGTATCCTGCTTCTCACCCAATGCCAGCGTATCTCAAAGTGTAGGAAGATCCACCAAGGTGAGTATATCTGCGCTGGTGGATGGTGCACTTGTAACTTTTGACAGCTGCTTTGGTTTGTTTTTAGTCATTTTGGGACGGAGGGAGAGAAAGAAGGTCTGAACATCAGCTGAACATCTGACATGTGGGAAAGATGTGGAGAGGTCATGAGAACCAGCCTTAGAGAACAGAGAGAACAATACATTTCACTACTAATACATGTGACAATAATAAATCATAGCAAATCAAATCAAATCAAATCAAAGAAGCGTCTGCTGAAGCTTCCCAATAGAGCTCAGTGTGTGGTGTGCTGTCAGACAGGGGGCAGTGCAATGCACCCTCTTAATGCGCACATCTTTAAATATTTTTAAGGCAGAGGTGGATAGGTTTTTGGTGAGCATGGGGATGATAGGTTATCAGGAGTAGGCAGGATGCAGATTTGAGATGACTATCAGTTCAGCCATTAAATGGTGGAGCAGGTTCGAGGGGCTGAATGGCCTGCTCCTGTTCCTTGTTCATATGTCCATATCACCATCACCATCATGAGGCTCATTTCAGGAGGACTGACTTCTTAGTGGACTATGATTCTGGCTATCTTCATCGCTTGCCATGATGATCTGAATGTAGGATATCCTTCAATCTATTTGAGTTCTCTCTTGGACATTATTTGCCCATTTATCCTGGAAGGACAAAAGAGAGGTGATAAGACATTGCTTTCCTCTATGGCCAACTGAAACTGCTCCTATTCATTAGAAGCTGCATCATAGTGCTAGCTCCTCACAAATACTGTAACTCTGACCCATTGTGCAGGGTTAGACAGGAGCTGTGCAAAACACCTCTTCATGTTCAGGAGCAGCATGCATCTGAAATTCCTTCACTGGTGTGTCTGGTGGAGGGTGACTGTCCAGGGGCTGGTCCTGGGGTTTGAGCTTATAGGGTGTCGGCTGCAGTTCAGTAGGTCTGAAGAAGTCAACATAGTCATACATGGGTTAACTGTAGGTTTTTACTGACTCTTCGAACTATTTACAAATATACAGTAAATGGTTCAAGCTCAGAGCTGTCTCCATACTTGCTGGTACACACAACTCTGTCCAACACTAGACTGACCCTGAGTACAGGTCATGTGCTCTCTTACATCACTGTGTGAGTGGTACTGTACTCTACATGATGGCCAGACGCTTATACTACAGAGCTCACCTTGCCAAAGTTTATGAGGCCTGCCTGTTGGGTTGGGTTGGTTCCTGCACTCCATTCTGGTTCTTTTCACAATGTTTCTGCCACTGGAGTGGCTGCGATTTTGAGCCAGTCTGGTTTGGTCTGTGTGGGTGGCCTTCCTCTGCCCCCCTTGGGGAAGAGCATTTCACTCACAGCCTCCAGGTCAGTGTCTGTAAATCAAGGAGCTGCTCTGCCCTGGGTGCCAGGCCTCCAGCTCTCATGAGACATCATTGGTGTGAACGCGATTCTTCAATGTTCCCTTTCAGCACTCAAACAACGGCCACAGAACTGGCTGCTAATTGGCTGAAGATCAAGTAACAGGTCAACACCTTGAAACTAGGGACTCATTTCAATTTCCCCGGGGGTGGGCTGATTCAGGATCCAAAAATGGTCTGGACTTTCATTCTTTCCCCTGACGTGAAAATCAATGCCTTAACTCTGATTCTTTCTCCACATGCTGCTTGACCTGCTGAGTAATCCCAGCATTTCCTGTTTATATTTTAGATGTTCGGCACCTGCAGTTTTTTGCATTTGTAATTCATGTGAATCTTCAGTTTTAGAAGAGTGCGTCCAATGTGTCAATTTATCCATTTACTACACCAACGATCTTTGTAAGCTCCCCTAATGAGACATCTCAGTAGCAATTATCACTGGGCAATGACGTGCTGCAGACATTCAGCAGGAACTGGGTTGCGACTATCTCAAAATAATTCCACTTGGGATCTTTCGATACCAGAGGAATGGCTGGATTCCAAGAGAAAAGAATAATATTCTAAACAAATGGGCTGCCAAGTTCCTGACATCCGTTTAACTACAGATTTGTCAGGATGTCTATATATCAGGCCCTGAGCTGCCATTAGATTAAGGAATATGTTGCAACAGTGGAAATCCATTAAAGAGGCACAATTGCCATGGAAGATTGTTTAGAAAACCAATTCTAGTTAATGGAGAGCAAAGTCCTAGAACATTGAGTGCAGTGAGCACTGTGATGCCTCTTCATGAGATTTATGTCATAGCATTGTGCGTTTATAAACAATCAGAGGACGTTTTGCTGATTAATTTTCTTGGTAAAGTTCCCTTTAACTGAACAGTGGTAGACGCATGCCCTTGTGGTGTGTTTTGCTGTTTTTAAAGGATTTTATATTAATTAAAGCTTCAAACTTTTGTCATATTGTAGTTTACAGCCTGTACTGTCAGCCTAGATCAGCTGGTAGCACTCATGCATTCCAGTTCAAAGATTGAGCGAATGATGTAGGCTGATCCTTCAGTGCGGCACCGAGGGAAGTGCTACATTGTTGATGTTGTTCTGAGGAAATAACATTAAAATGGGTCTTGCACTGTCTAAATTGTTCACAAGTTAAATATCCCATTGAAAAGCTCCTTGTTTCTTGGGTCAATACTTTCAGTCAGCACCATCCAAACCAAAAGTGGGTCAATTGGTTATGCGCCTTATTGTTGTTGGTGGGACTTTGCTGCGTGATAGATGGTTTCTGGGATTGGTTGCATAACAATGGTCACTGAATTTTAACATCATCTGTTATATGTGGTATGCTTTGAAGTATTTCAGAGGTGTGTCAAGGTGCTTTATAGATTGACTCTCCATTCATGTTATATCTTACTCCCAGTCACACGCAACTGAGCTCTGGGTATATATTAATTTTCATAAGAGGTGAGTATCGCTGGAAAGCATTTGTTGCTAATCCCTAATTGCCTCTGGGAAAGTGGTGGTGAGCCACCTTCTTGAACTACTTCAGTTCATACAGTGTAGGTACACCCACAATGTTGCTAGGAAGTGAGTTTCAGAACTTGGCACAGTAACAGTGAAGGAAGGTGATATATTTCCAAGTTAGAATGGTGAGTGACTTGGAGAGCAATTTGTAGATGGTGGTGTTCCCATGCATCTGTTGCCCTTGTCCTTCAAGATAGTAGAGGTTGTGGGTATTGAAGGCAACTTGATGCAGCTTTAACTACAGTGGCTTCATTGCCAACAGAGTATTTATATACATGTACAACAAGGTAAGACTAGGCTACAAGTGCTACCACTCTTCTGGACTCCCGGACTCCAACTGCAGTCCCTCCTCGACCCATGGTCTGCACCCTCTTACTGTTGGAGTGATCCATAGAGTCCTCACTGGTCACGTGGCCCTCAGAACATGCACCCCCCCTCCACCCCCACCACCTTCAAGAGTCACGCTACTACAGTGGGCTTGGAAGATGCTATTAAATGAGCCTGGTTGAGTTGCTGTAGTACATTTTTTAGATGGTACACAAGGCTGCCACTGTGCATCGGTGTTGGAAGAAGTGATTTTTTGTAGATTGGTTGCCAATCAAGCAGACTGCTTTATCCTGGTGTCAAGCTTCTTGTGTATTGTTTGAGCTGCACTCATCCATCACACTACTTATTTGTACCTTGTAGGTGACGGACAGGCTTTTGGGAGTTCGGAAGTGAGTTACTCATCACATAATTCTAGTCTCGGACCTGCTCTTGTAGCCATAGTATTTATATGGCTAGTCCAGTTTAGTTCTGGAAATGGTAGTCACTAGGATGTTGATGGTGGGGATTTCAGCAATGGTGATGCATTGATTGAGTACAAGAGTCAGGATGTCATGTTGCAGCTTTATAAAACGTTGGTTAGGTCTGATGCCACATTACAGGAAGGATGAGGCTTTGGAGAAGCAGAGGTTTACCGGCAGGCTGCCTGGATTAGAGGGTGTGAGTTATAAGGAGAGGCTGGACAAACTAGGATTGTTTTCTCTGGAGCAGCAAAGGCTGAGGGGAGACCTGATGGAAGTCTATAAAATTATGAAAGACATAGACAATGTTGACAGTCAGAATCTTTTTTCCCCAGATTTGAAATGTCTAATATCAGGGGGCATGCAATTAAGGTGAGAGGAGGAAAGTTCAAAGGAGATGTGAGGGGCAGATTTTTTACAGAGAGTGGTAGGTGTCTGGAACACATGGCCGGCGTGTTGGTGCAGGCAAATACAATAGGGGTGTTTAAGGGGTTTTTAGATAAGCACATGAATATGCAAGGAATAAAGGGATATGGACGAAGGGCAGGCAGAAGGGATTAGTTTAATTTGACGTCATGTTTGGCACAACATCTTGGACTGAAGAGCCTGTTCCTGTGCTATACTGTTCTATGAATCTCATGAGGAGATGGTGGGATTCCCTTTTGTTGGAGATGATCATTGCCTGGGACTTGTGTGGTGCGAATGTAACTTGCACTTGTCAGCCCAAAGCTGAATGTTATTCTCATCTTGCTGCATGTGGACATGGAATGCTTCAGTATCTGAGGAATTGTGAATGGTTTTGAACCATTCATCAGTGAAAACCACACTTCTGATCTTATGATGGAGGAAAGGTTATTGACGAAGCAGTTGAAGATGATTGGGCCTGGAACCTTATTCTGAGAAACACCTGCAGTGATGTCTTGTGGCTGAGATGGTTGGCCTCCAAATACCGCTACCATTGCCTTTGTGCTGGGACTCCAACCAGTGGAGACTGTTCTTACTATTTCATAACTTCAGTTTGGTTCGGGGCCCTTGATGCCACATTCAGTCAAACGCTGCCTTGAGTCAAATAAAAGTAAAAAGTAAAGGTTATTTATTAGTCACAAGTAAGGCTTAACATTGCAATGAAGTTACTAAGAAATTCCCCTAGTCACCATACTCCAGCACCTGTTTGGGTCAATGCATCTAATCAGCACGTCTTTTAGACTGGGAGAAAACCCACGCAGACACGGGGAGAACATGAAAACTCCACACAGACAGTGACCCAAGCCGGGAATTAAACCCAGGTCCCTGGCGCTGTGAGGCAGCAGTGCTAACCACTGTGCCACCGTACCATATTGATGTCAATGACAGTCACTCGATCTCACCTTTTGAGGTCAGTCCTTTTTTCCATGTTTGGATCAAGACTGTAATGATGCCAGGATCCAAGTAGTCCTGGCACAACCCAAAGTGAGCATCAGTGAGCAGATTATTGCTGTGTGAGTGCTGCTTGAGAACACTGTCGACAACTCCTTCCATCATTTTGCTGGTGATTAAGAGTAGACTGATGAGGCAGTAATTGCCAGGTTGGATTTGTCCACAATTTTTGTTCATTAGCAGTATTAGTCAGAGCTGGCAGAGTCAGAACCTTTTTAAAGGGAAGTTTCAGAACAGTTGAGGAGGATGAATCTGAAGTTTGCACACTGAACAAGTGGGGCAGGGTCACATGTGACTCCTTGAGGCATTGGTCCGGGAAGTGAATGCTAGATTAATTGTTCATTTTAAATCTGAAATTGAAGAGATGGAGGACAAAAATGGGTAAATGGAATTCGGTCACAGTTCAACCCTAATCTCAATGAATGGCAGGACAGGCTTGAGGGACTAAGTGGCCTACTCCTGTTTCAATGATAGGCTGACACCTCTTTGATAACTTGAAGTGTTAAATGGATTCAAACCAGATGGTAAAGTACAAAACAAGATAGGAATCTTTTCCTTGAGAATATTCACAGGAGGCGGCATTACAGACCTCTGACTCGTAACTGCCCCTACTGCACAGTCCCAGTTGACTCTGTTTATATTTAGTCTTTCATGGGATGTGTGAGTTGCTGGCAAGGCCAGCATTTCTTGCTATCTAATTGCCCTTGAACTGAGTGGTTTGCTAGGCCATTTCAGAGGACAGTGAAGACTCACATGTAGGCTGAATAGAGTAAGGACTGCAGATTTATTTCCCTAATAGACATTAGTGAACCAAATGGGTCTTTACAACATGGTCACCAGACTATCTTTCAATTCCAGATGCATTAACTGAATTTAAATTCCAGATGCTATGGTGGCATTTGAACCCATGTCCCCAAAGCCTTGGCCTCTAGATTACTAGTCCACTGATTTTGCCACGATGTCACCATCTCCCCAGTGACGCTCTTTATGTTCTTTTGAGTATCAAATAAACTAATTGATTAATGAACTACCCCTTAAAGAAAATGTGTCTCAGTATACTCTTTTGCATATACAAATAAAACAATAAAACAAATGAAACTAAATTAACAAATAACACACCCTTAAATGTGTGTTAAAACTTCAATGTAAACTTATTTTAAATTAAAATAATATTTCCAGGGGAGATGATACGCACCAGCTCCTCTGGCGTTCACTGGTCACGGGGTGAACACCATGTGCTCCCTCTCCAAGGGTACCCAGGCGCAGACGTAACCACAGAAGAGAGTCAGATAGTCAGGTTGAGTGACCCCCCGCCCCGCCCCCCCCAATCCTGATTCCCTTTATCAATAAAATAAACATAGTAAGTAATCAAATAATTAACAGCCCCATAGAGAGGCACTATAACAAAAATCAAACCTTTAAAGGAAACTTACTTAAATTAAAATACTTCAGGGGGAGATGATGCACTCCAGCTGACTCTCTCCAAATGCCCATTTAAGAACTCAGTGGAATAAACAAATTAACTAAGAAATTAACAAACATTCCGATTCTTTCTATATGCTCTCAAACAATGAGAATCAACTGTGTAGCTTTAACATAATCAACCAACCATTAACATGATGTTCCAGGAGTCCTTTTAAGAAGTGGGTGAAGTCAAAAAAACTACAACGAGGAGAGAAGTATTGTGGGTCTCCAGGAAGGGATTCTTCTGCTGTTTACCCAGTTCTGCTTGCAGCCTCTGGGTGACTTACACGGTCTGGCAAATAACCCATAAAAGCATTGCTTATGTGTTTGTGGAGGCTCATGCTGCACCACATCTGCTGAAAAGAACAGGTTAAAGACAAGTAGACAGCACCCATTTACTGTGGAGGAGAGCAGCAGCTGTTTCTTCTGGTTTTCTCCAGCTCTGAAGCATCAAACCAATCAGTGTATTTTCTAGTTTAACCCTGTGCCTCCTTGTCACACCCCTAGCTATAAATAGGTAGCTGTTTCTTCATGGAAAAGCACAGGGTGAAAGGTTAAACAAACACTTGAAGTGAACAGTGCTTCCTTTACAGAGCCAATGTGTTCCTTCAAAAGAACATTGAATTTACTTTCACATCAGGCTGGCTGGGTCTTACAGTGGGAATGCCAGTATGCATGTAAAATACAGATGTGCATGGACATTGTTTAATGCAAATCTGCCTAATTTGCACAATCTCTGGTGCACGCCCACAGATAAATTGAAATTTTTACTGCTCAAAATAAAATGTGTTTTCTTATCATTTTTTTCCCTGGCATTCCCAAATGTAACCCTAAGCCTGTGTAGAGTTAAGTGATTTCAATCACAGCATCAATAAGAACACTCTAGGGTCAACATGATTCCTCTGGGGGAGTGTAGCCCATGCAGAACATGATTCAGAAGTTTCTGACTGAAGTATTGTAGCCCTGTGTGCATCCCACACTGCACTCAAGTGCAGCTCCCCAGAGCACCCCGGGATCATTGGATTTACCCTTTAATTCAAGCAGCACAATTCCTTTGATAGCAAACAGAAGAATCAGCTAGGGTCCCTGCTTTGATCTCTATCCAGTGAACCATGCCAAAAAGTGCTTGTGTGAATGGCAGGTGAAGATAGGATTGTACTTGGTTTTGTTGTTCTACCTGGTTCAATAGGCTGCAGTGACTAACTGTCTTGGCTCATGTATGACAAATGGTCCCAAGAAGGATCAACACTGACAGGAGCCGAGGAAGTAAGCAAATATAAATGGAAATAATTCATAATTTATGGTAGTTAACAATATAAATGTAAAAACAACAAAGGAGAAGCATCTTTCTGGTAAATATGGCAGTGTAGTGGTGAAGTGTTGGCAACCTGATATCGCTACATGGCTTCAGGGAGGCTAAGCCAATTCATCTCAGTTTCAGCCACAGTGTGTGGACAGGGCACAGAAACATAGCAGAAAGAAAATCACCTTCCGATGAATGGTTTGCGCAGCAGTGAACCCAAACTGATTGTACAGGGAAATCTGACGCACAGGAAATGCTGGAAATGCTCAGCAGATCTGACAGTACCTGTGGGAGAGAGTTATTGAGCGTAAAAGCTGAGGGCTGCTGTGACATTCACACAGTAAGAAGTTTAACAACACCAGGTTAAAGTCCAACAGGTTTATTTGGTAGCAAAAGCCACACAATTTGCTACCAAATATTTGCTACCAAATAAACCTGTTGGACTTTAACCTGGTGTTGTTTAACTTCTTACTGTGTTTACCCCAGTCCAACGCCGGCATCTCCACATCGTGACATTCACAGCCATAGGAAGTGGGTACCTTCCTCTTATGTGTGGCACCAGATTTGAAAGAATGTTGCACAGGTACTGCACTGCCTCCATTGTGAGACGGAGGGCGGGATTTTACGGCCTTGCTCGACCTGAGACGGAAAATCCCGCCCAAGGTCAACAGACATAGAATACATAGAATACCTCCAGTGCAGAAGGAGAGCATTCAGCTCATTGAGCCCGCACCAACAACAATCCCACCCTGGCCCCACTCTTGCAACCCCACACATTTACCCTACTAATACTCACAACATCCCCCCGAACAATAAGGGCAATTTAGCATGGCCAATCAACCTAACCCCGCACAAATTTTGTTCTGTGAGGCAGCAGTGCTAACCATTGTATCATCATGCAGACATTTCCATTGTCCGCCCTTCGCCCACTCTGATTCCATAGCGGGCGGGGTGGTAGAATTCTGGCGAGAGTCTCCAGTGGCACATGATGTCCGATAGCTCCATAAAGAACACTTGGGTCCTGTAAACCCTACATCTCCTTCATCTTTATCTTCGAGCCCCCTATTGGGCCTGAACTGCATCCAGCCCATGCACCTGCCCTGTGGCCCCCTGACTTCCTGGATCTGGGTTCTCCCTAGGTGCAGCATCTCGTAGCTGCTGGAGTATGTGCTACTCCAGCGCAGTTATAAATAGAATTGCCTGCTGCACTGGCTCCAACCTGTGATCTCTGGGAACTCTGTGAGGGATGAGAGAGAGAGAGACAGGGAAAGTTAGGTTGGTGTTCCATTCCGCGGTTAATGCTCTCGCTCCTGCAGAATCATCTGTGGCCTCCTATCTGGTTGTTCCCTTCCTTAATTTTACATCACCGGGGTTTCTGGCAGGCCGTTTCAATGGCTACCCCTCCTCATGTGCAGGGTCAACTGCACGCCTATGCATACATTGAAAGCTATTGCACCTTCAATGGCAGAAGCTTAGTTCCAGCTATTATGCTCACACATTCCCGTCTAAAGCTGGTCAGCAGATATTGTTGCCTTGTACACCCTGATACAATGTGGAGAGGGGTTCTCACCTCCTTCCTCCCTCTCGGAAGCTATGGTGCCTGGTTTCCGTTCTGAAAAAATCGTGATTCGCGCCTGCGTGACATCATGCTAGTGGGTGGGAAGATTCAATAAGCTCTGAAGATTCGACTTCAACCTGACTAATGATATTGAAGTGCATTCAAATTCATTCAAATCAGGTTCTCGCCCTGCCTGGGTGTGAATCTGATCACATCATCGGGGAGGGCCCAGGAACATTGCGATTGGAAATCTCACCAGCACAAATCCCATTATTGGCCTCTCCCAAGATTTCTGCAGTCAGGATGGGATTTGCACCAATGGCTAATGGATCCGTAAGATTGCGGCCATTGTCTCTCTTCCAACACCTGTTTCCCTCTTCACAGATATGACCAGAACTGAAGCGACACGGTGGCACAATGGTTAGCAATGCTGCCACACAGCACCAGGGGCCCGGGTTCGATTCCAGGCTTGGGTGACTGTCTGTGTGGAGTCTGCACGTTCTCCCTATGTCTGCGTGGGTTTCCTCCGGGTGCTCCGGTTTCCTCCCACACTCCAAAAAACGTGCTGGTTAGGTGCATTGGCCATGCTAAATTCTCTCTCAGTGTACCTGAGGTGCCAGAGTTTGGCAACTAGGGGATTTTCCGAGTAACTTCATTGCTGTGTTGACATAAGTCTACTTGTGACTCTAATAAATAAACAGTTTCTGTTTTTATTTTTAAATTTTTGGTGTACGGCAATCATGATTTTTTTTGTCTAGGTTTTCCTTTTGTTTCCATGGAGGTTTTTGCATTTGTTTTTCTTATGGTATTCCCTTCACTATAGAATTACATGTGGCTTCACTGACAGATTTTGACACATGCATTCAGTGTTCACAGAGGTCTTGTGGCGCAGTGGGTAGCATCGCTGTCTCTGAACCAGAAGCTCCAAGTTTGAATCCCACCCTAGGATTTGATGGCCAAGGAAGGTGCGTTCATAACGTGGCCAACAGGTCGAGTATTAACCTGAAGAATCTTTCCAACATGCCAATGGCAGGTGGGAAGAGTAGGAGCGACTCCTGGTTAGCCATCCTTGATGCAGTGTGGTGCCTCTCCGGTGACCTGTTCCAGAAAAAGTAGCTATGAGAACAGGTGGAAATCTGCCTTGTGCCCAAGAGAAACAGCAATAACAATCCAGCGTTCAACTCCAAAAGATTGAACATTCATGATGGAGATTAACTGTGAATACTTAACTCAGTAACAAAGTAGAAAAAGTTAATTTGCGAACAAACATGAAAGTTTTATCCCAAATATTATTTTATATAAGTTTATTTATTTATTAGTCACAAGTTAGGCTTACATTAACACTGCAATGAAGTTACTGTGAAATTTTAAAAAGATAGAAAGGAACGTGAGCTCATGTGAACCCAAGGTAGCAAATATGAGCCTGTGATAGTGAGCAGTAAAGCCTTGTTCCATCTTTCAGTCTCTGTGCTTTGACTCTAAATTACTTCTTTACAAAGTCTTTAATCAGACCACTGGGGGGGAGGGTTCTCTAACCTGCCTCTGAAAGGATGCTCAGTGTGTAGGAATCAGATGCCAGTGTTTACAGTGTGCTGAAGGATCCTAGGCCTGTGGGCTTGCTATACCCACCACTAAGCTTGGCTTCTCAGAGAGAAGTAAATTAAGAGGGACTCAGTGTCGATTACAGTGTTTGCACTACTCACATTAATCTGGATTAGTGTTAATCCCAGATTTAGAGCTGCCACAGCGGAAAGGGGTTTTGAAGAGAGTTTCTCAATGAATACCTTGAGCAAGCCTTGATGTTTGATCTGAGATCTAGGGCTTGCAGAGTTAAAACTGATGAAAGATGGGTCTAGGGAGGAAATAGAGTCTCAGCCAAGACCTCCCTTTACTGACACGAGAATTGCTGAAACCAGATACACATCTGGCTGAACAAATAGCTCAATGTGTGCCACAAAATTGGACTGGTTAATTGGGGAGCAGTCACCGGAATTCACAGAATGAAGTCTTCAATCCAGTCTTCCAAATGTTGTTCCTTAGAAAATGGGATTTATGTACAAATTACTGCAAACTAACCCAGGGTACGTATGTCTCAATTAAAAGAAGTTAATTACAATAAGATACTTCTTTTTGCGTGGGACATTTTGAGAACTGTAAATTCATATTCAACTGCTTGCAAACTTGAACATGGATCAAGAGATCAGGATGGGGATAAGAGAGAGAGCAATGGGCCCAGGCCTTTTTAAAATGTATTTTGTTAGTGCATGGGGTGTGGGCATTGCTAGTAAGAACAATATTTATTGTTTATCTCTAATTGCCCTCAAGAGACTGACGATGCTCAAGCCACTTTCTTGAACCATTGCAGATCATATTGTGTAGGTTAAGGAAGGAGTTAAAGCATTTTGATCCAACAACAATGAAGAAACAGCAATATATTTCCAAGTCAGGATGGTGTGTGATTTGGAGGTGAATTTGCAGGTAGTTATATTCCCATGCAACTGCTACCCTTGTCCTTCTAGGGGTTAGAGGTCATGTGTTTGGAAGGTGCTGTTGAAGGAGCCTTGGTAAGTTGTTGCAATGCATCTTATCAATGGTATACACTGCTGCCACTGTGCACAGGTGGTAGGTGGGCAGCATGGTGAGTTTGGGTCAGGTTGAGTCAGGAGTTGGGGGAAGTCAGGTGATGGGAGTTTAGTCAGATCAGGTTGGAGGGTAGTCAGGGGGCCAGCAAAGGGGGTTGGCTCGTGAGGACAGGGTGGTTCAGGTCGGTCAGGTGGTTGAAAGAGGAGTGGGGGGTGGCATTTGTATATTTACCCAGTAGTTAGACGAGGACATTTCCTGGGTAACTATCCAGCGAGTAAATTGGAACTGTCCGAAGTCTCCATGTCTAACTCAGGATTGGAGACTTTCTTTGGATGGTCCTAGAGTGCAAAGGAATTACCCATCCGAAGTTCAAAGCTCCGAGTCAATTCCCAAAGGTCCAATGTGTTGGTACTTCTGAGGGGTCCCAACATGTATCTTCGGGGGGAGTTGGGGGGGGGGGGGGGTGCGGGGGTACATCCTGTCTCTGACTATCCAGAGACAGGAAGGTCAGAGTCATAGTGTGTCACATGAAGTAAGCATGGATCCAGTGAGCAGGAAGCTGCTCTGTTTTTAACCCCCCACTTGCTTCGTTCTCACTCGGAGCATGGAACTGAAATCAGGCCTTTGAATTCTTTACTTCAATTTTTTCTTTATCAATCCTGAAGATCAACTTTTGCTGGAATACCAAAGTGTTTATCCTTTCCTTCATTAGATTCCATCTGCCAAGTTTTTTTTCCTGCTCACTTAATCTGACTATATCCCTCTTGGCACTTGCCCCAAGGCTGGAAATTCCCTGCCCGAGGTCAATGGATGTTTAAACAGTCATCAAATTGTCCTTCCTGCCTGTGACAATTCCCACGGCGGGTGAGACCAGAAAATTTACCCCATATCATCCTCGTCACTTTCTCTCCCCCTATTTCTGTGTCATCCATAAATGAGGCAATAGCACTTCCCTCCAAGTCATTAATAGATATTGTAAACAATTGTTGTTCCAGTGCAATGTGGCACTCCACAGGTCGCCATCCTGGAAATGCCGCTCTTATCCCAATCCTGTTTTCTATTATTTAGCCAATCTTCTACCCATGCTAATATACTACCCCAACTCCAAGGGCTCTTATCTTATTAAGTAGCCTTTTGTGCAGTACCTTATCAAATGTTTTTTTTTGGGAATCTAGACATCTACTTTATCTATCCTGCTTGTTACCACCTCAAAGAATTCTAATAAATTTGTCAGGAATTATATCCCTTTCATAAAGCCACACTGACTCTGCCTGATTATATTATGCATTTTTAAATGTTTTGCTCTTACCTCCTTTATAATGGACTCTAACATTTTCTCAATGAGAGATGTTAAACTAATTGACCTACAGTTATCTATTTTTTTGTCTGTCATTCTTTTTGAATAAGGACATTACAATGGCAGTTTTCCAGTTCTCTGGAACTTTTCCAGCATTGAAGGATTCTTGGAAAATTACTGCCAGTACATCCATTGTCACTGTAGCTACTTCCTTTAATATCCTAAGATGCAACCCATCAGGTCCAGGGGACTTATCAGCCTTTAACCCCATTAGTTTCACTCATACTTTTTCTCCAGTGATAGTTGTTGTATTTATTTACTCCCCCTTGATTTATTTAGTATTTTTGGAATGTTATTAATGTCTTATCGTGAAGACTGATGCAAAGTATTTATTTAACTCCTCTGCCATTTGCCTTTGACCTCTCTCTTATATTTTTGAAGACACTCTTACTGTCCATTTTCAAATTACTTGCTGATTTACCCTCATAGTTTATCTTCTTCCTCTTTATTATTTTTTGATTATCTTCTGTTGGTTTTTAAAATTTTCCCAATCCTCTGTCTTACATCTTTGCATGTTGTATGTTTTATCATTCAGTTTAAAACAATCCTTAAATTCTTTGGTTAACCTTGGTTGATTTGCCCCCTTCCTAGAATCCTTCCTCCTCACAGAGCTATGTCTTTCTTCTGAGACATGAACTATATTCATAAACATCTGCTATTATTCATCAACCACCTTTTCTGTTAAACTCCTTTCCCAGTCCACTCTAGCCAACTCTGCCCTCATTCCTTTGTAATTACTCTTATTTAAGTTTAGCACAGTTGTTTCACTCTCAAACTGAATGCTAAATCGACCATATTATGGCCATTGTTTCCGAGGGGATCTTTTCCTCTGAGATTGTTTATTAAACCTGCCTCATTAAACATTACAAGGTCCAAAATAGTCTGACCCCAGTTAGATCCACAACATATTGTTCTAGAAAACTGTCATAAGTACATTCTATGAATTCTTCCCCGTGGCTACCTCTGCAAATTTGATTTTCCAAATCCACATGAAGATTAAAGCCATCCTTGATTAATGTACTGCCATTTTTAAATGTTCTTTTTATCTCCTGGTTTATTCTCGGTCCTACAGTATAGTTACGGTTAGGAGGCCTATAGGTTACTCCCAGCACTGTCTTCATCCTCTATTACTTCTTGGCCGGAATTGTACCACTTTGCACGTCCCAAAATCGGGTGGGCATTCTCCGTTGGCCTCGGGTGGGATCTTACGAGCCTCGGGCGGGCGAGGCGGTAAAATTCTGGCACTTACCTCTATCCCTTTGGATTCTTCCGATCCAAGATCATTTCTTGCTGTCATACTTATTCCATCTCATACTAACACAACTACCCCTCCGCCCTTTCCTTCCTGCCTGTTCTTATGAAAAGCCACATGCTCCTGAATAGTTAATTCCCAGCTTTTAATCTCCTGGTAACCACATCTCTGTAATGGCTATAAACTTATACCCATTATCCTCAATTTATGCCATTAATTCATTTATTCTATGCCCAATACTATGCCATTAGTTTGCCTTTTTACCATTTTCTCCCCCTTTGACTCTATTTGCTGCTTTTTTTAATGTTTGTACACTTTGTCCCTTCCTGTCACACTCTGGGTTAATTACCGAAATAGTTGCTTTGAATTGCAGCTGGGATGGGGAAAATGATTCCAGCGAGTTGTTTTTTTTGGTGAGTATTCACAACACGCTAATACATGCAAATATTTTTCCCAATATGGATCAATGAAAAAGCTGACCTGCCATTACCCTGCCATGAAAATGGAGAGGGGAAAATTCTGACTAGTTTTATGGCACCCATAAAAACATGTGAAATAGAGGGATTCAGATTTGTGAGCTTTACCTGTGTTTTGGTGACCCAAATGCATGGGTCCTTTAATATTTAAACTTTGATTTGATTTGATTTATTATTGTCACATGCATTAATATACAATGAAAAATATTGTTTCTTGTGCACTATACAGACAAAGCATAGAGTCATAGAATCCCTACAGTGCAGAAGGAGGCTATTCAGCCCATCGAGTCTGCACCAACCACAATCCCACCCAGGCCCTATCCCCATAACCCCATGCATTTACCCTAGCTAGTCCCCCTGACACTAAGGGGCAATTTTAGCACAGCCAATCCACCTAACCCGCACATCTTTGGACTGTGGGAGGAAACCGGAGCACCCGGAGGAAACCCACGCAGACACGGGGAGAACGTGCAAACTCCACACAGACAGTGACCCAAGCCGGGAATCGAACGCGGGTCGCTGGTGCTGTGAGGTAGCAGTGCTAACCACTGTACATAGAGAAGGAAAGGAGAGAGCACAGAATGTAGTGTTACAACCATAGCTAGGGTGTAGAGAATGATCAACTTAATACGAGGTAGGTCCAGTCAGAAGTCCGATAGCAGCAGAGTAGAAGCTGTTCTTGAGTCTGTTGGTACCTGAACTCAGACTTTTGTATCTTTTTCCCGACGGAAGAAGGAGGAAGAGAATATGTCCAGGGTGTGTGGGGTCCTTAATTATGCTGGCTGCTTTTCCAAGGCAGTGGGAAGTGTGGACAGAGTCAATGGATGGGAGGCTGGATTGCGTGGTGGACTGGGCTTCGTTCACGACCCTTTATAGTTTCTTGCGATCTTGGACAGAGCAGGAGCCATACTAAGCTGCGGTACAACTAGAAAGAATGCTTTCTATGGTGCATCTGTAAAAGTTGGTGAGAGTCGTAGCGGACATGTCAAATTTCTTTAGCCTCCTGAGAAAGTAGAGGCATTGGTGGGCTTCCTTAACTATAGCGTCGACATGGAGGGATCAGAACAGGTTATTGGTGATCTGGACACCTAGAAACTTGAAGCTCTCGATCATTTCCACTTCATTCCCGTTGATGTGGACACGGACATGTCCTCCTCTGTGTCGATGACTTCTCCTTCATTGTGTTGACATTGAGAGAAAGATTATTGCCATCGCACCAGTTCACCAGATTCTCTATCTCTTTCCTGTACTTCGTTAATCTGTGGGGCACTAAATGTTAAATTGTTAAAGAAAATCAAGTCGAACATTATGGAGGGAAATTCTGTTCCAGTCAGCAGTCAGCAGCAGGATTCATGGCGGCAGGAATGGAAAATTCGGAATGAGACGGTAAACCCAAGTGAAATAAGAGCACCATTGTTCTGGATAATGGACTGGACTCTGAAATAGGGTTAGATTGTGATAAAATAAAGCAAAATTGAACAGTAAGGCCCATTGACTCCACGTCACCTTGGCCTCAATTTCCACCCCTCTGACCAACTCCAGTCCCCTAAGACACTGTTGGATGCCCTTTCTTATTAGCTGCTTGCCAATGCCAGCAGGAGGTGAAGGGCCCCAGTTGCCAGCTCATGTCCTTCTTGACCACCCCAGTTATCGTCGCTTTGAAGGACAAACAGGCAGTAAGCTTCATTTCTACAGGGATTGTGCAACTTTTGATATTCAGGATCTTTAAATGCCTTTTGTGGCCGCAATACTGACAAACACTGCTGGAGCAGTGTTGCATGCTCCAACTGACTTGATAGTATGGAGAAAACTCTGCCCTACTCCACATGTAATCCACGGTGTACTTGACTCAACAAGTACTATATATACTGACAAAGTATTCAAACTCGCCCCCTCCCCCCCCCTTCCAATCCTTGTGTCTCTTCCCTTGTTAAGCACGAAATCCGCAAAGGCAAACCTTTAAAACTGGCTAAGAATATGCGGCAGTAGGTATGACTGCTGATGCTATGGTGCAGTAATGAAACAGAGTGCATTCCTCTATACAAAGAGCCTAGCTGGTCTGGCATCAACAATATCATTGTACTGTTGCCTTAGCCTTAGGCCTATCAGGAATTCTGCACAATTCAAGTGCAGTGACTAGTTCCATTGAAATTCTAGCCAGAATCAGCTATTTGTTTACCTGTGGTGAACTGTTCGAAAAACAATCCCACCTGTTAGAGGTGAAGAATCCATGGACATTCCAAACATTTTTCTCAATATTTTTGCCACTCCTTTTGCGGACACTTACTTTGGGGTGCCTCTGCGGCCCTGCCTCCCCAGCTTGAGCCTTGGCAATGAGAATGATTCGATCATGAATTCGGAGGAGAATCACAGCAAACGTCAATCCTGTTCTGAAATAATACCGATATAGGCAGCATTATTCATAGAATGAAAGAATCATGGAATGGTTGCAGCACAGAAAGAGGCTATTTGACTGTCTCTCACAAGGGCAATTTAATTAGTCCCTTTTCTGCCCTTTTCCCTGCAATTATTTCTTCTTCAGGTGCTTATCCAATTCTACTTCGGAAGCCACAACTGAATTATTATCCACCACATTCTCAGGCCCTGAATTCTAGATCTTAACTACTCACTGAATAAAAATTACTTCCCTTATGTTGCCTTTGGTTAGTTTGCCAATCACATGAAATGCCTTTAGTGTTCCCCTGATTCTTGACTATTCCACCAATGGGGACAATTTCTCTCTATCTACACTGTCTAGATTCTTCTTGATTCTGAAAATGTCTATCAAATTTTCTCTCAATCTTCTCTTCCGTAAGGAAAACAACCTCAGTTTCCTCAGTCTCTCGGCAAAGCTGAACTCCCTCATCCCTGGAACTTTTCTTGAAAATCTTTTCTGCACCTTCTCTCAGGCCTTCCCTGAGACACTTCCTTTCCGAAGAGTGGTACCTAGAATTAAATACAATCGGTGGAATTTTTCAATCTTCTGGTTAAGTGTCGGTTTGGGCGAGAAAAGGAGGTCGTAGCCCATTGGCTGCATTATTGGCTTTCCTGCCATTTACGAAAGAAGGCGGGTCCCATGATGTCACAAGAGCGTCCCAAATTAAAAAACATAAAAAACTCCCAGGTCACTCTGCACTTCACCCCTTTAAAACTATGCCCTTTAATTTATATTTCTTCTCCTCATTCTTCCTACCAAAATGTGTCATCTCACCCTTCTCAGCTTTAAACTTCTTGTGCCATAGAACCATAGAATCCCTACAGTGCAGAAAGGCTGTGCCTACCTGTGCACAGCCCACCGAGTCTGCACCAACTCTCCAAAAGAGCATCCCACCCAGGCCCTCCCCCCTACCCTATCCCCATAACCCTGTGCATTTACCATGGCCAATCCACCTAACCTACACATTTTTGGACTGCAGGAGGAAACTGGAGCACCCAGAGGAAAACCATACAGTCACTCAAGGCCAGAATCCAAACCAGGTCCCTGGCACTGTGAGGCAGCAGTGCTAACCAGTGTAGCACCATGCTGCCCTGTGTCTGCCCAATCCACCAGATTGTCTACATTCTGTTGAAGACCATCGTTATTCTCATCACAATGCACGACTTTGGTACAGTACCCCAAATCCGGCTGTCCAAAAACCAGACATTGTTCTCCCATCCTCCCTGGCTGGTGTGGCCTCTGGCCACTTGTTGATCATGGGCTGCAGCCCCCTGGCCCTCAGGGCGATGATCCAGAATCAGTGCAGCTGCACTTTGATGTTGGAGTCTCTCCTCCTCCATTGCAGTGATGAGAATGACAGCATGCTCCATTGTCTCCATAACCATATCCAAAATAAACATGCAAAGGAATAGAGAGAGAGATTTGTTTTCCACTAATGGGTCATTACCATGTCCTGATCCATTGGCCATCTTTACCTGGGAGAAACTAGCTGAGGAACACCGCCTGCAGCACTCGTGCACTCACTGATATCAATTCTTGTCCCAGCTCTAAAACAGGGCGGCTCCTGGAATTAGTCCTCACCCACTCAGACTCACAGTGAGCCACCAGCCTAGGGCTGCCTACCCATGTGCATGGGACAATTGGAGGATCTTTCAGGAAGGACTTGTGTTTTATCATTGCGCCCAGATGTAAACATTTGGATGGTGAGGTGGCTGCTGGTAAGGACTGGGGTGGGGGGTGAAGTCTGGAGGGACAAAAATTGCAGGAGCTGGGGGCCCTGGGGAGATGAGAGTCCCATGGCCCTTGTTCCTGAGGCACTAACCAGCAGCCCTGGCACTAAAAGCTCAACTTAATAATTGGCCATAATTGGTTCCTCCTTCAGGGCTGAGTTGTGCCAATAGGCACCTTGGTTACTCAGGTGGCAGCCATCAGGAAGCTCGTTGCTGCCATCTCTCCAAACTTGAAATTCAGGCTGATGGGACATCACAGCTGATGGTTGGGAAGATACATCAGGCCCTGAAGTTGCATCATGATACCCATTAGAGGGGGCCTGGGAAGATTGCGTTCCGAGATTTTGCTGGTACAAATCCCGTCATTGGCCTCTCAGGAGAATTACCGGCCATTATGGGATTTGCGCCCGCAGATAATGTGGCTGCTAAATCGCAACCAAGGTGTAACATTTGCAATTTTCCTGTGCTCCGGTATTACCCTTGTTTCCAAGGAGGATTGGAAGATTATGGTCAGTGCCTCTGCATTTTCCACTCCTACTTCCCTGGTGATCCTGAGAGGCATCTGATCTGTTCTTCGTGACTTATCAACTTTAAATACAGCCAATCTCTCTAATACTTCTCTTTATCAATTTCTCACCCATCAAATATTTCAACTATCTCCTCATTCACTATGATTCAGGCAGCATCTTCTTCCTTGATAAAAGACAGATGCAAAGTAATCACTTAGTATCTGAGCCATACCTCTTGCCTCCATGCATAGATTCTGTTTGTCCCCTAATCAACCTCCATTACTACCCTTTTACTCTTTATTTGCCTATACAAGAATTATTGGGCAGGATTTTCCAGCCGCACTTGTCCCAAGACTGGAAAATCCCGCCCGAGGTCAATAGACCTTTGCATGGTCCTGTCCCGCTCGCTATGATTCCTATGGCGGTTGGGACAGGAAAATTCCACCCTTTGTTTCCCTTTTCTGTTAATTGCTATTCTCTTCTCATACTCTCTCCTTGCCTTCTTTCCATTTTCACTTCCCCTTTGAACATTCTATATTCAGCCTAGTTCTCACTTGTATTATCATGATATCCCCATATGCAGCATTATTTGCTTTCTCTTACCTTCTATCTCTTTAGCCATCCAGGGAACTTTGTTTAACTTGTCTTTCCCCCTCATCAGAATGTATCTGAGTTTACCTAAATGATCTTCTCTTTAAAGGCAGCTCATTGTTTTGTTACAGATCTGCCTGCCAACCTTTCATTTTAATTTACCCGAGACACACCAGTTCTCACCCCAATGAAATTTCCCCTCCTCCAAATAAGTAGTTTTACCTTCAATTGCTCCTTGTCATTTTTCCATAGATAATCTAACCTATGACCATTGTTCCCTAAATGTTTCCCGACTGACACTTGATCCACATGATCCACCTCATTCCCCAGAACCAGATCCAACAATGCCTCCTTCCTTGTTGAGTCAGATGGTTGTGATACTGATCTAGAAAATTCTTCTGAACTTTAGAAGCTTTTCCTCTTCTCTCCCCTTCACACTATGACTATCCCCGTCTATATTAGGATAATTAAAGTCCTACTTTATAACTAGGAAGTGTCCCTGCCTCTATGTTAGACGCTCTGGGTTCAAGTTTGTGGCCAAACAGGTTGTTATAGCAGGAGGTAAGAGTGGGTGAGACACCTAGTCAGCCACGTTTGATGTGAAATGGCAGCCCTCAAGCTATAGGTTCTGGCTTCAGGCTGGTGATCTGTTCCAGTGAGCTAAGAAAAAGAGATATAAGCATGTGCTTTGTGTGACTCTGGATCTGTGAAGTCTTCTAAATTTATTTCTATAACTCTTGCATCTCTCTAATTTCCCTGCAGATTTGCTCCTTTATATTTTTCCCACTATCTTATGGCCTGATAGAATGCGTTAACCGTGTAAGGATACATTTATTGTCTAATTGCCTCATCCACAATGCCCCTGTTATCTATCCACCATGGCCAGTGGACCGACCATGTGGTCATTACGCGCTACAATCGGATTGCAATGCAATCAGATGTGATTCAGTTTTGGGCGGCATGGTGGCACAGTGGTTAGCACTACTGCCTCACAGTGCCAGAGACCTGGGTTCAATTCCGACCTTAGGTGACTGTCTATGTGGAGTTTGCGCATTCTCCCATGTCTGCATGGGCTGCTCCAGTTTCCTCCCACAATCCAAAGATGTGCAGGTTAGGTGGAATGGCGATGCTAAATTGCCCCTTGGTGTTCAAAGATTTGCAGGTTAGGTGGATTAGCCATGGTAAATGTGTGGGGCTATGGGGATAGGATGGGGTAAGACCTGCTGGGCCGAATGGCCTCTTCTATGCTGTAGAGATTCCCTGAGTCATTTCTATAAGTCGATTTTTGAGTCATTAAGAGATTATGGGTGCGATTTTCTCGGCTTGAGTAGCACAGCAGGCTGGGAAATATCAACGGAAGGGCTGTAGCGGGATTCGCGATGTCAATCATGATTTTCCCAGGCCATTCTTTATGGCATAATCAGCCTTGTGCTGGGAAACAGCGCGAGGCTGATTGCCATATGAAAATTGACATTTCCATGTCATTAGCAAACCCAGAGCAGTATTGTCCAGGCTCGCTAATGTTTCTGCCCCCCACCAGGGGAGGTTCCCACCAGTGGGGATTAAAGCTGATCCCCATCAACAGGGACCAGGCATGATGGCCTTGCTGGTGGTGGCAGAGAGCATTGAGGCCCCTCAGGAGATCTGGGGCAGGGGAGATGCCCCTTGGACAGTGCCAGCCTGGCACTACCAGCCTGGCACCCTAGCAGTGCCAGCCTGGCACCCTGGTACTGCCCACCAGGCATCAGGCAGTGCCAAGGGGGTGGGACTTGCGGGGTGTCTTCTGGGGAGCAGTGCCAGACCAGGGTGGGCCGATCGGTGGTGATAGTAGGAATGGGGTGATCTCTCAAGCAGGATTACGCTCCACTCCCCCCATACTGGTGTGAATCCCCCAGCGGACTCTGTGAAGCACAGAGTGCTGGAAATTGACTTGAAAACGAGCAGGAAAACCTCTTGATTTCCCACCCTTAGGGCATTAAAAAAAATTTTGAGGAAAATCACCCCTATTATCTGTATGTTCTGGACCACAAGACCCTCATTAACTCGCTTGTACATTGGAAAAACTGTACTGGCTCTACGCTGGTTTGTGTGCTCTTGTGTTTAAAGTATGCAGGCTATTTAGGCAGTAAATAGGGAAGAGGAAGTTTGACACCAGCTGGCAGAGTAGCTAAAATGGTAAAGCTCCTCAATCAAAGAACGATGGAATGAAGTGGCTGCTGTTAGTGTACAATGCAATCCAATTGACAATCTTTCAACTAATGGGAAATCAATGAAGAGGAATGGACCCCACTGACATGCCCATTTGTTACTCACTTATGACATGGCACAGCAGCACGGACACTTGACTTGTTATAAACTGATAACCTAATTAGTCAGCATACTTCGCTGTCACATCAGGACTTCAATTCCATTCAATTGTTTCGGAAAGGAAGGTGATCTTTTACTTTTTAGAGATGCAGCAAGCTGACCATTCACTGAAATCTGATCTTGGTCAGTGCTATCAGTGAGAGGAAGAAAGACAGAGTAATGGGGAAAGAGTAAAGACAAAAGAGTGAGAAAGAGACAACAATAGAAAGAAATACACAAAGATGAATTCTCTTCCACAATTCCATTCAAAATCAGATGGTTTAGCAATGGAGAATGAGGGAAAGTTTGGGCAATGAATCCTACATTCTTTCTTAAATTTGCTTCCCCACCTGATTGCGCACATTTGTCCAGGCTTGAAAATGGCATTGTACATTGCTGTCAGAATAAACTGTGTCTCTTTTTAAACACCAAGAATGCTGGCAACATAAGTTATCTGCTCACAAGTCACATAAATGAGTTGCTGGTGGATACTCTCAATTCTGTCTCCCCAGCTTCTGTCCATTTCCCATTGACAAACAACAAAACAGCACTTAACTATTGCCCGGACCTGCCAACAGAATGTATTCAGCTATCAGACAACCCTACAAATGAAAAGAAGGTCCCGCAGATTCTGGTTGAGGAGGCAATAGGTGGGGCGGGGAGAAGGAAGTCAAAGGCTTCACTCAGATCTATAGACGTCATCATTTTAATCTTCCATTCTTCACCTCCTTATTCGCTGTTATTCATTTCTCCAAATAGGCATTCGCTGTAACATACATCTTAGCAGAATGAACATTTTCCAAATCCATTCATTCTTGCTCCATTGACTTGCAGGTGTTCCCTCCTTCAACTTACTAACTGGTGGCACAATGGTTAGCACTGCTGCCTCACAGCGCCATGGACCTGGGTTCGATTCCCAACTTGGGTCAACTGTCTGTGTGGAGTCTGCACGTTCTCCCCGTGCCTGTGTGGGTTTCCTCAGGTGCTCCGGTTTCCTCCCACAGTCTGAAAGATGTGCAGGTTAGGGGCATTGGCCGTACTAAATTCCCCCTCAATGTACCCGAACAGGCGCCGGAGTGTGGCGACTAGGAGATTTTCACAGTATCTTCATTGCAGTGTTAATGTAAGCCTATTTGTGAAACTAATAAATAAACTTTAACTGAACCTCCTTCTCCCCCTGCCTCCCACCACCACAGCGAATCCCCAACCCCTATGTTGGGTGTGTCAGTGCTGCCACTTTCCATTGTTGAAATTATTCACTTTGCCACCTCATCTTTTCAGGGGATCAGTAGGAGTGGAAGAAAAACAAATTTTGCAATGCTTCCAGAAATAAACCAATGTAAAAGAGCTTACCAACAATATTTTGTTTGGTGTTGTGTGTACTGTATATGCCCTTGCTCCCCAGCTAGTGTAGAATAAATAAAACCCTTTTGTTTCCTGCCTGTGCAGTGAGGTTACAGTTTACAACTTTGGCAAATAGACAAATTTTTATCGCAAAGAATCTGAGTTTTGATTCCAAGAGAAACAACTGGAAGTATATCGCAATCTTCTCCCATTATCTGTTAGCATGAAGCTGCTAAACCATACCCATGGGGCTTCCCATTACCTAAAACAAGAGGCACAGATAAGAACTGAGCTGGCAAACAGTGAGTGATGTTGCAATAGATTCGCCATTCCTGATTAGTTGTGCTATATCGTCCATAACACTGGTCAGGTTAAAATGGGATAGAAAAATCAAGACCTATCAATCACATTTGTATGATAGAAGTTTGAAACAGCTGTACATTACTTAATGGATAACTGCACCATTTGGTGTCATTTGCTGATATCAGCCATTAAACTATAGCAAGCATCATCATCAAGCCCAATGTTTTTTTCAGTCAACATCTATGCATCATTTTGCAGCCGGCTTCACTGGATAATAGGAAACCTGATTGATTGACCCAGAGACCAATTCTACTGCCCAAATTGAATTGAGGCAGATTTTCCAGTCCTGCCGCCACAGGAATCGTAGCGGGCGGGACACGGACTACGCAAAGGTCCACTGACCTTGAGCGGAATTTTCCGGCCTTGGGGCAAGCGCAGCCACAACATCCTCACCTTTTGTTTGTGATCAGTAACTTGACAGAGATTATGCTTTGAACTTGGACCTTCCTAGTTAGACTTGGTGCCAGACTAGCCTGTTAAACTGATTCACTAATGCAGTCAGTGAAGAAGCTTGAAGATCCAGACAGGCATGATTATGAGGCAAGATGCAGCAACATGTACTCTGGACTGTAAATTTAGTCAAATTGTCCAATCTCAGATCAAACATATTTACTTAACAGAAAATTGAAGCATTAAGTCCACAGGATACAAAGGATTCAGATAGAAAATCATTTGGTTATTGAATTTCTATTTGGTTAACACAACCTGCAAGTTCCAAGGCTCTGCTGGTTAATCGATTATAATTGATGGATCAATGGTAAACTGGGTTACAGATTGATTTACCCCCTCCTTTTCCAGGCATCATAGCATGTCTTGTGTACAGTAAGCACAGTTAATGAGATGATTTAATCGTTGACTCTATACATGCTTCAGTGTCAACTTGGACTTTAATTCAGAGTTAAGCAGTGATGGAATGTTGTAGTATAGTGATTCGTATCTCTGCCTGTCACACGGGAGACCAGGGTTCGAGTTCCCAACAGGGAGCTTAGTGGTTGTGTAAAAGTTGCATTGTCAGTCACGGTGAGCATAAAATAAAGTTGGTACCATGGTTTAGTTGTTAAAGTGCCTGTTGGTAAACAGGAGATCCTGAGTTCAAATCTCAGTACTGCCTCCGCCCATTTGGCCAATGCATGGGCTTTAAATCGAAACTGTCTGAAAATAGAGGTTGGAAAAATATGTGGGGTACGATTGAACTAAATTTTATATGGAATGAAAGAAACAGGATTTACCTAGAATAAGTAAACCATGGCTCAGAGAAATACAGATGTTGGAGGCAATTTAACCCAATCATCTCATCCTTGTGGAGAAATTCCCTTCACAGAATCCACAGAAAGTTTTTACTTCTCGCTCCTTACCTGAGAGATCATTGCAGGTACTGCTCACTCTTTGTGAGATAAACTTGTCTATTTAACAATTTTTGTCCATGCCCACATGTTCTACAGTTATGGCTTAATGTGGTGCTCAGGATTAACTTCCCTTCCTTATTCCATTTAGTATGATACATATCACCTTAAGGTTGTCTAATCCTTCCTCATAACTTAGTCTTCTAACACTAAAGACATAATTTAGTCTTCTGACATGAAAGACGAGCTTTCCTGGCCCCCTCACACTGACAGGATCTTCCGAAGTCAACAAAGATTTGAAGGGCGCATCGCAGCAGGATCGGAAAATCCAAGCCTAAGGACATGTGTCATTCTCTGAAGCCAGAGTTTACATGTTTCTCTTGTGCCTTGGTAACTGGAACTGAATACACATACGGAAGTGCAGTTTGTCCAGCATGAAGGACTTAAACTCTGCTGGCTTGGCGGCATACTCAAAATTCTGTTTGCTTTGTTGACAGCTGCTCTGCAATGGTTGGGCAGGCTTTGTGTTTCAATTATCAGGACAGTAGTTTTCTTCAGTATTCAGTGAGAAGCTTTTATTGAATTGATCTTAAGATGTCAGCCTGTGGAGACAGAAGGCAATACCTTACCAAAACATGGCAGGGTGTTGTTTCTGACAATTCATTTTGGTAGGACAAATTTGAATGCGGACTACAGGGTCAAAGGTAGGGTTCTGAAGACTGTGGAGGAACAGAGAGATCTTGGGGTTCATATCCACAGATCTCTGAAGGTTGCCACTCAAGTGGATAGAGCTGTGAAGAAGGCCTATAGTGTGTTAGCGTTTATTAACAGGGGGTTTGAGTTTAAGAGCCGTGGGGTTATGCTGCAACTGTACAGGACCTTGGTGAGACCACATTTGGAATATTGTGTGCAGTTCTGGTCACTTCACTATAAGATGGATGCGGAAGCACTGGAAAGAGTGCAAAGGAGATTTACCAGGATGTTGCCTGGTTTGGAAGGTAGGTCTTATAAGGAAAGGTTGAGGGAGCTAGAGCTGTTCACTTTAGAGCGGAGGAGGTTGAGAGGCGACTTAATAGAGGTTTATAAGATGATGAGGGCGATAGATAGAGTGGACATTCAGAGACTATTTCCTCGGGTGGATGTAGCTGTTACTAGGGGGCATAACTATAAGGTTCGTGGTGGGAGATATAGGAGGGATGTACGAGGTAGGTTCTTTACTCAGAGAGTGGTTGGGGTGTGGAATGGACTGCCTGCTGTGATAGTGGAATCGGACACTTTAGGAACTTTCAAGGGGTTATTGGATAGGCACATGGAGCACACTAGAATGATAGGGAGTGGGATAGTTTGATCTTGGTTTCGGAAAAGGTTCGGCACAACATCATGGGCTGAAGGGCCTGTACTGTGCTGTACTGTACTGTTCTATGTTCTATGTTCTATGTAACCAGCATGTTTTTCTCCAGATCTTAGGACACTCTGCTTAAAAAATCAAGTGGGTGTGTTTCAAGCCGTCAAAGGCGTTGGGGAGCAGGGTTGCTTCTAAACAGTGGCAAAACCCAGCTGCACAGAGATTGGGGTGCCCTCTGTAAAGGACACCCTGTTCATAACCTGATTAAACCTCCCCCCTCAGCCCATCAAGGAGTTCTCAGGGGTTCTTCTCCCCACCCCGAATAAGAGTCGGCACTTCTCAAAGCTTGAACCTGATGACTCCGCCTGTGAGGGGCGGGGAAAATTCGAGATAGGGATCTCACCGGCGAGATCTGTGACTTCTGGATCTTGAGCCCCCGCTAGCATTTTCCTGAACGGTGATCATGGTCTCAAGATTGCCTCCAAAGTGTCTCATGGCAGAGTCACATGAATATGGCAAGCCTCTGAGTCAGTACAGGAATCTATTTGCAAAACTCAAACACTAAGGGCAGGATTTTCTGGCCCTTCCTGCCGGTAAGTAAAATGCCATCGGCTTCAGTGGGACCGGAAGACCAGCCTGGGGGGCAATGGTAAACCACCTCCACCGTCGGAATCACACCCCAGGGGGAGTGGGGGTTCCATGTGTCGAATCTACTATCACTCTTATCAGCATCTTGCCTAGCTGGTTCCACACCACTCATTGAATAAGTGCTCTCATTTTTTCTTTCAATGAGTTAATATTTATTTATCTTTATTGATTTAATCTGTCCTGGCATGTGAAAATTGTTTAGGTCCCTCTGCAATTCCTTGGCCAATCCATCAAAACCTAACTATTCCTGCCCTAGCAATTTAGCATGTCTGCAAATTTATGCATCTTGCATTCTTATTTCAGCATTTAGTTATTAACATAGATTAGAAACAGTAGGGCCCCAGCAATGAATTCTGGGATAACTCACTGGGGCCGATTTTACCAAATCGGGACTAAGTGCCGGGTGCGGCCGTAAATCAGACCCACGCCCGGCAGCGGCGCTCCAGCGCCCCCATACGCCTTTTTTCGGCGTGGGTCTAGTGGGAGGGACCTAGTGCATTTGCATCTGTCGGAGCGCCAACCTGCACATGCGCAGTTCGGGAAGAATTTGACAGAACGCGCCCGGGCACAAAACAAAAAGCAGAGAGCGGAGAGAGCCTCTCTGCTGTTCATCCTCTGGTCGGGGGTGGGGGGGGTGGGGAGGGAGGGTGGGGTGACTTATCATTCCCTGGGGGGGGGAGAGGGGGTGTGACGTCTCATTCCCTGGGGGGGCGGGGAGGAGAGGGGGTGTGACGTCTCATTCCCTGGGGGGGTGGGGTAGGAGAGGGGGTGTGACGTATCATCCTCTGGTCGAAGGGGGTTCCGCTGCCTGTCTGCGGCCGGTCCCTCCTGGCACCATCACTGGTTCACTACCAGCCACAGATTACTCTTCCCTGCAGGTGTGAGAGAGCGGGAGAGATGGCTGTGGCTGGTAGTGTACCAGCGAATGATCCGTCACATCCACTCTCCACCCCCCCCCCCCCCCAGGGGACGATACGTCACACCCCCTCCCCTCACACCTCCTTGGAGGTGATCCATCACACCCCCTCCCCTTCCACACCCCCCTCCCCCCAGTGAATGATCCGTCACACCTCCTCTCCTCCCCCCCCCCCCCCCCCCCCCCCCCCCCCAGGGGACGATATGTCACACCCCTTCCCCTCACACCCCCTTGGAGGTGATCCATCACACCCCCTCCCCTTCCAACCCCCCTCCCCCCAGTGAATGATCCATCACACCCCCTCTCATCCCACCCCCCCGCCCCCCCCAGGGGATGATCCGTCACACCCCCCTCTTCTCCCCCCCTCCCCCCAGTGAATGACCCGTCACACCCCCTCTCCACTGCCCACCTCCCCTCCCCCCGGGATGAGACGTCACACCCCTTCCCCACCCCCCCCCCCTCCCCCCCGGGGATGAGACATCACACCCCCTCCCCTCCCAGCCCCCCAGGGGATGATATGTCACACCCCCTCCCCCCCACCCGGGGATGATCCGTCACACCCCCTCCCCCCCTCAAGGGGATGATAAGTCACATCCCCTTCCCCCCAACCCACCCCCCAAGAGGGTGATGTGGGCATGCCCCCTCTCCTCATTCCACCCCCCCCACCAGAGTTCCAACTGGGCCCCCCCCCCCCCCCCCCTCCTCCGGCAGATGCCAGCGGGCCTGTGTGAAGCCCGGTCACTTCAGCCGTGGCTCGAAGTCAGTGTCCAGGAACCTGCTGCAGGCTGTCGAAGGACTGAAGGTGAGCGGTAAGGATGGTGGAGGGAGACCACGATCGAGGTAGGTTAGGGGTGTGCTCTGCTGGGGGAGCCTGTCTCGCACAGGGATCCGATCCCGGGGGGGGGGGCGGGGGGGCCTGCCTCCCACAGGGGCCCGATCCCGGGCGGGGGGGGAGGGGGGGGCGGCTGCCTCCCAGAGGGGTCCGATCCTGGGGGGGGGGGGGCTGCCTCCCAGAGGGGTCCAATCCCGGGGGAGTGGGGGGGCCTACCTCCCAGAGAGGTCCGATCCCGGGGGTGGTTGGGGGGGAGGGGGGCTACCTCCCAGAGGGGTCTGATCCCGGGGGAGGGGTCTGCCTCCCAGTGGGGTCCGATCCCGGGCGGGGGTGGTGTGGGGGGTCTGCCAGGGTGGTTAGAGGGGGTGTCCGCGAATGGTGGGCCTCGGCGATTCCCCTGCCAAATAAAAGTACAAGTTGGACTTTCATTTATCAGGTCGGTAAAGGCGCGGACGCCAATTGGGCCGAACGCTGGTAAAGGGGGAATTAAGGGCGCGCGCTTCATTATGCCGATTTAAATGAATGCAAATGCATTTAAATCGGCCCGCTGGCCGATTCGGGCGCACGCTGGATTGGCGCCCGGATCGGCCGTTGGTAAAGGCGCGATTGACCTTGGGTCGGGTCTGGACCGCGTTTTAGGCCCGACGCCCAACTTTACCACAATTTCACGCCTGAAAACGGGTGCGAAATTTTGGTAAAATCGGGCCCACAGTGTACAATCTGATATCATTCCCCTAAGTAATACCCAATGCCTTCTCTTTCTTTTGATTTGATTTGATTTGACTTGATTTATTATTGTCACATGTGTTAGTACACAGTGAAAGGTTTTGTTTTTTACACACTATACAGACAAAGCAGGAGCCATACCAAGCTGTGATACAAACAGTAAGAATGCTTTCTATAATGCATCTGTAGAAGTTGGTGTGAGTTGTAGCGGACGTGCCAAATTTCGTTAGACTCCTGAGAAAGTAGAGTTGTTGGTAGGCTTTCTTAACTATAGCATCCACATGGAGGGACCAGGACAGGTTGTTGGTGATCTGAATACCTAAAAGCTTGAAGCTCTCGACTATTTCTATTTCATCCCCATTGATGTAGACAGGGGCATGTCCTCCACCATGCTTCCTGAAGTCGATGACTTCTCCTTTGTTTTGTTGACATTGAGGGAGAGATTATTGTCACTGCACCAGTTCACCAGATTCTCTGTCTCTTTATCCATCTTTGGGTTTTACTTAGGTTATCCACTGCTCTTAGCTTGAGCCTTGTTTCTGAAAGTCGTCGCTATCTATACAAGCGTTCCTGAGTCCAGTTGGGTTATTAGTTCATCAAAAATTCAAGAAGTTGGTCAGATAGGATATCAGCTGTCTAACATTTTGCTGTCTCCCGCTCTAGCCCAATTCTGGACATTACACTTCAGATGTGATCTCAAGGCCTCGGAGAGGGTGCAGAGATAAACTACCAAAGATTTCAACTGTGTGAAGAGACTGCGAGAGGTTGTCTTGTTCTTCTTAGAGCAGGGAAGCTTAATGGAAGATTTAATGGAGGTGTTCAAACTTATAAAGGATTTTGATAGAAAGAAAGGAACTTTCTCCATTTGCAACAGGGTCAGTAACCGAAGGACGATGATTTAAGAGAACTGGCAAGAAAGCCAGAGGAGAGCTAAGGAAAATGCTTATTATGGAGCAAATTGTTATACTCTGGAATCCAATGCCTGTAAGTGTTGTGGAAACAAGTTCAATAGTATCTTTCAAAAGAGAATTGGATATATGCTTTGGGCAGGATTTTACCCACTGGGAAGTCACCTCCAGGCAGTGACCTTGTTCCTGATGCCTCCAAGAAGGGGCCATAAAGTTGACTGGAAAATCCTTGTCGGTCTCTGATAATAGTCAAATAGCCATGATGTGGAGATGCCGGCATTGGACTGGAGTAAGCACAGTAAGAAGTCTCACAACATCGGGTTAAAGTCCAACAGGTTTATTTGGGAGCACAAGCTTTCGGAGTGTTTCTCCTTCCTCACTCACATAATCAAATAGGCTATTGTCCACCATCAACTGGTTACCTGTCCCCCTCAACAATTAAAGACATGGGACAACTGAGGTCAACAATCAGCTGGTATCAATAGGCAAAAAAGCTTTGGAGTTCCATATGCAAGTAGATGCCATGAGGAGAGATAGGGCGGGATTTTCCAGCCATGCGCGCTGCAAAACCGGAAAATCCCACCCAAGCTCAACGGACCTTTGCACGGTCCATCACCCACCCCCCCACACCCCCCCCCCCCCCCCCCCCCACCGCGCCCCCCCCCTCCCTCCACCCGCTACAATTCCCGTTGCAGGCAGGAAGGGAAAATTCCTCCCCTGGTGTCACACACCACAAGATACCAAATTAGAGAGCCCCTTTATCACATAGCATTGTGAAGAGTAACTTCCTTGTGCATCAATCAATTTCTGAGTTTATAACTGTGCTAATGTTTTTGGTCCAAAGGAAAAAAGGGAAGGTGTGTTACCTTGTCTGAAATTGGCGAGCGGTTGAACATTTTCCAGCAGTCTGCAGATCTGGGGTGAGAGGGATGGTGCCCGGGTTCTGCCACCTTCTTCAACATGCCACATGAAATATTTTTCTGCATCTCATGTAAGAGCATCTGAATTTGTTTCTCATCCAAGTTGTGTGTTCTTCATTTCTCCTTCTTCCAATACTGCTCCCTTCTTTAGATGCCTTTACTTGCCTCTTCCCACTTGAACACATGTTGTAAAAGAGATACAAAATCATTTTTGTGCCATACCTTACAGCTACATCACAGCTAATTCACTGATCCAAACACTTTTTTTTTACCTATCTGCTACTTCCCCATCTCCTGCTGCAACCACAGCCAGTCTTACATTATCATTGGCTCTGGTTTAATTTCCATGAACCCTCCAGTTCACTATTCCTGTATTACATGGCATTTACCCTACTAAACCATCAATGGATATTTAAATAATCTCCCCCCCTCCCCCCCCCGCACCCCACAATTGACAACAGTATTAGAAGTTTTATTTATTTATTTATAGATTGGTGGCACAGTGGACAGTGAAGAAAGTTATCTCCAATTGCAACGGGATCTTGATCAATTGGGCCAGTGGGCTGATGAATGGCAGATGGAGTTTAATTTAGACAAATGCGAGGTGATGCATTTTGGTAGATTGAACCAGGGCAGGACTTACTCAGTTAATGGCAAGGCGTTGGGGAGAGTTACACAACAAAAAGGTCGAGGGTTACATGTTCATAGCTCATTGAAAGTGGAATCACAGGTGGACAGAGTGGTGAAGAAGGCATTCGGCATGCTTGGTTTCATCGGTCAGAACATTGGATACAGGGGTTGGGACGTCTTGTTGAAGCTGTACAAGACATTGGTAAGGCCACACTTGGAATACTGTGTACAGTTCTGGTCACCCTATTATAGAAAGGATATTAATAAACCAGAAAGAGTGCAGAAAAGATTTACTAGGATGCTACCGGGACTTGATGGATTGAGTTATAAGGAGAGGCTGAATAGACTGGGACTTTTTTCTCTGGAGCGTAGGCAGCTGAGGAGTGACCTTGTAGAGCTCTATAAAATAATGAGGGGCATAGACAAGGTAGATAGTCAATATCTTTTCCCAAAGGTAGGGGAACAAGCTGCCAGAGGTAGTTGTAGAGGCGGGTAGAAATCATAAAAACCCTACAGTGCAGAAAGAGGCCATTCGGCCCATCGAGTCTGCACTGACCACAATCCCACCCATGCCCTACCCCCACATATTTACCCACTAATCCCTCTAACCTACACATCTCAGGACTAAGGGGCAATTTTTAACCTGGCCAATCAACCTAACCCGCACATCTTTGGACTGTGGGAGGAAACCGGAGCACCCAGAGGAAACCCACGCAGACACGAGGAGAATGTACAAACTCCATACAGACAGTGACCCAAGCCGGGAATCGAACCCAGGTTCCTGGAGCTGTGAAGCATCAGTGCTAACCACTGTGCTACCGTGCCACCCGATGTCACAGGGATCAGCTAACTTGGTTCAAATTAAGAAACCTGGTCTGGGTACAATTTTATCTTTTAAAAAGTATTTAAAAGCATTTAGATAGTTACATGGGTACAATGGATATAGAGGGATATGGGCCAAATGCGGGCAATTGGGATTAGCTTAGGGGTTTTTTTTAAAAAAGGGCGGCATGGACAAGTTGGGCCGAAGGGCCTGTTTCCATGCTGTAAACCTCTATGACTCTATGACTCTATGAGTCACAAGTAAACTTACATTCACAAAGCAATGAAGTTACTGTGAAAATCCCCTAGTTGCCACACTCCAGCGACTGTTTGGGTAGACTGCGGGAGAATTTAGTGTGGCCAATTCACCTAACCTGCACATCTTTGGACTGTGGGAGGAAATTGGAGCACCCAGAGGAAACCCATGCAGACACGGGGAGAATGTGCAAATTCCACACAGACAGTGACCTAAGCTGGGAATTGAACCTGGGTCCCTGGCGCTGTGAGGCAGAAGGGCTAACCACTGTGCCACCATGCTGCCCCAATTGGATAACATTAGCAGATGCAGACCCTGGCTTAGGAGTGCAATGCAGGAGTAAATTTCACCACTGGATTTAGATGCCAGGATCTGCTGTTGCTAAAGAGTTTTTCATATTCTCAGTTATTGTCCCATTCCTCACCAGTATAGCTTGAGTTACTCGCAAATGTCAGCTACTTCTGATGACTTGAGTTCGCTGTCTGCATCAAATGGATCTGGCACTGAATCATATTCTAATAACTACCAGTCCTGGACCATTAGGAATAAATTGGTTTTCACCCATTCTTTACTTCAGTGGTTACAGCGGCTGGCACTGTTGATGAAATCTCTTTGAACTGATAGGCACGTGTTTGTGTTGAGTAATTCTGTTTACATTGGATTAGTGGGCTCTTATATACACACACAAAAAAACAGCTGTCATTCTTTGACAAGGGAGAGGGCCTAACTGAAGGATGGGAGATGGCGGATAAACCAAAACAGAAGGCAACTTATTAAAGAACAGAAAGAAATACAATCAATGTCAAAAAAAATCTTCACTTAGTCTTAACAAGATACATTTTTCAGTGGACTCTGCACGTTTAGTGAGACACTATTTGCATGCCAAACAGAGGAAGCAATATTTGATAGACAGAGCTAAGTGATCCACTACCAACGGAGCAAAGCTCTGCAGTTCTGTCACATCCAGTCATGAATGGTGGTGAGCCATTAGACAACTAATGGGAGGAGAAGGCTCCACAAATATCCCCATGCTTCATGACGGGAGGGCCCAGCACCTTAGTGCAAAAGACAAGGCTGAAGCATTGGCAGCCACCTTCAGCCAGAAATGCCAAGTGGAGGACCCATCTCAGCCTCCTCCTTAGGTCCTCAGGAGCACAGATACTAGTCTTCAGCCAATTTAATTCACTCCATGTGGTATCAAGAAAAGACTGAAGACGTAGGAAATTGCAAGGCAATTAATCCAACTTCATTCTGGCAGTCATACTGAAGGCTTAATCTCCACAACTGGCTGTATTCCTAGCTAAGTTATTCTGGTACAGCTATAACACTGACACTTAACCCAGGTATATCCTGTCCATAAATGCAGACAAATCAAACCTGGCCAATAACCATCCAGTCAGTCCACTTGTGACCAACAGCAAAGTGATGGAAGGTGTCATTGACAGTGCATTTAAGTGGCACTTCCAAAGCAATAACCTGCTTACTGTCACTCAGTTTGCATTCCTCCAGGGAACTCAGCTCCTGGCCTCATTACCGCCTTGGTCCAAACATGGAGAAAATAACTTAATCACAGATGTGAGGAGAGAACGGCCGCCCTTGACATCATGGCCACATTTGACTGAGTGTGGCATCAAAGAGCCCTCGCAAAATTGAAGTCAGTGGGAAGCAGGGGGAAGCTCTCCATCAGTTGGAGTCATACCTAGCATAAATGAAGACGGTGATTGAAGGCCAATAGAGTCAAAGAGTCATAGAGATTTACAGCATGGAAACAGGCCCTTTGGCCCAACTTGTCCATGCCGCCCCTTTTTTCTAACCCCAAGCTAGTCCCAATTGCCCGCGTTTGGCCCATATCCCTCTATACCCATCTTACCATGTAACTGTCTAAACGCTTTTTAAAAGACAAAATTGTACCCGCCCCTACTATTACCTCTGGCAGCTTGTTCCAGACACTCACCTCTGTGTGAAAACATTAGCCCTTTGGACCCTTTTGTATCTCTCCCCTCTCACTTTAAAGCTATGCCCTATAGTTTTAGACTCCCCTACCTTTGGGAAAAAATATTGACTATCTAGCTGATCTATGTCCTTCATTATTTTATAGACCTCTATAAGATCACCCCTCAGCCTCCTACGCTCCAGAGAAAAAAGTCCCAGTCTATTCAGCCTCTCCTTATAACTCAAACCATCAAGTCCCAGTAGAATCCTAGTCAGTCGTTTCTGCACTCTTTCTAGTTTAATAATATCCTTTCTATAATAGGGTGACCAGAATTGTACACAGTATTCCAAGTGTGGTCTTACCAATGTCTTGTACAACTTCAACAAGACGTCCCAACTCCTGTATTCAATGTTCTGACCAATGAAACCAAGCATGCCGAATGCCTTCTTCACCACTTTATCCACCTGTGACAGTTAGCTTCAGTCCCAGACATCACTGCAGGAGTTCACAGGGTAATTCCAAGGCCCAGCCATCTTCAACTGCTTCATCAATTACATTCTTTCCATCATAAGATCAGAAGTGGGGATGTTCACTGATGATTGCACCATGTTCAGCACAGTACAGCAAAGCCTGTTGGACAATATTCAGGACTGATGTAGCAAGTAGCATTCATGCCGCACAAGTGCCAGGCAATGACCATCTCCAACAAGAGAGGATTCAACCATCGCCCCTTGACATTCAATGATACTAACACTGCTGAATACCCTACTGTCAACATCCTTAGGGTTACTATTGACCAGAAACTTAACTAGACTAGGCTATATCAGCAAAGCAGAAACAGGCAATGCTGTACCTCCTGACTCCCCACGGCCTGTCCACCATTTACAAGACATAAGTCAGGAATGTGATGGAATAAATGTCTACTTACCTGGATGAGTGCAACTCCAACAACACTCAAGCTTCTCAACATTGTTCAGGACAAAATAGTCCATTTAATCAAGTACCCCATATGCCTACTTAAATATTCAGTCCCTCCATCACTGATTCACAGTGTGTACATCTACAAGATGCACTGCAGCAACTCAGCAATGCTACTTCAATGCACCTTCAAACCCACAACATCACCACCAAGAAGGACAAGGCCAGTTGACACATGGGAACACCATCACCTGCGAGTTCCCTGCCAATTCATACACCTTCCTGACATGGAACTATGTCACTGTTTCTTCACTCTCGCTAGATTAAAATCCGGGAGCTAACAACACTGTAGATGTACCTGCACCAGATGAACTGCGGCTTTTCAAGAGGCAGTTCACTGCCACCTTCTCAAGGGCAATTAAGGTTGGCAAAAATGAGTTGCAGTAAGATACTAATCCATGAGCCAATGCTACTTTCTGTACTTGAGGCAAAAAATCAAAAAAGGAATAATTTTGCAATCAAATTCTCTGCTGATTTGCCAAAGTAATTTATTTGGCGACATCTTGACACTAGAGTACAGGAAATAAACTGGACAAATTTGATAAAACAACAGGTTATCCCTGATTATCATCATAAACTGTAAGTTTGGAACAGTGATGTGGATTGATGAACAAACGGAGGAGGATAATGTGGATAAGTGGCACAACATGGTGCTGAAAGAGAGTGCAAATGGGAGACAATGATGTTGGATGACAGTCATGATGTGGAGATGCCGGCGTTGGACTGGGGTGGGCGCAGTAAGAAGTCTCACAATACCAGGTTAAAGTCCAACAGGTTTATATGGAATCACCTGATGAAGGAGCAGCACTCCCAAAGCTCGTGTTGGACTTTAACCTGGTGTTGTGAGACTCCTTACTTGGATGACAATGTCAGAGGGAAGACAATTGTACTGAGTGAGAGTATAAGTGCAGGAGAGTGGCATTGGGTGAGAGTGTCAGTTGGAGAGAGTGGCGCTGGGTGAGAATACAAATAAGGGGGAGAAGTGCGGATTGAAAGTATGAGTTCTGTAGAGAAGAAAAATAAACATGGTGCCAGAAAGCCACATATGTAACATCTTTCCCAAGTGTGAACTTCAAAGTTGAATCTGATGTGATTGCCCTATTGGTCTTCAATACAATTTATTCATCTGTTTCTATACTCCCAGCAACAACTATGGTTAGATTTAGAAACATCAAACCTTGTTACATTTCACTCCATCCCCAATCATTAAGCATTTCAAATGTAAAACAAAAGTTGTGTTACCTTTAAATAACTGGTGTTGATGATATGGCTCAGGAAGAGGATTTGCGTTACAGCTTTACAGATTGAAATATTTGGACAAATCTCAATCTTTCTGTGCAGTCTGCCACTGAAGACCATCATAGTTTGACACAAGTTGCCACTAAATTAGCAATCATATTGAAAAAGATTGTTGATATGGGTAAAAGGTACATTGGGCAGGATTTTAACTACTGGCTACCAATGGATGGCTAATTAAGCCAGCTAAGTGTCCAATTTAGGGCTACTTCCTGCCCTCACTGGCATTTTACCAGCATTAGGATACGGTTGATATTTTCCCACCTTGGCACTGAACACTGGGGCCTTCAGCATGGTAAGAAAAAAGCTTAGCCTGTCTACAAGACTGCCTCCATGGACTTGCACACTCCTTCTTCCTGTAGAATCAGCAGCGGCCATTTTTAATGTTGGCGCTGCAGAGACTACCACCATTCGCAGGATCCTGCTTTAAACTCCAGTGGCAGGATAACTTAGTGTAATAAAATTCCAGCCATTCACTCTAATTCAGTTAGGATTGCACTCCTGAGGGTGAGCTGTGGCATGGGGAGGCAGGGGGCAGGGTGTGGGAGGAGGTGGAAGTTTTTACTAAGCCAGTTTTCTTGCATCAATTTGTCTTCTCTTTTAAGGAACGGGAGTAGACCATTCAGCTCCACAAGTCTGCCCCACCATTCAATCAGGTCTTGGCTGATCTGGTTTCGAATTAAGTGAGTTCTCTCCTGAATGCATTGATTGCTTGGGTACAGTTTCACAACCTTCTGGTATTTCCATAAATTGCCAAAACCAAATAGAAATCAGTACTACAAAATGATACTGCACAATGTTAGCATCGAAACACTTCTCAGAGTTCAATGAACTTGCTTTGCCTGTACTTCGATGAAGGTATTAGCCAATCAGTCAATGCCTTTATTACACTGGTAGACAAAGGTATTTTATGCAAACATGCTAAGTGCCTTTATGCTAATTTTGCACAGCATAATTTCAACCGATAGATTTAACCGATTCTGCTAGAAACATGGCTTGTTTCGATTTTGAGAGGGGAGATGTTTGATGGCAGAGTTTTTAATGTTCAGACACAATCAAGAATCTTACTGTGGGAAGATACGGTTGAGGTGTGAACATTTGTGTGAGAGTGTGTGTCTGAGTAGAATGTGAGTGTACATGTGTCAATGTGTGTCTGTGAACGTGAGCGTGAGTGTGTGTGTTTTGTTCTGTGAAGACCACACAGTAGGACTGTCTAACCCCCAGTCAAATCATTCTTTTCAAATAAAGAAACAAGTGGACTAATCATGTAGAATATATTAACCATTGCAGTCCAAGAGATAAAAGAGAACTGGAGGATTACGAGCAGTGGTTGGGAGAGTCCTTAATCCTGTTTAATTAAAATGACCTTTACTATGCAGTGGAGTGACAGCTTCTCAGCACATTTCCCTTCTAATGCTGGAGAAAGGGTTTGGAATTTTTGTCCCAGGAATGCAAATACATTTCGGCTTAGTATTCGGTGCTCAGGAGGAGGGCAGTGAATAGATTGAATCTCAACCCTTTGGGCACTGAGAAATTGCAGATAGAAGTGCAGTGTTTTCACCGAAACATTTTCTGGTAAAGCACGTTAATTGTTTTATCGTACCAGAGGCTGTAATTTGCTTGTTGGTCATCTTCCTGTTTACTGAAAAGCTCCATTAAATGTGAATGGGCTCATGCTGCTGTGCCATGCTTGGGATGGCAGCAGCATCCTGCTGGTCTGAAGGCACTGTGCCAATGAAAGGGCAAAGGAAGTCAGGAATGCACAAGAGATCAGAGTTGGAGAAAGAGAGAGTTCATCTGTGTGATATATTTGTATATCGTACATTGGGGTTTGGAGGTGCATACTGCCCGTGAGTGTGGTCAAGTGACCTCTGGGGAATTAGCTCCGGACAGTGTGGGACCCAGTTGGGCAATCTTAGATGTGCATACGAACAATAAAGAGTTTCCAGTGTTCAAGTTACCAAGTCTAACTTGTGATTCTTTATGCACCCTTAGTCCAGAGGGGCATACATAATAATCTGTGGGCTCTAGGCCCTGGAACTCCCTTCAGAAACCTCTCCACCTCTCTTTCCTTTAAGACACTCCTTAAAACCTACCTCTTTTTCAAGCACCTGTCGTAATATCTCTTGATCCGTCTCAATCCTAAATTTTGTCTGAAAACATTCCTGTGAAGCACCTGGAGACTTTCTGCAGTATGTCTTTACTTAACGTTATGCCTGTGTTCCTGAAAAGTGTAACTTGAAATGAAACAACTTTAAGTGAATCAGATTTTCCCCTCACAGCAAATGTAAAAGTTGTGCTAAGTTCTCTTTTCTCTTCAGAAAAAGCATTAAGATATTTATACCCTCTAAGTTGCAATACTTTGCTTTGTAAATTCCTATATTCTTAAATGAAATAACTTCCAAAGTAAAATACATTTAATAATATAAAGTAAATGTGTGAACTCTTTCCACTTATTCCTGCTTGCTGCTCTCCTGCTCCGGTGATCTTCCAACTCACTGCCTCTCCTATTTGCTGCCGATTGTGATCGCCAAACCTCTTGCTCAGCACACATCCTGCTTCTAAACCCTTCCTCTCACTAACCCTCCCTCTCATCAACCCTTCCTTTTGCTGCTGAACTTCCCAGCCGCTGCCAACCCTCCCTCTCACTGAACCTCCCACTCCCCACCTCTCCCGCTTGCTATTTTCCTCTCCCAACTCTTGCTGCGAACAGGAAAAGCCATTCCAAAGTAACACTGATCAGGCCACACCTGACATGAAACAACATTAAAATAAAACTCACAATACTAAACCTGAATATGGGCCCCATTAACTACGCAGCATTAAAGGGAAGGACATGGAATGGGGCAACCTATAATGGGGACTCGCTGCGTAATGTTAATCATAGAATCCCTACTGTTTTAAAGTTTATTTATTAGTGTCATGAGTAGGCTTACATGAACACTGCACCAAGTAACTGTGAAAATCCCCTAGTCACCACACTCCAGTGCCTGTTCAGGTACACTGAGGGAGAATTTAACATGGCCAGCATGTCTTTCAGACTGTGGGAGGAATCCGGAGCACCAGAAGAAAACCCACGCAGACGCAGGGAGAACATGCAGACTCCGCACAGACAGTTACCCGAGCCTAATCGGCCCATCGAGTCTGCACCGACTCTCCGACAAAGCACCTTACCCAGGCCCAACCCTATCCTTGCAACCCCATGCATTTATCATAATGCCCCTTACCTTAACACATGCTGCAGCGGGAACCAAGAATCCCCTCCAATGAGCTTCATGGCCCTGCAGGGGTTCGATTTTCCCATTGCAATGCGCTAGCTTTTTGGCACGTCGGTTTGGAGATGCTCGTGTCGGCCATTTCATGGGATTCAGGCATGTGTTCCCGACGCATGCGCGTCTCCCACTGCCAGTGAGCAGGCGCAGTCGAGACCACGCTGAAAACCAGTGGGAAGACCAGGTATATAATTTTAATATGTTTTTAATGTAATTTAAATGTCATTATTGGACCCAGGACTGAATTCTCCAGGCTCGATAGCATCTCCCACCCTGCCAGGAATATTTCACTCCGGTGGGGTTTAGAGTAGCACCCCATGTTTGGCGAACAAGTGGGAGACCCCGCTGGCATGAAGGGGGGGGGGGCAATCGATGCCACTCCAGGGCTCGGGCTCTGGGGAATGTTGCCCCCCTGGGCATGGGCACCCTGGCACTGCCAGTCTCTGTCCTCTGGCACTGCTCAAGGGGCAAAGTACCTATGCCCAGGGACACCTTGGCACTGCCCACTCGGGCATGGGGCATTGCCAAGGGAGCGGGGCCTATTGGGGCAGGGCCCTGGTGGGGATGAGGAGTCCCATTGCCACTCTGCATTGGGATTTTCTCGGGGCTGGAGGGAGGCCAGCGTTCGGGCCGGTTGGGGAGTAGTCTGCCGGAGGGGTCTGCCTCCCGGGGGGGGGGGGGGGGGGGGGGGGGTCTGCCGGGGTGGGGGGGACCTGCTGGGGTGGGGGGAGTTGGGGCATTCGTCACTTCTGGGGGGAGGGGGTGGAGATCGGGTCACTCTATGATGGAGGGGAGGTCAGTGCTGGCCTAGGAATGATCGTGGGGGCCGCAATTGGGCCATGGGAGGATTGGGGGGCCAGTTTTGCGAGGGTCCCGGGCTTGTGAGCGATCGAGCTGGCCAGCAAACGGGAGGCTGACAGATCAGGGCCACTGTGCATGCAAAGAGTTCCGGAGCTGTTAGACTCTGGGGTGAATACGCCCCGCCCCCAAGCTTTTAATGATATTCACGATTGTGACCTCTGCAGTGCAGAGTGTGGGAGATTTGAGTCTGAACTCTCACTGAAAAAAAATTTCTGGGTGAATTGAGCCCCTAATGTCCTGGGAAAGAATGAGTTGAGATATAAATGGGTATGATGATCTTAATTTTACAGTGTTGTTATGGGCAAGACAGACAGATATAACGTGATGAAGTTCATTCCTTGTTTCTATCAAGCCTGAAGCACAGAAACAGGCTCCAGTGTTTGGTTTGCTTTGCTATGGCCTTATTCAGCCTCACTGCTGTTAGTGACTCGGGAATGTGTATCAGAACATTCCTTTGCTTCTCAACGTCATTTAGGTTCTTATTATACAAAGAATATGTGGTTTCTTTATTCTTCTGACCAAAATACATCACCTCACTCATATCTACATGGAAATTAATTTTTCAATTATCCATTCTTCAAATGTATTAATGCCTTGTATTTTCTCATATCCTTCCTTAGTGTTAATTACAACACCGCTCAAACTGGTGTTGTTTGAGATTCACAAAGCACTTTGCCATCAAGGAAGTACATTTGGAATATAGCCAATGTTGTAATGTAGTGAAGTTTGGCACTTAAAATGTGCACAATATTTTTACAATATGCTCCCACAAACAACAATGAGAAAAATGATCTGACAAGTTGTAGTGGTTGAATGATAAATGCTGGCCAGGACTGGAAGAACTCTCCGACCCTTCAAATTTTGCCATGAGATCTTCCACATTCACCTGCGAGGGCAAGGTGGGGTTTCAGTTTAATCAAGTTTATCTGACTGATCTCTGACAGTATAACTTCCCCTTGATGCTACAATGTAGTGTAAACCTAGATTGAGTTTATTTATTTAGTGTCACAAGTAGACTTACATTAACACTGCAATGAAGTTACTGTGAAAATCCCCTAGTCGCCATACTCCGGTGTCTGTTTGGGTACACTGAGGGAGAATTTAGCATGGCCAATGCACCTAAACAGCACGCCTTTCGGACTGTGGGAGGAACCTGGCTTACCCGAAGGAAACCCACGCAGACACGGGGAGAACATGCAGACTCCGCAGTTACCCAAGCCCATTCGGCCCATCGAATCTGCACCGACTCTCCAACAGAGCGTCTTAGCCAGGCCCAACTCTATCCTTGCAACCCCATGCATTTATCCCACTAATCCCCCTAACCTTAACATTTTAGGACACGAAAGGATAATTTAGCATGGACAAACCACCTACCTACACATCTTTGGACTGTGGGAGGAAAACCATGCAGACACGGGGAGAATGTGCAAACTCCACACTGACAGTCACCCAAGGTCAGAATCGAACCCAGGTCCCTGGCACTGTGAGATCACAGTGCTAATTACTGGGCCACCGTGCCGCCCCCACATGTATAAATGCAATTTATTGTTATAGGACTTAAGGAGGTTACAAACATGGGGAAGGGCAAGCCAATGGAGGTATTTCAACATGAAGATGACATTTTCAAAATCTAGGTGTAACTGGATCAAGAGCCAATATAGACCAGCAAGATGAGGGTCGATGGGTGAACAGAATTTGGTGTGTGTCGGGGTATGAGAAAGCTGATTTTTGGAGGAGCTTACATGGAGGGTGGAAGATGAAAATTTGAAGACCATTGGAATAGCTGAGTCTGGAGATAACCAAAGGTTAATGAGAATTCAGAAAGAAAAATGTAGCAGGTTAGCAGTAGTTTCATATAGTTAGGATCATCGACATCATCCTTCTGTGATGGATGATGGACATGCAACAAACAATCCATTTCAGGTAGTGTGTCTTCAAAAGGCACACCGTTGCTGACGGCTGAAGAACCGAATTATTAAGAGGCAGGTTCTGTCACAAGTGCCGCACATGAAGGCTATTGCTTTCACTTTTAGCATGTTTTGCTGAGACGCTGTAGCTATAGTCATCCTGGTGGTGCACGCCAGCCTAGAGGAGTTGCTGCCATTTTCCTCTGTCATCAGTTAGTGATCCCCAAGTGTGTTAATCATGTCTAGGGTCTTGCTGTCACATTTTCAAGCAAGCTTGAAGTAGAGCTTTTGTTTAAATCTAGTATTTTCCACCAGTGCAGTGCCTGCCTTCTTCCTCCCACTGCAGAATAAGGCTGCAAACAGAATGCAGGTCGAACACCAAGTAAACAGGCAAGTTAACTAGCTTTCTCCTTCATGATATCCCTCAATTGCTGTCTGAGTACCTTTTATTCATTCTGGGGACACATTGACCTTACGGCTCTTGGTGACATTTTAAGGAGCTCATTTTCCCTTTAAACCATAGCACAATCTTGACAAATGTCAAAGAATGACAAAACCTGCAATAGTTTATTCTGAGTTAATTCAATTCAGCCTCTCTCTTTAACCAGGGCTTGGGCCTGTCAATTAAGCATGTTAACCAATTGTCTTAAGAGAATGAAATCAAGAGGAGAGGCTTGGTGGGAACCTGGTTCCCTACAGTGACAATGGCAAGCTGGTCAATGGAATCAGCACTCACAAGGCCCGGGCTGTCTATTGACAATACATCTGTTAGTTGAAGGGTCAGTGCATCTGTTTTTACTTCCTGTGCTTGCTCCAAGCACACATCCTTCCCCGAGTTCACACAGGCCCCTCACTGGTCCTCCTCCCACTTTTCTCCATACCTGCTGTTGTCACGGTGGATTAGCAAACTCTTTCTCCCATTTTCCATGGTCTCCACCCTTGTTGCTGGCCACCTGTTACTCTAGATACTCAGATTACCTGAAAAAAAACAAGCAGTTGACATAGAGGCAAAGCCTACACACAGATAAAGATAGATGTGTAGATAAGAATGTTTTGGTTTGGCTGAGCCTCCATAGCATGCAAAAGTTCCCCTGATATTTGAAATAAAATCGTTTTTGACTACTGTTTTACAAGATCCTGTCTGCATTCTTCAATTTGCTCCCGATGTTTCTGAAGTTACAGGCCCTTGCTCAGTTATAGTTTCACAGATGCCAGGTTCCCCCAGCACTCACCTAAGTCATTGTTCTTTATCCCTCAGCCTGAATAATGAATGTCAAGAATCTATTTGAGCATTGAGTAGGGGTCAAGGTTGATCCAATTTTCACTCAATGGGCCCTATTTTACCATTTTGATTCTAAGTGCTGGGCGGACTTGAAACTGGGAGTGTTTCAGATCCGACTGAGGTGCCCCCATACACACTCTGCCTGCAAAAATATCAGCGATTCCGAATGGCGCTGCACAAGCCTGTGGGTGGGACTTAATGCGCCCAAAACCCTGTAGCCCCAATCGGTGCCTCCGACTGTGCATGCATAGAAAAATAAAGATAGAATGTTGCTCCCCTGCCACATCCCTCCCTGGCCAGGTAATGCCTCACCCTGGCCCCCTCAGACATTGCCCCACTCCCACAACATTACTGACCCCCTTATCCCCCCACTACCCGCCATCCAGACCGATCACGGGCCCCTTCCCCCTTCCCCCCCCACTGATCTCAGGCAGAGTGCCAGCGGACCCACCTCCCCCCTCTCACACCCCCCCCCCACCCCCCACCATTCTCAAGCAGAGTGGCAGCGAACCCACCTCCCCCCCCCCCTCGCACCCTCCCCTTGTACCTTTAGTCATCTGGTAATACAGAACCTAGACAACGTGGACTACTTTCCAAGCCTTGACCAGGGCAGACATCAACATGAGGTTCAGCACCATCTTCATTGTGCCAGTGCAACCTTCAGTCGCCTGAGGAAGAACTTAATACTGGGGCTGACCAGGACCTCAGACCCAGTATTAAGTTCATGGTCTACAGAGCAGTAGTGATACCCGCCCTCCTATATGGCTCAGAGATGTGGACTAGGTATAGCAAGCACCTCAAAACCCTGGTAAAGTGCCACCCGCGCTGCCTCCACAAGGTCCTGCAAATCCACAGGTAGGATACATGCACCAACATCGGTATTCCCGCTCAGACCAACATCCCAGCGTTGAAACACTGACCATGCTTGATCAACTCCGCTGAGTGCCCCATATCGTGTGCATGCCAGACTCGAGACTCCCAAAACAAGCACTTGACTGGAGCTTCGACACGGCAAGTGAGTCCCAGGAGGGCAGAGGAAACGCTTCAAGAACATCTTCAAAACCTCCTTGAAAAAGTGCAACAACTCCACCGACACCTGGGAATCTCTGGCCCAAGACGGTCTGAAGTGGAGGAAAAGCATCCAGAAAGGAGCTGAACACCTCGGGTTTCGATGCCAAGAGCAAGCTGAAGCCCGTCGATGACAATAAAAGGAGTAAATGGCAACCCGGGCACCTCACCCACCCGTTCCTCCACCCACTGTCTGCCCCACCTGTGACAGAGACTATAGCTTGTGCATTGGACTCCTCAGTCACCCAAGAACTCATTTTTACTTTGGAAGCAAGTCACCCTCAGCTCTGAGGGACTGCATAAGAAGATGGTGCTAGATTTTGTGGCCATTCCCTGTCGTATTTTAGGTTATAGCATCAAGCCTCTGCAAAGCTAAAGACAAGCGCAAATTCTCCACTTCTCCTTTGCATTGTGAATTATAGTTTAATTTAATGCCTTGTTCATGTGACTAATTTTAAAATTGATGTACACTTGTGCTCATTCATATGTTCAAAGGCCATCTTCATTGTTCCCTCAAAATTATCATTTCAGAAATAATCACTTTTATTTTTAATTTTGTCCCTTTCCCTCCGAAAGACATCGATTCTTCTTGGAATACAGTTTCATGGATACCACCATTTGATCACCTTGTCTATGAGCAGAAGTCTGTGTAATGAGGTGTTAGCTGGGACCAGATAATGCAGTATTCTGTGAATACCGAACAACTAGTCGCAGTAAAATTACTGAATTTGTCTGCAATGCCTCCATCTCCACCCCCACTCCCATCCCCTTTCTGACCCCAAATCACTTCCAATCTGGTCCTCTAAGAGATACACATGCTTCATTGTTCGATGCCTGTCACATTGAATGCTGAGTAGACCTAAATGGGGCATTTATCACAGTAGGTTGTCAAGGGGCTGTCTGGGAGTTACATGGGTATATTTACTATGTAGTGTGCTGCCAGATAGAGGTTGCAAACTAGCTCTAAGTATAATGAGATGTTTAAGTGGCCGGATTCAGGCTACAGCCTGTTTTATTTCGGAGTCAGTCTGGATTAGCGGAGATGGGCAGCCACTCTCAAATTCTTTGCAACATACAGCACTCATCTTAAGGTTTAAGTGGGAAGTATATATACCTCTACTTAGACACTCAAATGGACACACGCATAAACTGATAGGGCATCAATCAGCACCAAACACTGCCCTGCTGAATTTGATTTCTAATATTACAGACAGGTCAGCTGCCTACTATCAGAAGATAGGTTACAAGGATACACATAAAACAACCAGCGAGGACTGTCGATTTTCAAACTCTTCAGCGTTGGTAATGTTATATTCAGTTGACCGCCAAGGACAATCTGTCACTACATGAGCACTTAATCACTGCAGCACCAGTAAGAGTATCAGAGTCCTGGAATGACCAGTCCATCCACACCATCTGTCAAAACTGCCAGAGTACCAAATGATCCCCTCCTAGCCCAGTCACCTGGAAAAATTACTTTCTCCCCATGTATTCCTCTGTGTAATCCGATTATTACATAAAGGTGAAGATGAATCTGAAATGGAGCTCAGTTGGGTCAAATTCAAATCAGCTCCCCAGTATCAGCGTGTAAATGTTGTGGGAAGGCAATAAGAATGACACGCAAACCAATCTGAGAACTGACCACCGATATCGAGTGTGAAAATTGACATGAACAGTCCTCTGCTGTTAAGTCACTGTTGTAAGGTGTCTGTAAGGGATAGCAGCATAACATTCACTCAGAGGGAAATGTGTTATGTAATCTTCGTTTAGTTCGGCTTTTGTTTTCAACAGAATACACACACACGTACACACACACACACGCGCGTGCGCACACACACATACACACACACATGCACACACATGCGCACGCACACACACGCACACACATACACACACACATGCACACACATGCGTGCGTGCACACACACACGCACGCACACACAAACACACATGCACACACACATGCACACACGCACACAGCTCTTTCTTTTTGTAGCCTTGTGGTGTCCATGGACTACGTATATGTCAGTTGTCCTGGACTGCACCGCCCCTTTTTTTATTTTTCTGGGAAATATCTCCATTTCTGTTTGCTTGCACGTCAGCCACACGCTCCTGATCTTTGGGGACCTGATGCAGAGGGGATGGGGAAGGAGAAGGATCTCCTTGTGGGCCTGCTGTTAGGCCTGGCCAAGCTAGCCATTAATGGGTCCAAGAAGTGGGAGATCGAGGGGGGGGGGGGGGGGTCATTGATCCCAACTGTCTACCCCCCTTCAACAGCTATGTGCGCTGCCGGGTATCCCTGAAAAGAGAGCACAGGGTGTTCACCAGCACAGTCAAGACCTTCCATGCCCGATGGGCACCACAGGGATTGGCATGTTTCATCAACCCCTTAAATCACATTTTATTTTGATGTTTTAAGTTTCGTTTGAGATGCTGTTTATTTTGGTGCAGTATCCCTTAAAGGAACCGTGCTTTTAATTTATCCCTCAATTTGTTGAACTAGTTTATTTAGTTACCCAAAAGAAACACTGCTCTGATGTCTTCAAGCTTTCTGTCCATGTAAATCTGTTCATATGTGCCTAGAATTAATAAGTGAACCTACAAAGTATTTATCCAATCCTTTATTAATGATCAGTGTCTTTATGTCATTATAAAAATACAACAGTCACCAATTTTTAATTCAATTTTTGCCTTCTGCTCGATGTTTATGCTGGGTGGAAGGCAGACAAAAACAACCTCATCATTTTTTGATTGTTTCATGGGATGTGGGTGTCACTGGCAAAAGCCAGTGACCGACTCCGAATTTCCGTTGAGAGCAACTAAGAGTCAACCACATTGCTGTGGATCCGGAATCACATGTAGGCCAGCCTGGATAAGGACACAGGTTTCCTTCTCTAAAGGACATTGGTGAACCAGTATCCTTGTTTTTGCAACAATTGGTGATCGTTTCATGGAGGCAAACTTTCCCGTTCTGCCCACCACAGGAATCATAGCGTCCGAGGGGCGGAATATGGAAACCTCTGTTGACCTCGGGCGGGATTTTCTGGTTTCGAGATGTGACTGGAAAATCCCATCCATGGTCCCCATTACTGAGACTAGCTTTCAATTCCAGATGTTTTAGAAATTGAATTTAAATTCCACCAGTTGCCATGTCCCCAGAGCATTAGCCTGAGTTTCCGGATTACTAGTCCAGTGATGGCTCCCACTACCCGCACCACCTCCCCCTCATCATCTGCATATCAGTCTTTAAATGGAACTAACTGGTTCCATTTTGAAATATTTCCTGGGGGTCATTGCACCCTAATCGGTCATTGCTTCAACATTACACATCACTTTGAACAAGTTGAATTGGAATCTGTTACAGGGCCAGTTTTAAATTTAGTTTTGCATTTCGCACACCAGTAACACGGCTGAATGGGATAAATAAGTGGAAGATGGAATGGGGAGGAGAAGATCATAAAGTTTGGATAAGAATATATGATAGAGGTGCAGAACAGCCACTTTTCTATAGGTGAAAAGAGTTATTCAGCATTGGCATAGGAACATTGTTGACTTTTCTACTGTCGGGCCTGATTCAGCATTCTTGGCTTGGCTCAATTGCCAGCAATCTTGCTTCTGGGTGCAAGGTGGTGCATTCAAAATCCACGCAAAGACTTGACAACATAATATATGCTGACAACTCAATGCAGTACCGAGGCAGTGTTGCATTCAAAGATCTTGTCTTTCAGCTCAGATTCTAAACTGGGGTCTTGTCCACCTGTTCTTGTGAACATGAAGATTTCCTGGCACTATGTGCTGAGCAAAGTTTTCCTTGTGTTGTGCTCAACATTCCTCCCTCAACGAATGCCACCAAAAAAACTCAGTCCTTCATCACATTGCTATTTGTGCAAGGTTACCTGCAAGGCACTGATAATAGCTGAAGCGCTCTAAAAATAATTCACTGTGTGAAATGCTTTGAGACAGGGTGACAAAGTGATAAGATACTATATAAATACCAGTCATTCTTGCTCTCTGTTTAACCATATAAAGAAAGCATTGTAAAAACAGAAAGATACCTCTGCGATGATTGGATAATTTGTTGAAAAGAGTCACAATAACTAACAGACCAGAACATTGGTTAAGGCTTGCCTGTATTCCAACGCAACGCCGTAACTGAGTATCCAATACCGTGATGAATGTTGAACACAATTATCCTCTGAGTAACCTGTTAACATTAGTGTAAGTGTTTGTGACACTTATCAGCTGTGGAAAGTTGCATCTTCAAAGAAGTAGGAATTACTCTTCAAACCATTTTGTCCGATGTAAATCTCATCTTATCTCAACTTTCTAACAGACAGCATCTGTGGGAAAAAAATCTGGTTTATGTTAAGTTTCGGAGTCTAAAGGAGGAACAAAGTACTAGAGGGTACATAAATAAAACAGGATGTAAGGATGTTAGAAGACTTAGCAATGAGTTATTTCATTCAGAGAATTAAAACTGTCCAAGTGCCCTGGCTAACCTATAGATCATAATGCATTTGATCAGAGGAAATAGGATCAGAGGAAACACTGAGAGGTGAGATCAGGAGAATTCCACTGCAGTTACTCATAGTCATAGACTCCACTCGGATCAGTATATAGCTCCCCTTGTGTTCTTTTCTCCATCAGTCCCTTCACCCTTCTCTCCTCCCCGAAGGTGTTGACACTTGCTATGGTACATTTCTGCGGCACTCATTGCCTTACCCAAGTGGCTCTCTTTCTTCTGTAAGATTAGACAAGTGTTGGCAGGTTATTTGGCCTGCATTTTACTGTGGTGATGACGGCGACGCAACTGTCATTACTCCATTAAAACCGACAGCAAGTTTGGGCATTCGACATGCAGGGATTAAAAGAAATCCAGAGGTTGCTGTCAGTAAGTCTGTGATCCTCTGTAGGATGCACTACAGAGGTTCCCACAGACTTCTATCTCCCTTGCAATCATAAATTGATGCTGTTAGTCTCACTGGTAAAAGTTATACATTGCTGAGTGAGGTGTAACTGGGAGTTTAACAACATACTCAGTTCATAATTACTGATAAACACCTTTACTGACCTGAAAAGCTAATTTTATATTTATGGATTTCTCCACAGTTTAAAAATTCCACTTATTTTTAGTAACATAAGAAAGCTCTTTAGAAGTATTTCTCTTTATTTTAGCCTCTATCTTAATACAATCATACATCTTTTGCCATTTGAAAAGTTACATTTGAAGTGAAATTTTTTGTTGTTTAACTTCCTGCCTTGCTATATATGAATATTTTAATTTGACTCACTGCCTACCTGATTGCTGATATCACTGCTGCTGTACACCAAGATTTTGTACCAGATCCAAACGGATGTGGAGTAGGAGGTAATTCTCGCCATTGAGATGATTAGATTTTTGTGGGCAGCATTTCTCAAGGATACTTGCAAGCACTCTTTTAACTCACTGCTGACTGCAAAATTCAGGCCATTGAGTTTAATTCTCCCCTAACCTGGCACTTAGGGTTAGGTTCTCATCAGCTAGGCCACTGGAGGGTGATCAGGAACATGTGCCTCCCCACATCCAGCAGCATGAGGGCAAATTGCCGTGCCTCTCTCACCATTGTAACTAGCTGACAGAGCAAGAGTCATGAATCTGCAAGCTTTTTTATCCTGTTATTTGCATAGCCAGTGGGGAGCATTTATTTAAAGTCCCCAGTTGTTAAACTGTCAACATTCTTCTCATTTACTTCCATCTCATCCTGTCTGGTGTACACTGTGTGAAAAATACAGGGATTCCTACCTTGTCTTTTCAGTTCAGGTTTATTTTATTGTCTGAAAATCTGTGTGATGGACCAGGGACAGTTTTTCCATTTGTTTAATGTTGTGTGATATATATCATACACTGAGAAGTGGGAGATTAATGGGACCTCTGTCACCTTTACAAATACCAATCTGTTTATTGCTTGTTCAACAGGCCCAGTGAGGACAGTTCATTATTCACAATCTAGCAGAGTCGAGCCAGTAGAAAAGGAATACCATAAGTTGCTTAAAGAGTGCAACCCACCTTGTTATTCTAAACATAAGTTCTGCATCAATGCAAGTTCATCACCAGGCCTGTTTCTTTGACTTCTATTTACTTCCTTTCACTCGAATAACCTAAATTAATGTATGTTAGTCATTATTGGTCCTTATATCCATATGCTTCACAATCTGGCTAATCAACAACTAACTAACATGCAGTGCGAAGTGAAGGAGTAATAACATTATTTAGGACTATAAACTGGACCACCATTGGATATTGAAGTATATTTAAGTATTGCTGAAAAAAGACATATGCTGTCGAAGACTTTTGTCTTGTACTCATCAGGACAATTTGCAAGAAAACCAAATGTAAAGGGAACAAAAAGAGAAAATGCTGGAAAATCTCAGCAGTTCTGACAGTATCTGTAGAGGGAGAATAGGGCTATCGTTTCCAGTCTGGGTGACCCTTCTTAGGGTAAAGGGAACAACCATTTATACCAGTAGATGTAAAAAATCCCATGGCGCTGTTTGAAAAAGAAGTCTCCTGGTGTCCAGGCCAATATTTATTCCTCAACCAGCAGCTTAAGACAAATTATGTGGTCATTATCCCATTGCAGTTTGTGAGGCTGTATACAGATTGGCTGCTGTACTTCTGACCTTACAGTAGTGACTACATTTAAATAACACCTAACTGGCTATAAGTACTTTGGGATCTCCTGAGGTCATAAAAGTCACTATAACAATACAAGTTCTTTCTTTGTTTTTCCTTCTGTTCCTACTCAAAGGGAGGGTTTTATTTTATGCAGTGAAACATTGGAGGGAGGAGTTCCATCTTTCAGGGCACCACCAAATTAGGAAAGGGACAGCAGGGAGAAGAGAAGAGTGAGGCAGTTTTTGTTAACTCCTGTTAAAAATGAGTTAGGAGACAGATTTTCAACTCGCTGCCTCAATGTAAACCTATCATTGCACATTGAGCACCACAAATGAGAAGATTGATGGAAGCTTAATAATGGGTGACTTATCCAAATTGCCAGTTTTATACCCAACTGGGTGAGTTAAGATTGTGCCCTGTGGGTTGAAGGGTGCTGCTCATCCTCATGGGACTGTTATGACCTTAAGTAACTCACTTCCATTAGGGGCAAGGGTATTGAAGTGTCAGTTGGCCTTCTCTGCCATTCCCCATTCGATTCCCGGCTTAGGTCACTGTCTGTGCGGAGTCCACATGTTCTCCCCATGTCTGCGTGGGTTTCCTCCGGTGTTCTGGTTTCTTCACACAATCCAAAAGGCATGCTGGTTAGGTGCATTGGCCATGCTAAATTCTCCCTCAGTGTGGCGACTAGGGGATTTTCACAGTAACTTCATTGCAGTGTTAATGTAAGTCTACTTGTGACACTAAATAAATAAACTCAATCTAGGTTTACACTACATTGTAGCATCAAGGGGAAATTATACTGTCAGAGATCATCCCTTTTGGACAAGACATTAAACTGAAGTCCCACCTTGCCCTCACAGGTGAATGTGGAAGATCTCATGGCAAAATTTGAAGGGTAGGAGAGTTCTTCCAGTCCTGGCCAGCATTTAACATTCAACCACTACAAATTGTCTGATCATTTTTCTCATTGTTGTTTGTGGGAGCTGATGGTAAAAATATTGTGCACATTTTAAATGCCAAACTTCACTACACTGGCTACATTCCAAATGTACTTCCTTGATGGCAAAGTGCTTTGTGAATCTCAAACAACACCAGTTTGAGCGGTGTTGTAATTAACACTAAGGAAGAATATAAGAAAATACAAGACATTAATACATTTGAAGAATGGGTAATTGAAAAATTAATTTCCATGTAGATATGAGTGAGGTGATGTATTTTGGTCAGAAGAATAAAGAAACCACATATTCTTTGCATAATAAGAACTTAAATGACATTGAGAAACAAAGGAATGTTCTGATACACATTCCCGAGTCACTAACAGCAGTGAGGCTGAATAAGGCCATAGCAAAGCAAACCAAACACTGGAGCCTGTTTCTGTGCTTCAGGCTTGATAGAAACAAGGAATGAACTTCATCAAGTTATATCTGTCTGTCTTGCCTATAACAACACTATAAAATTAAGATCATCATACCCATTTATATCTCAACTCATTCTTTCCCAGGACATCTGGGCTTTGAAGCTCATTGGACGGATTCTTGGTTCCCCCCACGGTGTATGTCATCCTGCAAGAGGCGGTGCACTTATGGTCGGTGCAGGATCTTCTGGTCCTGCTACTGTCAATGGATTCCCCATTGACTTGTCCCTATGCTGCCAGGAAACCATAGCAGTGGTGAGCCATCAGCAGGCCCAGGAGACCCTGCCAGCAAGAAGGTTAGGAAAATCCCAACTATTTTATCCCTCCCCAGCCCCTTCTTTTACTTAATTGAAAGACTTTAACTCTAATTGCAAATTTGACCTTATGGATCCATTAAGCCTTCAAGTTACCTCATCTTCCCATCTGCCATTTTCCCATGCTGATGATTGCCTGCTCCATGTTGTGGAACAAATTCCTGAATCATTAACAACACTGATACTGGTTAATAAGGCCATAACGAAGCAAACCAAACACTGAGGTTCCTTTCTAGAGGATAGAATTGAAAGGAGGAGATGTTTGTTCAACTTGGTTAGATTAATCTCGGACTACTGTGCACAGCTCTGGTCCACATCTTATCAAATTGATATGAAGACATTGGAAAAGGTGCAGAAAAGATCCACAAAATTGATACCGGAACTGAGTAGATATACTTATCAGCAAAGGTTGAACAGAGAGGGACTTGTTTCTCTAGAAAGGAAAGGATTGAGGGGTGACCTAATAGAGTTGTTTAAGACTTTGGCTATTTTCCTCGGTTTTCCAACAAGTAAATTGGACAGTTTTCCAACAATGTACTGTCAATTTCTGTAACCATCAACATGTCTTGAAGTCGATGTTTTCAGCAAGTGGTAAGAGATGCCACTTTGTAAAGCTAACCAATCAACATGAGAGTACTGCTACAAGGTCATCCCAAATGCTTTGTTGCTGTTGGCAGCAGGTGGTTTTCTTGGAGGAAGCCCTGACATTCCGATCAGGGGTCACCTCCCAGCAGAAGCCAGACTTCAGACATTCCGACTCTAGGAGAAGACCTTGTCTTGGCTTTCTTTCTGGAAGTAAGCATCTACATTTCACAAAGGGAAAAGCAGACCCTGTGGGGGTCTTTCACTGCCTGCTCTCATGGTCTCTGCATGGGCCTCATTGACCAACCAACAGCACAGCCTGGTTTTGACCCCGTGTCTACAGCTGTTTCTCATTATGTTCTCATACATCTTGGTCTGTATCCTTTTGAAAGTGATTTCCTGTTCCAGGATTTCTCTGTAATGTTAATTTCTCTTGTCTTTTTTGAGCGCCGTCCTCTGATTCCTCTTTGGTTATACCAGCAACTTATTTTTCAGAAAAAAAAGGCACCGCCTGTCTTCGCTAAGTTAGTCGATCTCTGCTGGGACTGAAGGAACGTTACAATTGACTTCAGCAAACCTAGGCTGGGAACTAGGTAAATCAGCCATGTGGGTCCTGCTCGTGAGGTTTACCAGCTGGAAAATGTGCAAAAGTCAGCTGGTGGAGAAGTTGGCATTAGACATATGTAAGTTGGAGAGGAGGGGAAGCTAGGAAGGGGACAACATTGAAGACAGATGAGGGCCGTGCAGTTGATGTTGTCTACATGGATTTTAGCAAGGCCTTTGACAAGGTACCGCATGGTAGGTTGTTGCATAAAGTTAAATCTCACGGGATCCAAGGTGAGGTATCGAAATGGATACAAAATTGGCTTCTTGACAGGAGCCAGAGGGTGGTTGTAGAGAGTTGTTTTTCAAACTGGACGCCTGTGACCAGCGGTGTGCCTCAGGGATCAGTGCTGCCCCCACTGTTATTTGTCATTTATATTAATGATTTGGATGAGCATATAGGGGGCATGGTTAGTAAGTTTGCAGATGACACCAAGATTGGTGGCATAGTGGACAGTGAAGAACGTTATCTCCAATTGCAATGGGATCTTGATCAATTGGGCCAGTGGGCTGACGAATGGCAGATGGAGTTTAATTTCGACAAATGTGAAGTGATGCATTTTGGTAGATTGAACCAGGGCAGGACATACTCAGTTAATGGTAGGGCGTTGGGGAGAATTACAGAACAAAGAGATCTAGGGGTACATGTTCATAGCTCCTTGAAAGTGGAGTCAAAGTTGGACAGAGTGAAATCATAGAAATGCTACCGTACAGAAAGAGGCCATTCGGCCCATCGAGTCTGCACCGACCACGAGCCCACCCAGGCCCTATCACCATATCCCTACAGATTTATCCACTAATCCCTCTAACCTACGCATCTCAGGACACTAAGGCCAATCAACCTAACTCGCACATCTTTGGACTGTGGGAGGAAACCGGAGCACCCGGAGGAAACCCACGCAGACACGAGGAGAATGTGCAAACTCCACACAGACAGTGACCCAAGCCGGGAATCAAACCCAGGTCCCTGGAGATGTGAAGCAGCAGTGCTAACCACTGTGCTACCGTGCCTTCCCTGGAGCGTAGGAGGCTGAGGGGTGACCTTATAGAGGTCTATAAAATAATGAGGGGCATAGACAAGGCAGATAGTCAATATCTTTTCCCAAAGGTAGGGGAGTCTAAAACTAGAGGGCATAGGTTTAAGGTGAGAGGGGAGAGATACAAAAGTGTCCAGGGGGCAATTTTTTCACACAGAGGGTGGTGAGTGTCTGGAACAAGCTGCCAGATGTAGTAGTAGAGGCGGGTACAATTTTATCTTTTAAAAAACATTTAGATAGTTACATGGGTACGATGAGTATAGAGCGATATGGGCCAAATGCGGGCAATTGGGATTATCTTAGGGGTTTTTAAAAAAAGGGCAGCATGGACAAGTTGGGCCGAAGGGCCTGTTTCCATGCTGTAAAGCTCTATGACTCTATGACAGCCACCTACTGCTTTAATGTGGAGCCATGAAGAATAGGTTAAAGTGGAAAATGAGGAAAATCTAGAGGGGAAGGCCTACTGCCGTACCCCAAATCCAATACTCCTGTGCCCCAACAGGAACGTCTGCTGACCTCTCTTTCACCTCTGTGCTACACCTAAAAGCTCGTGGAAAAGTGCAGTCCAGCCATCCAATGGATTGCCTTACCTTCTGTCACTCCTGCTGACTTCAGGCACTGTCAGAACAGAGGCGACAATAATCCCTTTGACGGTAAAGAAATGTCCACTAACCTCGATTTGGAGGGAGAGAGCCCATTGGTGGGTCCCTTTACCTCAGCTCAACAATTTGCATGTTCAGGTTTCAGCTTTCTCCAAAGCCTAAAACGAAATCAACTCTTCTTCCTCCTATAAAAATTCCTCTTAATAGAGCCTCAAAAACTTCACCACCATACACTATTACATAATAATAGCACTTTATTTTATACAAAAATATTCACAGCCCAATGGCTGAACTGCAGGGTAGCTTGCATCAAAAGATTCATATTAATGTTAAGTAATCAGTTCAAGAACATGTAAAAGCCTGTATGTACCTATCATGTAGTAACAGAAATAGACAAAGAAATTCAACAGATAACAGGGAAGAGCCGAATGGGATGTTAAAAGAAGGCTAAACTTGAATCAAAATTGTATTAAAATTACAAACTCAAACACCATTCCCACACTACAGGCACTGATATACATGCACACTTTGAATAGAAACAGAAAATGCTGACAATGCTCAGGAGGTCTGGCAGCATCTGCAGAGAGAAAACAGTTAACGTTGTGAGTCCAATATGAGTTATTTTCCTCTTTGTAAATAACTTTGCAAATTTCATCATTTACGTAATTAACTGAGAACCTGAACCATGTGAGGAATAGGGCTGCACCAATACCGTCCTACTTTGCACATTGTGTGATTGAATTTAGACAAACTTCTGGAGCTGTCTTGATTGCCCTGGGCATGATGGAGGGTTTCCAGTTCTGAAAATGGGGAGATTGCATAAAGGATATTCTGAACTTTGTACAAATATTAACTCTTCTTGTTTGTAGGGTTTTGAGCTTTGTTTGTGACATAAAAGGTGCTCATATGACTGGTACTGAGGGCCTAAGCTCAATCTGAGTAGGTGCTTTATCTGGGTGCATGTGTGTGACCTGGGCGCCACTCAGGCACAGCATATTTAATGAAGGGCTGGATGTATAGCCAGCGTAGATCAGCAACAGATCATGGACACGGGTGAGGAATCTGAGAATGAATCACTGTTTTTTTGTTTTTGTTGAAACATACTGTCCTCTTGGCTATCCCACTTTAAGTTGGATTGAATGTGTATAGCTAGGATTTTCAAGGGTGCAATTGCCTAACTTTATCTCAAGGGGTATGTATTCATGTCTACCAAAGTGTACTCTCATGGCATTACACTAAGTCGCATTTAACTGCACACTGTTTGTCCCACACCAATCATTGAGAGTGTCGAGAGTTTCCTGAAGCTCAGGTTTTTCACCCTACAGCCTGGACTCAGTGTTATATCATCCATTTCCAGTATTTGAAGCCAGAGAAAAAGAGAGCATCATTAATAAGGATTAGGAAAAAATTGGCGCTAACCAAGTGTCCTAAGGCACACCTGTTATTATTAACTGAACACTTTTGATAGATAGCCATGATATCTGACACATAGATCAGTATTTAATGTAAACCACAGGCCCCTGGTTGGACAGCCGATGGGAAATGCATGTTGCTTCGCTCTGGAGAACCCAATGCCATTACCAATCAAGTACTTGTCCCCCCCACCTCCCCCCCCCCCCGCCCCCTCCCCACACACGCACACACACTCCACCGTACCATCAAACTCTCAGTAGGCAGATATCATGTCCCCAAGAGCCACTGGCTAGTGGTTGCATTGGCAATGTAACTGGGAGCAGTGGTCACTGGCTGTACAACAATCAGGCCTACCTTGAGGATTGCTTCTGGATCCCCAGATAGAGGTGAATGTGGGAGGGATGAGTGTTGCATGGAGCAGGTCCCTAGCAAAGGAGGCAGTCAGGAGCAAGGGTAGGGCGTTGATTTTCAGCAGGCACCCTTGCCTGATGCCTAGTGCCTTGATTGGGCACAGAGTGCCTGATAACAAAGGACCCCCTCCACCCCCACAACCCACCCACCCCCAACCATTATGCCCCATTAGGCTTCAGGCAAACCCCAACAGGGTTTGCTCACCAATTTTCCCTTGTAGTGATACCTCGCCCACCTCTGGTTGAATGGCAGTAATGGTGGGATGAGTCCTTTAAGTGACTCAAGTTCAAGTGACTAAGGGCTTCAAGTGACCTCCAAGCAGGAAAGTTGCCCTCCACTCCTGTCTTCGCTGATCAGGAAGGCAGTGGGACGGATCCCCACCTCTCACTCTCTTGCCCAATCAAACTCCCCTCCTCCCCTCGACTACCACCAGCGCCTCCCCAAGTGCCTCCAGGGTGCCATTAATTTACACCCAATGAATGCAGCCAGTAAGGGAGTCAGCAATCCATTGGACAAGAATCTCATGTAAGTTTAACTTTATCAACTTTATAACCACAGCTGGATGATCAACCCTGTCAAACATTTCAAAAAATCTGTTATAATAATGGTTGAGATTGTCCCATGTTTATTGATGCTTTTACAAAGGAGATTTACAACATCAAACAGACAATGGGGTGTCGATCAAATTGATGATAGTCAAGTAGAGAATTAATGTCTGATAATAACCACTTAGTCATGAACAGCTCCGCAGTTTTAGAGAAGTGGCCTGTCAAAGCAATGTGGTGTAGTTCGTCCAGTGTTTCTGGTTGTTACTTTGGCACAGGAACAACAGTTGCTTGATTCCAATGGCATGGAATTGCTCTCTCAGTAAAGGAAGGATTCAAGGCATCTCATAATGAACACTAAACCCATAGGCAAAGAACTGCTTAAACTTGTCAGGAACTCCGTCGTGTCCAGCTGACTCTCTAGCTTTAACTCTCAGGAGGTTCTCGGAGTATTTCCCATGGTTGGATCGCAGGAGGTTTTGCCGCCAGTAGAATCATCTGTAATTGGGAAAAGGTCAGAGATGCGACATCACCAGCTTTGTCTGCAAAATATCTATTGATGACATTGGCGAAGGACAATGACTGGAATTGTCTTCATTATGGACTGCAATGATCTGATTCATTACAAAGTCAAGATCAGTGATAACACAACATCACCTGTTATTACACAAGAATCAAGAATAACTGATAAATTCATCAAATTTGCTATTTAGTGATGTTCTTCATCGACAGCCAACAAATTATTCTTAGCAGGAGGAATCCTTTTGGTGTCCCCTCTGCATACATAATGAGTTCTGACCTAGGAAAATGGTAAGAAGTTTAACAACACCAGGTTAAGTTGATCCCAGTTGGAAGTCCAGTTGGAAGTCCCAACACCAGTTGGAAGTCCCACCCTGACTCTCACCAGAAGAGTAAAGCAATCCCTTCCCTCTGGATTGCCACGCAAAGGAAAGTTATTCAAATGAATGTAAACAGTGGATGTAGACAGGTATTCCACCATTCACTCAATTGTGTGCTGACTCTCCACAAGATAGTAATCTGAGATAAGATTTTGATAAGTCTTTATTCTCCATAGTCCACGACACAGGGAGGTTGACTGTAATGCCCAACGACCATCTCAGCACAGATTAGGGATCCAGCCATCAGGCCTGAGGCTCAGGCTTTTTGACTGCTAAAACGTGGCAATGAGTAGAATGCTGCTCATTGTTTTAAAAGGGAGGAAAACGTCAGTAAATTAAAAGATTCTGAAGTAATTCTGGGGATCAGTACCGCAGCTAAAGCACAATATGACACTGTTTATAAAGTAACATCAATAGCACAGGCCCCAGCGACTCCAGTCTTTTACTGGATTACCTTTTTGTAATTAGCAAAGAGCTTTTGAAAAAGAAAAACCTAGAAAATGTAAACATATGTCGACGTAAATATGAATTATACAAAGTGCAGAGTGAGGGTGTGGGTGGTCTGTTGTGAGTTGGAATTTGTTCACACGTCTTACTTTCACAGCTACAGATGAGGATACATCATCCAGGAAGGACAGCTTCTATGATCCAAACCAACTCGTAATGAGCTTCATCAACATTATAATTCCCCAAAATAACACCGTGGTACTTACACATTTTCCATCAGCATGTCCCAACATTTTTTATTGGCTTTCAATCCTGCCTGTTAACATTCGCTCTCATTCTCATAATTATTAGCTTTGAATTCTTTCTCAGCATCCTTTCATCTGCTCCAGACATCTTTAACAACAACAATTTGAATTTATATATCACTTTTAACACAGTCAAAGAGCCTGAGGAACTTCACAGGAACAATATCAAATAACATTCAACATGAAGCCACATAAGGAGGTAGTAGGAAAGATGAAATAGAATAGAATAGAATCCCTACAGTGCAGAAAGAGACTATTCAGCCCATTGAGCCTGCATCAACCCCAATCCCACCCAGGCCCTAACCCCATAACCCCACATATTTACCCTGATAATCTCCCTGACACTCAGTGGCAATTTAGACACTAAGGACCAATCAACCTAACCTGCACACCTTTGGAAAGTGGGAGGAAACCAGAGCACCCAGAGAAAACCCACACAGACACGGGGAAAATTTGCAGACTCCACACAGTCACCCGAGTCTGGAATTGAACCTGGGTCTCTGGTGCTGTCAGGCCACAGTGCTAACCGGGCTGTGCCACCGGGCTGCCCCAGAAACTTCAGCAGCGGTGGGTTAGGTTGGACATGAGGAGCATTTTAAAGAGAGAGTGTTAGAGGGAAACTATTGAGGTTGGAGTCCATGAAGCTGAATGCATGGTCGCCAGTCTGGAGCAATTAAAATAATGAGTATGTGAGGGAAAATTTGAGAGGCTGAGGAATATAGTATAATGTTCTTGGTCTTGTGTTAACATCCATATTTACAGTGTCTGCTGAGGCAGGGAAAACATGTACTTTATTGAGAAAGATCTAACAGTGGCTTCATCTTGTCAGGAGGTCTACAAGAGGGAGAAAGATCATGAAATGTTGCATAACTTCCTATGGTGATACTGTCTCATTAGCATATCACACAGTTAGTATTAACTCCTTATATTACTTCTAGGAGGGTTGCAGGGCTTGAGGAGGTTACAGAGTTAGGAAGAGGACATGAAAGGCTCTGCATGAATGCAAGTTCCTTCTTTCTTGCCCTAAATGGGAATTCAGGTAAAAGCTGTGTGTGGATGAAAAATTAGTTCACTGAAAGAAAGTAGCAACAATTAGTTAGGGGGATGATGTTGAGATGGGTAAATACTGACTGGAGTGACCCTGTGTAACCTGCATTAGCAGGTTGGATTCAAAAACACTGGGCCATAACTTCCTCAGAGTGGCCGTCAATGTTGGATTGCCAATTCGTACCCACTTACCCACACAATATTTCTTCAGTGCCTGTCTCACCGAACCTTCCTGACTCAGGCTGGACAAGATCTGGGCACTGCAGGGATCACCAGGTCCCAGCATTGAAGCCTAAAAGAATCGGAGCGAAGGAGATCGCGCCCCCTTTTTCACAGCAGGTAAGTTTAAAGGTCCCATTGAAAATAACAGACTCGGGAGAAAGTATGTGTCCAAGGTAAGTGGATAAGATTTGAGGGACGGTGTGGTGGGTTGGGGGGGACGGGGGGGGGGCTGTTGAACATTGGGGATAGGGGGTTGTCAGATATGGGGGGCTGGTAGGGGGTCAGACATTTGGGGTGCTGAACCAGACAGAAGGATGGTGTGAGGGGTTTTAGACATGAGGGTTTTGGACATTGAGGGGATCAATATCAGCAGGATTAGATATCGGGGTCATGCGGGGTTCAGAAATTGGGGTGTCAGCCATCAGAGGGGTCGGACATTGGGGGAGGGGAGTTGGATATCAGGGGAGGGTCAGGCCGGGGAGGGATGGGGTTCGGGTCAGGTTGGGTCAGCAGGTTGGGGTCCAGCTGGGTCGGGTTGGGTTGTGTCAAGTTAGGGGAGATCTAACCAGGTTGAGTTGGGGGAGTTTGGTTTGTGAAGGGGTGGTTATTAACCGGGTCGGGCTGGTGGGTCGGGTTGGGGGGGTGAGCAGATGGTCGGGTCAAGTTGGACTGTCAGGTTGGAGTGGGGTGGGTGTGAAATCCCATTCGAGTGTGAAGTCGGGGGAATCCCATGCTGGGACCCGTGCAGGGATCGATCTGGGTATTTAAAATAGTTACGCTGAAGTTAGAAATGGTTTTATTTCTTCTAACCTTTTAGAGTAACTAGTGTGCCATCTGCATTCTTTGGTCCTCCGACTCCTGGCTCTTTTGTATCCCACCTTCCTGAGTTCCTCAACTAGTGCTGGAGCATTCCTCGGCCTTGGTTCCATCCTTTGGAATTCCCACCTTTAAGTACTTTCCTCACTTTAAAAATCCATTATATCTATGAATAACACTCCATTCCTCTCCTATTTCAATGAGTTTGTATGTTTAATGCACAAATAGTGTTATATAAATTCAAGTTGTTATTAAGACAGTAACTTGACTCAATATTTCGAAGGCTGATCACACAAAATGAGGACAAACCAAATGTGAATAGATTCAGCAGAAGTCCATTCAGAAGGGTTTGCTGGCTCATGTTGCCATAGAAGTGCACACAAAGAAGCAGGTTTTACTTTTGTTACTACTCAGTCTATTGGACAGAGAGAACAGTTAGCCTCTTGTTAAATTACTTCTGTAACCCCTTTTCTCCCTTATCAGTGACACCAATACTTCTGTTATGTGATAGAGGCGGGTTCGATGAAAAAAGATAAAGGCCAAAGGATGTAGCTTTGATCACTGCTGCCATCTACAGGAGTTCTTTTTCAAAAGAACCGCATAGCCCCGTCCAATAATTCAGATTTTATGGCACGGGGGATCTCTGCAACTAAACTCATTGTGGTCTCACTCTCTTCCAGTGAGTTTGTGGCAGAGCAGTATTTCTGCTTGCTCATTGTTTGCATGCTGGACCCAGACCAATTTCTGGGGTTGAGACGCTTAAATATTTCAGTTGACTGTGATTCCATTTACAATACGAATAGCCACTCATCTCATATGGGGAGGATGGTGGGGTGATAGTTGGAGAGGAACATGTTTGAGAATTAAGTCCTTGAAGAACAGTTCACACAATGTTTAAAAGTGGGGAGTTTTCTGTTTTATATGCATTTTAAAATTTTAATTCCACTAAAACCTTGAGGAATAACAACATATTGCTGGTACAAATGTAATATAATATACTATATCCATTATAGTATAGGGTTATACTATGGGGAAATGTTGAGCAGGTTGGGCCTATGTTCATTAGAGGTTAAGAGAATAAGAGGTGAACTTATTGAATCATAAAAGATTCTGAGGGGGTTTCACATGGTAGATGCTGAAAGGATGCTCCCTTTTGTGGGGGATCTAGAACTTGGGGGCACGGTTTAAAACTAAGGGAGTCTCCCTTTTAACTTGAAGCTCACAAGGAATTTCTGCTCTTAGGGAGTCATTAGTCTTTGGAATTCTCTTCCACAGAGAACAGTGGACATTGGTTTATTGAATATGTTCAAGGCTGAGTTCGACAGATTTCTGATCGATGAGGAGGTGAAGGGTTGGGGGTTAGACATGAAAGTGGCATTAAGGTCACAATCGAATCAGCTATGATCTCATTGAATGGTGGAACAGGTTTGAGGGATCCAATGAGCTACTCCTCCTTATGAGCTGGTTTATTTTGCAACCGCCACTTCAGATGGAATTTTTGATGATGATACAAACTGGAGTGACAGCTTCAATCGCACCAAATTTGGCCTTGTCCATTTAGATCGCTGGTTGGTGCCATCTGATTTCAGGAAGTTAGGGACCAACCATGGTAAGTTTGTCTGCAATGTCTTACCATTCCCAGTGTCAGTCCACTATGTCCTCCTGCCCTACTTGTGTTTTCTATATTGTATAGCTCAAGTGGCATATTCTATGGGACTTCTTTGAATATAAAAGTTGTATTGCTGACCTTCACTAAAGGTACTGGGGGAGGGGGAGTGGTTTCTGGCCCGGTTTCAACAGCTGGGAATGGCAGCAGGAGTGGAGAATTGAGGGGGAGTCCCAGAAGTGGCCTTTGGCCTAGCAGGATTTCCCCACTCGACAGTCCCCAACCACCAATGATATAACAGGGTTCCTGCCATGCAATGGCAGGAACGCCTTTTAAATTCATTTACATTTAATTAATGATATCACGCCACCAAGGTTCCTGATAAGTTTTTACAAACTGGCAAACTGGTGCACAGGTAAGTGCAGCCTCCCAGAGGGAGAGTGTCATGCCCGGGCAATACCCTGACACTGCCACCTGGAACTGCCAGGGGCATTGTCAGGGGCATTATGGTTCAGGTCGGAAACTCCAAAATGTTTTATGAAGCCTGTGTGAATCATAGTTTTGCATCTTGAGTTTGGCTAGGATAAGCATGAGATGTTTCACTTCAGGTATGATTCAAAAGATCCACTAGGGAGCTTTTATCAAACAAAGTTTATATAAGAATGTAGTTAACATGTGTAGTTAGAATATTAGCAATAACTTTTATCAATTACAAACAAAAACAACCATGATAATGTTTACTCCTTAACCAATAAACATAGGATGTTCCAGTCAAAACCAATATCCAATAAACAAAACTCTTTAAACAGATTTATCACTGTCCAGGCTAAAGCTCACATGATACTGGAATGCAGTTCCCTAGGTTTAATGCTGATTTCGAATGATCTTGAAAACTCAGAGCACTTTTTAGTCAGATCAGCTCCCCAAAACCCCAAAGTACAGATTAATTACTGCAGCATGGCAACAAGTCTTTCTTTCAGCTAACTGGTAAATTTTCAAAGCAAAACAGAGAGAGAAAGAGACTTCTTTTCCAGCTTACTTCTAAGACTGCCTCTCCAACACTGCAGCCAAAATGAAACTGAAAGCTGAAAAACTTCGGTCACCTAACCTGCCCACAGTTTTTTTTCCTCCTTCCAGCAATGACATCACCCAAGGCTGTGACCATGATTTTAAAAAAACCTCTTCAAGGTAGATTAACATCACTAATGTCAGGGGGCACTGCCAGTGATCTTGGATTGGACAGATTCTGGATTGGGGGTGGTGGCGGGGAGGCGGGGGGGGGGGGTTCCCTGAGAGTGGGTGTCCTGTGTCCATAAGAGTGGGGGAAATCCTTTTTTGTTCAGATCAGGCTCCCTTTAAAAAGGCTGTCAGGAGCTGAAGTTGCTGGTGGGACCTGCCCAGCGTGACGCCACGGGGCCTGCCTCCAGGCTTTATTTTGACAATGTGTCAGAAAATATTTTGGGAAAAGCTGGCAGTGCAGCCATAGGGCTGGCTACACATTGCTTCTCCCGTCTGACTTGACACTTCGTGATGACAGGTCTCAGATACTCCATTTATTGTTTATTTTACATTATTTTTCTTTTATCAAATGGTTTCATGTAGATAATGATTATTTTTGTGTGAGCACCAGCTTTCAAATAATGGATCAAAGAACATTAACTTATCTCTGTGTTTGTGTCAAAATTACTTTTTGATTCCTCCTGAATAGTACAAAGGGAAATGAAGGTTTCCTATTGTAAAGGTTAATTAGTGCAAAACTAGTCTTCTGAATATCACTGCTCTCTTGATATTGTATCTGGAAAATGTTCTAGGTGTGAAATTCAGGTGCTCAGTTTTTTGGGTGCAGCAGCCACAATTGGTGGTGTGTCTGTGCCCTTTGAAATCAGTGGGCAAAATTCTCCAATTTTGAGACTAAGCGCAGCGGCGGGCAGCTCTGGCAGAGCCTTTCCCGCTGAGCAGAATGGGAGGATCCCGTGCCAGATTCTGCACTTGGAACCTCATTAATTATGCACAGGCGAGTTCCCTTCCCAATCTGCTAGTGGGTCAGCAGCTGATTTGCTTGCCGGCTGTCAGCTGACGGGTTCAACGATCCTGGCACCATATATTTAAACACTAGCACACTCACATCACTCTCTCCAGCCCACCTGTCTTCACCAGACCAAGTAGTGTATCAGCAACCTAGAGGGAAAAAGCATGCAGCTTCAAGAAAAAGTCTGTTCCTCAATTCAACCACTGTGCCCCCAAGCCCATCACCAAGCCCATAACCCACTTGGACCTTTATCCACCACATCTGGAGTCTTCATCCATCCCCTCAGTAAATCATCCATCCCCTTCAGTAAACAATGTGGTACTCCTTTGATTCACCGGTGTGATGCAGGACTGTAAGGGCAAACAGAATTCAGGTGGACAGCTGTTTTAATGAGCATGATGCAAATGAGATATAAATGAATGGCAATGGCATTCGCATCACCTGCCAGCAGGAAGACTGAATCGCCATTAACCCACCATTGGGAGAATTGCAAAGTGATTTTATGCCGGTGGATTTCTGACTTTTTGGCTCCCGCCAGACTCTCCACTCCCACACATCACCAAACCATGGCCAGAATTTCCAGCTGTTCATGGCCCGCTGCTGTAGCCAGTGATAATGGAGAATTTGGCACTCAGCCAAATCTCTGCTTACTGCAGCGGGACTGGAGAATCCCAGCTGCAGGTAAGGTCAGAAAATCCAGACCCATATCCTGGGTGAGATGGAAGAATCCCACCCAAGGTATTTAAGGCACAAAATTCATCCACACACTTCATTTGAATAATTTGGCCAGTAATTACTATGCCTGCAGCAATGTTCTCTTCTCCTCTACACTTCCAGAGAGCTCTGTGCACAGCATGAGGCTCAGGTTGTGTTGCTACAGGCCACATGGTACAGGCAACCTGCTGTTTCTTAAAGACAGATTGCTTCTTTAGAGGAAACTGCACAAACGAATTTCTGCAATGGGAATTCTTTACAAACTGAACACAACAGAAGGTGGGATCCAGACTGATGGATATGGCACTGGAGGCACTGTGCTGCAGGTGGGTAGGAGGAGAGAGATGGCAGGCCAGAAAACCATCAAGGATCACCTTTAGAAAAAAAGTGGGAGCAAGTGGTCAGGAAGGGTGACACAGCAGTGTCACAAAATGGCTAAAAACCTGACAAGGATGATCAATTTGATGTCAGTTAATGCATTGTCACATGACATCCCCTATGCATCCCACCATCAGTTTCTCATGCTGCTCAATGCACCACACCTTCAACACTCCACTTCCCAGAAGCGCTGCCTGTTACTCTACACTCACACCTAGCATCCAGTTCGCCTGAGGCCTACAGAGGATTTGGCTCTCAGCATCATAAAAATGGCTGCAAAGGAGCTTCACTCCCCTTCACACCCTCATCCCACTACTTGGTGTAATGAGCTAAATCTTTTGTTTCCCACCGCATTGTCTTCTCTCAGAGCAGCCTTTCCCTTCTGAGTTCCTGCTTTCAGACACCCAAAAGCTGCCAAGTGCCCAGGTACAGGAGCTTCAAGAGGAGGAACGTGAACAACAGCACGGCATTGATGAAAAGGTCCAGTCACTTGATCACCACTCACGGCTAGCAGCTGATGGAGACGGCCACTACACCTTTCTTGAAGGCTTGTGTCGAGTTGGGATCAATACCCGTGACTCACTGGGTGTGAGTCAGCTGCAATGAAGCGGAGAGTAAAGGGCAGTTCATTTTCCAGCCCATTGGAGGGCATGCTGGTGCATAAGACTCAGATGAGAATGCCCAAAAGGGTAGCATATAGGACAACACTGAAGAGGCAAGAACCCCAAGATGCTGGGTACATTAACTGGCCTTCCCTAGACAGCCTCATGTCACTGTCAAGGAGCACAGAGGAGACTGACTTAAACTTGGCAAAGAGCATATGCACAGCTTTCCCTCTCCACAGCCTCTGCTCCTGCAGACCCACAGACACTATCACTGCTGGCACATACCTTCGTGGACAAGTCCTACTTTCCTGTCAACCCTGTGAGGATGGAGGAACACTCCGGCAAACTTACCAGAATACTTCCAAAGACACTCCAGAGTACTTTCAGACATTTGCCAATAGAAACAGTTCCAAAAATCTAACTTATCTGCAATCGGGACACCTGGACCTTGAAGTAGTGACACCACAGGGCCCATTGTGCTGTTTAATGCTTCTTTATTCAAGAGTGGGAATCCAGACCTTGTCCAGATTGTGATTCCTGCATCACATCAGCCTGTTAGACTGTGCAAAATCAGGATAGCGGTGATGCAATATAACCAGGTGCATGCTGCGCCTGTATACATGAATAATCCAGCGCACATCACAGCCTGCCCTCAAGGAAGTCAGGCAGGCTTTTGTCACATTGCTGGATTGAATTTCACACTGTACGATTGAATTTCACACCCTCAATGTTTTAAGACATGCATTTGGTACTAAATCATATGACCAGAAGGATCCCAGGTTCAGTCTCACATTTGGGCTCACTAAAATGGTCTGAACCTAGCAGTTAGTGGAATACTGCTCAATTGTCCCCAACAGTCGTGAACTAAACTGATCCATCAGGATTTGCCCTCATTTTTATTCATATCCAGTGACCATGCAACATTGCTGGACATTGGTTGAGAGTACCATCAGGCTCCATTATAATGTTCCATGATTGATTTGACTGCCAATTCTCACAATTTAGACACAGGCAGGATGATTGGCCATTTGGGTTTAAATGTGCTCTCAAACAGTACACAGACACAGAAATCAAGTTACAGAATACTAATTAGATTGCGAATCCCTACAGCCAGCCAGGTCTTAAAGGTACAGACAATGTGGGTGGAGGGAGCATTCAACACAGGTTAAAGAGATGTGTATTGTCTCCAGACAGAACAGCCAATGAGATTCTGCAAGTGAGCACTTCAGCAGTCACGGGCATTCAGCCTTGGATCTTCAGGTAAGCGTTCTCCAAGGCGGCCTTCACGACACACGACAGCGCAGAGTCGCTGAGCAGAAACTGATAGCCAAGTTCCGCACACATGAGGACGGCCTAAACCGGGATGTTGGATTTATGTCACATTATCAGTAACCCCCACAGCTTGCCCCCTGGACTTGCAGAATCTCACTAGCTGTTCTGCCTGGAGACAATACACATCTCTTTAACCTGTGTTGAATGCTCCCTCCACCCACATTGTCTGTACCTTTAAGACCTGGCTGGTTGTAGGGATTCGCATTCTAATTAGTATTCTGTAACTTGATTTCTGTGTCTATGCACTGTTTGAGAGCACATTTCCACTCCATCTGACGAAGGAGCAGCGCTCCGAAAGCTTATGGTATTTGCTACCAAATAAACCTGTTGGACTTTAACCTGGTGTTGTGAGACTTCTTACTGTGTTCACCCCAGTCCAACGCCGGCATCTCCGCATCATTTGGGTTTATACCAGAGTAGGTTTGGAAAAATTCCATCAAAAGTCATACCTCTTCAGGAGAGAAGAGTAGGAAGGCGGGAGTCGGGGCTGGACTAAACCCTGATAGCCAACAGTCAATATTGGAGGGTTGCGTAGTTTGGGAATGATATCACAAGGGCCCACACAGGCTGATTTCCATTTTATCTTCACTCAGCTCAAACAGTCTGCAGTAACAAAGATAACAATGATCTAATGGCGAACTCAAAAAAGGAATTTTAGTCAAAAAATTATTGCATCTGAGGTCTGTAATTATCAGTGACACTTTAAGCACCCTTTCATCCTTAACTTCTGGCAAACAAACTCTTTGCATCTACCCTCAAACATAAATATAAAATTCTCTCCTCCAAATCCCTTTAAGCCCTACCCATTCACTCCCTTCAGCACACAAATTCTCCTGTAATAACATTGTACTAAAGTAACGACATACTTAGCACAAGGTCCATAAAATTATCATGATGTGGAGATGCCGGCGTTGGACTGGGGTAAACACAGTAAGAGCTTTAACAACACCAGGTTAAAGTCCAACAGGCTTATTTGGTAGCAAATACCATTAGCTTTCGGAGCCCTGTTCCTTCGTCAGATGGAGTGGATATCTGCAGATGGCCCCTAGACCGTAACGCTAATAGAACGGCCTTCCAGACAGTTGCGTTCTCCCGCTCTACTTGACCATTTCCCCTGGGGTTATAGCTAGTGGTGCGGCTGGAGGCAACGCCTTTGGCGAGTAGGTACTGCCTCAGCTCATCACTCATTAAAGAGGACCCACGATCGCTATGGACATAGGCTGGGAAGCCGAACAGGGTGAAGAGCGAGGTCAGGGTCCGAATCACTGTAGCCGTGGTCATGTCCGAGCAGGGGAAGGCAAAAGGGAAACGTGAGTATTCATCAATGATATTCAGGAAATAAACATTGCGGTTAGAGGAGGGGAGGGGGCCTTTAAAGTCAATGCGAAGGCGCTCAAACGCGAGTGGCCTTTACAAGGTGTGCCCTACCTGGCTGGTAGAACTGCGGTGTGCACTCAGCGCAGACCCTGCATTGCCTGGTAATCGTCCGAACTTCCTCGAGGGTGTAGGGCAGGTTACGGGACTTGACAAAATGGAAAAATCTGGTGACACCCGGATAACAGAGGTCGTTATGGAGGGACTGTAGCTGGTCTAGTTGGGCGCTGGCACATGATCCACGGGACAGGTCATCTGGGGGCTCATTGAGCTTCCCGGGCCGGTACATGATGTCATATCTGTAGGTGGAGAGCTCAATCCTCCACCGCAAGATCTTGTCATTCTTAATCTTGCCCTTTTGCCTGGTGTTAAACAGGAAGGCAACTGACCGCTGGTCCGTAATTAAGGTGAATCGTTGGCCCGCAAGATAATGGTGCCAGTGCCGGACGGCTTCCACGATGGCCTGGGCCTCCTTCTCGACCGAGGAGTGTCGAATCTCAGGGCCTTGTAAGGTCCGGGAAAAGAAGGCCACCGGACGGCCCCTCTGGTTAAGGGTGGCGGCTAGGGCAAAGTCAGATGCATCACTTTCCACTTGGAATGGGATGGATTCGTCCACAGCATGCATCGCGGCCTTCGCGATGTCCGCTTTGATGTCGTCGAAGCCCCGACGGGCCTCCTCCGCCAGGGGAAAAGAGGTCGATTTTAGGAGCGGACGGGCTTTATCCGCGTAACGGGGAACCCACTGGGCATAGTAGGAGAAGAAGCTCAGGCACCTCCTCAGTGCTTTGAGGGTAGTAGGAAGGGGAAGCTGCATAAGGGGACGCATACGGGCTGGGTCGGGGCCAAGGACACCATTTTCTATCACGTACCCAAGGATGGCGAGGCGGCGTGTCCGGAAAACACACTTCGCCTCATTATATGTGAGGTTCAGGAGAGTGGCCGTACAAAGGAATTTTTGTAGGTTGGCATCATGGTCCTGCAGGTCATGGCCGCAGATGGTGACGTTATCCAGATACGGGAAAGTGGCCTGTAGCCCGTGCTGGTCTACCATTTGATCCATGGCCCGCTGGAAGACTGAGACCCCATTGGTGACACCAAAGGGGACTCGGAGGAACTGGTAGAGGCGGCCATCCGCCTCAAAGGCAGTATATGGGCGATCCTCCGAGCGGATAGGGAGCGGGTGGTAAGCCGATTTCAAATCGATCGTCGAGAAAACCCTATAGTGCGCGATGCGGTTGACTATGTCCGCGATACGGGGAAGAGGATACGCATCTAGTTGGGTATACCTGTTTATGGTCTGGCTGTAGTCAATCACCATGCGGTGTTTCTCCCCCGATTTAACTACGACCACTTGCGCCCTCCAGGGGCTGGTGTTGGCCTGGATAATCTCTTCCCTGAGCAAACGTTGTACCTCGGACCGAATGAAGGCCCGGTCATCCGCACTATAGTGCCTACTCTTGGTGGCTATAGGCCTACAATCCGGGGTGAGGTTATCAAAAAAGGGGGGGGGGGTGATCTTGAGGGTCGAGAGACTGCAGGTGGTGCGCGAGGGGCGCTGCAATGACGGCGCCTTGCAGACGGAGAGCGGGGGATAAGGGCCATCATACTGCAGGGTGACGCTCCTATGATGGCTGAGGAAATCTAACCCCAGCAGTACAGCTGCGCAGAGTCGCGGCAGCATGAGGAGCCGAAAACGCTCGTAGACTGTGCCCTGTACCGTCAGCGTCACCAAACAGCACCCGAGGACCTCCACTGAGTGGGAATTCGAGACCATGGAGATGGTCTGGCTCCAGGGTCGCATGGGAAGGGCATATTGACGCACTGTGCGAGGGTGTATAAAACTTTCTGTGCTCCCACAGTCGAACAGGCAGTTTTCTGCATGACCATTTACCTTGATCTCCATTATTGACTTGGTGAACATAGAACATAGAACAGTACAGCACAGAACAGGCCCTTCGGCCCACGATGTTGTGCCGAGATTGATCTGAAACCAAGATCAAGCTATTCCACTCCCTATCATCCTGGTGTGCTCCATGTGCCTATCCAATAACCGCTTAAGTGTTCCTAAAGTGTCTGACTCCACTATCACTGCAGGCAGTCCATTCCACACCCCAACCACTCTCTGCGTAAAGAACCTACCTCTGAGACCTTTCCTCTATCTCCCACCACGAACCCTATAGTTATGCCCCCTTGTAATAGCTCCATCCACCCGAGGAATTAGTCTTTGAACGTTCACTCTATCTATCCCCTTCAGCATTTTATAAACCTCTATTAAGTCTCCCCTCAGCCTCCTCCGCTCCAGAGAGAACAGCCCTAGCTCCCTCAACCTTTCCTCATAAGACCTACCCTCCAAACCATGCAGCATCCTGGTAAATCTCCTCTGCACTCTTTCCAGTGCTTCCACATCCTTCTTATAGTGAGGTGACCAGAACTGCACACAATATTCCAAATGTGGTCTCACCAAGGTCCTGTACAGTTGCAGCATAACCCCACTGCTCTTAAACTCCAACCCCCTGTTAATAAATGCTAACGCACTATAGGCCTTCTTCACAGCTCTATCCACTTGAGTGGCAACCTTTAGAGATCTGTGGATATGGACCCCAAGATCTCTCTGTTCCTCCACAGTCTTCAGAACCCTACCTTTGACCCTGTAATCCACATTTAAATTAGTCCTACCAAAATGAATCACCTCGCATTTATCAGGGTTAAACTCCATTTGCCATTTTTCAGCCCAGCTTTGCATCCTATCAATGTCTCTTTGCAGCCTACAACAGCCCTCCATCTCATCCACTACTCCACCAATCTTGGTGTCATCAGCAAATTTACTGATCCACCCTTCAGCCCCCTCCTCTAAGTCATTAATAAAAATCACAAAGAGCAGAGGACCAAGCACTGATCCCTCTGGCACTCCGCTAGCAACCTGCCTCCAATCCGAAAATTTTCCATCCACCACCACCCTCTGTCTTCGATCAGATAGCCAGTTACCTATCCAATCGGCCAACTTTCCCTCTATCCCACACCTCCTCACTTTCATCATAAGCCGACCATGGGGGGCCTTATCAAACGCCTTACTAAAATCCATGTATATGACATCAACTGCCCTACCTTCATTAACACACTTAGTTACCTCCTCAAAAAATTCAATCAAATTTGTGAGGCACGACTTGCCCTTCACGAATCCGTGCTGACTATCCCGGATTAATCCGCATCTTTCTAAATGGTCGTAAATCCCATCCCTAAGGACCTTTTCCATCAATTTACCAACCATCGAAGTAAGACTAACCGGTCTATAATTACCAGGGTCATTTCTATTCCCTTTCTTAAACAGAGGAACAACATTCGCCATTCTCCAGTCCTCTGGCACTATCCCCGGGGACAGCGAGGACCCAAAGATCAAAGCCAAAGGCTCTGTAATCTCATCCCTTGCCTCCCAAAGAATCCTAGGATACATTTCATCAGGCCCAGGGGACGTATCGACCTTCAGTTTATTCAAAACTGCCAGGACATCCTCCCTCCGAACATCTATTTCCTCCAGCCTATTAGCCTGTAACATCTTCTCTTCCTCAAAAACATGGCCCCTCTCCTTGGTGAACACTGAAGAAAAGTATTCATTCATCACCTCGCCTATCTCTACTGACTCCATACACAAGTTCCCACTACTGTCCTTGACCGGCCCTAACCTCACCCTGGCCATTCTTTTATTCCTCACATAAGAGTAAAAAGCCTTGGGGTTTTCCTTGATCCGACCCGCCAAGGACTTCTCATGTCCCCTCCTAGCTCTCCTAAGCCCCTTTTACAGCTCATTCCTTGCTGACTTGTAACCCTCGATCGAGCCATCTGAACTTTGTTTCCTCATCCCTACATAAGATTCCCTCTTCCTTTTCACAAGACATTCCACCTCTTTCGTGAACCATGGTTCCCTCACTCGGCCATTTCCTCCCTGCCTGACATGGGCATACCTATCAAGGACACCCAGGATTTGTTCCTTGAAAAAGTTCCACTTTTCATTAGTGCCTTTCCCTGACAGCTTCTGTTCCCAACTTATGCCCCCTAATTCTTGCCTAATTACCTCTCCCCCAATTGTAAACCTTGCCCTGCCGTACGGCCCTTTCCCTCTCCATTGCAATAACAAACGACACCGAATTGTGGTCACTATCTCCAAAGTGCTCTCCCACAACCAAATCTAACACTTGGCCCGGTTCATTTCCCAGTACCAAATCCAATGTGGCCTCACCTCTTGTCGGCCTACCCACATATTGTGTCAGGAAGCCCTCCTGCACACACTGCACAAAAACTGCCCCATCCGAACTATTTGACCTACAAAGGTTCCAATCAATATTTGGAAAGTTAAAGTCCCCCATGACAACTACCCTGTGACCCCCACACATATCCATAATCTGCTTAGCAGAGTTGATGAGGCTGCGACTGGTCCAGGCAAATCGATGCCACCGTCGAATCCAAGAAGAATCCGTCTTCGTCCCCGTCTGATGACGTCACGGATAAAGCTTCCTGCTCAGCGCGTCTTGATGCCAGTCTCAAAGATGGCGATTCCCGCGCTTCCGGTGACCGCATCAAAGATGGCGATTCCCGCACTTCCGGTGACCGCATTAAAGATGGCAATTTGCGCGCAGCCGCCGCCTGCCTTAAAGATGGCTGCCCCCGCAGAACACACGTGGCGCCACAAGGCTTCGGAAGCGGCTTTGCCCGGCAGACTTTAGCGAAGTGGCCTAGCTTACCGCATCCGGAGCAAATCGCGTCCTTCGCCAGGCAGCGACGCCGAGGGTGCTTGGGTAGGCCGCAAAAGTAACATTTGGGCCCCGCCGGAACAGCCGTCGCGGTGGAGCCGTCGATAGAACGGGATGCAGGGTAGGACCCGAGGTTGTGAGAGGCCGCTTCTAACGTTTCAGCCATCGTGGTTGTTCTTCGGAGATCTAGGTCATCTTGTTCCAGCAGGCGCTGCCGGATGTATGTAGACTCAATGCCTGCAACGTAGGTGTCGCGGATCAGGTCCTCTGTGTTCTGAGCTGCTGTAACAGCCTTACAGTCACAAGCTCGAGCTAGGACCCGCAGGGCGCGCAGAAATTGGGCGCACGATTCTCCTGGCTGCTGCTTGCGGGTAGTTAGGAGATGTCTGGCGTAAACCACATTAGGGCTCTTTCGGAACTGCCCTTTTAGGAGTTCGATAGCGTCCGCGTATGTAGCAGCGTCCCGGAAGATTCCATAGACAGCTTTGCTTACCCGGGCGCGGAGCACGTGGAGTTTAGCATCGTCGGTGTCGATGGCCGTAGCGGTGTCGACGAATGCTTCGAAGCAGTCCAGCCAATGATCAAATCTATCAGAGGCTCCAACCTCTTGAGGGTCTAATGCTAACTTGTCGGGTTTTAGAAACTGCTCCATGCTGGTCAACTGTTGTGAATAAAATTAATGCGCTATCAATAAGGCGAAAGACTACCGGTGTGCCAATACAAGTGTAGACTTTTATTCACAACAGAATCAGGAGCAGATCCCAACAAATAACTGACCTGGACTGAACAAGGGGGAGGAGACAGCCACCTTTATACTAGGTGCCGAGGGGAGGAACCAAACTGGAAGGGGGTGTGTCCAGGTATGACAAACACACACAACAGTGGTCCATATAGGACAAAGGCACAACTGAGGTCCACCACACCTCTGTCTTCTTTGACTGATGTGGAGATGCCAGCGTTGGACTGGGGTAAACACAGTAAGGAGTCTAACAATACCAGGTTAAAGTCCAACAGGTTTATTTGGTCGCAAACGCCACTGGCATTTGCTACCAAATAAACCTGTTGGACTTTAACCTGGTGTTGTTAGACTCCTTACTGTTCTTTGACTGAGCCAGTTTTGTATCCACCTTGCCAGCTCACCTCTGATCCCATGCGACTTCACCTTCTGCACCAGTCTGCCATGAGGGACCTTGTCAAAAGCCTTACTGAAGTCCATGAAGACCACATCCACTGCCCTACCCTCATCAATCATCTTCGTCATTTCCTCGAAAAAAGTGATCAATTTCGTGAGACACGACCTCCCCTTCACAAAACCATGTTGCCTCTCACTAATACGTCCACTTATTTCCAAGTGGGAATAAATCCTGTCTCGCAGAATCCTTTCCAATAATTTCCCTACCACTGACATAAGGCTCACTGGCCTGGAATTACCTGGATTATTCTTGCTACCCTTCTTAAACAAAGGAACAACATTGGCTATTCTCCAATCCTCTGGGACCTCCCCTGTAGCCAGTGAGGATACAAAGATTTCTCTCAAGGCCCCAGCAATTTCCTCTCTTGCCTCTCTCAGTATTCTGGGGTATATCCCATCAGGCCCTGGAGACTTGTCTACCTTGATGTTTCTCAAGAACCCCAATACCTCCTCCTTTCTGATCTCAACATGACTCAAACTATCTACACATCCTTTCCCAGACTCATCATCCATCAAGTCCTTCTCTTTGGTGAATACTGACGCAACGTACTCATTTAATACCTCATCCATTTCCTCTGGCTGCACACTTAGATTCCCTCCATGGAAAACCATAGAAAATTACAGCTCAGAAACAGGCCTTTTGGCCCTTCTTGTCTGTGCCGAACCATTTTTTGCCTAGTCCCACTGACCTGCACTTGGACCATATCCCTCCACACCCCTCTCATCCATGAACCCGTCCAAGTTTTTCTTAAATGTTAAAAGTGACCCCGCATTTACCACTTTATCCGGCAGCTCATTCCACACTCCCACCACTCTCTGCGTGAAGAAGCCCCCCCTAATATTCCCTTTAAACTTTTCTCCTTTCACCCTTAACCCATGCCCTCTGGTTTTTTTCTCCCCGAGCCTCAGTGGAAAAAGCCTGCTTGCATTCACTCTATCTATACCCATCAAAATCTTATACACCTCTATCAAATCTCCCCTCATTCTTCTACGCTCCAGGGAATAAAGTCCCAACCTATTCAATCTCTCTCTGTAACTCAGCTTCTCAAGTCCCGGCAACATCCTTATGAACCTTCTCTGCACTCTTTCAACCTTATTTACGTCCTTCCTGTAACTAGGTGACCAAAACTGTACACAATACTCTAAATTTGGCCTCACCAATGCCTTATATAACCTTAC